>NC_140495.1:17284339-17884339 GCF_964271855.1 Acomys minous | reverse complement strand
TCCCAAAGGAAGACTTTACAATCCTCCTGTTATCTATGCTCTCGTTGCAAAACACAAAAACCTATACAGTGAGGTCAAAATTAGCTCAATAACAAAAAAATTTAGATATATTCCTAACAGCCTTCCACGGTTCTGAGGGTGGGACTTAACGCTCTGCCGTTTAATCCACGCCTGTTTTCTTCAAGGTCTATGCTTTCTGGTTGAGCACCAGGGGAGGCAGAAAATTTGTAGATAGGGACCATGTTTTATTAAAAACAAAAAACAAAAAACAAACAAACAAAAACCCCACCTTCATTTGGCTCAGGGCCACAGCATGAGATACACTTGAGAATTAAAACCTCAGGCTTCCCCACCCACCAAGAGCCCTTGCTGAGGGGCCCGGAGGGCAGAACCACGTGCCTCCCACACAACTGCCTCGTCTGCTCCTTCCCCTTCTGCCCTGGGCCGCTGTCGCTTTCAGAGTTGTCTGTTTTCTTTGCCTCCTCGACTTCCACTCCTTCCGGTGCCTCTTTTTTTTTTTTTTTTTTTTTTTACAATTACTCACTTTTTTCATATTTTCTCCCTTCTGCTCTCTTCCTTTCTGTCTCCTCTTTCCCTCCTTCACTTTCAAACTTGAGTACGACCCAGTGCAGTGTCTTACTATGGCCCAGTCAGCAGGAGTGGCCTTATATTTCTGTGCACACTTGAGATCCTTGGGATTGAAACAAGGTTTTCAGGGACGAAGACTGATCCACTCAAACTACAAGTGACATTTTGGCATTTCCCATTCTAGTTAAAAATTGCAAAATGCCTTTGCAACCCACAAAGAGTGACTTCTCCATTCACAGCTTGAAACACACTGGTTTAGAATGCTGGCCTCTGCATAAAAAAAAAAAAACCTGCATCCACATGAAGGCTAACAATGCTTCCACAATGCTGGGTGCCAATTTAACTTTGTGCATTTTGGGTTTTTCATCCATAAGCCATAGATGATTGTCTGCCTCTGGGATTATTGTGAGCTATCAATAGTGTAATAGAAATGAAGTATTATGAACCATGTTACGGTATTTTACTCAATGAGCATCATCTGCTATCAGAAGCTGTACACTGTGGCAAACATTCTGATTTTGCCTGTTAATACCCAACATCAGGAAGAAATATAATGTCAGACAATCATAACTACATACCAAATGTGAAATGTTCTTTATTTTAGATATATCAGTCTGTACGTGTCTCCAGAACTGACTCAAAGGCACAGTAAGGAATGATGCCCCAATTGGTTTTCTTTCTGCTGGCCTCCACAGGGACCCATGGGCACTTTATTCCCTCCCATCATTCTCCTGGTTAACGAGGGCCTCTAAGGTCTCTTCAAACAGCTCGGGAAGACGGGATGCTACAGTGAAAGGCTGGCTAGTCAAAATGCAGCCTTCACAGGTTATATGGCCTTTATTCAGTTATTTGACTGCTTCTAAGATAATCAATATTCAAATGAAGGATGTGGCTGTGTTTCCATGTGGCTGGCCAGGTCATAGCTGTACAACTCAGACATTATTCTCTTGTAAAAGATACCATCTTTGTGCACAGTGGACCCTGTGATGGGAGGAGGGAGATGCCTTTGACTCTCTGGTACCTATGATCTCCTAAGAAGGAAAAGAGTGATCAAGGGGCAGGATTATGCTACCCGTGCCTGACTCACACGACAGACTGGGATGGCTCCATCGGCAGTGTGTCTTGCACACACTGAGCTACCTCAGTGCTGCTTAGAAATGGAATTGTTTTCAAACGGGAAAATCAAAACAAATGTAGGCCCGCTTCAAGTGTGTTTGTCAAGCTGCGTGTTTTTCTGTAGCGAGCCCAATTTGAAGCCTTGTTCAGCTAAGGCTCATTTCTCCTGTCACCAAGGGAAAAGCAGACTGTGATAAATAGCTTTAATTTCCTCACACTCTGAAAGTCAGCCTCACAGCGGTGCAGTCCAGAATCTTCTGCGCTGGGTGGGCAGTGGCAGTTGGGCACACTCAGGAAGGAATCCAATACTGGCTATCTGAGCTTGGACACCAGCGTTGCAAATCCATGCTGGATGGAAAGAGACGTGATGACCTAGTTCCACAGAAAGGGTGTCTTTGCCAGATCCTTCAGTCAAGGCCTACACAAGCCCCTTCAAATATGACAGAGTACCGGGGTCGCCTATAGGACCTGTGTGCACAGGTAACTTCCAAGGCCGGAAGCAGGTACTGGATACCTTGGAACTGGAGGCATGGCTGTTTTGAACCACACAACTGGGTGCTCTGCACTGAACTTGGGAACTCTGCAAGATCATTTTCCCCAGCCCCACAGTTCACGTTTCTATGATGTTCCAAGCTGATGGGGATGCTGCCGGTCCAGGGGCCACACCTGAGAACGAGTACTGAAATGAAAGTTGTGTCTTATGCTACACAGAATCACTGTAATAAGACATGTGGCCCCACACCAGCTCTACATCTTCTGATCTTCGTATGTTAAAGATAAGACATGAAGAGAAACCAAGTCCTTTAGAGGAGCTATTCATGGTCTCAATTGCTTTCAATCTCTGTGGTGATAAAAATGACGAGACTATTTCTAGGTTGTGAACAGGGACACAGAAGTGAATGGTGAGCAGCCCCAAACTAGTCTTTACATTTGCATGCCACCGTCAACATTTAAAGGTGCATTTATTCCATGCACCATTGCATCAAGTCTTCAAGTGAGACTGGATGGCAGCTTTTGACCACTGCTCTGCTGTGGAACGTGAGGGCTCAGGGAGGCCAATAACCAGAGAAAAGGTCACACAGAAGCATGCACGGTGGCCATAAAAGTAGAATGCAAACAGCCTGGCCCCCAGCTTCTGGGTTAGCACCATTTCCCAATGAAATGCGATTTTCATCTTTGCTCTAAAACCACCTTAAGGTCATGGCATTCCCCCAGCAGCTCCGAAAGACACTGGACAATAAGGTGTGGGGTTTGGCTGGGGAGAAAACCTGACTCTCACTTACGGCAGCCGGCTGTCTCACAGGAGCTAAGAGTCAGTGCCAAGGCCTCACCCAGACTCAAGGCAGCTCTGCTTCCTATCTGAGGTGTGCTCAGATTTGCATGTGCATAAGAACCACCTAGACATCTTGTTAAGACAGCCCTCGCCCCAGCATTTTCAATTCAACAAGCCTGGGGTAAGGCCAGAGATTCTGCACTTGTAATGATGCTGCCAACATGGAGACGACCGACTATCACGCTGAGCATTGGAGGAGAAACTGGCATAGAGGTGATGTGATGAGTAAAAGCCTCTGGTGTTTCCTGTATTATTAGACCAGATCTTTACATGTCTACAGTGATCTGATATACTTTATAGAATTTTTCTCAAAGAGCCAGTTTTCCTGTATGTTGTTTCAAGCTAAATCAAGGGTCTTATGTAAATGCTGTGTGTGTGTGTGTGTGTGTGTGTGTGTGTGTGTGTGTGTGTGTGTGTGTGTTGGACTTCTCAATCACTCTGCTTCCTTCCTGAAGCAGAGTTTTTTGCTGAGCCAGGAGTTGACTGAGTCTGCTGGTCTAGCCCTGGCTAGCTTGTCTCAGGATCTTTCCATCTCCACTTTGGGAACCCTGAGATTACAGGGAGCCATCATGCCTGCTTGCCTTATATGTGGTGCTGGAGATCCAAAGCTCAGTCCTCACACTTGCAAACACTTTACCCTCTGAGCCACCTCACCAGGCCAGGCATAGACATTTAGAAGGACAGTCTCCACTGGTCCACCCAGCACTATCTTCAAGTGACTCCCACCACTGGTATGTGCCACTTGTACAGGTGTGTGTGACAGCCTTTCCCGAGTGGCTCTCAAGAGAAGGCCCTAGCACAGTATCATAGCGACATCTTGAATCTTAATAGGAATATGAGTTCTAAGCATGTCTCCAGCCCTGACCTATCAAATTAGGACAATGTGTGCTGGGAATATAGCTCAATGGAATATTTATCTATCATGGTATCTATCATGGTATCATTTATCTATCATGCGTACGGCTCTGGGTTCAATCCCCATAAACATAAAAAACATTTTAACAGGCCCTCCAGGTGAGTCTGATGCACACTACTAGTTCAGCACAAAACTGCCACCTAATGTCTGGTCAAATGAAAATAAATTCTCTAATGACCTATGAGCTCAGGAGGGTAGGATCCATGCTTGTCTTGTTCACTGTGGCACCTCCAACACATAGCTCAAGGACAATACTCAAAACTTTTGAATAAGAGTCCAAAGATCTCTGAAAGGTACAGGACTGTGAACTGCATTGCAGCATCACATTCAAATGCTTTCAGAATCTTTGTTGGGGGCTAAGGGAGGAGGAAGAAAGTGCTGAAGCCCCACCCGACTCCACCTCCTTTCCTTCTGCATGTTTTGAATTTGTCTGTCAGATGCTATAGTTTGGATATTAAATGTCCCTCAAAAGTCCATGCGTTGGAGGCCTGGTCCCTAACCCATAAAACTAATGGAAAGCAATGGAAGTTTTAATATGCATGCCCTGTGACAGGTCTCGGGTCACTGAAGGCATAAGCCCCCAAGGACACAGTGGTCCCACAGTCTCTTCCTTTCTTTTTCTCTTTCTCTTTCTTGCTATGAGGTGAATAGCTTTGTCCTGCCATATGTTCCTGATATGATGTACTGACTCACCACGTGGCTTGCGTCCCAGCTGGCTGAATTTTCCACAACAGTGAGCCAAAATAAAGAGAACAGTGCTTGGGAGCTGACCACCTCAAGTGTCAGTGACAACAACAGTGTGGTGGTTTGGATAGTAATGGCCTCCACAGGCTCATATACTTAAATGTGTGCTCATAAGGGGGAGATGCTACTTGACAGACATTAGGAGGCATGGCCTTGTTGGAATGAGTGCGGCCTTGAGAGAGGAAGTGAGTTAAAACTGAGGTTTGGAATGCTCAAGTTGGGCCCAGTGCCTTACTCTTCCTGCTGCCTGCTGATCTGGCTGTAGGCCTCTCAGCTCCATCTCCAGCACCATGCCTGCCTGTGTGCTGCCGTGCTTTCTTCCGTGACTAACGGACTAAAGCTCTGAAACTGTAAGAGTTGCCCACAGTCACGGTGTGTCTTCATAACGACGGAACAGTGACTAAGACAGAAGTTGGTCCAGGGACTGGCTTGTTGGTGGAATGTGGACTTTGGAACTTTGGATTAGGAAAGCAGTTGAATGCTTTAAATTGGGTCTGAGGGGCCATACTAGTAGGGGCATGGAAGAGAGTGATGCCAAGAACAATGTAGATCATGCTGGACTAGCTCAGGAGGTTTCAGAGGAGAAGAATATTAGTATATGGCTAGGGATAGCTCTTACGATATTAAAGTGAAGAATGTAGTTGTCTTATGTCCTTGTCCACAAGAAGCCTCCTGAGTCTAAACTGAAGAGTTTTGCCTTAACAGCATTGGCAGAGAAGATTTCAAAACAGCCTAGTATTGACTGTGTCATGTGCTTATCAGTGAGCATGCTTATGTAAATTTCTAATGAAAAGGAGCAAGTTGAGCAGCGAAAAATACAAAATGTACAGTTTGAGGAGAAAAGGGACACCAGGAAGGGTCGCGGAGCTAAGCTCTGTGTTCAAAGAGATAAACAGATCCAATGAAAGCTTGATGCTAAATGAAGTAAAGAGGGTGGTGACCTCAGAGCAAGACCTCAGCCAGCTAAGCTTCCAGTTTATGAGAAGGAATGGAAGAAAAGCTTAGGGCCAGGCATGGCGCCCCATACCTTCAATCTATGTCCCCAGGAGGCAGAGTCAGGCAGATTTCCGAATTCAAAGCCAGCCTGGTCTACAGGACAAGTTCTAGGACACCGAGCTTAGGCAGTGAAGGAAGCTACCAAAACCAGAAAGCTGATGATGAAAATGCAGGTGATCGAGAGGACCAGCCCCAGCAAGCAGAAGAACGTTGCTGATTTAGAAAAAGGTATTTTAGCAATTTCTAACCTTCAAACTGGTGCTGGTTTATTTTTCATTTTCAATTTTTATAAACCATCTTTCTCCCGCTGTGAACCAAGATATGGTTCGTCAAGGCTATTTGGCGAGCTGTCGGCTCGGCCTAAGACTCTGTTCTCCGGGTGTCCCAGTTTCTGATGGCAGTTATTAGAATTACTCATCAAAAGCCACAGAGAACGAAGGGCCCACTGTAATAAAGCCAGCCACCACTTCTTCTCTTGGTGAGCCTGCCTTTTACTGACACTGCGGGTCCACTGTGGAAGGCCCAGAGAGGCAGTTATTCCACACTCCAAATAGCTGCTGCCTAATATTTCATCACAAAGAGCCCTTCTCTGGGCCTGTGGGAAGGGCCTGCGATTTTCAATCACTGTAACATTTAGTGGGGCCGGTGCTTGTGGCAGCACATTGCGAAGGCACAGTTGAGACTGATGTACAGCTCAGTGGAGAACGTGGGTTAACACCCAGCTCTGCAGAGATCCTCATCTCACACTTCTATGGTCTTAAATAGTGGGCTGGAAATCTCACTAAAACACACCAGCTCCTTCCACGACCCCCCCCCCCATTGCCAACAGAACCAAGTCCTGGATTCTAAGTTTGGCCTTTCTGTCATCAGGTCGCAACCTGCTCTCCCAGCTTGGCTTCCTAACAAAGCATTTGACAATTTTCCTTTACAGCGACAGTCAAAAGGAGCTTTGGCTGGGTGGCTCTGGGTCCAGGCAGAGGCAAGTAGGTGTGTTAGGTGTGTGTGTGTGTGTGTGTGTGTCTGTGTGTCTGTGTGTAGGGGGGGTGTGGGTGCGCGTGCATGCATACACACATGTGTATGTGTGTATGTGTGTATGTGTGTGTATGTATGTGTATGTGTGTGTGTTTTTGTATGTGTGTGTGTGTGTGTGTGTGTGTGTGTGTGTGTGTGTGTGTGTGTGGTTTGAAGGGGGTATGTGTTACCGTTGAGCTGCATCTCCAGCCCTCCTTTAATTTTTAGTGCCTTGCAGACACCTCCCACTTGAATCTTTAGGTCAAACATTTGACTCTGTAACCTAAACTGAACTTCTCTGCTTTTCTCTTGCTTCCTAACTTCATTCCTGTAATGTGCTACTCCTTCTAGAACTTTCCTATCAGAATGGGAGTTACCAGACAATGTGACCACTTACATTACAATTATTAAAGTTAAATGACCATCAGCCACAGCAGCTGCATCCCGTGTGTTCAGTGGTCACATGTGAGGGAAGCTTAGGGTATGTCCACCAAGGCTGTGGCTAATTCTTTGGACGGCACTGTTCTAAAGTATCAGGGCTGATCTGCTCCCCTGCTGGTCCACAGCCCTTAGTTTCAGCCCTGGGGTGTGTTTACTTCACCTCTCTTACCTCCCGCCTCTCCCCAGCCAGCACCCTAATGACTCCAACCCATGCCAGCCCTGAGCCAGAGCCACAGTGAAGAACTTGCCGTGTGGAACCCTCAAGCCTAAGAGATGGCTACTCTACCTCCTTTTACAGATTATCCACACGAAGATCTTCGATAGCTGTTCAATCCCACCCTCCACCTCAGGGAAAGGTGCCCCGTGGACCACCCAAGTCCCACTGGAGGCCACCTGCCTCGTGGCATGGCAACGATCAAGTGCATCCCTGTCAAACTACTGCCAACTGCACACAGAACTAGACATCAAGTATAGACGATCCATTCCCAGTCTCTGGGGGTGGGAGCTGCTGGCAGCTGCTTGGTTTTACATCTCTTCCATGCTTTCTTCTGCAGGTTCTATAACGAGCTATAGGTGAGTACCCTGACCTTTTCGAAAATAAACCCTCACAACCAGGGCTAAAATTAACTACACTGATTAGCTTAGCCTACAGCATCACACATGAGACTGTGAAAAGAAGTGATTTTCTTAGCCACAATGCATATTCATGACCCTTTCGGTACAGAGGGCTAAATTAAGTATAGTACAGTGCCTTTTACATACGTATAGGACAGCGGGTTCTACCGTTTTCTTCAAAGGGACATCGCTATATATTTGACTGAGTTCACTTAAGGGTCCTCCAGTCTCCTCACACACACAGGAAGGGCAGGGAGGAGGGGAAGGAGGGAGGGAGGCGGGAGAAGAGTGGGGTTTCATGATCTCCTTTAAGCTTTAGAGTCTGTGACTTTTATCTTATGTGTCAAATTGATTCTCCCTTGGGCAAAACTATAACATTTCCTGAACATTTTTTTCCCTTTTCCTTTGCAGAGCAAAAGAGCCAAAACAACTGGGTAAGATTTGTCTTTTCTCCATCAGTTCAGAGACAGGAACAAGAGTTGGGATAGCCACTCTCTAAGGGGAAATACAGGAGATTGCTCAGTGGCCCTGTGAGTTGGCATAATGGCTACCACTCGACACTGTACTTCCGGAGACTTTAAGCAACCACGTTAAGTTCCGGGCCATCTATAACATGGGGGCTCAGCTGCCAAAGGCTGCTGAACTAGATAGCCAAAGGGTACAATTCTGCTTTCAGGAGCACTGACTTGTGGCTGGAGGGATGGTTGCGTCAGCATTGCAGTCACACTGGGCTGTCATAGCAGAACTCTAGAGCAATGCTGTTTGAACTACAGAAATAAGTATTTGTCACAGTTCTGCAGCCTGTGATTAAGGTGCTGGAGGCTTGATATGAGGTGAGGGTGCCTGATCTGTAGACAGCCCTCCCCTTCTCCATTCTCACATGACAGGGAGCAAGGAGAGAGGAGGCAAAGCTATCTTGTGTCTCTATTTACAGAGGTGCGAATATCATCATGAGGGCTCCAGTCTCGTGGCCTCTCCACCTCCCGAAGCCCTACCTCCAAACAGAATCCCACTGGGGAATGGAAGGGTACGCAGGATCTCATGCCAAACAGTATGTAGAAGTCACCTGAGGCCTGTGGTGACATTTGAAATCATGCACCTCTGACATGACTGGGGTGATGGGAGATGCCGCTGGCTCATCCAACCACCCTGTGGGTAGCAAACCACAACTTTCTACTCCTGGCCAACAACCGTTTGTCTAGAAACAGGATTCTAACCCACACCTGCACGAAGTTAACTCCTCCCCATTGCTATGGAATAGGGCGTCTGCTCCCCACCCTCGTACTTCACACTGGCCATGCTTACTCATTGACAGTTTCCTTTCGCATACATGAAGTCTACTTGAGAACTTGCTGATGGGCATAGGCAGAGCCTTGCGAACCAACTAGGACTTCCCCTTTGATGAGACCATGGTGCATATTCTTCTCTCTCTTCCTCCTCGTTTCCTGCAAAGCTCGTCTCCCAGCGGCAGCTCCTCTGCTAACTCACCAGCCTGTGGCTGAGGGGCACTGCCAGGAGAGACTCGCTGCTGTGGTGCCTACATCAACACTTGACACACAGGATGAGCAGGGACCGTCTTGGGGCTCCGGAAAATTCTCATTATTGCACACATCGATTAAAGCATACATGTCTGACTGAACTTAGAACTTCCTGTCATAAAGCTGGTGAAGTGTTGATCGGCTCATAGGGATCAAAGGAGAGGAAATGTTTCATGGCTAGGAAATCTGAAGACAGTTACATTTTTATATTCTCAGAGAATAAGTGAGGATTAAGTGTATGTTACAGGTTTCATAAATCAACAACAGACAGATGATTTTTTTAAAAAGAGAGGAAGGAGGGGAGAAGGAAAGGACAGAAGGAAAATGTTAAGACAGAATTTCAGGATTGTCACATTGTCACAATTGTCACAATTATGGGAGCTGACAAGTCCAAAAGTCTGCAGAACAGACGATGGGGCAGGCAACAAGCCGCAGGCTAGAGACTCGCTCTTTAGTTCAGCAGAAGTCTGGGGCTGAATTCTTCCTCTTTAATTGGGTAGCCTCACTCATCTGATGCTTTATTCAAATGTACTGATTGAAATTTCACTGATAAACACATTCACATGAACATATAGACAGGCATTTGAGGAAACCCAGTCACCACAGCCTTGCCAGCTGACCCTGTAGCAACCCATCCTAGGATCTAACAGAGTGTGCTTTTCCACAGGGGTCCTGACCCAGAGACTGAGGCTGTCAGAGAACGCAAGCCACCCTTTCGGGGTGAAGACCTGAGGAGCACCGTGGCATGAACTGATCATGTGTAGGCAAAGGTGATTATTCAGTTCTTAAACATCCAACTACTTGATCCAAACGATCCAACATCAGAACCAGTCTCCTGCCTCACAAAGCTTTTCCTGCAAGCGTTCGAAGTGAACTGCTTACAATTCTCTGGCAGATTTCTCTTTTGCATCTGTTCTCAGAAAATTCGTGTCATCTTTACTTTGTCTAGAGTTTTCAAATGTCACTGCTGAGTGTGTTGAGGTCAAGATTCCATGTCCACCATTGGCAGAACAAGGTAAGCAGGCTGCCCTATAGGTGCCAGGAGCCTTTTTTTTTTTTTGCAGGCAGGATGTCCCGTGCTATGTCATACCAGGGAAAAAGTGTTGCCAAAAAATATTAGTAACCAAAATCACTCGGTGGTGGTGGGGGTCTGGAGAGATGTCACGGTGGTTAAGGAGCACTGGCTGCTTTTGCAAAGGATCTGTACCACGTGGTATCAACAAACAAGAAAGCCCAGGGCATGCCTACTGGTTTGCATCAAATTCTGCCCGAAAACAGTGATGCTAAATCACCCACTAGAAAATTAAATTCCCCTCATTAATAAGTAGGGAGAAAGAGACGCACTGTATATCTGCATGCTAATAGTGCTAAAGAGTTTTTTTTTTTTAAATTTCCATGAGCTTGCAGCCACATTTCAAAAGGGGGAAGAAGAACATTTTAAAGTAAATTTCTTTCCTCATTTACATTTTCCAGATGTTCGGAACAAGATGGCAACAGGTGGAAAATAGCTTAGGCTAGGGGTCAGCAAACCACAGCCTGCAGCTCAAGTCTGCACTGTACACCTCTGTGTGCCACATCTGTGGAAATTAGCCACCGCCTGTGCTATCTCCTGCTGCACTCTCCCACCATCCCCAAGGGCCTCAGGAGAGCTGAGTAACCATGACAGAGGTTTATGTCACAAAGTCCCAGTAATTACTACTCACTCCTTAAGGAAGCTTGCACAGCCCTAATGAGGCCAATAGCTATGGATGCTGAAGAGTTGACTGCTATACGCCAGCCATGGAGCTGGAAGCAGCTTTTGTTGGAAGCTCTGGCTGTTTCCAGAACGTCGATCCACAGTAAGACTGGAACTACAACAGCATTTTGCTAGCCGAAGTCCCCTCCCAAAATGTCACATCCAGCTGCGGCAAACATTTTACAAGGCTGACTGGCTCATTAGAACTTCTGTAGTTGTTGAAAGCTGGGATGCTGCAGGTCCAGAACCAAATTCGATTGGGCCATTTAAGCCACCTAAATGGCTATTTATTGCCTGTCCCTATGTGTGACCTAACATTCTTGGACATATTAGGTAAGTCCTTTGGGGATGTACAAACAGATCCCTTAGCATCTCCCAACAGCAGACAACTTCCGAGGCCTGTAGCAGAGGTCTCCCCGCATTGCTTTAACTCACCTACCTAATGTTGTCATCAAAGTGCTTTTAAAATGCCTTGACTTAGAGCTTTCTTTGTCCTGTTACCATTAAAGGCTTCATGAAACTGCCACCACATTGGAACCTGGAAGTGGGATAACTGAAATCTGTGCTCTTGGGCCTTCTTCAACTTCTTTTGGCTCCAGAGTAAACTATCGCTTATTGCTCTGAGGCGAGAGCTGTGTTTTCCTGTCAACAACTTTGTGGATGGTGAAATTCAAACTTCTCCCTGTGAAATGGAGGCCTTTCCACCTCAGAAAGGCTGAATGCTCTCTGGACCCAAAGGGCAAACCCACAGAGAAGGAAAGCACCATTAGTATCTGGTGTCAGCTTAGCAAGGCAGGCCCTGCTCATTGACAGACTCCTCCTTGAGGCCATGCGTGGCCAGAGACAAAATCCAAGGAGCCCCCTGTAATCAGGTGGCCAGTCTTCATCCACGGACACACAGGGATATAAGAGCTTTCTTTTTTCCGCTTAGGGCTTTGAGTAGGAAAGGACAAAATTCTAAATGGGAACTGTGCTTAAAATCTTATTTTATGTATACCCCTTACTGTGGGATTTCACGAGAAAGTAACATTAATTTGCATTTACATGGGATGTCTGGCAGAATGGAAGGAAGAGACACTCTTAACCTGCCATTTAGCATTGCTGAGGGAAAGCTCTGCAAACCCTGCCTCAGTGGATGCACATCTGCACATCTGCAGAGGTGGGCATGCTGCTCAGTGGATGCACATCTGCACATCTACAGATGTGTGCATGCTGCTCAGTGGACGCACAGGTGCACATCTGCAGAGGTGGGCATGCTGCTCAGTGGACGCACAGGTGCACATCTTCAGAGGTGGGCATGCTGCTCAGTGGATGCACAGGTGCACATCTGCAGAGGTGGGCATGCTGCTCAGTGGATGCACAGGTGCACATCTGCAGAGGTGGGTATGCTGTTTCAGTGGATGCACAGGTGCACATCTGCAGAGGTGGGTATGCTGTTTCAGTGGATGCAGAGGTGTACATCTGCAGAGGTGGGATGCTGTTCTTGATAAGGATGCAACCCGAGGAAAGCTTTACAAGGGTTTCATTGACATGAACATGGGAGTGTACTTACACAGACTAAGATGGTCTTAGTGCAGTATCATGTGATGGACTGCCATCATGCCCATGGTCTGAGGGTGGCAGAGGACAGTGTCTCTGGATGATAAGCTACTAGTGTGTCTAGATAGTTTTGTCAGGAGAACTCTTCTCCCAGCTAAGTGTAGTCTGTGCTCTTACTAAATCTCCACCGAAGTGCTAACCTCTGAGCTAAAGCTCGTGCGTGTGATATAGTAACTACAAGGCAAATGCCTGCAGAGGTAATATTCACGTCAGGAAGCTCACAAATGATCCCATGATCCAGGTATAGTGTCCACACCCTGGGATCGCATGTCTCGTCCCTGGCTCCAACCTTGCCTCTCACCCTGGAAATGACCAGGATTTAACTTTCACAGCATTTACTTCCTCGCTTTTCCTTATCGTTTCCGAGCCGCGGTGATTCCTGGATGGCAGTCTGCCTTGCTTGGCTTGAGAGGTCATATGGAAGGAAGCACACCTGACGGACTCTGGGGTTTTGCTCCTTGTAATTATAGTTGCCACAGAGCTGAGGTGCATCCACTTCATTGCAGCACGGTACCTCGAGGTATGGCTGGATTGACTTTTGTGTTGCTGTGACAAACTGCCTGACATGCACAAGCATGACTTTGTTCATGCTCTCAGAGGCTTCAGCCCATCATGGTGGGGACGCTATGGTAGACCACAGAGATGAAGCCATGGAGCCCATGATGCAGAAAGGAAATGTCAGCGTTCTAGCAGACTCGGACATTTTTTCCTTTTCTTCCATCTGGATTTCCAGCCATGAGGTAATGTCACTAACTTCAGGGTAGTTCTCGCCTCCCTTAATCTTCTATAGAGACACCTACCCGGTCACGGGAGTCCCACTAATCTCATTGGCTCTCCTCAGTCCAAGTGGCCAAGGTTGGTCATCACAAGTCTGCCCCTTGTCGACCTGACACCCAACTTTATCTCCTTAAGCCATAACATCCTGTCCCCAGCCTCCAAAGGCTCATGCCACTCTAAAATAATATTTCCTGCCCATATCCAAGACAGCCTGTGCTCTTCCCAGCTCCAACAGTGCTCAAAGGGATCTCCTTTGACACGTGAGCAGTCTCTTAGTTGTGAGGCACTGTGGAAGTAAAATTAAAGTTATATACTTCCAAAGTACAACTACTTCCCATTCCAAACAGGGAGGAATGGGACCAAAACAAGACAGTAGCCACACATGGAAAACACTGAATCCAGCAGCTCCATGTCTAATACTTGGAGGACATAGTGATGTGAGTTCCCAAGGGCCTGGGAACTCGTGTCTCTGCTGCCCACAACCCATGTGGCCTGCACCCTGGGCTGGATATGTGCACATCCCACATCACTGGCACCTCCATCTGATCCGGGTCGCCAATGCAGTCCTGCTTTCACCGTCACCACTCGACACATCACCCTCTCGGCAACTGCCTGCCGTGATTCTAGAGCACGTTCCTTGGCCTGTGGAAAACTCCATGACCTCATACATTGTGCATTCTGTGTTCCTGAAACCCAGCGGCGTGTGGACAACACTGAAGTCCTACTGACAGCTTGAGCACTTGGCGAGCAGACTTAGACCATGGCTGTTTTGGCTTCTGAGTGCCTTGGTGGATAAGAATAGAGTAACAAATCTGGGAGAAAAGGATCTTAGGCAGTCCACGTAGGCAAGGCACCTGGGGAGCGCCTCTCCTCTCAAGGGAGTGTCTCTCAGGTAAGTTTACGGCTGCACATTCTTGAACCTGCAGTTGGTGGAATCTGACCAACTTCTGGCTGAGCCGATACACAGGATTTGCTTTCTTTTCTTTTCTTTTCTTCCTTCCTTCCTTTCTTTCTTTCTTTTTTTATGGCTTTCATCTCCTCAGCAGCTGTACCTTCCTCAGTGTCAACTTTAAGTTTGCTCCTTTTCTGGCACAATGTCATAGTTTTCAAATTTTCTGCTCTGCTTTTTGCTCCAAATTCCCACTATAAACCTGGCTACAAGCATCTTTCAACACCCATGTGAGAGCCTAAATAGTAGCTGCCTCAAGTTCTCCTCTACCAGATAAATTAGTCCAGCACATTGAAATGCCGCTTCCTACAAGTCTCGGGACTCAGATAAAATAAGCCAAGTATTTACCAGAATGTAGCAGCCATGGCCCGAAGCCCAGCTCCCTGGAGAAGCCTCCTTTCCATCTGCCCATGAGCATGTTTGTTACTGTCTGTGTTCCCACCGCATTCTGGCTTCTGAGCCCCAACGGAACCCGTCATTAAGCTCTGCTTACGGCTTTCCACGGCTTTTCTGGTACACATCTCCAAACTCTCTCAAACTCCTGCCACAAAGTAGTTCCAAACATCTCTGAATTTCTTCATCGGGAACGGTCACAGCAATGAGCGCACCTCAGGCTCTTTCCTCTTCTCTGTCATTCCCTGTGGGCCCCACGTGTATAGGATGGCACCGTTCTCAGAGAGGTTCACCTCCCCTTAGTCAGTCCTTAGGAAACGTCCTGACATGTGCGCTTCTCATGCTTCGAATCTAATGAGTTAACAGTCAAGATTAACCAACAACTATTCTAAAATTTTATTTGTTATTTATAAGCACTCCCACTGTTTCTGGGGCCATTACATCATTCTGTTTATATCTCCTGTGTATATTAGTAGTATACACACACACACACACACACACACACACACACACACACTAAAGCTAAACTGTGGAACTATATTACATGATGCCAGGAGGAGGTTCACACGGACCACACACCTATTTATACTCCTGTCAGCAGAGGAAGCATTTGTTCTTACAGTTCCTCGGCGCTGAAGAGAGTTGCTCTCTGGGTTTTCGATTCTTGTCCAGTTTTAGTAAATCTGTACTGGTGTCTCAGTGTGCATCTGACTCTTCAGCTCCCTGGTTTACTCTCTGTGGCTCACAGGCTGGAGTTTTTCTTTGCCCACACTGGAGACGCCGTGCTTGGCCACTACGGGGCCAGCAGCTGGTTTGGCATTCCTCTGCAAATCGCTGCTTGTTTTTCTCTCTCTGGGTTCCTTTAAGAATACAGACATCTTTGCTTATCTAAAGTTTGCTATGATTATCAACCTGTAGCTTTCTTTCATTTGTTTTCTTTTTGCTATCTGGCATTTATGTATCTTACATTTGTTTAATGTCATCTGTCATCAATTCCAGATAGTTTTATCTATGACTTCTTGAAACATCCTTTCCTCTCGAGACTCCATCGATCATTTAGATTTCACTATATTCTTCACGCTTTTGCCCTTTTCTTTGTAATTTCCATGTATTGTCTCTCCGTGTTTTTACTCTCCAGTTCGTTCCTTTCTGCTTCCACTGTATTTAACCTGCTATTAAACTCATTTGCAGGTTGTAGGTTTCAGTGCACTGCACTTTCATGTCTAGATGCTTTATCATCCTAATATGTGGTATTGTAACAGTTTGCTTCCTAAAGCTGCACTCCAGTGTGTGCTTACTTAAGCACAGGGAACATTACTGTTCTATAGGTTAGGTCAGTTTCAATATTTCAAGTCTTTGGTGAATTCGTGCCAAACCCTGTTGCAGCGTAGCCCAGTCTATTGGAAACCTGCTGTATCTCCCAGTCTACACTGTCAGAAGGACTCCACTGTGTCTTATAAGATGCCGTCTTTAATTCACATTTAGTTTTTCTTACTAACTGTCCCACTCACCTCCTAGAACGCAGCATTCCACGTGGCACAGGGCTTTTTAAAATCACCGTGTCAGCACCAACCACCACATCAGCACTCAACAAGCGAATCTTTAGGAATCTTTAAGTCAAGAACCAACCCAGTGTTCAGTATTTAAGGGAAAAGACTTCCCTGTGCTATCCAGCCACTTACAACAGTGATGGCAGCACAAAGCGAGCCCCTGGGAAAGGAAGGTGTTTAATAAAAATAATTTTTAATGTAGGTATTTCCTTTAAGTCATGTCACCTTATCAACAACAATGTATAAATAATCCCGTTTTCCTGTAGATGTCAGCAAACGGTGTTTATTCTCAATCTTAAAAATATTTGTTGTTTTATAAAATGTGACATATCACAGTGTGAAATTTCTATTTATTGAATAATTAGTAGGGCTGAACTGCTATTAGTCATTTGTGGTAGTTCTTCATGAAATTAGTGATTTTCTTTGCCTGTATTTTTTCTGTTGGGTTATTAAGTTTTCTATGTAAAGAAACATATATACATATATAATGCTATATTTTATATATTACAAAGTATATAAGAATTAAAAATATTTTCTTAATTTGATTTATCTCTATTTATTATAAATTTTACTTTATATATAATAAAGACATTTTGTATTTATATATGCAATTCTGTATGTCTTTTATATTTTATGGCTTTGTGTCACAAAATAAATTATATTATAAAAACTTGCAAATAAATAAAATCATTACACACCAAAATTAACTGAACCCAAAGCATACACACTGAGTGAACTTCTACACAGTCAGAAGACACATTTGGAACGGAAGCTAAGGAGCTGTATGATAAATTTTACACTTTCAGTATTGAATATATTTACACACGCATCCACCACCAAAATCAATGCCCACAAATCAATGTCAGAATTAGAACTATAAAGGGTTTTATATCCTTTTTTTTTTCAGAGTTAATTCACTGTTTTTCTTGTACAAAAACCCCTATGTGGTAGCCACAGCAGGAGCCTAGGCACTCTGAACAGACACTCTGGTGTGGGTTTTCACAAGATGATCAGTGAATTCCTGATAAGGAGACTTGGTGAACACAGTTTCTTTCCAGAGATCAGGTGTCAGGTAGCTGTAGGTCTTAGAAATGGCATCAAAAGTGGCCTTGGCAAAATTGCCCAGGGTGGCAATTCAGCCCCTGGCTGATGTGTAGTAGTCATCAATACTGGCCATCATGAGTAGCTTCTTGGGCACAGGAGCAGGGACAATACCAGTGTCTCTGGGGGCAGGGATAAGAGGCACCAAAACAGAGCCACAGCGGCCTGTCACCTTGCATGGAACAGTGTGTGGCTTGCCAATCTTGTTCCCCCAGTAGCCTCTCCGCACAGGGATGATGGAAAGCTTGGCCAAGATGATGGCGCCTTGGATAGCGGTGGCTACCTCCTTAGAGCAGTTAACACCAAGACCAATGTGACCATTGTCATCCCCAGGAGTGACAAAAGCCTTGAACCCGGTCTGCTGGCCAGCTCGTGTCTGCTTCACACTGGCATGATCTTGAGAACCTCATCCTTTAGGGATGCGCCCAGGAAAAAGGCAATATCTCGGATTCCTCAATGGGCAGGGAGAACAGATAAATCTCCTCCACGGACTTGATCTTCACGTCCTTAACTAGGCAGCCCATCTTGTGATGGGGATCCACTCCTTGTCTTCGGCTTTACTCTCACCACCACCATGGCCTTGGGCATGACCCTGCTGTGGAAGCCACTGCTGAGGCTTCCTAATCCTTGGCCCTCAGTCCTCCTGGCCCTCTCGCTGGCACCAGCATCATCTCCTGAGGAAGGAGCAAGTCCTTTGTTTTGTTTCGTTCTGTTTTTTTTTTCAAGACAGGGTTTTTCTGTGTAGCCTTGGCTGTCCTAGACTCGTGTAGACCAACCAGGCTGGCCTCGAACTCACACTGATCTTCCTGCCTCTGCCTCCCGAGTGCTAGGATTAAAGGGGTGTGCCACCATGCCCGGCTAAGAAGCAAGTCTTTTTTTTTTCCTGGTTTTTTGAGACAGGGTCTCCCTGTGCTAGCCTTGGCGGTCCTGGACGTTGTAGGCTGGAGAGATGGCTCAGCCGTTAAAGGCTAGGCTCACAACCAAAAATATAAGAAGCAAGTTTTACATCCTTTCATAACTTGTGTCCATAACTCACTCAGTACCTCCTCATCCCCTTATATTTATCCTTTCTTATTCCCTTTTCAAGTAATACTGGACACACATGTACATTTGTTTACATGTAAAAATATTTTATTGACTAGATTCCACATATGAAGAATATTCAGCAGTGTATATTCCGAATCCATCCATTTTCCTGCAGATTTCCTAACTTTAGTTTTGCTCTTGCCCTGAGTAGTATTCATATGCATTCTTTCATTATCCATCGTCTGCTGATGAACAATTTGATTGATTCCAATTCTTTACTGTAGTGAATAAAACAGCAATAAAGATGTGTGTGTGTGTGTGTGTGTGTGTGTGTGTGTGTGTGTGTGTGTGTGTGTGTACAAATATCTCTATGAAAGGGTGCCTAGTTCTCTAGGTGCACGCCCAGAAATTAGTGTGGTTATATAGTAATTCTATTTTTTAACTTGTTGAGAAATATAGAAACAGATTTCCACAATGGGCCATATTAATTTGCACCCCACAAATAGTAAGTATCCCTTTAACTCCACATCCTCTCCAACACTTGTTGTCCGATGTGTTGATGACAGCTGTGCGGTGAGGTGGTATCTCAAAGTACTTTCCTGCATTGTCATGGTGGCTGGGGTTATTGAACACTTTTTTAAAATGGTTATTGTCTACTTGGTTTCTTTTCTTTTCTTTTTTTGAAAACTGCCTGTTCAGTTCATTTGTCAGTTTGCTGATTGGCAGTTTTATTCCCTTATCATTTAATTTTATATTCCAAGATTAGAAAATTATTCCCCAATATATTATTTCATTATTTAATGATTTATACTTTCACATTTTCAATTTGCTATAACTTATTCATTTGTGGAGGAAACTACCCCTTTTTCCAAAGGAGTTTTTCCAACACCACTTAAGTAACCTTTTACTAAATGAGATCGTGCATTTTTCTATAATAAATTTATAGCACCAGGCAAGTGTTTGGCTTCTTCACATTGATGTGTGGTTTTGTTTACTATCATACCTACCTTTCTGGAAGATCTTAGGTATTTTAAAAGACATTTAGGAGTTTTACGTCACAGTAGAAACTAGACATATTTTAATCATCATGTTCCAATTTTAGTCATTGCCACAGGATGCAGTTATCATCGCTTTACTTGCAAAGGGCTTTCAATACTTAACACACACAGGTTGGCAAATGCACGTGAAATGTCTGTCTTCACACATTCATTAGCAAATATCCATTTGCAGGGACATAAATTGTGTGTGTTAGTAGGATCAAATCACAGAGATTCACATGAGCTCACAACCAATGGGCTAGATAAAATTTCATATATATTTTTTTTCTATATTTGAGTTACATGTAATGGATACTACATGTGTACCAACAACTGTTCTCTGAAGGAAAGGAGAAGAGTTCCAGCATCAACTAGCTGTGCTATTCCAGGGAGCACATCCACATCCTCCACGTGGTCACTTGTGCAGTACACCACAGGGGTAGCTGTGTGCAGTGGCCCTGCTGGTGCTAATACAGGCGAGAGTAACAGATAGGATCTTGTTTTTATCTGTAGTTCCAAGGAGAATAAGCAGACGTTTAAAATGGGGGCTGGAGAGTGCGTAAATATACTTACACATGAGATAGGATGGTGAGACTTCCAGAAGAACAAGCCTTTCCAACAATGAGAAAGAGGTGGGGACACCAAAGGACCAGGGGGAAAGCCATCGAGGTGATGAAACTGAGCTAACCCAGCCTCCCTAGCTGGAGTGAGGTGCTACTTAACTTGGGATGAGGTGATAGGTTGGGGATAGGAATAAAGAAGCAGGGGACCTTGTAGGTCATATTAATGCATTTTATTTTTTTATCTACGCACAAGATAAAATAATTGGGGTGGTTTTAAACAAGCAATGGTAAGCTGACTTGCGATTTTAGAAGATCATTTAGGGCTGGGGCACAGTTCAGTTGATGGTGCTTTGTCTAGCTTTTACACGGTTCTAGATTTGATCCCTGGCAAGACATAAATCTGGGTTTTGTAGCTAACGCATATCCGTGATCCCAGCACTTGGGAGATGGAGGCAGGGGATCATCTTTGGCTGCATAGTAAACTTGAGGCCAACATGGGCTACACACAACCCTATCTCAAAAATAATCTAGTTCAAAGGTCACTTTGGCAGCACAGAGAGAGTGAGTGAGCAGTTGTGGTTCAGCTAGCTGTCAAGTACAGTCCGGCAGGTGAGCCAGTGATGGCTTGATAGACCTGGGCAACTGGAGGGTTGTCAGTGTGACAAGGCAGTGTAACAAGGTGGTCTTAGGCCACCCTACTGGTATTGGGATGGCCAGACTCTGATCCCATGCTCGTGTCACGAGTCTCACTATGCTGCATAGCTTTCTTGGCTTGGTGTTATGATATTAAAAGGAAAAACATAAACAGTAATGCCACCCCTGTCTCCAAGGCTGGGCAGATGCATGCAACTGTGTGATAGGTAGGATGAGAATTTCTCAAGGAAATAAAAGAGGAAAATTTTTTGACAAATTTTTTTTCAATTTAAGTTATTTTGAAATTCTACTTAAAAGATACACAAGAATCAGTTAAAAATAAAGTGACAGTTGCCATTAAAATGTTACGAGAAAAGGTGAATGCTGGGGCTAGAGATTCAGCTCAGACCGTAAAAAGCCTGGCCTGTGAGCCTGAGGACCACAGCTCAGTCCTCAGAACCCTCGTGAAAAGCGGCATGCCATGGGGAGGCAGAGAGGAACAGATGGCTTGGGTTCATTGGCCAGTTAGCCTAGCCCTCACCGGTTGGTTGCAGGCTGGTGAGAGATCTCGTCCTGAAAAATGACACTGTTCTCGAACCTCCACAGGTCCATGTATACACATGCACACACTGTCACACAGTAAAGGTAAAGGTATAAAACTTAATGCAAATGGCATTCATATAATGAAATTGAGATGGATGAAAATGGGAGTGGACATGTGGTCAGTGCTGTCTGGCATATCTAAAGCCCTGGGTTCAATCTCAGGCATAGAAAAAATTTTTTTAAAAATCATAGCAATTATATAAGGAAATAACTATTAAGAATAATGGGGAAAAGAAATATTAGCAACAGTAAAGCAAGGAGGTGTGAGTCAGTTTGGAACCCAGTGTATGGACTAGCCAGGTTCTAAAAGGAGCGCCAGGAGATTCTGAAGGAGCTAAAACACCCAGATGACCGAAGAAACTGAGATGAACAGCAAGAAAGACAAATTCCAGATCGCTGGTACTTTTTGTTGTGCAGTCTGCTAGAATTGTGTTCATTCTATCCGCATATTAAATGCACTTGCCCACATGCACCCAATTTTTCATAAGCCATTCAGCTAAACATAATTTCATACCTTCCCAAGAGAGAATCAAACAAATAGAGGCAGTTGTGTGTTCAGCTCATCACTGCTGGCATAGAACAGTGCATCTAAAGACACTCTCTGAAATTCCACCGGGGACAGGCATGTCACCCTCACCAGCCCTCCCAGCGTCTGCGGGGTCCGTTTCCACAATGGTAAAAGCTGACAACACACCAGCTACAATGCTTCGGCTGTACTTGCCAATGCTTTATCTCTTCAAGGGTTGTTTACTTGAGAATTCGAAAAGTGGTACAAAGTACATTATCAGATAATTTGCATCATACATGGGATTCCTCAACGGTGAAAAAGTATTATGCCTAACAAATTCTGGAGCCAGGCATTTGGGTAGTTGGTTTAGAAACTCCCAAACTCTTTGGGAGAGATAGATAAATCAGGGAACTATTTCAGCACATAATTATCCCTGTAGGAGATCCCTGAAACAATTTCAAGACCTTGCAGCTACCTACTTAGTGCATGCCATGGTGTCATTGAGAGCGTAAAGTGCACTGTCACAGTAAGACGGCACATTTTATGACCATTACAATAATATCAGCAACATTAATTCTGCTTATTAATGATTTCACACCCATAAAATTTAAATAAGAAAAACTTTTACCTTAAAGCACCCTGTTCATAAAATGGGCTCCTACTGTTCCGTTATCCTTCCCTGGATTATTAAAAATTGTTTAAGAGAGCAGCATGAGTAGAGAAATTATTCATGACCTCCTGGAATACTTAATACTTCTTTTAGTGTCTCTACTTTGTGCCTACAGCAGCAGTTCTCAAAGAGTGGTCCAGGGACCCCTGGGAATTCCTGAGTTGATTCAAGCAGGGAGTCCAAGCCTTTAATATTTCATAGCATTTGCCCTTTTCAAGCTTCTGGAGTGGAGCTTCCAAGAGATTATACAGCATGTAATATGACAAAGGCCCAAACACAAAGCAACTGCCTTCTATTAGAGTAGCTATTAAAATTGTAAAACTATAAAATATCAGTTCTCAGTTCATTTTTAATTTTGGAGTTAATTTCAAAAAGAAACATGCTATCTGTGTTAACATGCAACAGGCTTATTGCTCCTACTTTAAGTGACTACATGTGTAGTACATGTGTGTGGGGGCATGAGTGTTGCACATGTGCATGTGAGTGTGCAGGCCCATGTATGCATGTGTGCATGGAGGCCAGGGGCCTATATCAAATGTCTTCCTCAATCATTCTCTGATAGTGAAGGTGTAGGTTTCTTTAAAATCCCAGTTATATTATATGAATATGTTTTTTTTTAATCCCAGGTGTGGAATAAGAGGCTGGTACACAGCAGGTGGTTATGACTTGCCTCGTGCACTAGCAAGAGCATGATTTTTGCCAGCTGCAGATAGTTTAATTCTGGGGACCCTGGAGAAGGGGTAAATGGGGGAGCCCTGAGAGAGCCTGAGGTGGCTACTGTTCCCTCTGCTGCTGCCCCCGCAGCTGCTGGCTTGTCCTGCTGCTGCTATGTTTGCTGTTGTATTTGCATTTGCTGGATTGCTTGTTTGCTTGACTGCTGGATATTTTGAGGACAAAGATCGGACTTGCCCCCCAAGGAACCCAATGCTCTTAATCAGCAGGAAGTAACCCAAAGAGGTCTACATCCGCTTTCCCCTTTAACCTTCTTTCTTGCCTGCCTAGTGCGGGGGATTTGGAAGGGACTGGGATGGAGAAGAGTGGTAGATGTAAGAACACAAATAAAATAGATTTAAAAAATATTCCAGTACTCTCTATTTTCTGAGATGGGGTCTACCACTGAACTTGGAGCTTACTGATTCACACAGTCTGTCTAGTAAGCAAGCTTTGGGGCTCTTCCTGTCTCCGTTCTTCCAGTACACCCCTTGCCTCAGTGCTGGCATTACATCTGCCTGCCAACATGCACAGTACTGCACTCAGGTGCCAGATATCTGAAGTCAGGTCCTCATGCTTCTGAGGCAACACCTGGCCAGCTAAGCCGTCTTCCTAGCCTCAAATGACTATTAGATTTTTTGTTTTGTTGTGTTGTTAGAGGTCTCAGTTTCCCTATCTGACAGCATATATCTATACTAACTTTTAATAGAAGAAGCTCTATAGTGCTCTGATTTGTTTTTAAAAGTATCCCAGGACTAAAACGCTTGAAAAATGCTAACCTAGAGATCATTCAACAGCCAGGGACAAGAGGGTATCACCTTGTCCAAGAGATCTAGGCCAGCACCAGCAGCAAACAAGTGCACAAACGGCAAGTACACCTACTTGACACTCAGAAGGACACAGTGTCAGATCCATGGTCATCTGGTCCAGAAGACATAACCTCAGTCTAGTTATGAGAAAATGCCATACAGAGAGTCACACAATACGTGAGGAGTTCACACTAAAATGCCAAGGTCACAAAAGACAATGAGGGAATGTCATGGATTAGCAGGGACCAGGGAGATACAACTAAAAACAATGTAGGAGAGGGGCATAGATCTAGCTGTCGTTGTGCTTGAGTTGTCAGTATCACTCTGGTGGTACTTTTCAGGGTTTGATCTTGTACTGTGTCTAGGTAGGGTGTTATCACGGGAGGGAACTGGGGGCATACAGAAACATGCTGTTCCTTTGGTTTGGGGGTTTGTGGGATTTGATTTTTGTTTTGTTTTGTTTTGTTGAAGTTTAAATTTCAAAGTGAAAAAGTGCATCTCTCAACATAGAGATCCATATGGGTCAGGCAGAGAATAAGAGATATTAATTGGAAGTTTTAAGCTACCTGTAGATAGTGGCTACTGTATTGTACAGGATCCTTCTAGACAAATTCCTTCTAGAGTATACTCCTTCAGTCCGTATCATTAGCATGCCCTGGTGTGATAAGTAATTCCAACTGTCAACGTGATAAAATCTAAAGTCACTCGAGAGGCAGGCCTCTGGGCAATGTCCGTAGGGATTCCTGATCAAGTTAATTGGGATGGGGAGGCCTATGCACCATAGGCAGCATCCTAAACTGGTCCCGAACTGTGTAAACAGGAGAAAGGAGCTGAGAAGCAGCATCCATTACTGTGTTACAGACTGTGGATGGGACATGATGCCAGAACAAGCCCTTTCTCCCTTAAGTTGCTCTTGTCTGATTATTTTATCAGAGCATCAGGAAAAGAAACTAATACACTAGACAACCCATTAGAAATGCAAATTCCCTGGCCCTGTCTAGACCTACCGAGTCAGCGCATGCTGCTAAACATTGAGTGACTCATTCCTTGGGGCAGAGAAACTCTGACGGGTAGCCTCCGACACACCACAGATGACTTCAAGCTAGTCATGTGACATCACTTAACACAAGATTGGAACAAGAATTATCCACCACAGGACCTGCCCAGTGCCCACATACTCCTAGCCCAGCAACGTGTTTCAGCAAGCCTTCAGGATTATTCTGATACACACGGAAAAGTTGGGAAGCTTTGTTCATGATCTTCTAAAACAAGAGTCTAGGATCACAGATGCATGGTGATTGTGCAAATCCCCACAAGAGGTTTATTTAGGTAATTATCCCAGTTAGAAAGCCTGTCTCAAAACTCACAAACCAACTCACCCACGTACCAGACTCAGGGCAGTTATGATTATTTTACTTTTGGAAACACACACGACTGAGCTTCAGACCTTAAAGTAGAGGGTCACATCTAGCCTGAAGTCCTTTCAAGCAGCCATTTCATACCATCCACATTGATAGAAAAATGTCACAGGCCTAACTCACTCAATGGGCAGATCCAAAATACAAGCAACACCAGCATTCTAAGCACAATTCTACCTCTTTTTCACTTAAGAAGTGGGGATTATATTATTATAGTTAGAATAATCTAGAATTGGCTACAATTTTTTAATTTATTATACCTAGTCAACATTCTAGCATGGATGCAGTGCAAAGGAACCCCAGGCATAAGTGAGGAGCTGTTGACAGTTGGCAGTTGTAGATGGGAGTCAGTTTTCTTTAGGAGCGTGGGCCCTGGTGACTGACCTTGCTCCAGTGGGTAGCTCAATGCCCATGTGCACACAGGCAGCACTTAATAGATTCAATGAGTTATTTTTAAAAAAGAGGATGTGGGGTGATTTGGGAGAAGTAGTGATCGGAGAATGGGAGATGAATATGAGTAAAATATATAGAATGCTCAAAAATAAAATTATATCAAGAAAGTAAATTTTCTTATAAATCATAAAGCATCTAAATATACTGTATAACTTTGTGATACACAATTACAGAAAGTACCACTTTGAATGCCTTCATCAGTTCTAGAGCATGCCCTTCTTCAGTATAGATGTGATTTGTCTGTCTCAATAGATATAAATCAAATGTGGAAATCATGGAAATTATACATATGAAATCACTTCTAGACCATTCTAACACCAGGAACACTCCCAAAGGGAGGAAAAAAATCCCTCCTCCTTGTTTGAGTGAGGCATGAACCTTTTCCTATTTCAAAGTCTATACTGTGGAAAAGCAGATTGCTGAGGTCTCTCCATACTCTAAGTGACGGAGAAAATAAAAAAGTGACTCAGAGAAACCTGCCTGAAGGCAGGAGGTCACTTGTGTGCATGGCTGCTGAGGTGGAAAACATATCAATGTATCAGGCAAATCACCTGTTTCATTATAAACTCAGAGCACTGAGTACTACTAAAATAACTGCAGGGATTGGTTTAATATTTCCATTGCAAAGACCCTACCGAGCTCTGCATTTTAATCTGATGGATTTGCCCTAAATCCCAAATGAGACTCCAGTGGGAAAACTAGTGCACAGTCTTGTTCTTATTGTACTCCTTAGCATGAAATACATTTGCATTTATAGTGCATTTAGAGAAAGTAGCTGAACTTTTATCTGCCGGTGTATAGATTCCAAATGGCTTACAAAAGCACTTCCTTTAAAGAGCTCTGTTCCAAGTTTTGCACTGGGCATAACAAGGGCATCGCTGCCCCTGGAGTAGAAGCACATTCCTGCAGCAGGCAGGCTTTCCTGGCTGGGGCAGCTGTGCTGCCAACTCTGCCCCACACACCTGCAGGGACTTGGCACGAGTTGTGGGTGCTGTCCAAGGTCCTGACAAAGAAAATAAATTTTAATGGTGCTAAACTAATTGGCCCAAATGGACATTATTACAGCCATGATTTGACAAGTGGAACTAAGTGTGTGTGGGGAGGGGTGTTAAAATATTTTATTACAGATTATGCCTTACTCACAGAGTAAAGGTGGTAATCAGCTATAATCAGATTTCTGAGTGATTAAAAGTATCCCTGATAATCTCAAAAGTGTAATGTGGAACTTGAGAAATACTGTATCCTGCCTCGATGCTGGTTACACTTCTTTCATGGAAGGCTACTGAGTGCCGTCTACAACTCCAGCCCTGTGCTAAGCGTGCCATCCTCATTAATCCCCTACAATTTGGCACCATTATTATTTCCACCAAACAGACGAGAACACTTAGCCTTGAAAACATTTCCCCGCCTCCCGTCCATGTTCTACATAGTTTGTAAGTGGGGAAAAAATGAACAACAACAACAACAACAACAACAAAACAAAGAAGATTAAATGAGAAAAAACTGGCTTCCAACCTCTTTTAAGTACATTAATGGCTTTTGGTCCTGGGGGTGGGGGGTATTGGTTCCTGAAGTCTCTATCGATATTTTAGATCTTAGGTATTTCTGTTTTGAACATATTGATGGTAATTTGGAGAAAAGATCTGAACTGGTCTGAACTGGAGCTTTTATCATAGCAGCACCTATTCATCTCAAGCACAAGAAATGACGCAGATGGACTCCTGCCGCATCTATGGCCTTGCCTCTCAGACTTCCTCCTACAATTTGCTAGTTAGCCCAAGACACTGTACAAGCCGAGAGCCTCCACTGCAATATATGGCGGGTCAGTTGAGCAGATGAGCTTCTACTGGAGACCAGGCCCTGCAGAACATTATTTTTGTGGGATCCGTTGGCCAGCAGCTGGCTGAGGCCAGCCGGGAGCAGCAGTGTCACCTGTGACTCTTCAGTCTTCCCCACTCACCATTGCCAGTGCCAGGTGCCAGCTTCACGGTCTGGAGGCGCCCTGCATACCACAGGTGCCACAGTTTTCCTTTCTGCAGACAATGCTCTCAATGCTGCGCTTGGCTTCTAATTCTGTCTTACATGCTCACAAAAGCACACTAAGAAGTATGTTCAGAGTGGCGCTCATAGACTATGACTTTAAAAAAAAAAGTAAAAAAAAAAAGAATTCACCAAGCAGTATTTGCTTATATCCTGAAATGGATAATGTTATCACAGATTCCACTGATATAAACACACTATTCCCCCAAACCTCTTTAACACCTTTAATTCTCAGTGGCAAATACACTTAAGAGGTCAGGGACGATGGCTCTGTGATGTGGCTGCTCCAGGAAACAATCAGGTGTGGTCACTCCCACAAAAACACACATTTTTATACTGCTGCTGGCTTGTAAGGTATTATTTGGCTATAGAGGTATCTCTGTGGGGGGGGGGGAGAAGAAGCATTGCCCAGGGAACTCAGAAAGATGCATGAGGGGCCGCGCTCTCATGTCTCAGGTGCAAAGGACTAGCTGACAGCCACCAGCTGATCTGCTGTGTCAGGCTCCTGTCTCTGAACCCTGCTCAGGAGTACCACCCTGAGAGTTGAAACCAACAGATACTGCCAGCATGAAAAATCAACAGACATGGCTGATGCAAAGGAAGATACACGATTTTACTATGATGAGTTGTTAATGGAATTTTGAACTTAGAACACAGTGGTTGTAGGGGTGTAGGGGTATGAAGCAAGCAATGATATCATCGTAGCTTCAAAGAACAACAAAGTTCTCAGCGACAGGTAAGAATGTGACTTGTAAACATGTCATCAGTCAGAACATTGACTTATTCTTCACTTTAGATACAGAACTAATGGGGCCTTCCTCCTTGCCCCCCCTCCCTTCCTCCATTCTATACAAGTGTCTACATATCCCAGATGGGCCTTGAACTTGAAATCCTCCCGCTCCACCCCCAAAGTGCTGGGATTTCATCTGTGCCACAACCCCCAGCCAAGTAAAAGATTTAAAAGAAATGTTTAATTCTATCAGGGATGCCTCTAAATTTTCTCATTCAAAGTGCTGTGAACACACAAAGGCTGGTCTTACCCCAAACTATAATCTCAAAAATAAAAGGATGCTAAGTACATAGCTAAAGACCATAACTTCATAGGCATCTGTTGTAAAAAGTTGTCAAATTATATCTGAAAAGGAAGCCGTGGAAAGGTTGAGAGCAGAGGGTGGGGATTCTATGCTACTTGAAACAAGAAAAACAGGTCACACTAAATGCAGCTGGCAGAGGGGTTAAATTCATTCCTTTTTCCTAAACTAAGAGGAGAAAATTAATTCTGGCTACAAAAAGGGTAAACCATTTTGATCTCTATAACCCCAAACATTCAAGCACAAAATGTGATTGTAGACATCCTAAACTCACCTAAAATACCTGCTTTGCTGGCCAGTTGTTAATAGTGATAACCCCCCACCCCAGTTAAAAAGTTAAAAGAGGCAGGACAAGAGAAAGATGTGCCAAAGGGGTTAGGAGGGGAAGGTGAAAGCTACCACAGTGCCGGACACTGTATGCTGGTATGAGCATATTGCCACCTGCAGGCCCTAATTCGCAGAACAACAAGATGGGGTTCAGAAGGGCAGACCTTGCAAGCTCGGGGATTGTGCCACAGCTGAGCTTCCAACGCTGGCAATCTCACAGGCGTGCTTCCCCGCAGCTAACAGAGGAAAGCCAGGCCGACTGTAGAATAGCTCAAGTTCACGACGCCGTTCACACACAGACTGCTCCTGTGACACTTGACAATTACGCTGGGTCCCTTCGAAGGTCTCCGATTCTTATGTTTTGAGAGTTATTTTAAAAATAAGAGAGAGTTGATAGAAAGTGCTGTCAGTCATAGTGACAAAGTCATTAGATGCTGTTCCCATAGTGCCTTGCCGAAAATTGCTATTTCCTACCCCTTTTGTAAAAATTGTTCTATTTTACTTCCAAACCCCATGAGCTTGACAGGTGATCAATAAAGAGGGGCGTTCCTACCTACAGCAAATAGTATGTGGGATGGAGGGGCTGTCCACTGTCACAGGACAGGACAGAAAAGACGCATGGCTTGGGAGACAAATTTTTGATTGCCTATCAGAAACATGTAAATGGATGTCTGACCTAAAAACTAAGCAAAATACATCACTTTACATACACACACACACACACACACACACACACACACACACACACAGAGAGAGAGAGAGAGAGAGAGAGAGAGAGAGAGAGAGAGAGAGAGAGAATACAAATCAATATGGTGGCTATGGCTGCTCGGATGGAAAGAGATATAATCCAGTACAGCTATATTACTTTTCTATGAGTGTTAGTCTTAGTGACTTACAAAATAACACAAAATTGTTACCTCACACCTGGACAGAGCAAAAATCTGACATAGATTTCTGGGCGAAGATACTTCCTTGGTGGAGATTCCACATGAGAGTCCGTTTTCTTGTCATTTTCCTCTTTCAAGATGTCACCTATTTCCCTCAACCTGCTGCCTTTTCCTGCACCTTCCCAAGCAACGATGGCAGCTAAGTCCTCCCACCCCACCTCTGACTTTCCTCCCCTTTGCCTTCCTCACAAGTATGCATATGAGCACAGTACCCGCAGAGGCCAGAACAGGTTGTCGAATCCGCTGGAGCTGGAATTATGGAGGTCGCAAGCCACTGTGTGGGTGCTGGAAACTGAACTCTGTTTTCTGGGAGAGCTGCCAGTGTTCTTAACCATGGAACCATCATCTCTTCAGATCCCCCTTTCCTGTCTAAGAACTCTTATGATGACACCAAGGCTGTTCTGTGAATCAGAATAGTCTCCCACCTTGAACTCAGCTGACTCAAAACCTTAGTTCCATTTGCAACCTTAATTCACAGCCTCTGTCATGTAACTTCATATTTACAGATCCAAGGATGAGAGCGTGGACACCTTTGGTCCCCATCCTATGGCCCCTACCCTAATAGCTTCTTTTCTAGCTGGTAGAAATAAAGAGGGAGCTAGACTATAAATTTTACCCATATATATATATATATATATATATATATATATATATATATATATATATATATATCTGTCCACCAGTAGTTTTGGCAAAGCGTTTTATGGGGATAATATAGAATATTCTATATATCAAGGACTGAATTAAGATATTTAAGGACTTTATTAAATGTTTCACATATAGTGAATTTTTTATTTTTATTTTTATTTATTTTATTTTATTTTATTTTATTGATTTTCAGGCTTAATAAGACCGTTTTGAAGACTAAAAAGACAAGCTGTTCTAGTCACTACACTTGTGAGATCTAGTTACATAAAGAAGTCAGGCAGTTTTATTTCATCATAAGATGTCTGTATGACTGAAAAACTGGCCTTATACGACTTAATCATGGATGTGTTTTGCTGATTTTACTGTAATTAGGTCTAACCACAAGCTGTAATACTTCTTCTGGCATACAGAAAGAAATGTCTATTTACTCCAATTAGAGAGGCCAAGGACAGACCAAGAAACAACTCCAACCAAGCCTGGGTTGCTGAACCAGTGAACTTACAAGAGCATGGTGATTCTGGCAGCTTCCTCAGCAGAAGGCCCACCCTAATGTGGGTGACAACTGTAAGTCTGCATCACTGAGTTCTCTGCACAGCTGGAAGTCAGCTACAGTGCTGCACAGTCTCCTCCCTTCAGGAGGGGCTGTCCTGAATTTCACCCTCCCCTCCAGGAATGACTGTTCCAATCCAGAGGAAACAGCTATGTAACACAAAGGGGAACCAAAAATACAAACTCCCTCCTCCGTTTTCTAGTAAGAATATTATACATGAACATCAAACTACTAGCAATAAAAATTAAACATAAATTTGAGTGCAAGACCCATTACTAATTTGATAACAAATTTAAAAATCTATTCCTATACTATAGAATGAATACATTTAAAACAATGCTGTATTTCCACTCTGAAATACCATGAGACTCAACTAGTCAAATTCCACATGCACACAGACACACTGTCCTTGTCACAACTCTGGATTGGCTTCCATAGTCACACAGCCCAGGTTCTAAGAGCACTCCCAGTGAAGACTGATTGAGCAACTGCTCTCCCACCTCTGTGAAGCAAGTTGCCAACACAAGTTTTATTTCAGTCTTAGTGCATTTGTGCTGCTCTCACAACATGTTGCTGACTGAGAACTTTGAAAAGGACAGGGGTCAATTCTTCAGTCAGAGGTGCTACACGTCCAACATCCAGGCCTCTGGCTTGATCTGAGGCCTGCTCCACAGGACGAATTTCATGTCTGGTACTTGACTCCTAGACAAAAGCCCATGGTTAGGGAGACTGGAGGGCCTAAGTAGGACCTGCGATTGTTATTTTGCTCAATGCTCACGTTGTCTAATTGCCTTCTAAACTCTGCATTCATAGCCATGGACCAAGGCTGCCCTCAACACTGCTCAGAGGAGCTCCTTTCTACAGGGGGCAGTAGCCGATGCTGAGATGCGCAACTGCTCAAACACATCTTTCTCACCACTCCCACAGCAAGGATCTGGGAACATCACGGAAAGAGAACAGTTGGTTGGTGGGGAGGGGGAGCATAGCACGACTGTCACACTCATGAACTCACAAGAGCTGTGGTTATTTGCACAAGACCAAGCCAGCCAAAATTCTGTCATAGATGAGGGAGGTGCTCTCGAGACCCCCTTATCCCTTACTGAGGAGCAGCTGACAATTGATGGCGGTTTTTATAAATGTGTGGCTACCAGTATGTTTCACATGCTCCAGGGGATAGCCTTGTGTTCATACACATACGGGGAGTTCTGATTGGACTTAAAGGTAGACCAAGGGAGGGGAGTAGATAGGATCCTATTTCATTGCATACGCATATCATGCACAAGAATAAGAAAAATCAGCACAAAGTTGTCATTGCAATATAATGAAACGTACATCTTTAAGAAGTGGTATTCAAAAGGTTTGTTAGGAAAGACATTTCCGCTCTAGAACTCAAGTTAGGGCATGACTCAGGTGCAGACTCAGGTACAGGACCTGCTGCTCTGAAGTAACAGGAAGCAAGTTCTAAGGAGAACAAACTCATGGGCAACAGGCAAGGAGCCCTGAGCACAGGTATCAGAACAGGCTAAAGCAAGAAGGAATGCTTCTGAGACAAGATTAAAGGATGGCTTGGATTCCAGCAGGCCGACAAGAGGCAGTAAGCACCACCAAGCCATCTGTGTCTAGCTGAGTAAAAGCATCCCCCAGTCACCGGAGGCAGGGGCTGCAGTTGCCTGTTAGTACACCCCACCTCATTTGATACTCATAGTAAACTGATGAGGTTGGTATCAATAATTCCATGGCAATGATAAAAAAAAATGATAATCAGAGTAACCATCTTATTGAAAATCAGAGCACTGGCACATGTGGCACATAGGAAAGTTAAGACACACAGTCTAACTTGGTCTCATTCCTGAGTCCTGTGGAGCATCATAATGTACTCTCCAGGTAGAGCTATGGACTGTGTATGCATGGGGAGTGAATGCATCCACTGACGGAGAATGCTGTGGTCTGTCCAGGCCATTGCAATGCATGTCACATAAGATTTTACCATCAAACATAAGTCCACCCAACTGTAAAAGATGCAGTGGATAGTGTTTAAATTTCTGTTTAACTGGTTCATTCTAAACTCAAGCCAGGGTGAGCCAGACAAGGCAAGGGCGTTCCTTTCTCCAGCAGTGTGGCCTTTAGTTTAACGACTATGTTTTACTTTTATTTTGCTAAGAGGAGGATCACAGCTTCTCAGCTGAGAACCAAGTTACTTCCAGAAGCCCACGGGTGCTGCTTTCCTGTGAATGCCGATAACCTGGGCTCACCTGGCCTATTGCTGTGACTCTTTCTTAGGACATGACACCAAAGTTGCTGGCTAGGGAAGTGTCAGTCTGTACCCACTTTAGTTTTTCAAATTGGATATAATTTTTAATTTTTAGTTAGAGACTGATCATGCAGAGGAAACACTCTATGTTATTAAATATACTTCAGCGTAGCGAATACACATTTTTACAAATTCAGTATTAGATTCAGTGAATGACTGCAGGGGCCTTCACTCCTGGAAGTTATTACAGTAGGAAGAAACATTATAATAAACACGCATGTAACCCAATGAAATAGGTGGCAAATATCAGTACACCTACCATCAACATTCCCAAATCATGCTTGAGGACAGCGAAGCTTTAGAATAACGAGGAAGACCTAGGAACGCATAAGTGACCCCCTACTTGCTATTATTTTCTGAGCAGGCATCTCATTGGCTTCTCTATCAAGGGGCTGGGTTTGCAATCTGGTCTATCTTTTTTTTTTTTAACTTTTGGAGGCTGGGTCTCATGTGGCTCCGTCTACCCCTCAGACTCAATACATATCCCAGACTGACTTTCAACCCCTGATCCCCTACCTACACCTGAGTGCTGAGGTTAAAGGCCTGTTCCGCCACACCCAGAACTCGGCTTTTCCCTCTTCTATGCTTGATGTCTTAGTTAAGGTTTCTGCTGCTGTGATGAAACACCATGACCAAAACAAGTTAGGGAGGGAAGGGTCCATCACTGGAGGAAGTCAGCACAGGAACCCAAACATGACAGGAACCCGGAGGCAGGAGCTGACGCAGAGGTTATAGAGGAGTGCTGCTGCTTCCTGACTTGCTCCTCACGGCTTGCCCGACCAGCTCTCTTCTCTCTCTTCTCTTCTCTTCCCATCCCCGTCTCTTTCTTTCTTTGTCATTTCATACCAGCGGTTTTGTTTATACAGAAAGAGCATGCAGAGGTCTGCTACGAATACGCCGGAGATCCTCTCTGTGTTTCAGAACACAACCTGTTTTAAAAGCACACCAGGGAAACTTCTCTTTTTTCCTTGAGTTTCTTGATTGTTTTCCTTTGTACAAGATGTAGAATTGACAAATACATTATCATAGCATGTTTTAAAAGCTAACACCTTCCATTAAAACCTATTTGGAGTGTTGGATAAAGGTGCAGTTTCCCCCTTACAAGTTCACTAGGCTACAGTGGTAGTCATCTCTAACCACACCTAATTGTTGGATGGCAGAGTAGTTTTTAATTGTGCTAACATATTCAGGCAGCGTGCACTCACTGTCAAGCTACTGCTATTAACAGATTGAATACTGTGTCATCAAACTGAAGTGGGCTTTTTGGTTTGTGACTGCTAAGTGGGTATCATAAATGTAAGTTAACATGTTTTTGGTTTCCTTGCTAATAAGACTTCATAAAATGCCTGGCAATAACCTGAAAAGAGATTTTAGTATTTGTAACATTAATTTGGCTAGAGATAGAACTAGCTATATCAAAGATTTCTACTTAGGTAGGTCTAAAAAAAATTGAATGCTTAGTTCACACCATGAATTATTCAGGCAACTTTCATGGCATAGGTTGTAAATATCACCTGCAACCTCTGAATACACTTTGATAGTCTATAAATTTTTAGGTGTATGTATATGTCCATGTATTTTTCTTTAAGTAACAAAGCTCCACTAGTGCTTCAATACCATTTTTCTAATGAGTTCTGTTGGTACAGAACTAAAGTTGCTAATACCTACGTGTACAGAGAGTGGGATTTTAGGTCCCATTTCAATATGCATCTTGAAGCCTGATGCAAGAGCCCCATTTTAAGTGTGCATCTCAATTGCTACTACTGAATTTGTAAACTAAGGGAAAATATGTCATCACTGGTCTTTTAGTAACTAAAAGGACTGGGCATTGTTACCAAGCAAATTCCCAATCATTGTTTTTAATACAGGAAGTCAGTTCATGTTTTGATTCATACACTATGAATCAAACTATATTTTAATTTTTAACACACTAGGGCAGTATAGACTCAGAACTGGAAAGGCCATTAACTACACAGTCTGTTCCTACATTTTCATAAGCCTTTCAGACCATATACTTTTCTTAAAACAGCAAACTCAGCCTGCTTTTTTAGTGAACCCAGCCCAGGGATGGCAGCACCCAAAATGGGATGAGCCCTTCTCCATTGGGCGATGCACAGGGAGTCTCGTGAAAAAGTGGGGGGAAGGAGAAAAGGACCTGGAGGTGACAGGAGCTCCGTGAGAAGACCAACAGAACCAACTGGCCGGGGCCCAGAGGGGCCTGCTGAGACTGAAGCACCAACCAAGGACCATGCATGGACTGGACCTAGGCCCCCTACACAGATGTAGCCAGTGGGCAGCTCAGGTGGGTTCTCTAGTAAGGAGGAAAGGGGCTGTCTCTGACATGGGCTCTGATGCCAGCTTTTGATCATGCCCCCGTGGCAGGGTTGCCTTGCCAGGCCACAGGGGAAGAGAGCATGCGCAGTCCTGATGTGACTGAACGAGCTGGGGTGGGTGCGAAGGGGGCATCTTCCCTTTTCTGAGGAATAGTGGAAGAAGGGGAGAGGGAGGAAGGGTGAGACTGAGAAGAGAGGAGGGATGGGGCTAGGACCAGGATGTGAAGTGAATAAAATTTTAATTAATTAATATTAATTAATTAAGAAAAGAAATTATAATGTTTCTATTGCTCCGATTGAAATCTTTCATTTGGATATTTGTTTCTTTGAGGTTTAGCTTTAATGAAAATGGAGCTTTTCCTTCTAAACTCACTCATGTGATGTGTCTTCACTTAAAATATTGTTTTAGATGTATCCACATTTCCTGTTTTAGGAAATGTCACTTTTAACATCCAAGGACCACACCCCCCATCCCTTGCTGACGGAAGTTGGATTTGTGTGTGTTCCAGTGCTTGTGAGTGGAGCTGAGGACACTCCATTTCCTCCTCTTGGGAGGTCTGTCTGCTTCCATTTCTCTCCAGCAGCTCTGAGTGGAACTGCTGAGTCAGTGTGTCGTTATAAAGAGTAAAATGTGAAAACATCGTGCTTCAGTTCAAATCACCTGGTTTCCTCTTGGCTAGTTAAAAGAAAGAGATGGCATCATCAGTCATAAAGAAGCCCACGAAGGGATCAGAGATGTCCCATCTCAAAATGTACCAGATGCAGTTGATGATTTTAGGTTGACATCACATGAGGCCTGATAGCCATAGGAAGGGTCACTTGGCCTGTCTTTCCACGCATGCTAGAACATGGCCTTGAACACTGGACGCTTTAACTGTAGCTGCAGTGAACCTAAACAACCTCTGTGAAGTAACCCGTATTCCACCAGCATCTGCCTCTCCACATCTTCCTACATATGTCTCAGGAACATCTCTAGAATGGAACATTCTAGTCCACGTATCCATGTGTCTTGTCATGACTCAGAGAGTTAATGTTCTTGAGACTTCAGTCTTGAAGGTCCCCCATGAACATCTAAAATTCATCTTAAAGAAGGCATGGCAAGGAAGGTGGCAGCAGGAACCCAGGACAGCTGGTCACATTGTATCTGCAGTCAGGAAGCAAAACGTGTTTGGGAATTGGAGCTGGGCCATAAAACCCCATGAGCTGCCTGTGCCCAGTGACTCGCTTCCTCCAGCCAGGTTCTACCTCCCACAGGGTCCACAACCTTCCCCAGCACCGCACCAGCCAGCAGCTGGAGACCAAGTGTCCAAACGCACCAGCCTATGGGAATATCTGACACTCACACCGCAACAGAAGAGGCCTCTGCCCGTATTCTTAGAAGAGGAAAGGACCTGACGATTTCCTACAGAGAATAGGACCCCACGAGGTCAGAGTTTTACCCAAACACTGAAAGAAGGTTTGGGATTTGCTGGAGGAGTGACTGGTAAGGAAATGAACAGGTTACATTGGCTTAGACTGGGCATGGGCAGCCTCCATACCTCAAAGACTGGCTTAAGGCAGTGGCTCTCAACCTTCTTAATGCTGCAACTCCTTAATACAGTTCCTCATGATGTAGTGACCTCCCCCCAAGAGAAATTATTCTCATTGCCACTTCATAACTGTAATTTTGCTACTGTTATGGGTCATAACGTAAGGAATCGTGGAGATGGAGTTTTGCCAGATGGGTCGTGACCTACAGGTTGAGAACCATTGGTTTAAGTAGTCATTGCCCTGGGTGAGCCCAGGTTCGTGTGTCAGGATATTCCAATTTTCAAGAATCACTGCTCTGAAATTCAGCACTAGTTGCAGAAAAACGGGCTAAAGTACAGGAGAGAGCCTGGCAAAACTTAACGGGTACATTAGCATGACTGCTTGTGCCCCACAGGTCATGTCTAGGTGGCCATGTTGATGAGGCCTCATAGGTGTAGCCTCTAACATTTCTAGGTGTGGAAGGCAGAAGCTCATGAGACTGAGGTCTCAACCCTAGACTAAAACCCATGGGCAAGCAGGAAATACCGAGAATGAGAAACAGTCTACGCAGTAGCAAATGGTCAGCCTGGAACACATAAAGCAACATTATATACACTGAGCAGGTTGCATTTGTTTATTTAGGAACACACACACACACACACACTACAACAACAACAATAATTAAAAAATAGAGGCCATGAATTTGAAAGAGAACAAGGGGATGACGTACATGTACAAGGATTTGGAGGGAAGAAAGGAAATCGAGAAATGATGCAATTATAATTTCAAAAAGTAAAAATAAAAATCATTTAAAAATTAATGTTCAAGAAGTCATCAGTACCACAAATGAGGAATTACATAGGGTGAGTTCCTTACCATTCCCACTGTGTTTTCTCATTTGATATTAATGGTAATCCATGACTAACTAGATTAAATCAGCTCTATGCAAATCAGTGCATATCAAATGTAACTAATATTTTATCCTGTCTTCCTGTTCTATAGCTAACTCCACACTTCCCAGGGGAATTTTCTAGTTCATCATAAAAAACTAATTAAATTATTGGCATAGGAGCTTTAAAATTTGACTGCATAAGTTTATATGTACATACTAGATAGCAATGGTTCCTTTAGGTGCTGAAAGCATGGTATTGAATTATACACACACACACATACACACACACACATATACACACATACACACACACACACACACACACACACACACACACACACACAGCAAACTAGTTGACCACTTCAGAGTTCATCAAGAAATTCAAGTACCCTATTTAAAAACGTCACCATTACCTAAAGTGCTTTGCCAATAATTTCAGTTGCTTACCACACTAATGAACTGTCAACCCTAAACGTTACATATTTCTAAGTTTTCTTTTCAATTTAATGTTTAAGAGAAAATAATGACAAAAATATGAATTTGTAGAAAGATAAGGGAGCTGTTCAAAGTCTTTTCTAAGGCATCTGACCCACTGGGGCTACTATGTGCTCGTTCTGTTTTGAATTTTCTAGCTTATGGTGGAGAGTGAGCATGAGGGGAGATTGGGGGAGAGAGGCTGACTACCTGCAGCCGGGCTGATCAGTCAGTATGCTGCCCACCACAGAAACAAACCAAACCAGGAGGGAAGGGCGGCGAGATGCCCTCTCCCGTCAGAGAAGCTCTGTGGTCAGCGCTAGCTTCGGAGTCCCTTGGCTTCTGCAGCCTTAGCACAGAGATCCACAGCAAAGGCTCTGCCTCAGGAAGTCTCATTCAGTCACCACGCCACAGCTGTCTCCTACGAGTGCTGCGGCTGGGGAGGGACTGAAGAGACAGGGCTCTCGGAAGGAGTTAGGTGACTCCCCGAGCAAATGCCTGCATGTCTGGTTTCTCTTCTCAGAAACACATCTAAAGAAATCCTTTCCCTTTGACACCAGGAGAACAGACTCCCACTGCTCCGTCACAGACAAGACTTTACCACCTTATGCTGGGCTCCTGCTCATAGCAATGACTCCGCCCTTGAGCATGGCATCACCTACATCACTTGCTACACAAGAACTACCTTTCTCAGCTTCCTACTCAAGGAAAAAAAACTCTTGGAATGGTTGATCTTCCTACTTTCTTCAATTATTAAAATATCACAAAAATACCACCAATCTATCTGATATCAGTATTCCTTGTCATCATATCTACTATAAGATGGCTCCTACACCATCACTTTTGCTTGGATTGCCACAAACTTGGCCGTTGGCAGCTTAAAGGACATGAGGTGCTAGTCTCCATTTAGCTGAAGGAGGTGACCCATACTCTACTAGTTCAGGAAGACCTCAAGGGCAACTTTGATTGAGATGAAGACACAATCCAAGTTCCACTTCTTTAGTGTTCAGAGGGTGAAACAGTTAACAAGTAGCAGCCCAGTCTACCTACTGCCAATGAGTTTACGTCACTGTAGCACAGATGCTAGTAGCACTGCCTTGTTGTTTTGTGCCATGAAGGAGAAGCCTTGTCAACTCAACTACAGGGAGTGCAAGTGACAGCGTGGCTCAGCTGCTGTGCTTGGAACCACCTCACATGCTCTCATAGCCTATCGACACTCATGGTAGCAGATGGTGCTAAAGATACAGCAGTGATGTGAAGGCAGGCACCCAACAGCTGACTTGGCTTGAGGACTTCCTGATTAGAACAATACACTTCCACTAAAGCCTCCCTACCGCCCCTAAGTGCAATAAGACTTAGATTGTAGTCAACCAGCTCTCCCAGCCTCTCCTAGCTTTTTCCTTTTATGCAAGTATCCCCCCTGCCAAAAAAAGTCATGCATTTCAGTCTTGTCTTGGCATTTGCTTCTTAAGAATTTAAACCAATATACCATTCATTAACTTCTTCACCTACTCATTAATTAATAAATTCATTCATTCATTCAAGAAAAAGTTCATGAATATTTATAATATCCTGGTGTGTTATTCTAGGCAATAGGAACACTGATGAACAAGTCCAAGAAGACGCATGCATTCGGAAGGACCCTCAAGGGAAGTTCTGTAACTGTTTCTTTCTTTAGCTCTTAGCATACTAGGCACTAAGGACAAGAACTTCCACGGCCAATCTTGTTTTCTCTTGATAATAACCATGAAAGGAGGAATTCCTGTTTCATGGATAAGGTAGTGAAGAGCCAGAAGGACCGGGTAGCCAGGGGCTTCTCTCCAGATGACACGCAGCGCCTCCAGATGGATAAGAGCTCTGAGCACTCTTACTCTCTGGCCATGCTTGCGTATCTGGATAGTGGATCTAGCACACCGGGTGTGTGTCTTCAGTTTGAATGGATCTTGGGGACAGGGGTGCTATTCCTGAAAGAGGGGAGTGGAGCTTTGGGGACATCTTACTCAGGCTAATGACAGAATTGTTGAGCCCACTCAGAAGGTCTCTCAGCAGATATGTCTAACTCATCCTCACTATGGCAATGGAGACAGAAAAGAAAATGGCCCTTCCATCACAGCCCAGCCTTGAGGGTGACGGCAGATAGTCATAGCCATCGAGGGCTTCTCTCAGAGACCTGCCGAGAGGTGACGCAAACACATACCATGATGTCCAAGGTCAATGACGGTGTCCTCTAAACTTGGCTCAAGTTCACCCAGGGCCAGAGAAGGAAGGGACTGGGGCTCAGGCAGGTTCTCTGAAGTCTGTTCATCTGACTCCTTGTGGGAGGGAATTAACAATTCATGAGCAGCTGACAGAAGGAAATGGTCCTGCCACAAATGATGCAACATAAGTTTCCCTTAAGCCTGATAGCATTTTTAAATTTCAAGTTGGTAACTGTCTTGGACCAGGCAATGACCTTGGGCAAAGCATTTACGCTCTGTAGGAATAAGGTTCTAGGCCACAGCTGGGTGAGCCAAGCAGATAACCAGGGAGCTAAGTCCAAGGCTGAGTCAAGTACAGGTCCCGTCAGCAGTGACAAGTATCTCTCACAAATGTGTACTCACCGTATCCCACCTAAGTGATCCCCACCCCAGCCCTGCTCGGTTCCAGTTCCAAACTAAAAGTGCTGACTTGAATGACTTCATGTCTCATCTGGATTTACAAGACCTGAGAATCTAAGAATTTCAGTCTCCTAAAAGACAAATATCTAAGAAATGATGAAGTCATTCATGCTTTGAAAACATAAATGGTTGGAAATGTATATTGGTTGGTAGAATGCTTCCCTGGCAAACACGGAGTCCCGCAGTCAATCCCCAGCACTGCATAGACTGCAGGGGTGTGGGACACGTGCCTCCCCACACTGTCCAGCTAGGGGAGGTGTCTGAGTTACTGTCCTGTTGCTATGAAGAGACACCATGGCCAAGGCAAGCCTTATTTTAAAAAGCATTCAATTAGGGGCTTGCTTATAGTTTTAGAGGTTACTCCATGCTTGCTATGGCAGACAGCTGACAGGCATGGTGATGGGACATTAGCTGAGAGATTTACGTCCTGATCTGCAGGCAGCGGGCAGAGAGGGGGGATGTGGGAGAGGGAGAGACAGGGGTGTGGGGGAGGGAGAGACAGGGGATGTGGGGGAGGGAGAGAGAGGGGGGATGTGGGGGAGGGAGAGACAGGGGTGTGGGGGAGGGAGAGACAGGGGTGTGGGGGAGGGAGAGACAGGGGTGTGGGGGAGGGAGAGAGAGGGGGTGTGGGGGAGGGAGAGAGAGGGGGTGTGGGGGAGGGAGAGAGAGGGGGTGTGGGGGAGGGAGAGACAGGGGTGTGGGGGAGGGAGAGACAGGGGTGTGGGGGAGGGAGAGACAGGGGTGTGGGGGAGGGAGAGAGAGGGGGGATGTGGGGGAGGGAGAGACAGGGGGTGTGGGGGAGGGAGAGACAGGGGGTGTGGGGGAGGGAGAGAGAGGGGGGATGTGGGGGAGGGAAAGACAGGGGGTGTGGGGGAGGGAGAGACAGGGGGTGTGGGGGAGGGAGAGACAGGGGGTGTGGGGGAGGGAGAGACAGGGGGTGTGGGGGAGGGAGAGACAGGGGGTGTGGGGGAGGGAGAGACAGGGGGTGTGGGGGAGGGAGAGACAGGGGGTGTGGGGGAGGGAGAGACAGGGGGTGTGGGGGAGGGAGAGAGAGGGGGTGTGGGGGAGGGAGAGACAGGGGATGTGGGGGAGGGAGAGGGAGGGGGTGTGGGGGAGGGAGAGACAGGGGGTGTGGGGGAGGGAGAGGGAGGGGGTGTGGGGGAGGGAGAGACAGGGGGTGTGGGGGAGGGAGAGGGAGGGGGTGTGGGGGAGGGAGAGACAGGGGTGTGGGGGAGGGAGAGACAGGGGGTGTGGGGGAGGGAGAGACAGGGGTGTGGGGGAGGGAGAGACAGGGGGTGTGGGGGAGGGAGAGACAGGGGGTGTGGGGGAGGGAGAGAGAGGGGGTGTGGGGGAGGGAGAGGGAGGGGGTGTGGGGGAGGGAGAGACAGGGGGTGTGGGGGAGGGAGAGGGAGGGGGTGTGGGGGAGGGAGAGACAGGGGGTGTGGGGGAGGGAGAGAGAGGGGGTGTGGGGGAGGGAGAGGGAGGGGGTGTGGGGGAGGGAGAGACAGGGGGTGTGGGGGAGGGAGAGACAGGGGGTGTGGGGGAGGGAGAGGGAGGGGGTGTGGGGGAGGGAGAGGGAGGGGGTGTGGGGGAGGGAGAGACAGGGGGTGTGGGGGAGGGAGAGACAGGGGGTGTGGGGGAGGGAGAGACAGGGGGTGTGGGGGAGGGAGAGACAGGGGGTGTGGGGGAGGGAGAGGGAGGGGGTGTGGGGGAGGGAGAGACAGGGGTGTGGGGGAGGGAGAGACAGGGGTGTGGGGGAGGGAGAGAGATGGGGCGAGTTTGGCATGGGCTTTTGAGACCTCAAAGTCCACCCCCATCCACACAGTTCCTCTTTCAGCAAGGCCACACCCCTGAATCCTTCTAATCTTTTCCAAACTGTTCCACTTCCTAGTGACTAAGCATTCAAATCTTTGTGCCTATGGGGGCATTCTCATTCAGAACACCACAGAAGTGGAAGCAGGGGCATTAAGCATTCCTGGACTACATGGCGTGTTTGCAGTGAGCCTGCAATAGGAGATTCTGCCTCAACACAACTAAATGAAGGTAAAATGACCAAATACATTAATGTGAATTTCAATAATAATTTGTTATTATTACTATTGCATTGTGTGTTTGCAACTAAATCTAACACTGAATTGCCCTGTTTTCTCTAAGAAGCTGCTTTCGATAATAATTTGTTATTATTACTATTGCATTGTGTGTTTGCAACTAAATCTAACACTGAATTGCCCTGTTTTTTCTAAGAAGCTGCTTTCGTGGTAGCTGACTGGCAAGGGGGGGGGGGGGTATTAATCCAAGAGAGCCTTTTATTAAGAAGTGAATTTTAAAAAAAGTTTCAACAGTAAATGAGACCAACTAAGTGAAGCCATGGCCGGCCGCGGCAAAGCATGTGTGAGAACGCGCTCAGGACGCATTGGTAGGAAGTCTGCTTTCCCTGCTGTCTGATCATCTCTTAAGGGGAGGAGGGGGCAGCTGGATCCAGACTGCAAAGGCCGCCAATGGTACATGGAGAACCGAGAGAACGACGAGGTTTGGGCTGTTATCATTGCATGCACTTCAGCCTCATCCGAAAATAAGCCCTTGGGCTCTCAACTGACTGCGAATTTTGAGGCGAAATTTGAGAGGACAGAATTGCTGTAGCTGCCTCTCTCAGAAAGAGGAGCACCGATCTGCTCTTTGACCCCTGTTCCCTCACAGAAGCCCAGATTTAGCACCAGCACGACTGTACATGCCACAGGAAAAAGGACAGCCAGGGCTTGCCTTGTGCACTGTGGGGGTTTCAAACTACCCCGTCTTAAGTAATGGAGTCAAACATATTCCACACTCAGCTGTGCTTCAAGATTTCAAAACTCAAATTCAGACAAGCAGAAAATGCCTGCCAAAATAAAGACATTGTCAGTTAAAGTCTGAAAACAAATCAAGCCTCTCTCTTAAATGCCTCAGAGAATTTTCATAACATATGGCGTTCGGGTCCACTCGCTCTCAAAACTCTCCCTCCTACAGCTGCTCCTGAAATACATGGAGGGGTTTCCAGAGATATGGCTCAGTTAGTAAAGGGCTGAGTGCAAGCATGACGATCTGCTTCACATTCCCAGCATCTATATTTTAAAAAGACAGATGTTGATCCCACCGCTGGAGAGGTAGGGACATGCAGGAAGGGTCTTGCAGGAAGGGCTTGCTGACCAGCCAGCCTAGCATAATCAAGGCGCTCCCAACTAGGTGTGAGGCATTACCTCACAGAGTAAGGTAGAGAGGAACAGAGAAGGACCCTGATGCACAACTCTGGTCTTCACATTCATGCACACATTTGAACAGCTGCACACACCCAACAGACTCTCCACAATGAAACACACAGCAGTTTTCTCCAGCCAGGCAAGAGAGAAAGGAAAAAGGATTGGAGAGCAGAGCCTCAGTGAGATGAGGAAGAAATGAAGCCATCAGAATGTAGAGAAGACAGGCAAGGAAACTCATTCAAAGACAGGTGCATTTTTCCTTTAGCACATTTTCCCTCAGCTTCTTGCCTCTGATTAATTCGGTTTCTGTCATATTTTATTTCATCCTTTTCAGTTAAAAAATGCCTTTCCCTAAGATGATGAAAACCCTTCAGGCCTCTGCAAAGTGTTTAGCTTCTTCCTTTGTTCTGTGAATATCATTAAACCCATCTCCCTCTTGTGCCTGTGAGTCTGACTAAAACTGCCTCTTCCCTGCCTGCGTGCCTTTCTCCCTCCTTCTCCTCCTGGGGTGAACAAGAAAGCCTTCCCTAGGGTTGCACCTCCTATTCTTCCATTCCCATTAAATGGGTTTTTTCCTCTGAAGAGATAAGCGACCTGTTCAGGGGTGTCCTTTACAGGCCCTTCATCTCGAGGGGTGATCACATTCAGGAGCCCCACTCTGTGCCCCTGGGTAATGGGGTACCATCACTGTCAGCAGCCTCAGAAGCAATCTGATGGCCCAGGCTCTACCCTGGACCAGCAGAATAAAAACCAACACACACAGGACGGTCTGGTGCATTCTGATGTCTGAGAAGTGTCCTGTAATTTAGAGGACAGCCAGCTGGTTGTAGGCCTGAGAGTGAGCTCAGAGGGTTTTCCTGAAGACAAAGTGGCCTCTGAAAGAGAGGAGAGGATGCTAACAACGGCTCATCTGTCATGCTCATGCTGACACGCTAACAATGCTCCTGTCTGTATACAGACTAAGGAAACAGGCTTCCAAAAAGCTCAGGGACAAGACAATGGTACTAAACCTCAGAAAACGCAAAGAAGGAACCAATGTCCAGGACAGGACAGGACAGGACACACACACACACACACACACACACACACACACACACACACACACACAATACCACCACCACCACCACAACCACCACCACCACCACCATCATCACCACCACACACCACACTTCTTGCTAGGAGAAAGGGAAGGAAAGTGTGATGGTCAGTCTTACTAGTCCAGTTGACAAGGCTTAGATTTACCATGGAAGCACAGCTCTGGGTGTGCCTATGAGAGTGTTGAACTGAAGAAGGTCTGTGAATTTCTGAACTGGGCAGCACTAGCCCACAGGCTGGGCTCCGAGGCTGGATGAGAGGAGAAAGCCAACTGGGCAATGACATTCATCTCTCTCTTCTCCCGAGTGCAGATCCAGTGCCCTTGCCGTCACAACTTAGCTGCCAGCATGGGCTGCAGTTTCAAACTATGAGTTCCACAAAACGCTCCACCAAAGCAAAGCCTTCCTGAAGTTGCCCTTGTCTGATACTCTGCCACAGCATCAAGAAAAGTGACAAACACAGGAAGCCACTAGGGGTGTGTGTTGGGAATTACAGGATCTTCGTTTGACCTTTCTTTATCTGAGCTGGGCCAAAATAAAGATGTTTTCTGCATCAGAGCATATGGGCAACGAAATCTTCTGAGGTTCTGCCTGCCATGTAGTCTTGGAGCTATCGTTAGAATCTTAATGCCCAAATGTACAGAGGTTACAAAAAGGCTTTGGCTTCCATAGCTGTTCAGCGCCTCCATATGTCATGCATATGCTTATAATACTGGCAATAATTATATCAGACACAAAGATGATTATCCTAAAGTGTCAAAGAAGAAAAATAAACGGTGAAGTAGATTATTGGTCACTAATACAAAAGCTCTTACTTTTTCTTTGCCATATGATAACTTCAAAGTAAAGTCAGAGCTTTACATCCCTGTTATCTCAGCACTTGGGAAGCTAAGGCTGGAGGCTCTTGGGTCTAAGGCCAGTCTGGGCCACATAGCAAGACCCTGTCAGGAAGGAAAGAAAGATAGAAGGAAGAAGGGAGATTGGTCACTTAGGCCTCATTAAAAAAAAAAAAAAGACCTTATCTGGTTCCCAAGCTCCAGTCTAGCAAAGAAATCTCTCAGATCTCAAAGGGTCCCGGAGCATTCCAGAAATAAGTGTTCCAGCTTACTTGAGTGACTGAACAAGCACATCAGCAAACACAGAGTCCTGATGGTCCCATCAGCTTCCTTGTTTAGGTATTTGGGAATACCTGGATTTATATGGACAAATCAAACAAAACCAGGGGCAAAGAACCTACTAGCACAGGCCACCCACCCACACAGTGCCTCGGAGTCAGAAGGTGCTGAAGCAAGGGCCTCAGTTTTCCTGAGGCATTGGTTCTTCAATGCGGTGGTGGGTACCAAGATCATTCTCTTGGTTAAGACCTGGTCCTGTTGCAGACCCCATGTCTTTTCAGCCAGCAATCTCTCTCCTTGCCAGGATCCATGAGCAGGAAAGACCTCATAACTTCCCTAGTCTCTGAGACAGATGCCACAAATATCTACTCTAAAAATGGGGGTACCCAAAAGGTGGAACCCAGGGTAGGACTGAGTGCTCATCACCAGTACTCTTACAGCATCTGCTGGCCAGTTCAATAGCAGCAGACCATAAGGTCACAGAGAAGAATATATCTACTGTGTGGCCCAACTTTGGGTTATCGGATCCTCTAAATGAGGACAGATGGAGAAAGATAGATGAGCACTGTCTTGCTCAGAGGGGGACAGAAATCAAGTGTTCCTAGGTCTTGCTTGTCTGAAGGGAAGATTTTCTCAGGCTTCTGCACTGCCCAGAGCTTGGAAGCCTGTAATGACTAAGCTGAGCTATAGAATTATATAGCACCAAGGTTCAGGGCTTTCTTTGGCAGTCTCAAGGTCGGTTCTTTCTGTTCAAGGAAAACATTTCAGATGCAGAGATCTCTGGGTGAACATCTTAAAGCTTTTTTACACCAAGGTGCTTTTATCAGAAAAACATAGGCTACCTTCCTATCAGGTCCCACCGCCAAGACCCAGAGAGACATTCTCAATCATGAGTGAATAATATTTGCTGCTCAGGGATTCAAATACAGAAGACATAAATAGGGAGGGGGAGGGTGCTGCAACGCTATTTATTCTTAATCGGGTATCTGTGGTGGTTCTTCAGTTTGAGCAATGTTATTGCCACAGTGTGTGATGACATGGATGAAAGACAGGAAAACAGTTTAAGAATTAAGAAAAAAAAACAGACAAAGAGGGATTGACGGGGCTGAGCAAGCAAAAATACGAAGGATAGAAGTGAAAATCAAATATGTGCACATTTGTCCTATCAATTAATCATCTTGAGCATAACCTCTGTGTTTGGTGACAATTCAGCTATCTTGCAAACAGTAGCCACTTGACATGTGTCAGCTGAATTAACTGGTCCACTTCTTGATGCAAGCAGCTTTGAATTAGGGTTAGCATCGGCTGTTACTTTCTAGAACCTTCCCTGGAGTTGGGTCAAGTTGTTCTGGGTGCTTTGTTTTCTACCCTTTTCCTACACATTTATTCTGATGAATCTGAAGGAGCATGGGAACACTACACATGAACAGGAAACAAGGGTGCTTACACGGAGCACGTGCGCTCTCAGAGGCTCCAAGTTCCTGAATCTCAATTCTTGCATCCGCTTGTTGTTCTCTTCATATTTGTCTTCCACAATCTTCCTGTAAATTGAACATGGACGTATAAAAATCAGTACAGATTGCTTGCACCATAGCTACAGTATACAAATCAACATGATCTTTGTTTTAACGGGCAGATCGGTTATCAGGAAGTCAGACCATCAGGTCCGTCCCTCACCGCCCAGCCCCACAAATGATTTTATCTCTTTTTAAAATCTCAAGTGATTCTCATCTAAATCACACACAGCAAAGCTACGGCTCCTTTGTCAATGCCGGGGACCCCTGGGATATCAGGAGAAGGTAGTGCTCACCCCTGGGTATCCTGACTGTGAAGCCGCCACCGCCCAGTGTCTGAGATCCATTCTACTTCAGGATGAACGGTCCCATACACTAGACAGCGGAACCACATGTCGAGGGATGTGTGGGCACCATGGTGGAGAGAGATAGCAGTTAATAGTCTATCATCTAAGCAACTTCCAACTATTCCCTACCACATTCTCAGCCGTGATGTACGACAGACTTCCGGGACTTGGGGTTCCTTTTGTCTAACATGCCCACCCCTCCCCAGCAGCCACTATCTACTCTTTACTTCCACAAGCTTCATTTTGTACACTATACATTAATTAGATTATGTACAGTGTTGGCATGTTTCAATGACATTAGCTAACATACACCACCTCTCTTGACTTCTAGAAACAATGATCAAAATTCTAATCCAATTAATTTATAAAATTAAGATAAGAGAGGAACAATGTTAGTATATCATGTGGAATGTTCATGCTATTCTTTTGGCTATAAATAATCATTTTTAATATGCACATGAAGTATTACATTTGCCTTTTTAATGTATTCCTTTCAGATTTAACACCTATTTACATTCAACCAATGACAGAAATGACGCTACCTTGGATGCTTACCATTACTTACAGGTAGACACAGCGTTGGAGCTGTGAGTTGATGCAATGGCTCGAGTAACTCAAGTGCACATGTTTCTCCACTTAGACCCACAATTGCTGTTTTCTAGGGACCCATGTGCTTTGGCTCCAAGAGCAGACTGCACGTGTATCTTCCCACCTGAGCAATCTGCAGTCTCACCTGGAAGCTGGAAACTGGCCATGACAGGAACATTTACATGATAGAGATCAGCAAGCAAATGAGCTGCCTCCAAAGGTGCTCTTTAACCATTCTTCAAAATCCCACTGCCTATGACTTCTCCAGTGGGAAAAGTGACTAATAAGGAGTAAAACACTGAAGCTGTCTGCTTAGCCTCTTGGTGGGATAGGTCCAAGTGTCAGCAGCAATGAGGTTTCATCTAGAGCCTGGCCACATTGTCATCACAAGTAACCTCCCTATCTTTCAATCTCTGCCTTTACACAGGACTGAAAACCTCATATAAATAGGACCTGGCATCCAATCCAGTGGTCAGTAGTCATCTTTTGGGGGAATGGGGGAATTATTAAGTAAGTGATCATATGTGCTTTGAACTGTTGTTTTGGCTTTTGCTTTCCTTGAGTTCTTTGACAGCACTGTTAGGGGGCAGGGCATGAGGTACCCAAAAGCAGCTTACTTCAGCTTCTTGGCCTTTTCATCAGCTGTCTGCAGCTTCCTCAGCCGCATCCTTTCTCTCGGTGTCATTTTCTGCACTTCAGACAGGGCTTGCAGAGTCTGCAGGTGAATCTTTTCCTGCCTAAAAGTAATAAACATTCCCCAACATGCAACTTATACCAAACATGCTCAGAAAAAAATTAAACAAATATTTTACACAAGCATCATTGCTCTGTGGCGAGAGCAGCAGCATCTTGAGGCAGGCCAGGAAAATCTAATAAACTCCTAGTGGGTAATGAGCCAACAAGGACTGGAGTTAATCAGCATTATTTTTCAAATTGGATTTCTGCTTAAAAGCAAATTGTGTACTTTCCAAATTTCTGCTCATTTCATTGCCTATGGCTGGTTTTTATAGTGGAAGACAAATTAGGATCTTGGCCATCAGAAAGTAAATAGGCCGTCAGAGTAACTCATCTATGTGTGTTATGCCATGGTCTTTGGAAAGGCAGTGAATTCCACCACCATCACACACTCTCTCTGAAGCCAAGGGAGCTAGATAGTGAACCCCAGTTTCCACCCTGGAAAGAGTGGGCTACAGTGAGTGTCACATGAGATAATCCGATGGTGACACTATACCAACTGAATTATCTTGAATGGCTTATATGCTGGGCTGACTCCAATAGATACTTTATAGTAGTATGTCCAGTGGTTATCTGCAAAGGTCAAAGCCGAGCTCCCCAGTTACACTCTGCATGTCCTTTGGAGGCTATGGAATCTCTATGTAAGTGAAAAAGAGAACAATACCACCTACGTCATAGAGTTATCCCTCAACAAATCTTCAATAAACATTGAAGAGCTTCCGTTCTGTTCAGCTGAAGGACCTGCTCACATTACACAAGGACTGCAAGACCTGTGGCCACATGCCCAGGGGCCTGTCCTTCCGTTATTGGTCAGGCACAAATGTGTCAGAAGGCTCCTTGCTCTCAACTTCTTCCTTAAGAAGCACTGTGAGAAACTGTACTCAGCAACTCACATGCTTCTAGAACACCGTCAGGACCACAGTGCCCCAGGAAGGGACACCCTTCATTTTATAAGACCTAGTGGATGTCCCTGAACCATAGCCACAGATCTTGGAATAACCTCCGGACAAGTGAATCCCAGCATGTTAGGTAGACTGCTCCACACATGTAGGGCAACACAATAGCTAAAACAGGATGAGCTCTACTTCCACACCTCCAGTTAACTAACAGAAAATAACATTTTATGTATATTTTATTATAATTTATTCACATTATATCCTGATTGTTATCCCCTCACTCTTTCCCGTTCCTACCCTCCTTCCCTCTTCTGCCCTATTCCCTTCCCTTAGACCTCTGATGGGGTGTCTAATGGGACCCCACTGTCCAGTCACAGCCTATTAGGTTTCATCAAGATATCACATCCCCTTCCTGTGTGTGCCCGCAAGGCCGTCTTGCCAAGAGGCATAGACCAAATCGTGAAGAACAGAGTGCATGCCAGAGGTTCAGCAGAAGGCTTCCCCCCAACCCCCCAGGTGTGGAGAATCAGATGCCCATTGGCTACATCTGAACAGGGGGCCTTGGTCCTCCACATGCATTGTCCTTGCTTGGTGCATCAGTTTGTGCAGCCCCCTCACCCACATCCAGATGCGCAGGCCTTGATGGTCTCCCTGTGGAGCTCCTGCTCCCTCCTGGGCCTTCCATCCCCCGCAACTCTTCCCTACAACTCTCAGGACTCTGCCCAGAGGCCCAGTTCCAATTCCACACTTGGTGGAGTCTCTCAGAGGAGATCTATTTGGGGCTAATGTCCACTTATAAGTGAGTATATACTTAACCTTCCTTGAAAGAATGGATAGCAACACAAGAAAGTAAGTGTATTCAAAACATGTCTATAACTTCACTCCATGAGATCTCCTTCAGGTGCCCATTTGCTGAGGTTGAATGTGAGGCTGGGAAATCAAATAGGACACAGTCGAGAAATTGATGATGTCTGTCAAAGGAGAGCATCTCCATTGAGGTGTGTGTCCAAGAAGAGCATGTGCTCTGGGGTGTGTGACAGGGAGAGTGTCTGCACTGGGGTGTGTGTCAGGAGAGAGTGTCTACATGTGTCAGGGGAGAGTGTCTGCGCTGGGGTGTGTGACAGGGGAGAGTGTCTGCGCTGGGGTGTGTGACAGGGGAGAGTGTCTGCGCTGGGGTGTGTGACAGGGGAGAGTGTCTGCGCTGGGGTGTGTGACAGGGGAGAGTGTCTGCGCTGGGGTGTGTGACAGGGGAGAGTGTCTGCGCTGGGGTGTGTGACAGGGGAGAGTGTCTGCGCTGGGGTGTGTGACAGGGGAGAGTGTCTGCACTGGAGTGTGTCAGAGAGTACCTGGCTGTTTGGCCTTGAAAGTCAGCCTGAGTGCTCCTTCTCTCTCTCTCTCTCTCTCTCTCCCTCCCCCCACCCCAAGTATTTTATTTAATTGTTAAAATTTATGTGCATTGGTGTGAGGGTGTCAGATCTTGGAGTCACACAGTTGTGAGCTGCCATGTGGGTGCTGGGAATTGAACCCAGGTCCTTTGGAAGAGCAGGCAGTACTCTTAACCACTGAGCCATCTCTCCTACTCTCATTCCACTGCCTTGCACACCACCAGGGAGATAGAGTCCTTGGGTCTTTATAAAATTAAACAGAGTTCCATCAACAAAATTATAGGTTTGACCCATAAGAAGCAGGGTCCTGGTGTCCACACTTCTCTGCCTGCACAGGTGTGTGCCCCTGATCTGCAGCTAGCTACCATTCTGGACTTTTACAAGTCAAAGCAAATAGATCTTTTTGAATTAGAAAAGAAGAAGAAGAAGTTGCTGGCACAGTGGTGCATGCCTGTAATCTGGATCTTTGTGAGTTCGAGCCCAGCCTGGTCTACAAATCAAGTTCAGTCCAGGACAGCCAAGGCTTTACAGAGAAACTCTATCTCCAAAAACCAAAACCTACCCCACCCCCCAAAAAAAGAAAGAAAAAGAAAAAAAGTCAGGCCCAGAAATCATTATGGTTCTTTTGGAAATGCACTTCTCTCCTCTCTCCCCTCCCCTCCCCTCCCCTCCCCTCTCCCTTCCCCTCCCCTCCTCTTCTCTTCTCTTCTCTTCTCTCTCTCTCTCCCTCTCCCTCTCCCTCTCCCTCTCCCTCTCTCTTTTCAAATGCCTCAAGAACCTATAAACATTCTCCTTCAAGTAGATAGATACTCTGTCAGTAAACAAACAAATGCCACAGAAGCCATTTATGGTTCAGATGAAATGCTCGTTAGCATAAACATTCTTTTCTCTGTGCACTCACAAGGCAACTGTGGTGCCTCCCTGCAGAGCTGGGAGCCCTGCCTGCTTAGAGGTTGAGGACTTCATCCTGCTATACTCCCCCCCCCCACCGCAACTAAGACACCCCCCCCCCCAGGGCAAATGGCTTTGGCACAGTGCATTGCTGAAGCTTCTTAATGTCCTGGCAGCACTAAAGTGAAACCCAGGCTACTCCACTTAGCAGTCAGCTCAGCACTAATAGATTTTTAAAGACTGATACACTTAGCGTTGATACAGGATGGGCTTTTAAAAACGAAGCAATCACTTACACAGCATTAATTATATGAGCAGCCTCCTTCTGACGAACTGACTTCTTGTCTTCCAATGCCATTTCTGAGTATTTACACATCAGGTGCTGAAATAAAGGAAACCCACTCTGACCTTAAAGATCCCCTTTCAGCAATGAGAGGGAGGGCACAAAAGGTACCACATGCCTTTTCTGATTGGGCTTATTACTGACCACAGCAGGGCACTTTAAGAAAAAAACGTCACAGCAGCTGTTGTTCTCTCTTTAACCGGCTAAATAAGATTATATGGCCTGCTGCCTGAGGAGCTCCCACAGCAGTGGCTCCTGCCTGCTTCTCTAACTCTGCCTTGATTTGGTTTTCTCCCTCCTGGTTCAATCCCTGTCACCCCCCACCACCAGGCCTTCCCTTGCTCCTAGGAACACCCACCTCTCGGCCTCTAGACCATGTCAAGAATGGGCATCAGGCAAGTGAGACACTTGGCTAAGGTACAAGAGCCAAGGCTGGGATGAGGACCTCAGCGAGCAGGTGTACTTGCTCAGTACACAGTATGATTTGTAAAACCAAAGCCAATGCCCAAACCTATGGAGAATATGACTCCAAATGTTTAGACAGGACCCAACTCTGAACCTGAGCGACTACACCCCACTGGCTTCTCACTCATCTTGGCCTTGTCGGAGCCTGTCTTTAAGGTTTTATATTTTGCTATCAGGGTTTGCTGAAATTAACTTTGGAATATTACAGGGCTGGAAAGATGGTGCCACAGTGTAGAGCCCTGGTTGCCCTTCCAGAGGACCCTGGTTTGATTCTCAGCACTCACATGGCAGCTCACACATCTGTGTCACTCCAGTTCTGGGGGATCTGACACCTTCTTCAAGCCTCCTTCTTAAAGTGGACCTTCCAGCATCATGGCTAGCTCCGCCCAGTGTTAAGATGGCATCTACTCCTCTGGCTACCAAAGCCCCCTTCCCTCCCTTATTCATTCATTCTTTATTTATTTATTTTTCCTTCCTTTCTTTCTTCTCCTCCTCCTTTTTCTCCCTCTCTTCTTCCTCCTTCTCCTTCTTCCAGCATCCAGTCCTTTCTTCTTTGCTCTTGTTATCATTTTCAGTTTTCCTTGACTACTGAATTCTTACTCTCGCAGTCAAACTTAAGAAGAGAAGGCCGTGTCTGCCCCTTTCTTTTTGGTCTCCCCGGGGTCAGCACTGTGCCTCATGGCCGAGCACACCTCACCTCTATCTTGCTTCCTTTGGAAAACGAAAGAAACACCTAACACACCTAACAAATTAAAGATGCTAAGCCATGCCACAAAGGAGGGAATAAGAATAGCTCAATAAAAATGCCAGATCTCTGTATTCTTAGCAAAATATTCTTGGCCTAACGGGAAGGGTTTCAAAGTGTCCAGGTAAGATCTGTCGACCTCAGAGCCACTGGGTGGATAATAATGGTTTTAGGTAGAAAACGAGAGCCCTGACTTCCCATATCTGGTGGCATCAAGGAACCAGAGTTTATGCAGCCTCCCCTGCAAAGAGGTGTTCCTAGTACTCCTCCCGGCCCCTTAAGACTGCTCCCCTCCTTTCTGAGGGACTCTTAACTGCATCTCAGCCCACGGCATAACCCAAGATCACAGACTGTCAGTCCAACGCCACTCTCATTTCCAATACCTGAAGCTGCTCTTCAATGTAAGGGAGTTTTAAAACTTCTGCAGCAGATGGTCTCAGTGAAGGACTCTTGTTCAACATGCTGTAACGTTCAAAGGGAAAATGACTTTTCAAACGAACAAAAACATAAACTCTGTTGCATACACTAATTCAAATGGTCTCTGCTTCAGACTTGCTTCCATACCGTTGCATGATGGTGTTCAGCTCTTGTGGGTATCTCTCGGGGAGTGAAGGTGTGTTGCCTTCCACAATGTTTAAAACCACAGATAAGAAACTGGAGCCAGCAAACGCATGGTCCATGCAACACATCTCATATAAAATGCATGCCAGTGACCTGCAGACACAATTCAAAACATTTAAATAAAGAGCATATGGCCCACTTAAAATTTGCCCCATCATGTAAAACCTCAGAGATACTGGGGCATTAGCTACAATGCCGACATCTATTTGAATTTGTTTACAGACTACATATTTGCCAAGAAAAACCTGAACCCAAAAGAAAGACAGACAGATAAACAGAGACAGGGGCGCGCGCGCGCACACACACACACACACATAGAGACACGTATACGCAGGCATACAGCATACAAATCCAAGACCTATCAGTGGATGAAGCACAGAAAGAAACCTGGATACTACTTTTTCCAAAGGAAAAATAAACAATCTAGTAGCAAGATGTCTGTACAGGGCTAAGACTCTAAGATCTGATTAATGTAGTCAGGTATTTTAAAATTAGCCTCTATGAAAGAAAAACAAAATGGGGTTACACATTACCTTTCTAAAGTAGTTCTTAAAAGTTTTGAATATGGGATGAGACTTTTATCAGCCTGTACTATGCATGGCGAATGGGAAGCTGACATTATTTATTAGTTTTCTGAATAGAATCCATTTGCAAGGAGAGGGGAAACTTCTTGCAGCCCATATTACAATGTGTAGTTCTCCTTGGGGGATCATGAAACAGGAGATCAAATCAGAAACCAGCCCTGCGCTGCACTAACCATGCCAAATGGTGGTACCCTCCGAGCTGGCAGATGGGAAAACGTTCCTAATGCTCCCACATTATAGAGAAAAGAAGAGGGGAGTCTTCCCTGGGCTCAGTACTGAAGACCAACAGGCTAATTTTATCTCCTGGGCACTGTGATTCCAGATTTCCCCACGCATAGTGACTGCTTGAAAGGTGAAAAGACCAAGTTTGTGACAGGGTGCTTATAAGCTATGTGCCATGTGACTTTTAACACAGTGTTTATGAGAGGAGAATATACATACCTCAGCACATGAACACAGAACATCTTCTGTGGTTTCTTCAGGAAGTGCACATATGTAAGAAAATTCTGAATATGTGCCTTGAAAGTGTTTTTGTTCCAATAAGCATTAATAACACTACAACTTTTTAGCTGATTACAAAGCACTTTCATGTATAGCCCAACAGGAACTCAAAATCCCCCAGTGAAATGGAGCCAGTATCAGATTCCATTTGAAACTCAGAGACAAGGAAATTGGTTCCGAGACACTAAGTGATGTGGTCAAGGTCACACAGTAGTAAGTGGTAGAACTGATTCTTGGATTAAAGCATTTTCCTTCTGAACCCTCTGTTATGTCAATTAGAACAGAAGACAATCCTAGGAGCAATTACACAGAATTGACTAGAGTCCCAACATGAACATGAATATTGCAAATTAAAAAGCATTTGAAGTTCAAATTTTGTATCTATCTGTAAGAGTAACAAATAGTAGGAGTAACAAATATATAATATATTTAGTATACTTAGATTTTAGCATCTAGAAAGATAAATTTCTTCAAATAAATATTAAATAATGGCATTTTTAGAAAATAAAAACAGAGTGTTCCTTGCCAGCAGGACAGTGCTAAACATATTCCAGAAAGGAAGTTAGTTCTTCTAATAAAGAAAGATTATCTCAGGCAGAAACAAGCAATTCTAAAACTACAGACAGCATTGAAAGAGGTACTCTGTGAATATGTATAAATGGACATTAGTGATACATAACAATATTGATAACAACTTTTGGGTCTAAAAATTGTGTGCAGTAAACTTTATGTCAAAAATAACAAAATGCTGGGCATGGTGGTGCACACTTGTAATCCCAAGCACTCGAGAGGCAAAGGCAGAGGCAGGTGGATCACTGTGACTTTGAGGCCAGCCTGTTCTACAAAGCAAGTCCAGGACAGCCAAGGCTACACAGAAAAACCCTGTCTTGAAAAAAAAAGAATAACACAAAAGACAAAAGAGAACCAAAGACTTAAAGTGTCTTTAGGTCCTTGTGTTAGTGAAAAAGAAGTCATAACGATATTTTTCCTAGTTAGGAATAAGGATACATACTGTATTTTTTAGAGTTATCACTGAAGGATAAAAATAACACATAAGTAAAACAAGCTAGGGGAAAGAAAAATCAGCTCTAAAAATGTAAACTAAAAGGAAAAAGGGAGATACAAATGAAAACAAAACAAATGAGACAGAGAGAGCATAAAATAGGATAAAATACAAACATAGTTACACTAAAATGTAATGGTAAAATATTTCAATTTTGAAAAGGCTTATCAGACTGGATTCACACACACACACACACACACACACACACACACACACACACACACACACACACACTCACAGCCCTCAAATGACCTTGAGTATCTGAACATGAGGAAGGTATAGTATACAGAGCTAGTATGACACTTAGCAGGTGACGGTGCTTGCTGCTGAGCCTGCTGATGGGAGTCCAACTGTAGAAGATAATCAGCTCCTGAAGGCTGCCCTCTGACCTCCACATGTACTTCATGACATGCCAACTCTCCACAAATGAATAAAAATTCAAAAGACAAAGATACATCATGCAAACACTTGCCAAAATATTGCTAGTGTAGGTATACTCGAATAGATGAAACGGGCTTTGAGTCAAGAATCACTAGGTTCAAGTTGATGTGTTAATGAAGAAATAAAGCTATTGGAAACATCTGATAACTTTTAATGTACGTGTATCAGTGTGTGTATGTGTGTGTGTGTGTGTGTGGAGAGAGAGAGAGAGAGAGAGAGAGAGAGAGAGAGAGAGAGAGAGAGAGAGAGAGAGAGAGAGAGGGAGGGAGAGAGATCAGAATTAAAGGGAAAAATAAATGTTCAATCATGTGGTTTATCATCATCTCAATACCTAACAGAACATACAGACATCAAAATCAATAAGGATGGAGAAAATAAATACAACACAACTACCCAAATTAGCGAATTTCCATTAATGCACCTAATAATGACAACATTCACATTATTTTCTTGAACTCATGAGCCATTTATCAATCCTGACTATGCGTGGGGCCATTGACAAGCTTCAACCAGTTCAAGAATCAAAACCTTGAGAGCATATTCTCTGGCTACAGAGCAAGTAAGCCAGACGTTCAAAGAGAGAAAGGACAGGAGAAGCAGGTAAGAAACCTCCAACTGTTTAAGAATTAAGAGATATATACCAAAAAAGTTCTTAACAAAAAGCTTATTGAATGAAAGTGTAACAAAACCAAAAACATTAGATATATAAAGAAATAAAGGTTTAAATCTATGATCTAAGTCAAACTTGATAATTTATATATAGGAGCAGATGCTAGGGTTGAAAAGGAGGAAACAGAATCAATGAAATAAATTTTCTTTGAACACATCATAATAAAACAATACTTTCTATGCAAAACACAGAAAGAAAATCACATGAAAAAAGTACAGCATAAAAAAAAGACAATAACTTGCTAAATTGTCTTTTTTTTCTGAGACAGGGTTTCTCTGTGTGGCCCTGGCTGTCCTGGAACTCACTCTGTAGACCAGGCTGGCCTTGAACTCACAGAGATCTGCCTGCCTCTGCCTTGAGAGTACTCGGATCGCAGCCATGCTCCACCACTGTCTCCTAAACATTTACATTTACACATATAAACCAATGCTGGCCTCAATCTTGGCCAGAGAAGATTCTCTCTACAGTGGACATCAGTTAATGCTGAGACTCATAATTGGCCAAAATGCTGAGAATAAGCAACTATTAAGTGGTCAGCTGTAAATGGGACGTCCATGTCAACCACCCACCAAGGCTCAGGGGATGTCACAGGAAAGGGCAGAGGAATGTAAGAGCTGAGGACAGGAAGGAGTGCTGTGAAATGCTGTCTTCTGAACACGACACGGCCATCGCCCACACAGATTCACTAAAGTTATAGATACCGGCACAAGATCAACGCAACAAGACCTGTCAACATTCCAACATGCAGTGTTAATTGGAAACAGCGGGTTACCAAAAGCTGGGGAAGGCACTGGAATGGTCTGTGGTCCCTGAGGAAAGTTGAAGAAGGAACTTAAGAGGTAGATATGATCAAGTCACATTGTTTATATATATGAAATGGTCAAAGAATAAATAAAAGATTCTATTTTAAAAACAGACTAAAGAGAATGTATGAAATCAAGAAAATTTAATAGATCTCTATCAAGACTGAAAAAAAAAACAGGAAGGAAAAAACACATCCATAATCATCAGAATGGAGAAAGGTGTAGTACTAGGGACTGTGTACATTTCAGAAAGAGGCACAGGAAGGTGTCTCGGTGTGTAAAGTGCTTTCTGTGCAAGCCTGAGGCTATGAGTCTGGGTCACCAGCACCCACATAAAGGCAGGGCGCAGCATCATGCCTCTGTAACTTGAAGAGGTGAGGAATACTGAGTACATAAAAAGTTCAAAAGACTCTAAAAATCTTTGGAAATAACAAGTGGCATTAGCAAATTTGCTAGATACAGAGGCCATTCTGCTCTTTAAATCAGAAACAAGAGCACTTTCTACGTGAAATTAATTGTGCCACTTAGCCTAACACCACAAAATGACAAATATCTATAAATAAACCCCGTAAGAGGTGTGCCAGATCCTACAGTGCTGGCCACACTATATTGATAAGGGATATTAATGAAAATCAAAAAACAAGAGCAGCCGAGGGAAAGGTAGGTGCATTCACACTGCAGATTCAGTAAGAGGAAGATGCCAATTTTTCCTAAAATGATTTACAGACTCAGTGCTATAGTGGTTAGAATCTTACTGGGTTTTTCTGTTTATGTAGGGATCGACAAGATGACTCTAAATTTAAGTAGAAGTGCCACAGAAACAGTTTTGTTTAACAATTCATTTCTTATAAGAGTATGGTATTGGCAAAGAAGAAAAAAGATGATGAATGGAACAAAAAGAAAACTCTGTTTTCAACTATAAAGGTAAACTATTCTTCATAAGGGGAGAGAGAGAGAGTGAAGATCTTGAACAGATACTAAGTGATCAAAACTCATGAGATGTAACATTATTAGACATCAGAGGAATGCAAATAAGCACCCCAGGGTAGTAATTCTGCATGGTCCTAGAATGGCTAAAAACTGACAAGACAAAATCAGTACTTGTTACGCTGGGAATAAAAGGTTTTAAGGAGAAAAAAAAAAAGACAGAGGTTGAAAGAACAAATCCCTACAAACTCCGCCTCGCTCTAATGAGCCAGAAGGGAACAACAGTCTCTGTCTTGGTCGCTGTTCTGTGGCTGTGAAGAGACGCCATGACCACAGCAACTCTTACCAAGGAAAGCATTTAACTGGGGCTGCTCACAATTTCAGAGGTTTAGTTCATTGTCAGTGAGGTGGGAAGCATCGAGGCGTGAAGTAGACGTGGTGCTGGGGAGTAGTTGAGGGTTCTACACTCAGAGCCACAGGCAGCACGTACAGACACGCACTGGGCCTGGCTTGAGCATATGAAACACCAGATCCCGCCCTCAGTGACACGCTTCCTCCAGCAAGGCCACAGCAACTAATCCCTCTCAGGTAGTGCCACTCCTTGGCCAAGCATTCAAATCTATGACCTTATGGGGCCAGTCTTATTCAAACTCCACAAACTCTGACCCAGGATATCTTGAGCTGTCTTGAAATTCGAGTGGTGAACATCTTTACCAATAACACAAATGGAAAAGGCACAATCAAACTGATAGTTGAAAATGTAATAGTGTCTACTATAAGCTAAATCTACTTTCCTTACCCATGCACACACACACACATATACACAGACAAATAATAACCAAATTTATATATACAGTGTGGGGTGTGTGGGCGTGTACAAGTACCTATAGAGGCCCAAAGCTGACACTGGGTGTCTGCCCGATTGCTCTACACTTTGTTTATTGTGGTAGGGTCTCTCACTCGAATGCAGGGCTCCCTAATCTGATTTCCTAGCTAGCCAGCTACTCCAGGAATACCATGTGTCTACTTTCTGAGTGCTAAAATCATCGCAGGTGGCCTACATGACAGCCTAGCTTTTATATGGGCTCTGGAGAGCTAAACTTGAGGGTCCATGTTTGCATCGCAAGCACTGTATCCATCCTCACACAGTTTCACTCACTGAATGACCCTCACAACAGTGACTGTAATGGCAATTGTCAGATTTCAGTTAGGTCAGGTAAGTGGTTCACAGGCAGTAAAACTAGGATTGTGAACCCAACTGCCTGGCTACACACATGTGGGCTCTGTGTCAGCCTGCCGCTCACTGCTGCATCTGAGCACTGCCGATCAACTACAGTTAGAGATCCGGGCGGGATCCAGCAGAGCCTTTCAGACAGCCGTCGACTTCCAAACTTACTTCAGATCTTAAATGGAGCTATGACCCACCTTTAATGATTGCTGAGGCCTTAGGCAATAGCACATGGGGCGTCTAATCAATACACACACGGGGTATACAGTGAGACCCTCTGTGAGAAAAGAAAAGGTGGGGCCGTCAGCATGGACTCTGCTTTTGCACGGCTTAGAAGTAAACAGGGATTAGAGGTCTATGAACTGTGAGTGCATCACCAAATGAGCCCTGGTGTTGTGGAGACCTAGCCCCACCTCAGCCATGCTTGATGACTTTATTAAGGTTATAAGATGCTGTACAGCTGCTAAACAGATGATGAAATAATTAGATCCACGGTCTGATTAAGTAACCAAACATCACTGACGTGACTACTCTTTCTTGGAAATCCTCTGAGCTGCACTTCAGGCATGCTGCTTTTCATTTGTTTACCCAGGTCACTGTGATCTATTGTTAGGTGCTTGTGCTTGAATGAGTGGAAGCTTCATTTATTAGCCAGCAGCTTGTAGAAAGGGACCTGCGAAGCCACAGTGCACGTGGAAGAAGCAAGTGCTAGCAAAAGAAATATGAGACAACATGATTGAACAAACTCCTATGATATTTGGGATCAAGATGTCTTGATTGCCCGGTCATATATTTTAAAATTGAGCTCCTAGATACATTGTTTGTTATAATAACTATAATCACATATATATGTAGGCTTTGATTTTTAAAAAAACCTACTTTTGGGGGGTTCTCTAATGACTCTACTTCCCTTCCAACCCACCTAGCCTAGATAGAGAAAAGAGGTTAATGGGGACAGGAGAAGTAGACCTTTGTAGATTCAGTTCCTTGGAGCGAGTCCACTCTTTGTCGTTAGGATTCCAGCAGATCCATCAAACAGCAAACCAGAAATTCAGCAAAAGAGGCTGCAACCACTACAGCTGGAGCCTGGAGCAGTAGCCAGAACCTGGAACCTCAAAGGGTTCTCTGGAGCGTTTCCTCTCTAGGAGCAGCTCCAAGTTATGTACAGCCAAATGATGTGAAGTGATGCAAAAGCCAAAAGCCAAGCCTCTGGGGGCATATATATATTATTTTTTCTCAGAGTCCTAGCAGGATGTTTATCAGTTGGCAAATAACGTGCCCTCAAAGGAGGTAGTTCCCCTTTGATCAGAAAAATATCATGTGCCCTCTCACAAGTCTGTTTCCACCAGACAAACATCACATGCCCTCACACAAGTCTGTTTCACATCCCACACTTGGGATCAAAACAAAAACATGTTTATATTCACTACATATATCTATGTTTTTATTTTCTCCAATTTATAACTAGATATTGTTATGTGAAAATTACTGTATCACCTTCTAACTTCCATCCTTTTAAAGATAAAAAGCACAAGCAGACACATAGACAGACAGACAGACACGCGCGTGCACGCACGCACGCCCACACACATGCATTTTATTTAGAAGTCTGTGACTTGTATTCCTTTCTTTTCCCCAAATACCTGCAACTCTGAAGAATTAAATATATCCCCCAAGGGATCACACTATACACAATGCAAGGGAAAGAGGGGACCGGGTATATCAAAGACATAGTCCACTCTAAATCCCCCAAGTTGCCATCTGTCCAAGTTGCCAGAACTATGCTTCTGAAGCATGGGCTGATAATGAATTGCAAATGAAACAACTGCCTCATCTCTGTGTAGCTAAATTTACTCCTTTAAAGATCTGCCAGACCTTCAAGCAGAAACCTGCCCCAGCAGTGCATGGCTCTGGTGTGCTGGGTAATCTTATTATCCTTTAGGTCATATTTCCATTTGCTGTGATATGATGGGAAATGAAAACACCAGAAACAACTTCTCTCTCATTCTCTCTCTCTCTCTCTCTCTCTCTCTCTCTCTCTCTCTCTCTCTCTCTCTCTCTCTCGGGGTGAGAGAGGGAGAAAATGTCTAATCCAAGGATTAACCAGTTCCCAGGTAGAGCAACACTAAATGGGCTCAGTGGGTTTTATACACACACACACACACACACACACACACACACACACACACACACTGTAGCAATAATCATAAAAAGAGAGGCCATGAACTTGGGAGTAGGGCTACAGGAGAGGAGTTGAGGAGGTGCAGAAAGGATGGAAATAATGTAATACAATACTCATCCATGAAATTCTCAAAAAGAAAATAAAAAGTTAGAAGGCATACATAATGGCCACAGTTAAATGTATAAAGAAATATAAAGTTAATACAAGAGCACAGGGTTTGCCTTTAATATATAATAACCTAAATTCCTCCTTACTTAGAACTGAATATTAGCATAACTTGCCCAAGTATAATGAAACTTAAAACACAACAGGTGACACTGGCTACTTGAAATGCTGACGATGTATATTATATAACAATAGTTTATGGCAGGCCAGCGGGTCCTACAGCTCCCGTCAAAGCTTTTCAAACACCCAGTGCCCATACGGAGCAGCAGAGAGGTGGGTCAGATGCTGCGCCTGCACCGCTGGGCGGAAATGCAGCCAGACAGGAAGCACAGTCCCTCGGTCATCACGGAGTTTCCACTTGACAACGGTGAAGCTAGATGGTAAAAGCAAAAATTCCATTCCCATTATTTTCAGCAGCTAAGTGAAAACTTTGGACCTTGTACTTAAGGTACAAGTAGATGAAGACAAATGAAAACATCAGAAACAATCTCTCTCTCTCTCTCTCTCTCTCTCTCTCTCTCTCTCTCTCTCTCTCTCTCTTTCTCTCTCTCTCTCTCCAATCAGTGGCTCTTGAGAGAGGGAGAACATGTCTCAGGCTAATACATTGAGCAGTGTAAGGAGAAACCAAGGGGAGGATGTGATGAACTGACTACGGGACCTGAAAACTGAGGAAGCCGAGCCGACAAACGCGCATCAGCGAGTACAACGGGACTATTTCAGACCAGCAGCTGAACTGGAGTAAAAGCTGTCGGTAAAAACACTGCTTTGTAAACACAAGGACCCAAGTTCAATCCTTCCAGATCCCACATCGCAACCACAAAACCAAACCAACAACTGAATGAACAAACAGCAAATGTGGTAGAGAGCCTGCTTGAAATAACAGTGCTGGGGACGTGGAGATGTGCAGATCTCTGGGACTGGTCGCCTACTCTAAAAAGTGGATGGCACATGAGGAGTGACAGCCAAGGTTGTTTACTGGCATGTGTGCATGTGTGCTCAGAGAGAGGTGGGTGGGAGAAAACAGACAGACAAAGAGAAGAGGGGATGAAAGGGGAGAGAGACTGATTGACCAGCAGCTAAGAGCGGTAGGCACTCTTCTCAAGGCCAAGGCAGGATGAGTACCAGGTAAGGATTAAGGCCTGAAGTAGCTGAGTGTGTAACAGCACAGGACACAACAACAGAAGACCCTTCACTGGGGAAATGCTCTATATTTCTGCATACAAGAGCCACACGGGGGTAGTGAGCACTTCAAATTGGGCGAGTGTGATCAAGAAACAGTGAATTTTTCCTTCCAGCACATCCTCCATATAAACAGAAAACAATTTTAGAAGGAACAGGGTTTAGGTAAATTTTCTTGTGCTTGTAAAAGCTTTAAATACTCTCCACAATTTCTAGTGTTTGAAGGAAGATGATCTGGTCCTTGCGGACCCCCAGGCACTGCCGTGTCCTCTACAGGAAATCTGTCCAATGAAAGGCCAAGGCCAGTCACCAGGGGAGAGAGAAACAGTAGGGAGGAACAATGTGATAAAACCAGCTAGGAGAGAGTATTTTTCATCTTGCTACCCTTGAGGCCGGACCTAAGCATTCTATACAAAGCTTAAAGTCTGGGAGGACCGTAGACGACGCCCGCCCGGAGCAGAGACTGACAACACAAGTACTAGGCCGACCGCCCGTTCCCACTCTACCGCCCCACTAAGGCTGGATCTCGCAACAGCCCCACTGCGTGTGTGACTCATGCAGCTTTGCACAGAGGAAATGGCTACGGTTCCAGCTGCCTAGAGTGAGGCTGTCTCCCAGGGCTCTTTTAAGAGGCAATGAACATGAGAAGTGGTAGGATGTGCCAGGTTCAGGGACACCTACCTCTCTCTTTAGTGGGTCCCAACCTTCCCCCTGCAGCGTGTTTCCTATACTGAGCCTGCTACCCTTTCAAGATGGCTCCTTTGGGCGGGTGACTGTTCTTCCCATGTTTTCCCCTTCCCTTTACATATGGTGGGCATCACTTTGCCTGTCGATAATGGAGGTGGCATGGGGCCTGCTTCAGCCAATGCATCATGGGCAGTTCTAGAGACTGTGAAAGCTTTTACGCAGTGCGGTGCGCACCACAGCCCTCGGTTGGCTCTCTAGCATTTGATGATACCCGTTTGCTGCAGGCACAGCCTCGACCGTGAAACCAGGGGAGAACCCTGGAACTGAGACTGATTTACCCTGAAGCTCGCTCTAAGTGAACACAGACTGGCAGGGACCTGTTTGCTTCCTGGGGAAGAAAAGAGAAACAGAGACATAAGCTAACTTGGCAAGGGCTCCAGTGCCAGCAACTGATGCCACCACTCCCCCCCCCCCGGCCCCGCCCCAGCCTTCTGAGTTGCTGCTGAAGAAAAATGTCCCAAAGGGTCATTCTGCTTACCCTTAACCAGAGCACTTCCTATACAGGTTAGACAGCAGGCTGTTGGATTTGGATGCCTTCTGAGGGGATGGGCATGGGAGTGACTATTGTTCTCCAGTGAAGATGTGTCCTTGGGCCATGCAGAGCAGGCTGTGCTGGTCCCTCTATGTTTTACTGCACTTGCAGCTAAGCTTACCTTACAAAAGCCTGGGTCCACTACTAAGCATGAACCGGACTCCACCAGTGTGATTCCCACCGCTGTCCCTCCCATTTAAAACACCCAACAAACACAGGGTCCCAGGTCAGAGGGCAGCCTCACTGACTCTCATAAGGGAAATAAGATCAACAGTAAGATGGTGCTTTGTTCCTACTTAATTACAGCACCATTGCTCCAAGACACTGTCCTTTTCCATCTGAAAAATATATGCTAATTATTCAAAGTTTAAATCAATTTGAAGAGCTGGTTGAGGAACACAAGTCACATTTATATTTCTCCTGTGGAGAAAACATTCTTTTTTTAGCAAGCACTTATATGCATCATCTGCGTTCAAATCACTGCCCTTGATGACCGTTATTATTGTAACTTTCCAAGTAACTATCAACTTTTTGGAACCAAGTCATCTTTTGAGAGCAACTTCCTGTACTTGAATGCTATAAATAATCAAATTCAAGCAGGTCTAATAAACTACGGAAGGAAGGTAAGGCTGCATATGGGCAAGTGTTAACAAATGAAAACGTTATTAGTATTAGACTAATTCTTTTTAAGCAGTATAAATATAGCATGTCCCACTATTAGTGCACAAGCAAAGCATCTATAAATTATTCATATGTGCTCCTAGTCCCCAGAAGATATACCTCAGCACATAGATGGCACTCACTCAGAGGCAGAGGCAGAGGGAGGTTCTCAGCCCCGTGCAATCTAATTTTCCTGAGTGTGTCGCTAAGATCACTTGTCACACTTCTCTATCTGCCACTATAATTAATAGTTCTCCGATATTCATTCCACTTTAGGTTCGGCAGCTGAAATTTCATTACTAGATAAGCCTGTTTTGATTTAGATACAAGCAAAGTAATTACTAAATTCATAATAAAGTGGTTATTCGGGGTCAAGATGGTGAGACGCTCTCAGCTCATACTTGCTGAGTAGTCTATAATCACAGTAGGGGAGCAGGCCTTCAGCTGGGATGGATTCTGTACGTGTCAGGTATCTTTGCAGCCACAAAACACCACAGGAATACTGCTTGATATTCTTATGATTTCTCATGTAATATAAGGAGCAATCTGTCAACATGTGGAATGGGCACAGATGATGTGAAGAAGTGGCTTTGTTTCCCCCGGGGTTGTATTGCCTCCGTGTGGATGCTCTGTCTAAAGGGGCCAGGTACATTGCCGTACAGCACTCCTGAAACGTAAACAACGGCTTCCTGAACTGATATGCCCTTAGTCAAATGGTACACTGCAATAACTTTGAATAACATAAGTCACTGAGACAGTATATATGTAAACCTATTTTAAAATCTATAAAAATCCATTTTTAAAATTATGTGTGAAGAGAAAGGCAGGTTGGAACTACTAGCCACAGCAAAGCCCAGGATTGATGCATTTGAGCTGTAGAAGGAACCACCAAATGGGCAAGGTTTCCCATAAGGAGCAAGAGGCAAGTGTTTCTGCTTTTATATCCAGGTTACTGCGTAGTGCTGGGGAAGAAGCAAGCGCTCAGTTAAACAATGGAAAGAAAGCTGGTCCTGGTGGCTTTTCTTTGTCATGTTTACTTTCTGCTTTTTATTGGAGTTTTCTTTTTACTTTGGTGTGAGCTGCAAGTGGGAAAGGGTTAGGAAAAATGATGGGCTGGAATTGACCTCTAGCAAGAACAAGTCAGTGGAGAATCTCAGAGACTGAAATGAAGGGCTGTGGCTCATGTGGAAGTCAGAGCCAGAGCAAATCTCCACAGCTTCTCTCCCAAGAGAGGCGCTAAAGTAAACAGAGAAATAAGGACCCTTCCAAGAGCCCTAAGGCAGCTGCCCTGCACTCCCTCACCACACAGAAGGTCATTTCTATTTCCTCATCGGTAGAAAACAAAATGAACATGTTTTTCACATTGCTCATCTCTGAAGGCTCAAAACTGCTTAACATTGATTTGCATATAATAATTGTTTACTTAATTAGCAAGCTCTCAACTCGATTGTCCTTCAACTCTTGAAAGTTGAAAATTATGTAAGCTCCCTTCAAAGTACAGCGACCTTCCCTGGATAGGGCCTGCTGCTTATAGAGGACAGGCTGAGGCCTTTTCCCACCTGGCTCTTCCTAGTCCAAAAACACCGTGGAAATACCACAGGTGGCTCTATCACTGAAAAGCCAGGAAACGGTAAATGTGGGTTACCCATAAATCCAGCATCTTTAGTAAAATTCTTTTAAAATGCAGACGAGCAGCATATTCCCCATAGAGCTGCGAGTTAACCTTAAAATAAAATAAAGCACAGTCTTTAGGATTACAAATGCTTTATTTAATAGGCTAGCCGAAGCACATCAAAATTTAATGTCTCGGCCACATTAAGAACTTTCCCCTGTGGTTCAGGAACGGCGGCTCATCTATGAATAGCGAGAAGCTTTGAAATGAGTTCCACAGAGGATCACAAGCTGCACACGCTCTTCTCCCTCTGGCTGTGGACCAGCTCAAATGCCAAAAGGGGCAGAGTGAGTGGACGGCGGAGTATGCGCATGATCTTGAAGACAAAGCAGATGGACCGCTCAGACAAGGGAGAAAGAAGTGGCCGGGGCCAGCCACCGCCTACTCACCAGATATCAGACTTGGCATCACAGCCTTGGTGCTTCAGGGCCTCGGGACTCATGTAGTGGGGAGTCCCAGTTAAAGTGGTAGCCAGCTCACATGATCCCATTAGCAGTCGAGAAACTCCAAAATCCCCTGGGAATTGTGGTTAATTTGTGTAAATGATTTAAACAACAAAAACCATCACTGGAATTTAACAACCAAAACTGATTTAACTTCATTTATTATGCAGTGCCCCATGCCATTTTAAAGGGAAAAGCAAGTGATGTTTTAAATTACATAATGGTGGTCAACAGTTTTAAACACATGTGCTTTACAGGAGAAAGGAGGTTTAATGAGAAAAGTGAATTATATAACCTCAGAGCTTTTATTTCTGGGATTACAGAAAATTAGAATAAGGCACTTTTTATTAAGGCACTTGGAGTCTGGTAATCATTAACAGAGGGTGTGGAAGGACTGAATGTGAAGACATGAAAATCCCCCTGCCGGGAGAAGAGTTCGATCTCAACTTACGGCACAGGGGAAATTTCCAAAGATTTAAACTATTCATGAATATACGTATAAAAATTTGAATCCACTGACTTCTCTAATGAGTTGCAGACCTGTATTCTTCTCTTCCCTATGAATAACCTATGTGATGCTTAGACAATAGAGTACAGTTCTGAGGAATTAAGTATTAATAAAGCCATTATAGCTGCATTTAAATTATGTACGGTCACTGTTGAGTGGACTAAGGTAAGTGAGGGGGACTAGAGAGGGGGCTCAGCAGTTAAGAGCACTCAGTGGCCACCCTTTCAGAGGACCCAGGTTCAATCCATAGCACCCACAGGGCACAGCCAAGCTCTAACTCCAGTTCCGGGGGAGCTGGTGCCCCCTTCTAGCCTAGATGAGAAACCTGCAGCAGCTAATGAAGGCAGCAGACAAGTGGGCTGCAGAATGCAAGGCATGCCTGCCAACTCAGCCAGGCACTTAGCAAGTGCTTCACCCTTCGGTTTACATCAGATAATCACAAACAAAGTGTTGGGGATTTGTTCATTCCATGCAGGTAGGAACAGGTATCTGTGAAGGCTACAGAAGCCAGGGCTGGATTCCTTCCGGGCTAGCTTGCACTACATACTTCAGCTTGCTGTGGCAGCATCTAGGATAAACTTGCTTGGTACTTTAGAGCAGGCATTTAAGACATCTTACCAATTTTAAGTAGGTTATTTTTCAGAAATATATTCTTTGACTTCAAGTCTCGATGGAGTATCCTCCTACAAAGAGAAAAAAAAAGATAAAACATCATGTAAAATAGAAAACTAAACCCAATTAGATGTCAAGGGTGTGGTTGTATATGGGGAGTAGCCACATCCTTCCACGGACCAGCTAATACTGTTTAAAGACTGCAAAGCATGACCATTTCTTCTTTCTCCAAGGAAAGAAGAGTTTGTAAACAGAGGTTTTAGAGAGAATGGAACATGTGGTTTGGCTTTTTAAAACTGCTTCAAAAAGTCAGACTTGAGGGTCTGTTGATTGGTTTTGCTTTATGGTTGTTGAAATAAGATGAGATAAGGAGTACTTAGGAGTTACTCTTACTAAGCAAGTGAAGGACCTGTTTGAAAAAAACTTCAAAACCCTAAAGAAAGAGATTGAAGATGACATGAGAAGATGGAAGGATCTACCTTGCTCATGGATAGGGAGAATTAACATAATAAAAATGGCCATCCTACCAAAAGCAATCTACAGATTCAATGCAATCCCTATCAAAATACCTACACAATTTTTTAAAGACATTGAAAGTTCAATTCTGAACTTCATATGGAAAAACAAAAAACCCAGAATAGCTAAAACAATTTTGTACAATAAAAGGTGCTCTGGAGGAGTCTCCATACCTGATCTCAAACTGTACTATAAAGCAATAATAATTAAAACAGCATGGTACTGGCACAACAACAGGCTGGTTGATCAGTGGAATCGAATCGAAGACCCAGATATGAATCCACACACATATGGTCATTTGATTTTTGACAAAGAAGCCAAATCCATTCGATGGAAAAGGGATAGCATCTTCAACAAATGGTGCTGATCTAACTGGATCTATGTGTAAAAAAATACAACTGGACCCATATTTGTCACCTTGTACAAAACTCAAATCCAAGTGGATTAAAGACCTCAGCATAAAACCAGAGACACTAAATCACTTAGAAGAAAAAATGGGAAAGAGTCTGGAACATATTGGCACAGGAGACAACTTCCTGAACAGAACACCAACAGCCCAGGCATTAATGTCAACAATTAATAAATGGGACCTCATGAGGCTGAGAAGCTTCTGTAAGGCAGGTGACACAGTAAAGAGAACAAAGCGACAGTCTACAGACTGGGAAAAGATCTTCACCAACCCTACATCTAACAAAGGTCTAATATCCAAAATATATAAAGAACTCAAGAAATTAAATACCACCAAACCAAATAACCCAATCGAGAAATGGGGCATGGAACTAAACAGAATTCTCAACAGAGGAATATCAAATGGCTGAGAAACACTTAAAGAAATGCTCAACCTCCTTAATCATCAGGGAAATGCAAATCAAAACAACGCTGAGATTCCATCTTATACCCATCAGGATGGCTAAGATCAAAAATTCAAGCGACACCACATGCTGGCGAGGATGTGGGGAGAGAGGAACACTCCTTCATTGCTGGTGGGATTGCAAACTAGTACAACCACTTTGGAAATCTATCTGGTGCTATCTCAGAAAAATGGGAATAGGGCTTCCTCAAGACCCAGCTATTCCACTCCTTGGAATATACCCAGAAGATGCTCCAGCACACAGCAAGAAAATTTGCTCAACCATGTTCATAGCAGCCTTATTCATAATAGCCAGAACATGGAAACAGCCTAAGTGTCCCTCAATAGAAGAATGGATAAAGAAACTGTGGTACATATACACTATGGAATACTATTCAGCTATTAAAAACAAGGAATTCCCGAAATTTGTGGATAAATGGATTGAGCTAGAAATGATCATAATGAGTGAGTTAACCCAGAAGCAGAAAGACTCAAATGGTATATACTCACTTATATCTGCATATTAGCCCAAGGGGCATGTCCCACGAAAGCCTTCACTTACCAGGAAACTGCGACAGAGGAGAGGACATTCTAGTGGGACTCTAGATGAGAGAATCATGGGAGAAAGGCAAAGTAGAAGGACCCAGAGGGTCCTAGAAGCCTACAAGTAGAACATTATGATAGGCAGATTTGGGCACAGGGGTCCCGCTCAAACTAAGGCACCAGCCAAGGACAATACAGGCGGTAAACCTTAAGCCCCTACCCAGATCTAGCCAATGGACAGAACACTCTCCACAGTAGAGTGGAGAGTGGGATATTACTTTCTCACATACTCTGGTGCCTCACCTTTGACCATGTCCCCTGGACGGGGAGACCTGGTGGCAATCAGAGGAAGGACAGCAGGTTACCAAGAAGAGACTTGATCATATAGAGGGGGAGGTAATCACCCTCAGGAACAGTCATAGGGGAGGGGAATAAGGGGAAATTGGGAGGGAGGGAAGAATGGGAGGATACAAGGGATGGGATAACCATTGAGATGTAATGAGAATAAATTAATAAAGGAGGAAAAAAATTAAAAAAAAAAAGATGAGATAAGGACTCATGGGTCAGGTTGGTCCAGAACTCTCTGCGTCGCTCAGGCTGTGCACCGCTTTAGTAGTGTATGTCACATAGCACTACATCCAGTAACAACATCCTCAGTTGATGGACAAGTTATGGCAAAATGCTATAATATATTATTAGCAAACTATTTACATTTTGTAACTGCAACAACACTGACAATACTTACTGAATCTTGCTATAAGGCAGCAGTATGAAATATGTCCATTCTTCTATTTCTGAACTTAAGAGAACCAAACAACACAAAGAGCTTTTCCCACAGAGGACCCCAAAATGCTAAACAAAGTTCACCAATAGGCCCTCCTGCGCTGAGCCCATGATGCAGCAACCCCCCTGGGGATTGTATCCAAAGAGAAACTGGAAATCAGAGTGGACAGGAGGTGCTGACTCCTCAGCGGCCTTTGGGAATGTGGTGGACTCCGAAAGCTGAGGACTGGAACTGGCTATAATGGCCACAGTGAAGACATAAAGTCTGTGTAATGGACACAGATGGTGTATGTGCCCCATACAGACAGTGAAGGGACGAAAGAGGAAGCATGCCTGTGTGAGTTCAGGAGGGAAGGACGACACTCATCCTCAGAGGGTTCAGATGTGCAATAGCCGTGCAGTCACAGAGACCCTTGGCCAAGAGAATAAAAAGGCCTGTTGGCTAACACCTGCTCTGCTCATCTGGCAGAAGCAAATGCGGACAAACAACGAGCCGAGACTATGCAATGACGTCAGCCTCTTGAGGGTTTCAGACAAGCAAATAAGATGCAGAGTCTAAGTACATTTTAAATGTTTGAACTCTAAACACTAAAGAGGTGGTATTGATGAAGGAGACTGCCAAACAGAACTTGTACGGGAAAATGTAAGCTCTGAAATTAGAAACCCAGGATTAAAACATAAATCTTCATTTAACCCCATTGACAATAACACAATATTGCACACAATAACAATGTGTTCAATGGGGTTAAATCTTAGATCCACATCAAACTCTACATTATTATACTAGCTCTACTCACAATGCCTAAAGTATGGAGGCAAACAAGATGTCCTTCAGTAAGTAAACGGTTAACTCTATTGACACATCTGGTGTCATTCAGTGCTAGGACGAATGCACTATCAAGCCAGGAAAGGATCTGACAGAAACTAAATACATACTCCAAAGTGAAAAGCCTATATATCATGTGATTCCAACAATGTGACACTCAGAAAAAGACAAAGTAATGAAGATGATTAAAAACAAAAAAACAAAAAACAGTGGTGGCGGGTGTGGTGGCAGGTGTGGTGGCACACACCTTTAATTCCAGCACTTGGGAGCCAGAGGCAGATGGATTTCTGTGAGTTCAAGGCCAGCCTGGTCTACAAAGTGAGTCCAGGACAGTCAAGGATACACAGAGGTATTTTGTCATAGCAACAGAAACTCAAGTAAGGCAGGTGGGAAAAGGAAAGAACCAGAAGGGAGTCACACTAAAAATAGATCCCTCCAGGAGATTTGAGTCTATCTTTAAACTACTTCCATCCCTGACTAGAGCAAGGTGGTCTACCCTGATGCAACTACCAGCCGGAGAGAAGAGAAAGTCACCAGTGTCTCTTAATAGCTCACCTACACTCTCAGTCACTCAAAACCACCAGGAACACCGGATGACAAGACCAACTAGGCAAAAACAAACCAACAAGCAACAACAACACTCTGCAAAGGGAACCCATAATGACTAGCCCACTGAAGTCACTGCATAGTTGTACAGCAGCTAACGCACTGGAAAGCTCAGTGCTGCAGTGAAAGATCATCCACTGGTATTTTTTTCCCTTTGCCACATTTTGCGGCACCACTGAGACACGAGGGGACTGCTGGAAGCTGCTTTACAACTATTTCCTCCAAATCCAAACATCCCTTCCTAGGGAGAGGAAGGAGGTCACAAGACTCAAGAAGCTGAGAAACATATAAGGCAGAAAGGGGAGTCAAGAGACCCTCCCTTGAGGTGGCACGATCCAGGGGTACAAATGCTGGAAAGAGGCCCCTTTCAGTATAGCTGTCTGCAAATTGTGTAGGGAGCTCCAGGGACGAAGCCTTTGTGAGTTGACATCCACATTACGGTGGGCTTTAGGGTGATGCACTTGTCTTTCAGTCACCCTTGATCTGGTTAGAAACCTCAACACACTCACTGCTTCACTATTCCCACAATGAAAGCTTGCAGAATATAGTGCTCTGTTTTTATAAAAGATAAAAGGAGTAGTATTTGTGGGTGAGAGATGGGGTGGGAGGGAGAGAGGCCAATTTTATACTTCCGGGACCTTGGCTATTGTTATAAGAAGGGTTAGTACATGGTAGTGTTCCAGACAACCCGACAACTGCCAGAGAAGAGGCCTGAATACATAGGCCAGACTAGAGACGCAGAAAGAACCTGAGCCCCAGAGGACATTGCTGTGTCACCTCAGTGACCAACTCCTGAGCTGTCCTCCTGGAAAGGAAAATAACGGATCCTTTCTATTGATTGAGGTGATTCTGTTACTTGCAGTGAAAGGAACCTTGAGCCGAGCCTCTCTGTGCTGGCCCTATTGATTCTAGATCCAAGCAGACAGAGTCAGATCTCTAGCAGCTGTGAGCATGCAAGGAGCCGGGGAGTCTAGGGTTTGGCTTTGTGATGATGAGCTAGGAGGCATGCGGAGGACTGGCTGCTGTGACATTAGGATAAACAAACTGTCCACAGGAAAGTTATCTGATGACAACTGGACAGGTATATGTGTAATATATTACATGTAGTAATATATTGTCCTTCACATACAAAGGCATGAAAATATGCAAATTAGCACTGTGTGTGTATTTCAAGACCAAGGCACAGAATACACTGGAACACAGATTCCAGCGTACAACAGCCTATCTCTGTGCTGATGGAGCAAGAAGTTGTATGTAACAGGCCACAGACCCTACTGTTAAACTACTGGGGAAACTATAAAATTGAGATTTACAGTAACTGACCACAGGGTATCCTCAGGAAGGGGACATGGGGGAAAGTAAAGGCTCATGAGATACGAGACACCACAGTTCAGCTCAGCGTTTCTGTCTCCCAAAGTTTAGTAGGATACCTCCTTCCTTGGACAAATATGCCACGTGGATGCCCACGCAGGTGCCTTCCCCAGGAAATGGTTTTCTCCATGCCCCCGTTCAGACACTTAGATACCTTACCACAGTGTTTCTACAGGCTGGCTGAGAAATGTAGCTGGGTGGTGACAAAGCCACCTTAGGGAAATATGTGGGTAGCTAGGTGATGACAAGACGCCTTGAGGAAAGTGCACCAGCCTGTCTCTCCCACCCTGGGCAAGCACTAGCATCAGCAACATCTCAAGCCCACCAAGGCTGAGCACACTGTAGGGGCTGCTCCACTTTCCCTCAAGAAACGGGGGTGATAAGCATGACGCCCCAACAGGAAGGTGTTTTGTGTAGCATTCTCAGATACAGCTGAGTGAACTGTGAATATTCTCAGGCTTTAACAGTTTCATTTATGTACCTGCCATATGCTACAGACTCCAAGTATTCCAAATTTAAAAACAAACTAAATTAAAACACAGCACAGGAATGTTCCAAAGGAGGGAGCCAATTTCTCCTTTCTTCTGCTCCCTCCCCCTCTTAGTTTCTCTACCACTGTCTTTGTCTTCACTGGAATGCTGTGTTTGTCAAGGCTCGCCACAGAAACAGGACTGAGAATTGACCCGTGCACTTGTGATACACAAGTCCCATCACCTGCATCAGCAGGCTAGAGGCCCAGGAAGGGCTGGGGCGGAGTCTGCAGCTGCAGGCCTGAGCCCCAAGAGAGCCAATATGTAAATCCCTGTCCAAGGTCAGAAGCAGGGAAGGCGACACTTCCCTCCTCCCTTCAGTGGGTGGCACAATGCCCACTCACAATGGGAAAGGAAACTTACACGCAGAGTCTCATAGACTCACCCAGAAGTAGCATTTTAAACTGGGCGCCCCACAGCTCACTCCAGTGCTCATAAAAGTAACCGCATGTGCACTGAGGCACTGGCTGCAAAGGCACCAAGCCTAACCTCTCACACACAGAGGCTGCTTCCAGTGTGATCCTGGAAGATTAACACATAAGCTATCTACGTACTTGTGCACTGGGACGGTGATTTTGGGGAGCCACCTGCCTTGCAGCTATGACACTAAGTTTTTACAACTCACAGTTCTCCAAGATTAGGACTTATTTTTAGTTTATTGCTATTACATGAATAAAGTGAATTAAAACATAAAATTGACATTGCTCTATTAAGAAGCTTATAATGACTGGTTGCAATATAATGGTTAAGACACCATCATTTTTCATAGAATTTCAGATCCACAGAGTCGATAGCATCCACCCATGCAGCCTGGCTGAGTGGCTCTTTATAAATACAGACAGACTGAAAATGGCACTTCTCCCTTTGGAGGTTGTTTCTAAACTCATTTATTTTTTAACTATCACTAAGTAATCTTAAGCACATCAAAAATATTGGGGGAATGTGCTCAGAGTACATTTTATACTGGCATGGGAATAGCCTTATGTAACCCTGTAAAATACAAGCTAAAATAACAAAACTGAAAAACAGAAATAGAAAAGAAATCAAATTTGGGATCTTAAGTCAACCAGATTTTGACTGTATATTTTGCTCACAGAACACCCACCACAGTGGGTATCTTTGTGGGCACTGTTTTACAGTTACGCCCTTTAAGCAATAAGCCAACAGTATGCTAAAAAAAACAGTGGGAAAAGAAAGACAAGAAGGAAGGGAGAAGAAGGGAGAAAAAAATAATAGCAGCATGAGTGCGCATGCACAGGAGCTGACGGCCAGCCTCTTCAGGCGGCTTGTTAGGGATCATGTGCTATTGCGCCATCACCTGAGGACATCATTGCAGAGACGCGGGGAGTCACACTGAATCAGCCACTATCTGTGTCATCGAGCATGTGTTTCAGGAAATACATGGCCAGTTGCAAGCAAATCTGATTACTTTTTGTGCCATTGGAAACCCCAGATGATACACTTAAGCGATGACATCCCCAGCCCACCAGGCCTTGGTGTGCCCTCGGAATACCGCTCACTCAAAACACTGTCCCCAGGTGCTCTGGTCACTCCTGCAATGAGGGTGTCAGGGCTGCCTGCTTCGAGAGTCTATTGCTTCAAATGGATTTGTGTCATTTGATGGTCTAAAAATATTTAACACTTGAACATCTGAAAAGATCTTTTAAATGTATTGTCAAAACATTTACAATGTTTTAAAATGTATTGTTGAGGCAAATTCCATAAACAAGAATGGCAGACAAACTGAAACTCGGAGGATACACTTTGACCATTATTTAATATTTATAATATTTATATCAAAACTGACTTTCTGCTTGAATATTTATCTGTCATGACCTGCTAAGGATGTCTGAGTATCAGCTTTAATTACAAGAGATTGTTAGATAGGACACCATGCTCAGTTTCTGCTACATTGAAGATCAAGTTCTTTTAGAAAGAACTTTTAAAAAAAAAAGTGGGGAGCTGTAGATACAGTTCAGTGTGTAAAGTGCTGACTGTGCAAACATGAGGGCTGCACTGAAATCACAAGTACCTACAAAAAAAAAAGCTGAATATGGAAACTCCTGTCTGTAACTTGAGCCCTCCTATGGCAGGATGAGAGGTGAAACAGGAAAATCCTCAGAGGCCAGCGGGCCTGGCATCTTCAGCAGAGGACAACAATCTCAGACAAGGTAAAAGGCCAGACTGACACCAGAGGCTGCCCTCCACACCCATGTGTGTGCCATGGCATGCACATACCTGCACTCACATACACACAACTGTACAATAAATACTTGTGAGTAAATAATTATTCAACAGTTTCCTCAAGAATCATCATATTATAAAATATTGCAGATGTTTGACTGTGGCGCTTCAGCTTCTGGATCTGTTTGCTTTCCAATCAACCACAAATAGTCACCTTTCAAGTTCAGACGTGAGCGTTGAGATGTACCCTGTCCCCAGAGTCACCATACCTCTCATGCATGTAGTCAACTCCAAGCAACAGCTGGATAAACCACTCCACTATCTGACCTTCAGGGAAGATTTTCCCAGCTTCCTTGTACTCCTGAATGTTACAGTCCAGGTCTCGGCCCTGAAACAAAGTAACAGAATCTTTCATAACTTTTACAGGTAAAAATTTAACACCAAGTTCTCTCAACAACGTAAGAGTGGCCCTAAGAGTCACCTAAGAAGACACCAAGATGGATGATGCGGATGGGACTCAGCTTCTTTGAGAAATGGAAAATGAATATTCTGCCACCTCAGAAGCCATCTGACCCTTCCTGTTTTCCTACTGACCAAAAGCCCCTTATCATCCCCAAAAACGTAGTCACTCTCGTACAAATCCAAACAGGGGTCTTATCCCTGTTGTCAGCAGATACCAGGTGAATTCTGCCATCCCTCCTCCAGTTCACGTCCATCCAGCTGGGCTGTGTCTTTGCCATCAAGCAAGGAAAAAAACCAAGTGTGGAGAAGTGTTATCAGGTTTAACAAACATATTTGAATGGCATCCCCTGAATATACAACAAGGAATAATAATGTTAATACCTTGGCTTCTATACAGAATACTATCCACGTGAAAGTTAAAAATGGAAGACAGTGAAATCCAATCAGAGACATTAATTTAACGTACAGCGATGATGCTTGCATGAAACGAGGCTGGTGTTGACATGTTACACCAGCGCTGGCTGCTATGGGAGATCCTTCTGAATTTTAACTTAAGTTTGTTTTATTATTAATGTGTACAGAAATGGGGGGGGATGCATGTCGTATATGCAGAGGTCAGAGGACAATTTCAGGAGTAGGTCCACTCCTTCCACTGTGGTTTTGGGGATCAGACTTGTGGGGCAAGTGCTTTTACTCACTGCGCTATCTTGCAGTCCCAGATTATGTTGATTCTGGGATGCACAGACTGCAAGGCTCTTGGAATGACTGACTTTGCTAAACTCCAACAAACCTCCCAGGAATACAGCCGCTGCTGGTATGTGCCTTCTGAACACAATAGTGAAACATTTAGTCACTCGCATACTGGTGAGAGGTAAAATAACAGTAATTAAACTTAAGGCCAGAAACTGACAGTCATGCATGTCCCGATTTGCCTGGCAGTGTCTGAAGTGACTCTGATGAGGACATGCCTCACTATATTTTCATTACCACAGAAAACAAAACTCTAAGTGTCGAGTTCTCTTAAATACCTCTTCTTTTTTCATTAAAATATGGAAATATTAGAGATTGTTTGATGTGTTCTCAGAAGAAAAGGGTCAAGGAAAATGCTCTTTGTGCAATGTGACACTCAGGTCACATGGGAGCACAGTGCAAGAGGTACCTCCCACGTCCACGGGAGCACAAGATGCAAGTAAAGCCAGCAGAGTCCTCCTCAGATGCAGAGCAAACGTACTTCCAGGCAATGAGGCAACCGGGAGAGATTATGTGTAGTCACAACAACATGTGGTCAACTGACTAACTGCTCATGATGCAGTTTTTAATTTTCTTTCAGTGCAACGTGCAAATATTTTCTTAACATTTTCTCTTTGCAAATTAAGAAATAAGAAGTCAAAAGATTATCAGACATTCATGTACAGCTTTGATGAAACTGCCTTCCTTGTTGGATTTTCTAGGACAAGGAGATCAAAGCTTCTTGGAATTAAAAAATACAGTAAACTAATATTTAACTCTTGGCAAGAAAAAGGCACATTCTTCTCCAGATGTGCCCGTCCAGCACTCGCATGTGCCCGTCCAGCACTCACATGTGCCCGTCCAGCACTCACATGTGCCCGTCCAGCACTCACATGTGCCCGTCCAGCACTCACATGTGCCCGTCCAATACTTACTTTCTAACCATTATTCTGCCATAGCATATTGTGATAGTATTTCTGAAAGTTGTACAAAATATTTTTGACAGTTGATCACTGTGGCATCCTAAGGAGTAGATGAGAAAGCTCTTCAGACAAAATGTAACCTATATCTACTACACTATCTCTATTATCAGTTTTACATCCCCTCCCCCACTACACACACACACACACACACACACACACACACACACACACACACTTTAAAATGATTTTTAAATATCATTTAGTTACTCTGTGGTAAACATTTCTAATGTCAGAATGATGGTGCTTCACCTCCATGGAGGGAGGGAGGGAGAGAAAGGAAGGAGGGGAGGGAGGGAAGGGAGACCCTAAAGAGATATGAGAGGCGAGAGTGAGAGTTCAACTGGTAAACTGTTTGCTGTGCAATCCTGAAGACAAGTTTGGTCCCCAAAATGCACATGAAAAAGCAGAGTACTGTGGTGTGTGCTTGCAATCCAGTGCTGGGGGTGGGGACAGGCAGGTCCCTGGGGCCTGATGACCTACCAGCCTGGCCTAATGGGTAAGTTTCAGGTCAATAAGAGTCCCTGAAAATAACAAGGTACAGATGCCTGAAGAAAGGAGATTGCCCTCTAGCACACATGCACACACACACAGGCATGTACACTGCACACACACATGCAAGCACATATGCACATACACAGAGGCATGTACACTGCACACACACAGAGGCATGTACACTGCACACACACAGAGGCATGTACACTGCACACACACATGCATGCACACTGCACACACACAGAGGCATGTACATTGCACACACATGCAAGCACACATGTACACACACAGGCATGTACACTGCACACACACAGAGGCATGTACACTGCACACACACATGCACGCACACTGCACACATACACTTGAACACACACAAACACACATGCACACATTCACACATGCACACAACATATTAATGAAGCTGTCTTCTAACTTCTTATATAATGGCAACATTTCTTACTTTGAGAAGGCTACACATGAGCATCGCTGTCTTTGCAAATCTGGCTTCCAAATACACACTTGCCTGCCTCATTTATAGTAAGACTGAAATTTCAAGAAATTTACCTGTGAATTAAAATAGGATTCCTTTTAGGGATTTATTGACAAACTACAAATTTCTGTTGTTGGTTAAAAGCTATGGTATTTGAGAACGATGCTCTGCACACTCGTGCTGTCTGTAGTGTCCTATTTGGAGTGTGAGTAGAAGCATGTTGCCTGTGGTGATGCTGACTGCGGCTCTGTGGCTCCTCTCTTTGAAGCCCCTCCCATCGGGAAACCCAGGGCCTCTGCAACGCTGCTGCCTCAGCCCCCGGCCTCACTCTCAAATAGTGAACAGAACTTGCATGTCCATTTCCTGCACTGATAGTCAGTACGTGGTTTCTTGTGAGTACACAAAATCTATTTATGTTGCTGAGGAATCAATTGGAAAAAACAAGCCCTGAAAGTGAAACCCTAGAAGGAGCTATACAAACTTCCCTTTGTTCTCTGGGTGGAATCATAAAAAGAAATGTTATCATTTCTCACTACAGAATTAAAGAAGACACTGTTCAGTCAATATGAAGGTAAGACATCAAAAATTAAACCCAAGATCATGGACATTGGTCCTTTTCTTTTCTTTTTTTTTTTTTTATTTCTCTGTTGGTTTTCATTCTCCATGTATTCAGCATGTTCTTTAATGAGCACTCTGTGTATTATTATCTCCTGAGGGTGTGGCTGAGGTGGACAAGTCATTCACAGATAACAACACAATGTCTTTGGTCTCACAAAGAAAGAAAGGGCCTTGTGTGATGCATTCTGATTTTTACTCTACTTCTTTTTATAAACTTATCATCTAAGCAAAAACAAACTCATCCCATAAGATGCCACATGTTCTTATTACACATGCTGTTTTTTCTGTTTTGCCTTTGAGAAATATTTAACGATGACTTTTGACACTAAAACAAGCAAATCAAAGAAAAAAAGGTTAGAACTTGAGCCACTATTAATGCTTCCTTTCCTTGACACTTTCCTTCACTAGCGTCACCTCACAGAAGCTGCACAAGAATCCTTGATGTGACTTCTAAGGGTTCGAAAATCTACAGCCCACCCTATCACTTGGTAGGTTAATGGTGTCCCTTCATGCCCCCATCCCAACCAGCCGACATCAGATGGACTTTGAAACACTGAGACCTTGAAGAGCTGAAGACCCCTCATCTACAGCGTTCCAAACACCATCTTTGACTCCCAGGGACAAGTGTAAATCCCCAAAGGATTTGACTTTTAAAAATTAATCCTTCAAGGCTGTCAACTGAAGTACTCACAACTACTCTGAAAGACCAAAGAGAATGTCCTCAGAAGCCTACACACAGTAAAGAGGAAGTGTTCAAAGAACAGACGGACGAAAGGACTCTTCACGGCTAGAAAGAGCACGGAGCGTCCTTCTGCCCTACTTCTCCACTTTAAATGAAAGACTTCACCTTATTAATTAATTGAGTTGGTATCTCATAATACTATTCCTTCAAACCTACCATATCTTCCATAAAGAAAGATTTGTCCTTTCACTTTACAGTCAGCAGGAGCATGGATGGAGAAGGACTCAGTTTCCTGTAAGGGACTGCCCACTGGGACTCTGACCATTCTCCAGTGAGTATATGGGCAACACAAACTGGACTTTGTCTTTTTCTTCTTTTTCACTGGAGGTGGGGGAGATCTGAGCAGTACAAATTGAGGTATACATGTGTGCATGTGTATGTAATTATACATGTAGAATATTTAAAGATGTGGTCCATAACTAAGTATAAGCTAGGAAAATGAGAAGTCTCCCAAATGCTCTATCCCTGGTCCTCCAAACTTCAGTAATGCCCAGTCATACAATTTTCATAAAAATTGACGTCAGAAAAACCACTTCACCCTGTGCTCTGACTCTGTTTCTTCATTTGTAAAATAGAATGAATGAAAACTTCTGGCTGGGAAAAAAAATGGCTCTGTAGTTAAGAGTGCTTGCTGTGCAGTCACAAGCACTGGAGTTCACCTGACATGACAAGCCGAGCATCCCACTCATGCCTGCAACCCCAGATCCAAGAGGCAGAGGCAGGGCCTTGTTTCTGAGGTGTGCTAGTTTCTACTCTAGCCAAGAAAATGCAAGCTCCAGGTACGGAACTAGCCCCTGCCTCAAAGGAATAGGTACAGAGTGACAGACAAGGACATCCAAATTTTCTTCTGACCTGTGCATGAGCACATTCATGTGCACACTCAAGTATGTGTATTAACACTCACATAGATAAATACACACACATAAATATATCTTTTAAAAATGTACTTTTAATTAGAAAAAAATCACAAAAAATTTGGTGTTGGGGAAAAAGGACATCAGAAACAGGACACTCATGACATGAAAGCACAAAAGAAGTTATGAAGGGATGGGTGGAAGGGCACAAAGGGGCTCAGAAGGATGGAGAGGAATATGAGGGAAGAGAATCAACAAAAATACCATCCCTACTTTGAAGCCGTACTACAGAGCAATGGTACTGGCATAGAAACAGACTGGCTGATCAATCAAATCAAATCAGAAGTAAGCTCACACACCTATGGATGCTTGATTTTTGACAAAGAAGCCAAAATCATACAATGGAAAAAAGAAAGAGTCTTCAACAAATGGTGCTGGTCTAACTGGATGTCCACATGTACAAAAATGCAAATAGATCCATATTTATCACCCTGCATAAAACTCAAGTCCAAGTGGCTCAAAGAACCTCAACATAAAACCAGAAACGCTAAATCTATTAGAAGAAAGAGTGAGAATCAGCCTTGAACTCATTGGTACAGGAGACAACTTCCTGAACAGAACACCAAACAGCTTAGGCTCTAAGATCAACAATTAATAAATGGGACTTCTTGAAAAAAACTTCTGTAAGGCAAAGGACACTGTCAATAGGACAAAAGAGCAGCCTACAGATTGGGAATAGATCTTCACCAAGTCTACATGGGACAAAGGACTAATATACAAAATATATATAAAGAACTCAAGAAAGTAAACACCAATAAACCAAATAATCCAATTTAAAATGGAGTACAGTGCTAAAGAGAGAATTCTCAACAGAGGAATCATCAATGGCGAGAAGCACTTAAAGAAATGCTCAATGTCATCAGTTATCAGGGAAATGCAAGTCAAAAGGACTCTGAGATTCCATCTTACACCTATCCAAATGGCAAAAACAAACAAAAACAAAAAAACTCAAGTGACAGCATATGCTGGCAAGGAAGTGGAGAAAGAGGAACACTCCTCCATTGCTGGTGGGAGTGCAAACTTGTACAACCACTGTGGAAATCAATCTGGCACTTTCTCAGAAAATTGGGAATAGCACTACCTCGAGACCTAGCTATACCTTTTGTGAATATACCCAAAAGATGTCCACTATACAACAAGGAAGGTCGTTTGCTCAACTATGTTCAAGGCAGCTTTATTCCTAATAGCCAGAAACTGGAAACGATCCAGATGTCCCTCAACCAAAGAATGGATAAAGAAAATATGGTTCATTTACACAACAGAATACTACTCAGCTATTAAAAACAAGGAAATAATGAAATTTGCAGGCAAAAAAAAGTGGAACTAGAAAAGATCATCCTAAGTGAGGTAACCAAGACCCAGAAAGGCACACATGGTATATGCGCTCACTTATAAGCAGATATTAGCCATATAGTACAGGATAACCACATTACAATTCACAGACCTCCTGCTCCACAAAAAATAAGTAACAAGGAAGGCCCCAAGGAGGATGCTTGAATGTCTCTCAGAAGGGAAAATTGAATAGACAGAAGTGGTTGGAGAGAGGGAACAGGGTCGGAGAGAGAGTGCAGAGGGAAGTGAGGGCAGGGATTGAATGTGGGGACGGCTGGGGCAGGAGGACAAAGGATTTGCAGAGAGAAAGGAACAGTGGTGGTGGCTGGGGACAACTCTGAGACAAGCTGGAGACTACAACAGGGTAGGCTTTTGAAGGACATGGGAGTGACTCTAGCTGAGACTCTTAGTATCGAGGGTTATAGAGACTGAAGAGGCCACCCTCTAACCAGACAGGACTCCTAATGGAGGGAGGGAACACCAACTCCCCCACAAAATCTTTGATTCAAAATTTACCGTGTATGCAAGATGTGCAGGGATAAAGATATGCCAGACACGTTCATTAAAGAACGTCGCCATAGGGCTAGGGATTTGGCTCCACAGTAGAGGGCTTCCCAGCGTGTGCAAGGCCTTGGGCTCAGTCCCCAGCACTGGAAACAGTTACACCATCATCTCTTACCCCAAACTATATCTGAGAACTACACCTGACACAGAGCTGAGGCTGAGGAATGGCTCTTGCCAAGCTCAGAAAGAGCCAGTAAATAATGCAGAATACCAATTTATCTGTAAGCCATGAGGATACAATTGTCAAGGTGACTAGTTCATGTGACTTAGGAACCACATTTTTCTTTCCACAGAGATGTGGAGAGCTAGGTTAAAGCAGTTGCTCGGGAAACAAGAAGGAGGAGCTGTGTGGTCTTTATGACCCACGAGGCCTGGCCATCCATACACCCACAGGCCGGGCCAGACTCCCCCGCGCTCAGGTCTGGGCCTCACCCTGGCTCACTAGTCGATATTTTTTCCTTATTGTCTATCTTCACACTAACCATTCCCACTCCCCCTGCCCCAGTTCTAGCCCTGACTGCCCATTAGAAACACCCAGAGAACTTTCGAAATCCTGTTGCCGAGCTGTAAATCCCTGGCCAACTAAGTGAGATTTCTGAGTTGGCTTCAGGCTCATGCAGTTTTGAAAGTTCTCCAGGTGAGTCCAATGTGCAGCCAAAGGTGGGAATGACATGCTGTGACACTGATGTAGACACTGGAGCTGTTCCCATCACCACACGGGGAACAGGCCAGTCCAACTGTCACAGCCCTTTGCTGAGAATGAGCACATGTTCTCCCAACCCTGCCCTCTCTCCTGGAGATTTACGCTCTCAAACTCCGCTGCCTCTTCTAACAGAATGCCTAGGTTTCTGGGACTTCCTCACTCACATGGAAGGCTTGAAGGCAGTATGGCACAGGCCTCTGGCACAGCACACTGTTAGATGTGCCCGCAAAGTAGGACAAAAAAATGTTTGACATATACGTCAGGTGGATTCATGCAGAATTTTATCCTTCATCATTAATGTTTGATGCAAATGAGGTGGGAGCTCAGAGCAAATGGTAAACAATCAGCTAAGAAACAAGCATTTTTGGAAGTAGAAAGGGAACTTGTGGGAAAAAGAAAGGGATCAAATGCAAGGAGCTAAGAGCAGGTAGTGGGGGGGCGGTAAATACAATACAATCACTACATTCTAAGTATTTATGAAAACATCACAACGAAACCCACTATTTTGTATAACTAACCAAAGTGAACAGAAATGCTTAAAAAAGAAATGTCTTGAACGCTAACTCTATGGTTCAACATGTAGACCCAAGACGTGATTAAAAACTGAATGAGGAAATCTTTCGTGTTAGAGTCTGAGATAACGCGTATGATGTTATGTTCAGTCTCATGCACAACAAAAAAAAATGCTTAGGCAGTTAGGGACATGGGGGTGGGAATGGCTTCCACCCAATGACGTCCCCACGTCTCATCGCATTTTCACTATCCATGGGAGAGGGAGCCTTCCTAAGGAAAGAAAGTCTTTGGCTGTGAGAGAAGAGAGTGTAGCTAAGGGCCTAGGAAGCTGGGTAGACGCTGAAGTGTGGGGCTAGGAAGAAGTGTAATCTAAGCAAAGGTGAGACTGTGAAACTGTGGAGGAAGGACAGAAAGGAGAAGGCATGCAGCTCCATGCTCCTTTTGTGGAGAAAACCAGACCCCAGCGCTCGAAACCACTCTGCTGCTTTGGTAGCTTTGGAACTATCAGACTGCACCTTGTCCTGCAGCTCGGGCTGGCCTTGAACTTGTGATCTTCCTGTCTTTGCTTCCTTCATCCTGGGATTATAGTACTACAATACCAACTGGCAGATGCTTTGTTTATGTATTTATTATATGCCTATGTAGTGTTTACACACATATATACACACATATGCACATATATTTAGGGTGCATATGTATGTGTGTGCATGCCTCTGTGTGTGTGTGTGTGTGTGTGTGTGTGTGTGTGTGTGTGTGTGTGTGTGTGCACGCGCTTAGCTGTATATGCACCAGGTGTTTGTCCCCTAGCACTCCCACCTTATGTTTTGAGACAGAGTCTGTCACTGAGCCTGGAGCTCATTAATTAGCTAGACTGGCCAGCTCCAGACGTCCATCTGTCCCCATCTCCCCAATGCCACCACACCCAGAGTTTACACGGGTTCTGGGGGTCCCAACTGTGGTCCCCATTCTTGTGCAGCAGGTTCTTTACTAATTGAGTCGTCTCCTCAGCCCCCAGGTGTTTGCTTTTTCACACACATAATCTGAGGTGTCCAGTGGGTTGAGCAGCAGATATAGACATATCAGGGGTCCATGAATATATTACAGACTTGAAAAGTCCCAAATTAAATTTTGCAAAAGGAACCATGGAGATAACATTTTTCATGAGACCGAGGTCTGGTTGTCAGCTATTTCCCATATCAATAATTTTGCCTCAATTAAGAAAAGGATAAGATCATGCCTGAGAAAGTTTAGGGTGAATTTTCATCTGAAGATGAGAAATATCTCTGTTAACAAGAAGGGAGCAACATGCACACATCATTTCTCAGGAGCCTGGGAAGAGGCAGCCTGACAGCTCAGGACCCTGGAACTCTGGAAGCTCAGCAGCTGTGCCGTGCAGCTGGCAGCCATCACTATGGCAACACCCCTTCCCAGCAGAGCAGCTTGGTCCATGGAAACCAACCATCATTTAAAAATTAACGCAGATGATCCCGCATTGGATCCTGCACAACAAAAGCCGTTTTTATAGAAATGCCCTTTCTAAGGAAATGATTGGAACAAATGAGCAAATTTGAATAGAGATCGTGAATTGGATGGGTGGTTCGCAAACTTCACTTGTGTCACACTCACCTGGTGAACTTGTCAGAGCAAATGGCCCCGCCCCGCCCCCACAGAGTCTGATTCGGTATGGCTGGGTTTCAGGCCAGGCCTCTGTATTTCTATCAAGTTGCCAAGTGAAGCTGATGCTGCAGATGTGAGATTCCCCTGAGGAGCACAGCGACCTGCATACTCACATCTCAGTGCTCACTCCCTGAGCTCCCATCACTGTACTGCAGTTGTGAAAGAGGGGGCCTTTGGCCTCAAAAAATCCAGTAGGAATTTGGGACAAGGGAATATTCAATCTGAAGCCATGTTAGCTTTCTGTTGCCGTGACAAAATGCCTGGGAAAATCAACTTAAAAGCCGGAAAGGTTTATTTTAATTCAGGGTTTCAGAGGTTCCAGTCCGTGGTCAGTCGTCTCTACTGCTTTGGGGCTACAGTGAGGCAGATCATTATGGGGGGAGCACATGGCTGGGAGAAGCTACTCATGCCCTCGGAGCTGGGGAGGAAAAGAGTGAGGAGGCTAGCAATCTGACACCACCATTAGAGGGATGATACCAATGTTCTACGCAATGTCCCCAGGCCACACTTTCTAGAGTTGTCACCACTTTCAAATAAACAGTTTGGAGCCTCAGCCTCTATATCATGTGGGCCTTTGCGTTAATGTGGTTGAAGATGCAAACACGTTTATTCTCAAGCAGTTTAGGGAAAAGCGAGATAGAGTGTATATAAATGGAAAGAAGAAATAAGGAAGCAAATGTGAGATATGGAGAAAGGAGATGTGGGTGAACACTGGGCTAGTCTCACAACCTGTCTGCTGCTCAAAATTACAGTGTTTTTTTTTAATCAAAATTAATCTGGGAAAAGAAAGAGCATGTTATCTGTGCCTTTTGCACATAGCACACACTAGCTGCACAGGCCACTTCATTTTAAATTAATTAAGACTAAACACTTCCTTAATTTCACTTGCAAAACTTCAAAAGACAAAAAGCCAGTGTGACTAGAGGCAACTGCAGCAGAAGGCACAAGTGCAGGCCACTCCAGTTTCCCGCCACCCCCTACTGAGCAACGTGACCTCAGTTTAAGATGCTTTAAGATAAGGAACATATCTTTAAGAAGATGCAGTGTGTTGGCCAACACCTACAATCTCAGTTCTTGGGAGATGAAGGCAGGGAGAGCAGGAGTTCAAGGCCAGCTATGACTACATAGTGAATTCAGGAACAGCCTGAACTACATGAGACAATAAATCAACAGTATATAAATAAATGAGCGTGCCAAAATCATCAGTGGTGAAAATAATCATCAAATGTAGTCAATTTTTTGTGAAATAGAAGTTTATCAACTAAATGAGCTAAAGAAGAAAAAGTATTTAACCAGTAACAGATAGAGTATAGAATAACCATATACGCAGATGTCTGTAATTTTGCATATACTGGAGACACATTTTGCATAGTGGCTTCCTCAGTGCTCCCACCCAACACTCCTCACCACCTTACTATCTCAACAGACCATTAGGTGAAGAACTTACATTTCCAAGTAACTGGTGCTCATCACTGCCAACTCCCTCCCCTCCCCTCCTCTGTCTCTCTCACACATACATGTGTACGTGTATCTGTCTGTCTGCCTGTATCTCTGCCTCCTTTCCTGTCTTTTCCAAGCAGAGAAGGTGCAAGCCAGGAGAGTGGTTTAAAGGACAAGGGCCAAGGTTTAGACTACTCCAAGTTCATTGGGATGAATTTGACTAGTGGTTTCTTAGTGGGTGATACACAGGGCAAAGCTTCAGGTACAATCTCAGCTCTCTACTCTCCCTTCTGCCCCTCAAACATATGGCACCTTCCATCTGGCTGTCCAAATTCTCTGAGTCAAACCAGCTTGCTTTCTGCTCCCAAAAGAGACTTCTTTCTATCCAAAATAACTTCTTTGGGTTTCCGGAGTCACCTAAGTGATGAGCTGACTAACTTCATTCCCCATGGCTTCTAATCCCCTGGAAGCACTTGGCTCGCCTAGCTCCCAGACCATCTAGGCATGACTTTAAGCGAGTCATCTTCTGTGCAGCTCTGCCTGATACAGCCACAGCCACCCGGCCTATACTGGCCTGAGCTGTGACCACGCTGACCACGCCACAGCTGCACCGTCCATGCTCTCCTCTCTCACCTTTCTAAGATTCCTGCTCATTTCAAGCTCAGTAAAGTGCAAAGCTCTTCCTTCAAAAGAACAGACACCAGCAGAGAAAACTGCAAATACTCGAAGGCAATTCACAAGGCAATAAATAGCAAAGACTTCTCTGGGAGAAACAGACATATTCACAATTTCAAGTTTCATGCAATAGAACTGGAAATCAAGATGTGCGCTGTGCCTCCACTATATCCAGGCCTTGCACAGAGCCTAGACATCCATCTAAGTATTCATTATATTATGCTATCTTAGGAGGTTTGGGCCACCTGCCCCCCATATGTATACAAGCACTTCCCTACAGAGACGCTGCCTTAAAATATATTCACCCTGACTGATTTGCCAAAGGGAGAAAAACAATCATTAGAAATTAGTTTTGTCAGTTACTTAGAGTAGATTATTCTTAGCTCCAAGACGTGAGACCCCAGGCCTTTAGAATTCAATTTGCTGCTTGATATTGGAACTTTTGATATGTCTCTTTATATAAAATGTTTACCATGTGACAGATATTTTTACAGATTTTTCTAAGAGGGGAGAGTCTCACCTCACAGTATTCTGTGATAATGCAAAAAGTATCCTGCTCCACGAAGCTTGCATGGAACTTGACAATGGCCGGATGGTTTAGCTTGGCCAGGAGCTGGGCCTCCACACTGGCCCGCACAGTTTCATTCGGATTTAATTCTCCAACAGAGATTTCCTTCAGTACCTTTCTACAGAAAAAAAAAAGAATGGAAGAAAAGAAAAAGAAAGACATTAAGAGTTGAGACATGTCTTTAATGCATCTGAGCCAGGGGCACAGAGCCCCCTCACTATGCCCAAGTGACCAGCTGCTCAAGGGTCTCGTTCTGCCTGCTGTGGTACTGAAGCCCTGGGCCCTTCCTGCCCCGGGCCCTTCCTGCCCTGGCCAGTAGAGTACCATGGTGTCCCACAGCCTCTTGTGCCCTCTACAAATTGTAAGGGCAGACATGAAATCTGGAGCACTACTGCTGGGGTGTTCCTCCTCCATCTCATAAAACATTTGCTTTCCTTCACAGTATCTGTTTCCCTTTCCGTGTGATCCATTTTGTCTGTATCTGTTTACCTACACTCATGACTACTTTTCTATTTCTGTCTGTCTTATATACTGCCCTCCTTCCTCCTCTCCCTTTCTGCATTTCACTCTGCTGTGTACCAACTCCTCTCTCCTCTCCCTATTAACTGAACGTCAGTCTGTATGCACCACATCTATTTCTTCCCTCCTAACTGCCTTGGGCATACCATAATTCATTGCTAGCAGGATTTAGGAAAACAAAGTTCTAACTGAAAACATTGATAGAGATAGACAGAATCTCTATTGTGGATAAATAGAAGGGCTCAATAAATCTTCAAATCATTAATTTAAAAACTGTAGTAGCACCATGAAGAGTGGACCAAAACACCACCTCTCCCCATCCAAGAAAAAAGAAATAGTCTGATGAGCAAACCAATTAGAGTGTCAAACTGTAAACTAGATCGCCTGGGGACAGCGCTTTAGCATGCCAATTATACTGTGCAGACAGATGCCGCTGATTGCCAGGGAGCCTGGCTGCTCATTAAAGCAAGTTCTGGAAGACTCCTGCTAGAAAACACTTTGTAGAAACTATTAAGAGTTACTACCTTGGCATATGAGTGGAAACTCTTAATTAAAGCTCATACACCAACTCTCTGTCTAGCCATCAGACTCCAGTCATGTCTAACAGGTGTTCACTCTGTCCCTGCCATATGGAGTGCCCAAAGCTGGCAGACTCTCTGGCATGCCCATGACCTTCTGTCCCTCTGTTTAGGAGACATGCTTACCCGAATCATTGGATCCAATCCAAGGTCTGTCTATGCCATTGGGCTGTTATGAGTTTACATATGATATAAACCGATCAAAGGTGAATAACAGATTACCCTTGCTAGAAAAAACTGAACCAAAGCCTTACCAAAAAAGTTGGCAATTGGCAAGAGGCAAAAATCACACTTTGATGTTACTGACATGAGAGTTCTTAACAGGGTAAGCTTGTAAAACTCTAATCTGAACTTGGAGTTCTAAGTTCTCAGTCTACCCCATAGGAGATAAACCTGGAAAACTAACTATGGGTGGGTCTGATCTATATAAAAAAAGATGAAGGGGATCTAGCCAAAGAAATTTTTGATTTTTGACAATACATAATAAAGTTGGAGGTGTGAAATGCTGTACTATAAAGCAATAGTAATTAAAACAGCATGGTACTGGCACAGCAACAGGCTGGTTGATCAGTGGAATCGAATCGAAGACCCAGATATGAATCCACACACATATGGTCACTTGATTTTCGACAAAGAAGCCAAATCCATTCGATGGAAAAAGGATAGCATCTTCAACAAATGGTGCTGGTCTAACTGGATGTCTATGTGTAAAAAAAATGCAACTGGACCCATATTTGTCACCTTGCACAAAACTCAAATCCAAGTGGATCAAAGACCTCAGCATAAAACCAGAGACACTAAGTCACTTAGAAGAAAAAGTGGGGAAGAGTCTGGAACACATTGGCACAGGAGACAACTTCCTGAACAGAACACCAACAGCCCAGGCCTTAAGGTCAACAATTAATAAATGGAACCTCATGAGGCTGAGAAGCTTCTGTAAGGCAGGAGACACTGTCAAGAGAACAAAGCGACAGCATACAGAATGGGAAAAGATCTTCACCAACCCTACATCTGACAAAGGTCTAATATCCAAAATATATAAAGAACTCAAGAAATTAAACACCACCAAACCAAATAACCCAATTGAGAAATGGGGCTTGGAACTAAACAGAGAATTCTCAACAGAGGAATATCAAATGGCTGAGAAACACTTAAAGAAATGCTCAACCGCTTTAAATTTACCTTTCAATGGATGTCATTCCAATCTACTAATTGTTTCTTCTATCTACCTAGATACCAGCCCCAATTATACTGATTAAGAAGGCTCTTATCAATCTTTAAAATGTGTGCTCCAAGCTTTTCATTCACTTGGACAGTCTTTCTCTCCAGCTGTGTGACTGTGGAAGAGCAACCTCATGTAATGCTAGACTTGGCTCCTCAGTCAGATGCGGGGCTTGGAAGCTTAGAGGTGGCAGTCAGTGCAGGACTGCGTACTTCTGAGTGACAGTCAGTGGCTTATGTTTGCAGTAGCATCGTGAATTAGGGGGCTGGGAGATACACATTTGCACAAGCACGAGGACCTGAACTTAGGATCTATAAATGTTGGGTATAATCTGAATACGATGGACAAAGGGATCCTTGGGGCCTCACTCACCAGCCAGTCTAGCCAGTTAGGTCTCTGTTCAGTGGAAACCATAATTCAGACAGGAAGGTGAAGAACTGACTGAGAAAAGATGTCTCCATGCCAGCCTCTGCCTTCCTTACAGTCCTGCATGAGTGTATATAACACACACACACACACACACACACACACACACACACACACACACACACCACAAATTGAAAATTCTAAGTCAGAAACTCTGCCCTGCAAGTTGAGAGTGTAAATACAAAAACTTGAAAAGTACCTGCATCCTCTGGTATTAGGAGATTAACATTTGACCAACATTCTGGATCAATACACACACACGCACACACACACACACACACACACACACACACACACACACACCACATGTTTCTTTTCCAAACTCTAGGAATAAAACCCTTCTACTCTAAGACAAACATCATCAAGAATTCAATTTCTTGCAATGTAAGCATTTTAGCACGTCCATTTCAAAGGCTTTCCATAGTCCATTCATTTTAAGACCCTCTCATGCCTGGAAGAAAACTGCCAGCTCCCACAAAGAGCACATGGATTGTGGCAGCCTTGGGGCTATCTCAAAAAGATGCACAGGCTTTGGGCTCTACTCTCCCATTTACAGGAGTCTTTCAGTGTGCTGCAACTTTAAAAATTGTTTCAACAGTTGGTTCTCTTCCCTAACAGGTGCACTCACATTGGCTTAATTAAACGCTAAAGAGCCTGTTAGACCCATTCCCTGAGAATGAAGAAGATTCTACAGAAATGCATGGTGGGTAATAATCTATAGAAAAACTATTTTATTAAGACTTTTGGGGTTACAGTGGGGATAGGCCTGTCTTCAGAGGTGGCACCTCAAACTGTTAATATACACAAAGGGAAAGAAATGACATATAACGACATATCCTCCACTGTGGCTTCTGAAGGGTGTGCAGCTGCAGGCAGTTTAATGGCATCTTCATGCCCTGGCTGGCATGCAGCTGTAAAAGTCACAGTGGTTAAGTATGGTAATAGAAAAGCCTTACGCAGGCTTGTAATGTTCTCTTGCTGTGAAGGAACATGTGCTATAAAAAGCTTGAGCAGCTTATTTTCCAGGCAATCATCAGCTACTAGACAATAGAGCATGAAATTTTCCACGAGGCTTGGTCCTGTCCCCCACGGCTGATCACCCAATGATAAAGCATAAGACTGCAATTGCCCATGGCTTAGCAGATGACTCTGGGGCTATTAAGATAGTTGGCATCTACCATACTGTCTCTAGGGAACGCGTACACACTCTGCCTTCCTTGCCTAAACTCTTGTCATTGGGCCAACAGAAGGGACTCTAGTAGCATAACAGTGTAAGAACCGTAGCCACTGTAGACACTGCGGAAGCTTGCCAAGTCAAGGGTAGCTTGTCACCTACTCAGTGGCTCGGAGCCTGTCCATCCCTTCTACATAGCATGACAGATACTTAGTTTATCAAAGTCTTGACTGTCTGGGGGAAAACTCCATGACAGCAGAAAGGAGGAGAGCTGTCCCTGAAGGCCCAGCTCATTTTTTCAAAGCCCTCTTCTCCTGCCTGAGTGGCTCTTTGCCTTCTAGAGTTTGTAGTAAACTGACAAGCTTTGGAAAGTGATTTTCAAAAATTGGGATAACTGTCGCCAATTTGTTTCCCTTCAAATCAGCCCACTGTTTCTATAAATGAGACAGATTGATGGCACTTTTGAGAGATTAACTATGCATTATTCTCTCCCAAATGTCTGTGTGTTTTTCCACAATCTCCCTGTTCAACAGGAAGCAGACACTGCCTCAGGAGCAAGAGAGAACCACTATAAAATGAAACTCTTCAGGAGACAAGACAAGCCTGAGACACAGGAATCTGGAGGGACTCTTAGCCAGTGGATGAACTGTCCTCACCATCAGAAGAGAAAGAGGTACTCTGCATCAGGGCAGCAGGAGAGGGTCAGGAAACAGAACAGAAATGGAGTACTTCTGAGCCCCTGAAAGTAGCCAAGATGCTGGAGGACAGACCCAGGGAGAGCTCCACCTGGAATTCCAAGATGTACAGGAGGGCTCAGAGCAGAAGGCCTACACACTCTTTCCAAGACAGAAAAACAAAGTTCAGAAAAGCACATTTTCTGTGTCTAGCTGTAGACAGGCCTTCAAGTGGTATGTAAACACGTGTTCCAGAAAGCTCTACAATATCCAGGATCCTGTGAGCCTTGCCTGAACACTGGAGGTGAAAATGGCCTCTGGCGATGGCAGTGTCTCAGAGAGGCCCGCCAGGGCAATGGCTGGAACCAGACAGCTTTCCAGCAGGCTTAGAGAAAACTAGGACCCTTTCCTTTGTGCTTTAGCCACCAGCATCCACCTGTACATGGTGTAAGCGCCTACCAGATGTAGCATAACATGAGCACTGGGGAGGTTCTGGCCCCTTCCGTGTATGTATTGGGGAAGGCAGATATTAAACAAAAAAAGGTGTGTACACTGATGCACTACAGATTTACAACCTTAAATTGAGAGAAATGTTTCGACCTTGGGGTAGAGTATCTGAGCTCTTCTGATTTCAGGACTAGGAAAACAATGTGTTTAAGACAAAATCACAGGAAACAGGTTTTAACCTTAACTAAATAAGAAGTTTGGAGTTTTGTTTGCTTTTTAAAAATTCAGCCTCTAAGTGTTTAGCAAAGAAGAGTTTAAGATAGCCCTTTCCCATCAGTCCAACAAGGCAGCCCATATTTCATATGCTTTTCTTAACAAGAAGGCCTCTGTTTGCCTGTTGCAGTCACACAAGCCAGCGCTGCAGCACATACCTGTTATTACAGCAATCTTGCGTCTTCAGACGCAGCTCTCTTATATTGAAGTAGACCCCTGGGCTGCGAATCCAGCTCTCTCCAGGAGACAAACAGTCGGACAACCTTAACCTGACCCCACAGCCACACACATATAAACCTCACAGCCTCTCCTAAATTTGGGCACTGATGTTCTGATAAATCGGTTGTGCTCACCTTAGATTTCAACATGGGGCTGAGCCATAAGAAGAAGTGGTGGACAGGGCTTCCCTCTTGCTGAAGCAGGGGCTGGGCAGCATCACTGGTGCTGCTGTGACCTCTGCCCTGCTCCCTACCCTTCTACAACCGCTGTGAGCTATCTGTTGTCCTTCACAGCTAAATCAGGCAGCTCGCCCTTCTAACCTACACCCAGGAGCCCTGACAGGTGCAGTTGAGTATCACAGCCGGCCTTGCAGCGCATGACCACAGGTCGCTGCTAGACCTGGGGTGGTGGAAACTGACCTGCCAGAGGCTTAATTCGCTTGATTTAATTTAATTTCTTTTTTTCCTTGAAATTTGGACTCTTCTAAAGGATTTGAGGCCACAGTACTGCTCTCCCACTTCATGAGCAGAAGACTCACAGTAGTGTTAACATCCTGTTTGAATGGCATCTCACCTCCTTTAAACCACAGGTAACTTCAGTAAGTGGAGAGTGTGAAAAGTAATGGCAAAGGCTAATAATTTTTGGCTAGTACACTAATATTTTTTTAATTGAAAACTGCCAGGCGTAGTGGCACACATCTGTAATCCTGGCACTCAGGGAGGCAAAGGTAAGTAGATCTCTCTGAGTTCGAAGCCAGCCTGGTCTACAAAGCAAGCCCAGGACAGTCAAGGCTACACAGAGAAACCCAGTCTTGATAAACCAAATAAATAAATAAATAAACACCCCAAAACTAAAGATACTTAAAGCTGGAGAGAGAATTCCAGGGTAGGGAGAATGGTACAATTAGAATATTATTGCCGATGCTTTCCTCACTTGACAAGTCAGACTTCACCATTCCTGACAACTGTCAGTCACCAATGCCCCTCAGCTAGGTGGGACTTTGCACTCACCCCCTCCCTCCAGCCTCTAAACTAGTACCGCAAATTGAGGACCACATTCAAGGCACGAGACTCCGGGGATTCAAACTCTGTGGTAGTTTGAATTCGAATGGCACCTATATGCTCATACATTTAAATACGTGGTTCCTGGTTAGTAGAACTGTCTGGAGAAGGGTTAGGGAGGTGCCGCTGGGGGTGGACTTTGAGGTTTGAAAAGCCCATGCCAGTCCCACGGTTGTTCTCTTCTCTGCCTTGCTGCCTGTGGATCATGTAAGCTCTCAGCTACTGCCTCAGCACCATGCGTGCCTGACTACTGCCGCACACCCCACTAGGATGGTCACGGACTCACCCTATGAAACTTCAAGCAAGCCCCCAATTAAATACTTTCTCTTATAAGTTGCCTTGGTGATGGTTTCTCTTCACATCAATAGAACAGTAGCTAGGAAATGATTAACAGTAGGACATAGTGATTCCTAGACAAAGCGAAATCAAGTGTCACAAATATAGATAGATAGATAGATAGATAGATAGATAGATAGATAGATAGACAGACTGATAGACAGATAGACAGATAGACAGATAATAGATAGATGATAGATAATGATGAAAGACTGATAGATACGTACATAGATACATAGCTAGATGATAGAGATATATTATAGACAGATTATAGATAGATGGTAGAAAGACAAATAAATGGATAGATAGGAAGATAGGTAGATGATTAGATAGATAAATAGATGAATGGATAAACTAGATAGACAGACAGAGCAAATAACACTACAAGTAAGCAGTAAGTGAACTACTGCAGACATTTTTCTGTGGCACTTTCACTATTTCTGAGTACAGTCTAGATTATAACTCCAACACTGGTACTAAAACACATTTTACATATTGTTTTTTGTTTTTAAGGAGCAAAGAGTAAATAGAACTTTCATGAATGGAAAGTTGGAAGATGGGTATTGCCTAATTTTTAAAAATCACTACTTATGAATCCAGTGATTTTTTTCAGTTTTTACAAATAAGAAACATAAGAACAAAATGTGTCATGGTTGGAGATGGAGCTGAGGCTCAGTGGACACTCATGGTAGAAATCCTACTATCTGTATAGAAGCACTGAGGAAAACCTTCATATCAAAGCTTTCTTAACTCTTGTAACTATAGGATAGGGTCCTCTCCTGTCTGTCTGTGACAATGCCTAATTACATGCTTGGTCAGCACAGGGACTTTTCTTGCTAGACTGTAGGTGCTCAAAGGCCAGGCTCATATGTTCTTCTCATGGACGTCCCCCTCTCCTGGGAGCACCCAGTGTATTTGAGTGAAACTAGACATACATAGACCTCTAGCGTCATTTGTGTCCACACCTATTGCTTTGTCCTTCTCTGGCTGAAGATTGTCATATTCTGTTCATGGCAACAATCTCTGGCACATAGTGGCTATTCCAGAAGCTTCTGCTGATCAACAGTACCCCAAACACTGGAGTCAAAGTTCCTGTATGAGTCACAGCTCTTACACATGAGCCTCCATTGACCTTTAGAGACCCTTGTTATCAGGAGATCAATCAGAAAATGAAATTTTATTTTACAAATCTGCTTTCTTCGTATTGGAATAGCACTTTCCTGGAAGTTGATGTACCCATGGGAGCTAGCAATAACATTAACACAAAGAAAAAAAGAGGTGAGTGACACTGGACAAACAGCTTGGCTCAGTCATTTCACAATATGGCAGAGAAATGGTAACACCCACTGCAGTCACCCTGCCCAAAACAAGTGCAAGGCCACCCAGTTTTCCTACACATAAGCCCTTATTTTACCTCTTTTCCAATTTGGGAGTGTATTTTCATCATTTTTAAAGGTAAGCCTGACACTTGGAGATCAGACAATGACAGCACCCAAGCCAGGAAGGTCTTGACATGTTAAATGAATCTCACCCAGGTCCTAAGAAAGGTCCTAGGGCACATCTCAGCAGAGGCAGCATCACCCAGGTCCTAAGGAAGGTCCTAGGGCACATCTCAACAGAGGCAGCATCCATCTTTAACAGATGAACCAACCACTGACTCTAAAAAAGAAATTTTTGTCTCTAAAGGTAAGGTTTTTTTATTTTCTATTTTAGTCATAGAGCACCTTGGTGTCTAACAATGAAGAAATCTACAACATGTTTTAAAGAACAAAAACTCATGCCACCCACTCTCCTCCCTTCCTTAGCACTAAGAAACAAAAAACAAAAAACAAAAGCAAAAGCAACAACTAGTGATTGGAATATGGGCCTCCTTCTGACGAGGTGCTAATGAGGCCGTGTCTCCTCTTCATTAATTATCTTGTGAGACTTAGAGAAAACTTTACCCATTTTCAAATCGACAGCTCCAAACTGAGGCAAGCCTGGTGGCCCATGCCTGCAATCTCAAGACTTGGAAGCTGGAAACAGGATCTAAAGTTCAAGGTCAGCTCTGCAGCAGATGGTGGTCTGTATCCTCAAACTGGGAGTTGAAATAAACTCTTCCTTCTTTTAGATGCTTTTGTCAGGAGATTTAATTATAGCAAAAAGAACAGTAACTACTGTCCACACTTTAAAAAGTACTGAGTTCCCACAAAGATTCTGTTTATGTCAGCAAGGAAATTAAGGAGCATAACAATGTCAGAATGGATATGAAAAAATAATTTACCATGGAAAATTGGATCATCTTTTGATATGATTGTTATAAGATGCAAATTCATAATTAATATTTGGTTAATAACTGAAATATAATACTGGGATGAATAATTCCTGTCATACTTTTATTTTTAATATTAGAGGAAAATATTAGAATTGTATACTTTAATGAGATAATAACTCAAAGACGCCATGAAACAAGGATAAAGTGACAAAACAAGTTTTAAGAAGCAACTAAAAACTTCATTTTCTTGACTAGATCAAGTGGAAGCACTACTTAAAGTAAAATTAAATTATGATGTAGGAGAGATTTTAGTTTTCCAAATACAAAACGGGGAAATCTAAGCTTTGGGGCTGGTTATGTGATATAATGGTAAGCACTTGCCTAGTATGTATAAGACCCTGAGTTCTATCCCCAGCACTGCAAATTACAACCACCATCATTATCAGCATCATCACCACCACTACCACCACCATCACCACCACCAGCACAATCATCATCACCACCACCAACATCACCACCACCAGCACAATCATCATCACCACCACCACCATCAACATCACCACCACCACCACCAACATCACCACCACCAGCACAATCATCATCACCACCACCAGCACCACCAACACCATCAACATCACCACCACCACCACAACCACCATCAACATCACCACCACCACCATCACCACCACCAGCACAATCATCATCACCACCACCACCATCACCATCACCACCACCACCACCATCACCACCATCACATCACCATCACCACCACCATTACTACCACCAACATCACCATCTATATCACCACCATCAGCATCATCACCACCACCATTATCATCACCATCACCACCACCATCATCACCATCACCACCACCATTACTACCATCAACATCACCATCTATATCACCACCATCATCACCATCATCACCACCATCATCATCATCACCACCATCATCACCATCACCATCATCACCACCACCATTATCACCACCACCATCACCACCATCACCATCATCAAGAGTTTTAATAAAATAAATCCCCATAGTGGTGTTTGTAACAGGTACTAGTTAGTCTTATTACAAAAGACAAGTATTTTAAAGTTTGGGAATTCTAAATTTTAGTCTCTATATCATCCATTATGGTGATGAACTAAACCCTAATGAGCATAAAGTAGATTATTCCTTATGTTTTTAATGGATTTGAGCTTTTATGGTATATTGCCATGTGTGGTTTGTATTGTGTGTACATATGTGGTTTTTTGTGTGCCCACATTTGTGGGGGCCAGACATCAACGTCAGGTGTCTTCCTCTATCATTCTCACTATTAATTTTTTGAGACAGGGTCTTTTCACTGAATCTGAAGCTCATGGATTAGCTAAACTAGGTCAGTGAGCTCTGGGGACTCACTTGCTCACACACATGCACACGAGCACACAGAAATGTACACACACGTACACATGCACACACACACACACACACACACACACACACACACACACACACACACACACACACACACTGCCAGAACTGGAATATCAAAAGCTAACAGCCATGAATGGGTTTTGCTTGGGTGCTGGAGCGAACTCAGATGCTAATGCTTGAGCAGTAAGCCCTTTACTCCCGAAGCCAGCCCTCAGCCCCTTCTTCATGTTGATGGACCAGGAAGGAAAACAAGGCCAGCTAGAGTTTCTCCATTAGAGAATTTAAGCAACTGCTTCTGGGTCTTACAGTTTTGCTGAGTTGTGCTGATGCTAAAATAAGTTTGCTGTGTACAACGAAAAGGTCAAGGCCTTATCTACTAACAGAGCTCAAACCAGAATCTACAACTAGGAAAGATCTAGCTTCCCCGATGCCAGCTGATACAGTCATTTGTTTGTAGCACATTCACAAGCCGCTGTGGGCGGTCAGAGGGTGCAGAGCCAGGGAGAGGCATGACCAGCCCATCTCCACTTAGACAGGCCTCCCTGCTGAGGGGAGCCTAGCTAAAGATAGTGCCCTGACCTCTGAGAACTCCACGGACAGCACAGGAAGGACTGTGCCCTTCATCCTGCACACCCATGCTGTCCAGAGCAACTACATGGAAGGTCACAGTCTCATGGGTGACACTGAGGACAGGACAGGAAAAAGGAGGCCCCATGTGAAACTGTCAACCAGTTCTGTTTCCAGTTCTCTGGAGTTTATTTCAGGATAAATCAACGTGTTTCCATGTTCAGATGCTGACAGGAAGAAAGTTGTTAGAATTTTAAGGTGTGATACCCAGTTAGGGCTTTATTAAGAGACTCGGGATCTTAAAGCGCTCCTCACATTTTACTGTGCATACTAATCACCGCAGGAGCTGTTAAATGCTGCTTCTGAAAGCAGAATGGTGTGTGCCAGAGCTGGGGATGGCGAAGAAAGAAGGATGGGGAGAAGTTGACTAACAGGTTCAGGGCTACAGTTGGCCGGAGTAATAATGTCTAATGCTCTACCGTACAATGGCATGGTTGTTGTTGACAAGACTAAGTGTATATTTCATGACAGCACATCAGGTTTGGAATTCCCCCAACACAAATAAATGATAGAACCCTGAGGTAAGCCAGTTACCCCAGCTATCTTCATGAACATGAACATATCGTAATCCATTAAAAAGCACAGAAACTGCATGACATTAAGAATGGATTCAGATGCTGGTCTGGTATGGCAGGTCTAGGGAAGACCCGGGGAGTCTACTGTTCTAACAAGGGCCAGGGTACTGGCCAGGGCTGCTGCTTTAGGAACCATACTTTAAGTAGCAAGGCTATAAGTAATTAGGGATCCAGAAGCCTGCCGGGGACAAGAGTGTCAAATAGCCCTAGGCTTTCTCAGAGCCAGAGGAGAGAGGGCTAATTTGAAGAACAGCCAAGTGAAAGGGCACCAGCCCCTGAAAGCCAGTGAACCATGCAATGTCGTTTGACAATGAAGGACAGGCTGCTAGAGCAGCCCGCCCAGCACACAGGATGCTGTGGTTAGGGATTCGAGGCTCTGTGAGTGCAGTGTTGTGTTTCACCTGAAATGGGGTCTCCTGAAGAAATCCACGATGGTTTCAAACTGAGATCCTTCCTGAGTTCTGGGACTGCAGGAAGGCACTGCCATGCCTGGTAACCTGGAAGCTTAAATTACCATTAAGAAAGTCTGTAAGTCTGGTCCAAATATTTATTTATTTTGTTGTTGTTGTTGTTTCGAGACGGAATTTCTCTGTGTAGCCTTCACTGTCCTGGACTCACTTTGTAGACTAGGCTGGCCTCGAACTCACTGAGATCCACCTGCCACTGCCTCCCTAGTGCTGGGATTAAAGGCGTGCGCCACCACGCCTGGTTGGTCCAAATCTTTTACACTGGTCTTATACTGCAGTTTATGCTGGTTTCCTGTCATTTTGTTCCCATCAGTGACAAATTATAGCTTCCCACTGACCCTCCAAAAAGTACCTGTTGCAAGCAACAGCCTACAGACTGGAAAAAGAGCTTTACCAGCCCTACATATGACAAAGGTCTAATATCCAACATATATAAAGAGCTCAAGAAATTAAACATCACCTAACCAAATAACTCAATTAAGAAATGGGCCTCAGAATTAAACAGAATTCTCAACAGAGGAATATCAAATGGCTGAGAAACACTTAAAGAAATGCTCAACATCTTTAGTCATCAGAGAAATGCAAATCAAAACAACTCTGACATTCCATCTTACATCCGTCAGAATGGCTAAGATCAAAAATTCAAGTGACACCACATGCTGGTAAGGATGTGGAGAAAGAGGAACACTCCTTCATTGCTAGTGGGAATGCAAACTTGTACAACCACTTTGGAAATATATCTGGTGCTTTCTCAGAAAACTGGGAATAGGGCTTTCTCAAAACTCAGCTATTCCACTCCTTGGAATATAACGAGAAAACGCTCCACCACACAACAGGGTTATAATTGGACACTAGCCCAAGAGGCATGTCCCATCAAAGTCTTCACTTACCAGGAGATTGGGATAGACGCAGGGACTTCCTATTGGGACTCTAGGTGAGAGAATGGCCTCCCACTCCTGTGGGTACTAGATTTTGTGGGCCATCAAGAAGGTGGCAAGTGGAGGCCCCTCAAAGTCTCGTTGAGTTTCTCACAGAAACCACTGATGTTGGCCCAACTCAGCTTCTTGTCCCAGGGAACTTGTGGCTCTGTTGATTCGCACCTCCCTGGTTCCATTGCATGCTCCACCCGCCATGGGCCCCTACCTCAGTGCTGCCCCTACTATCCACCTCTGCACAACCCAGCTCTCGACACTGAGCATAGCCCCGGCCTGTGACAGGGGGTCCCTGAGGCCTGTGGTGTAGCTGGTGTAGTCTTCACTCGGGCTCAAAACGCAATTTCCTTAGCCCGCATTGCACCGAGCTGCAACCCAAGAAGCAGCAGCGGTGGCCTGTGGTCCCTGGGGGCTCACCAGAGCGTGGTTCCATGGTCCTACGGTGGGAGGGCATTGACAATCCACATGACAGGAGTTTTGTCTTTCTGGGAAACATCAGCAGTGTGTTTTGGAGCTCTCAGTATGGTCCTTTGGTGGCTGTGCAATAACTGCTGTTCTGTGGATCAGACATAGTGTGTGATCGACGCCATCTTGGATGATCTTGGCTTGGGTATTTCTAATACAGTGTGCTAAACATTTCCTCCCAATCAGGCCATTCTCAGGGGTGAACATTTCTGTGTAGCTCTGGAATATAATCATCTTCAGAATGCATTGAGGGCCTCATCCTTCAAACCCCCACCTGTTGCATGCTTTTTGATCACTTCCCCCTTGTGGGGCTGCCTTGCCAGGCTACTGTGGAAGAAGATATGCTCAGCCCTGAGGCCCTACCAATTGAATCTGGGTACCTCACCAATTTGGGAAGCTATCTTCTGAGTTTATACTTTGGAGTCCAATGAGAAACACATGGTGAGATCAACTTGAAAACGCATTCTCTGAATATGACTGATAATATGAATAATTGGGAAAGAGAGCAGTGGTACCCGTCCCTCCAAAGCATGTGTCCCAATTTACATCCAAATTATGCTTCAAAACTCATACAACACTACTCCCAACACAGTATCTGGCAAAACTGTATAGCTGGTGATTAAACAGATGGCTGTGAGCCTCTCAAACATGCAGCAGCAGCCAGCAGGGCTCACATGGGCTTATGAGGAATAGGCCAAATTAACCTAATTTCTTTTTGTAAGAGTGTTACTTGATTAGTAAACCAGGGAGAAGGAATTAGTCCTGCTATATCATGATTTTAGACCATATGATGACACCTTGTTAAAAGATGTCAGAGAGACAATTCTTATGACATCCCTTTTTAATATTATAAGAGAGATGCAATCTTGGTGTAACTTGTGGCTAGTTGAACAAGCAGAATAAGCACACCAGTGTCTTAGGTCTCTGACCATTAGCAAAGCAAAAATTTCTCAAAATGCCATTTGCATCTGCCCCTAAGAATGAGTTCCCTACCCCCACTGATGTATATGTGCTCGTAGGTGAGCAGATGTGTATACACCTGTACTGGAGCATATAGAGGTCAGAGGTTGATTTCATGACGTCTGTCTCACTCTCTTCTCTTCCTTGCCTTTTACTTTTTGAGACAGGTTCTCTCAGTGGGCCCGGAACTCACTGTTTTAGCTAGAGTGACTGTCCAATGAGCCTCCAGGACCTTTCTGTCTCCACACTCTCCCCATGAGGTAGAGTCACTGGACAAGCAGTCTTGCCTGGCTTTTGCATGGGTGATGGAGACCCAAACACAGGTCCTCAGCACTGTACCCGTGAGCCACCTCCCCAGCCTTCTGATGATATCTTCGCAAGCATTTTATTGATGATTTGTAGGAGACTTAAGAAGATATATGTCTATGTCCACAGGTACTTCCCAACACTGGGCACACACACACACAGGACAGGCTCAATAAGTGTAAGTCATAAACCACTTGTTATACAACTCCCACAGCACCTAGATCCCAGCTGGTAACTACAGGGTCAGATTCCATAGGCTTGAAGGTTTCTGTCCATGGGGGAAGGCAGGGGAAACTGGGGCGTCCATATACTGTAGTGCTTTGAATAAGAAAGGTTCCAGCACAGGCTCTTATATTTGAACACTCGGTCCCCAGTTAGTGGTGCTGTTTGCGAACATTGCAGAAACACGAGGAGTTTGAGCCTGCTGGATTCCATCACTGATGGCAGGCTCTCTGCGAGTGCACAACTCCTCCCCGCTTCCTACCGTTGCTTTCTGCTTCCTGCATAAGGATGAAATGTGATCAGCCTCCTGTTCCTGCCCCCTTGTTTTCCCTCCTTGAAAAGCTCTCTGGAACTATAAGCTAAAACAAAGCCTTTCTCCCTAAATTGACTTCTGTTGGGGTATTCTATCACAGCAACAAAAGGGGTAACAAACACACACTGGAGTGTCCTTTAACTGAGTGAAGGTTCTCTATATGTCCTAGGAGCTCGGGTGATTTAGAAGTGAACATGATCTGTGTGGTTCTAGGCCCAAGCAGCAGGACCAGTGGGCAACAGAACTTGTAGGTAATACTGTAACTGCAGGGTTGTGGGGTCACAAGTAGCTAAGGATTATATGTACTTGGTAGCCCATAAGCTCTGAAGCTCTGGACACACACACACACACACACACACACACACACACACACACAGAGAGAGAGAGAGAGAGAGAGAGAGAGAGAGAGAGAGAGAGAGAGAACTTTCCTCTGCTCCATTTTCATCACCATAGATAGCCAATTTTAAAGTACTGTTTTTATTCGTGTGTGTGTGTGTGTGTGTGTGTGTGTGTGTGTGTGTGTGCATTTGTACCTGACTGAATTTTATGTGCACCACATGAGTGTAAGTACCCACAGAGGTCAGAGGGCGTGGCTATGCTGGAACTGGGGTTACAAACACTTGTGAGCCACCTGGGTCCTCTGCAAGAGCCCTAAGAACTTTTGACTGCTGACCCATTTCTCCAACCCCCATTAGCCTTGCTCTTAAATTGAATTTGTACCATTGTAATATATTTACAATAAAAGGCACAGATTTTAAAATGTACAGTTCTAATAATATTAAATTTTATATGCTCTGCTAACTACAGCTACAGATAAAGTATAGAGCTTCTACTCCCACCCAAAACTTCCCGTGATCCTTTGAGTCCTGTCGTATCCCTGGCTGAGTTTCCTCTACAGATTCAAAGAAACAGGGCCACAGTCTGTGCTCAAGTATACACCCTTCTTTCACTGAATATCGAGTTTTAGAGATTTAGCACAGAAGCTCCATTAAGCAGCTCATGACGACAGTAGCAGTGTTACTCTCCACAGCTCTGCTTGTCAAAGGGAGAGAGGAACCCTATCGTCTCCATTTTGCTCAGTTCTAGGCCTCACCTTCAACCCATGCACTGGTAGGACACTCGGCACATCCTACAACGAGCTACTGACAGAAATGGAATAAAGGGTCCCTCCCTACAGGGTGGACCAACACCAATAAAGAGAACGTGCCCAGACCCAGGGTCTCAGATATGAATGGAGCGTGTACACTATGGGCTAAGGCCTTCCCTCTCTGGGGATACTTCATCGCCTTAGCATTTATACTAGGGCCTGGATTCTAGATCATAGTTACAAAGACAGTTTGGGGGTGGGAAACTCACAGGCCTGCCTCCTTTCTTCACAGTACAACAGAGAAGAGTGAGGCAGAAACAAAAGAAAGTACAAGGTGAGAGAAGGTAGACGGGTCAGATTGCAGGTGAATGACCAGCCAGCCTGGTTGACAGAGTGCCCCAAATATGGAGCTTCATTTAAGTTTCGTCTGACAAGGCGATCAAGAGGTATAAAGATCTATACTCAGAGTGACAAGATAAAAACGGTCTTCGAAAAGAAAAAAAAAAAAAAACAATCATTATCCTTGAACTTGAGGAAAATGATGAGTAATTGACAAACGCAAGAAGTGACTGCAGTTGTAAATTACTAAAGGCCTGAGTTAAGGGAAATGGGAGCAATGGGAGAGGCCCCGGAGAGCTGGTGAGTGCCTGGGCCTGTGGTGGACAAAGCGGACACACACACGGCATGCCTTGCCATCTTCCGGATCGGCTGGCACCTACCAGAGAACAGGCAGTCAGGTGGAGATTCTTCTCAATCCTCTAAAAGTATGAGTGGAAAATGGGCAGAAGGTCAAAGCTAGAGAGGCAGGCTTTAGGGGTGCTTGCTTTTAGGTGAGAAGGAAAATCAAGAAGGTGAATGGCGCCCTCAAATCTTCTCACAGCCCTGGGTCAAGGGGACCACAATCTACCTCTGTCACTACAGCTGTTTTCTTGGTGTTTCAGGTCAGTGCAGTTAGTGCTGTGTGCATGTGGCCTCCTTCACTCAGCATGGTGCTGTAAGCTGCAGTTCCCAGGAAAAGAAAAGCCTCTCCTGTGCGAAAGGCTCTCCAAGGCCAACTGACTGAACTTTGTGACTGTGCAGAGTTAGAACGCTGCAGAGCAGAGCCAAATTATCTGGTGCTGCTTTCGGTCTCTTTAGGAGCCACTTGTGGCCCACTTGTGTCTTACTTGCCATTCGAGATATTATAAAAATCTTGAAAATGTATGCTCAACAGACCACTTTCTTCCAGCAAATGAGGAGTTAAGAATATCGTCAGAGGCAGAAGCAGAGGCAGGATTTCTATGAGCTCGAGGCCAGCCTGGTCTACAAAGCAAGTCTAACACAGCCAAAGCTACACAGAGAAACCCTATCTCAAGAAACCAAAAAAAAAAAAAAAATCATATATCAGCTGAAAGCTGTAATGTGGTTTCCCCACTTTGCCCTAACCTGCCTGTGATTCTGCCTTAATTGATGACTTTCCTTGCTTTCTAAGTAGTGACATCTCGCGCAGCCACTTCCACAGTGCAGCATGTCTTTCATAGCTCCAGATTCTCAGGCCATGGGCATGCATAGTTGGCTCAAGGATCAACTACCTCACATTCCCTTTGTGCTACTCTGTTGACAATATTTTAGAGGGTCCTTCACCTTTGAAAATACTTTTCCAGACAAACATAGATCCCACTAATCATGAGGAAGCTGGATAAACTACCCCAATGAGAAAAGCAACCAAAGCCTACAGTTCATAGTGACAGTTTTACTATCTTTATGACTAAGAGTCTGTGGGGAAATCTGCTAAATGAGATCATTTCATCCTCAAAACCAATATAGTGCAACTACATTGTCTATTCTAACCTTCGCAGAGCATCTCTCACCAGGTCCATGGTCCTGCCCCCTACTCATGGCAATACCAGCCTACACTGTCTCCCTCTGGTTTCTTGGAACCTGTGCAGCCACGCAAAGGCCAGTGTTCAGTAGGACCCTGCTTTTGTGTGAACACTGCTGTCACTGTTGTATGGTTTTTAAACAAGGGATCCTGCATCATATCATTTGCATTGGGTCCCGCAAGCTGTGTATCTTGTCTGGTTGGTAATATTCAGGCATAAGTTCTATTTCTAATTCACTCACACTAAACTATCCAACCTGATTCTTGGTCACTTTTATATGTTTAAAAAAGTGAGCTGTATGGCTTAGCCTTTTCAGTCCCCTATATCTTTCAAAGATACCAACATCCTTCGAATGTAAGTGGTATAAGACTGTGGTAAGGCTGGGAAGTCAAGAAGACCAAAGGGAGGAAGGAAATTACAGTTTTTATGCCTATGCAAATCAGGTGCTTAAAGAAATACTGTCACCAAGGGAGCCACTTTAAAATTAACTTTTTGGCATTTGTAGAAAATCCTCATCAAATGGAAATAAACTGTATGCATACTTTGACACAGGGGCTATTAAACACATGTACCTCACACCATATTTACGGATCTTAATTTGGCTTACTTCTTGAAAGGGCTATAAAAAGGAATTAATGCCCATATCTGCAAATTGACAATGCGTTGATGAATGATTTACATGCTCATAATTAGGATTTCTTATGGCTTGCTTAGTTAACTTTTGAAGTTAGTTGTGTGTGTTTGTATGTGGGCATTCATGCCAACTCAAAGGGCAAAGGCACTTGCTGCCGTGACCGATGACCCGGGTTCAACCCCTGGAACCAACATGGCAGGAAAGAACCAACTCCTACAAGTGGGCTGCTGATGTGAAACTTGCCTTAGATTTCTAAAGCTAAGAAAAATTCAGCTATTAAAAACAAGGACTTCCCGAAATTTGTGGATAAATGGATTGAGCTAGAAATGATCATAATGAGTGAGTTAACCCAGAAGCAGAAAGATTCAAACGGTATATACTCACTTATATCTGCATACTAGCCCAAGGGGCATGTCCCACGAAAGCCTTCACTTACCAGGAAACTGAGACAGAGGAGAGGACATTCTAGTGGGACTCTAGATGAGAGAATCATGGGAGAAAGGCAAAGTAGAAGGACCCAGAGGGTCCTAGAAGCCTACAAGTAGAACATTATGATAGGCAGATTTGGGCACAGGGGTCCCGCTCAAACTAAGGCACCAGCCAAGGACAATACAGGCGGTAAACCTTAAGCCCCTACCCAGATCTAGCCAATGGACGGAACACTCTCCACAGTAGAGTGGAGAGTGGGATATTACTTTCTCACATACTCTGGTGCCTCACCTTTGACCATGTCCCCTGGAGGGGGAGACCTGATGGCACTCAGAGGAAGGACAGCAGGTTACCAAGAGGAGACTTGATACCCTATGAACATATAGAGGGGGAGGTAATCCCCCTCAGGAACAGTCATAGGGGAGGGGAGTAAGGGGAAAATGGGAGGGAGGGAAGAATGGGAGGATACAAGGGATGGGATAACCATTGAGATGTAACAAGAATAAATTAATAAAAATAAATAAATAAAAATAAAAAAATAAAAAAATAAAAAAAAGAAAAATGCCATAATAACATTGCATTAACTCAATGTATATGAAACACAAAATTAATGTATACATTTCTAACTTTATTGAGGTTTATTTATACAGAAAGACTGCACTTAAATGTATGTAATTTGACAAGTTTAAGCATGCATAAAACCCATGATAGAATCACCATATACAATTTCCTTTTGTAGCCTGGAAAGATGGCTCAGAGGATCAAGGTGCTGGCTGCCAAGAGCAATGACATGAATTCAATACCAAAAACCTACACAGCAGGAGGAGGGAACCAATTTCCAAAAGATGTCCTCTGACTGCCACATGAGCACCATGCCCCCCATACACATGTGCGTGTTCACATACACAATAAATAATGAAATATTAAATAAAACCCTCCTGAATTGAATATAATTTCTCAATGAGCTAAAATATATTTTCATGAAAACTGAGAAATGCAAGGCCTTAAGATGGGGAGATAACTCCAGGCAAGACCCCCATGAGAACTGTTGGCAACTGACAGCTAGCTAGCAGGGCAGGGGGAATCATTCTCTTCTGGGGCGCTCTCACTGACATGTTTCCTGTGCTCCAGCAGAGGCCCCACATCCATACACAGATGCACTTCTTAGACCTAGCATGTTATCAGAGGGATTCTCCACTCTCTGAAAGGGCTTGATTTGAAGCTGGTTTTGCTATGCCTCAGACAGTGCTACAGACAGCAACAGGCTGCCTGCCTCTGTGGCTGCATCCCTGAAGATGTGACTGCTTCTTTTCTGACCCCCACCTTCTGCCATTTCTTTCAAGGCAAGAACCTTGAGCCCCTGACAACAAGACTCTGTTTGGGTAGCACAGGCTTTGCTTCAGTCTCCACCAGAACCACAGGCACAAGCTGGCATGGGTTCTCACCAAGAGGGTTCAGCTACCAGAGCATTTCCAACACTTTCCCTCACTATCTCATGCAGCCTTTCTTCTGAGAGGAGGCACCTGGATTTGGGATGAAAACAATAAACAGTAGCCACTAGGGATGCTGTCACTTGGCGGTTTGTTTTCTGGCACTACTGGAGCACCAAACTCATCCAAGTGTGAAACTTCCTAGGCCTCCACCTGTCTGGAGACAGTGAAATAAACTAAGGCCCTTTAGGGAAAACCCAAGTGCCACTCCCACTCCCACTTTTACTTTATTCTCCTGTACAAATGGCTGCAGCTCTCCAGTAAGAGAAACTGAACAGCACACAGGGAACCTGGGTCTTGGCCGTATTGTGCACGCACAGAAATATAACCACATGGGAAGCTGTTTCTTTCTGCTACTGGAAAACAAGAGCCATACCAATAAATTTTGCTTCAGATCCTTCAGTAAGTTTTCATTTTAGGTATTCCGTCAGAGTAAATATTTACTGCCGTATAAGATCGTACATAGTATTGGGCTGGAGAGATGGCTCAGAGGTTAAGAGCACTGTCTGTTCTTCCAGAGGTTCTGAGTTCAATTCCCAGCAACCACATGGTGGCTCACAACCATCTATAATGTGATCTGATGCCCTCTTCTGGTGTGTAGGCATGTATGCAGGCAAAACACTGTATACATAATAAATAAATAAATCTTTTTTAAAAAGACCAAAAAAAATAATAAAATAAAAAGACCATAGTATTAACTGTCAGCTCACATTATCTGCTAAGACTCACAGCAAACATGCAAGAATCTCCCCCTTTCATTTTTATCTATATAACACTTTAGTATTACAAAATTCTACTTACTGTCGTCATCACTAGAAAGTCCTCTCCCTCAACACAGACTGTGGAGTGCACCACCACCTAGAAGAGTGGCTGCCACCACCATCAGTGCACTCACTAATCGAGTCGGAACAATGATATTCACACTACTGCTTGCTGCGAATGCTGTCTTCTCCCTTTGTACTAACCAACTGTCTCCACTACACTGAGCAGCTGGCTGATATACATTCTTTGCACCCTTTTTAAATGTATAACCTGGAGTGATTCCCTTTCACTGAGGAACAGCAAGGCATTGGGGCTTTCCTTTCAAGAGGAGGTAGTATGGCTAATTTATGAAGACAGCGGATTCCAGTGAGATGGCTCAGTGGGCAGCGGCACTGCCACCAAGCCTGATGAGCTGAGTTCAATCCCAGGACCCGCATGGTGGGAAGAGATAATTATTCCTGTCCCTTGGCTTCATACATGCACAGTGGCATGCATGTTATGTGTACACATATGCATGCACGCAGATGTGTGCACCTGTGCATCACACACACACACACACACACACACACACACACACACACACACACACACGTGCACAGTCAATCAACCAATCCACAGACAGAGGATGTACCTACGTGGAGACATTATCCCTGCCTGAAGCTACCCTGCTACATCTACACAGTAAGAGTAAGCAGGCTCGCAATCAAGGAGCAGGGAACAGGCTGGAAAAATGGTTCCTTCGAAGGGTAGCAGTTTTATACATTAAGTAGCACCCATTTGTTTACCTCCTAACACCCCCAGGCCATTTCTAACAATTTCCTGTCTATGGCTGGCTCCGGATGCCCTTGACTGTGAGACCCTTCATCCTGCAGCTCTCTAGGCTCATCAATTTACATCAAGGTTCCGAGATTCACCACAGAAGTAGCCAAGAGTCTTTCATTTAGGGACGAAGACTTATGTTTTCAAATGATCGTGTGTGTGCGCACGCACACATACACACACACAAGGACATAAGGGTACACATATGCATGTGGAAAAGCAGAGATCAATATCAGGCGTCTTCCTCAATCACTCTCCATCTATCTTTTGAGACATGGTCTTGCACTGAGTCCAGAGCATATCAGTTCAGCTACACTGGCTGACCAGAGAGCCCTAAGGACCCACCAACCTCTGTCTCTCCAGTGCTGGAATTAAAAGTACATATCCTTACCCCTGGCTTCTTATTACACGGGTCCTAGGAATTAAACCCAGGTTCTGGTACTCGCACTGCTTTATCCACTAAGGGGAATAGCTATCTATCTGTCTGTCTGTCTATCTATCTATCTATCTATCTATCTATCTATGCCCCTACCACAAATATTACTCTTATTACTACACTTATTAATTCCGTGGGACCGTGGGGGTAGTTGCAGATAGGGCAGGCGCTCATGTGGAGGTCAGAGTACAACCTACAGGAGGTGGTGCTCTCCTTCCACTGTGTAGGTTCTAGGGGTTGACCGCAATAGTCAGTTTGCAGAAAGTGCCTTTACGGCCACTTCCGCATGCACCCAGCACTCCTTCCCTGCATGGCCTATAGCCCAGGCCATACCCTCTGGCACAGACACACGCTGACAGTCTGAGAGCTGTTCACTGCACACATCCAAATGCGAGCCCCGTTTCTCGACTACACTAGCTAGAACACACTGTGAACTAAAATTTATAGTACTCTTACCATTCTCCTACTCATAGTATACTCAAAATGTATTACATTTTGTTAAAATAAATTTATTAAACGTCACTATTTAAAATATATCACACTTTTCATTGTCCTGTGTTCCATTTTCTTCTGTAAAAGGAACAGAAGGAGATCTTGATCTGTCGCACCCCACGGGCCACTGTATGCCCAGGCTGTGTGTCTTTTTAACTGACATGACTGCTTCATCACTCAGATCTTAGACTGTTCTTAGCAACACTGACTAGCTGCTTCTGAAGGATGGCAACTGCTCTGTGCTTCCCATGGACAGTGGATACCTTTTTTTCCCAAGAGAATGCGAGCACACACATATCTGTGTGTACACATAAGGTAAGAACAACCATCTAATAAACACCAAGGGCATGATATCACAAATCTATCCCACGCCATGAAAAATGGTCTGTGACAACAAAAAGAGTTCTGCAAGCTTATTTTTCAGTTGATTTGTAATTTTCCTAGAAGGAAATCATAAGTATGTTAATGGCCCACATTTAGCCTTTTATTCATTTAGTCAGTAAAACCAAAGTATTGGTAAACCTTAATTAAATAAAGACATTTTGGACCTTGAATTAATGCTGCCATTAGAAATACTGCCATGTCATAACAGTTGATCTGCACGTTGCATTACCACCATCTGCTGTTCATCATGGACTTGTGTTCTTATGTGTCCTACTCCATCTTTTATTTTCGCAATACTGCATTTGTTTGTGACCTCTATTTCACCATGGTGCCCAGCACTGTCAGTAACCCCCAACGTGGCTCCTCAGTTCACCAGTGTCAATAAGGCCTGGGGTGGAGGACCAGCTAACTGGTCAAACAAGTCTTGGAACTGCTATGGGATCCATCCAGGTCTTTGAGCCACAGTGTTTGGTGCTCTAGGGTCTAAGGTCATAGGACACTGCGCTGGTTCTGAAAATGCGCAGCTCTAAATGTCACAGTGATCAAATGTCTGCAAGGACGTGAGACAGTTTCACATGCTCTCTGCTTATAACTAGTGTGCCACCAGGCTTATGCCTTTTCTTATTAAACCAGCAAAATAGCTGTTGTCAACCATCACTTCAACGTGGAGTCATTTCAGAGAGTGAAAAGTCACCCTGCCACCAGGCTCAGTAGCAGTCCCTAGTGGGGAAGATCAGCTTGCTCCCGGGAATAAGACTGGTGGGATATGTCCCCCAAATCTCATATTTTATCCTAAGACTCCATGTGAGAAAGGGACATGTTTGTGAAATGACAAATGTCCAGGCTTACTCACTGTGGCAGGGTTTGCAATAACAAAAGGTTTAAAACAATCCAAATGAACATCAATAGGAAAACAGTTATTCTACAGTCTTACCGTGAAACATACTACTGAGCTGCTGTTTTAAAAATGGGGTGTTCACCATGTAAAAACACAGAAAGACATTTGGTATACTTTGACATATGAAAAGCACCAAATGCAATTATGTGATATGCTAGGAATTACCATACGGAGGGAAACATATTCTGAAGCTGTAAACGCATTTATCAATCAGTTCAGGAAGCATGCATATGCACATACTCCTTTTCTCTTTGTTAGATTTGGCTTAAGTTTTGTTCTGTTTTGAGTCAGACTGGCCTGGAACTAACAATCTACCTGCCCCAGCCTTCCAAGCACAGCCATTAGCAGATGTGCAATGTGTGTATGTGTGTGGTGTGTGGTGTGTGTGTGTGTGTGTGTGTGTGTGTGTGTGTGTGTGTGTGTGCAGACGGACAGAGACAGAAATGGAGTTGGGGGAGAGAGGCAATGTCAGGGCTTCAGTTCTTGCTGTGGTTGGGATCCGGTCTGTTCACTGCTATGTCAGCTAGGCTCGCTGTGGAGCTGCCAGTGGGGCTACACACGCTTGCACTACCAAATCTGGGCTCTGCAGTTCCAAACTCTGGTCTTCACACTTACATGCATCTAACGAGCCATCCCTCCACTCTCCACCCAGGAGATTATCAATAATGGCCCTATGGTGGAGGGGGGTATGGGAGAATTTGAGAAGGGGAGGACGAGAGTGAGAAGAGATTTTTTTTTTACAGTCTACCTTTTTATATGAACCATGCGGATACATAACCTATTAAAAAATAAAATTAAAAAATATAACCTTTTACTCTGCTTCATGGCATATTCACATTTGCCTTAAAATTACCCACGTTCTTTTAAATAGTAGATCATTAAACTCATAAAGGGTAAGTTCCAGAACTGTATATGGTCTGGTGTGAAAGACAAGTATTCGGGCCACTTTAAATCAGTCTAGTATTCTTGAACACACACTAGCTGTGAGCACCTGCTTAGAGACTGCACAAGGCTGGCTTAGGCAACATACTGCCACGGAGTGGGAGGGGCTCACTTAAATAATCTTTTACACAGATGCTTACGGGCAACTCTAATGAAATGCATGGGTCATTAAAGAGAGAAAGTATACGAAGATAGAAGGAGAACTAATCGGAAAAGGTAGAGAACCAAGGAGAATAGGAGGAGGACAAGAGAATAAAGAGAGCCAGATGCGATCAAAATATGTTGTATACATGGATAAAAATGTTATAATGAAATCCATTACTATTTTACCTCAGAAAACACAAGTCTATAGACAAACTTTTCTATCTCTGTGGACTTCCTAAGGATGAATTCATAAACCAAGAGAGCTATAAAAGTCTTCTCCATTCCCTCAAACGGGGATTTGACTTGTAGGTGTAAATGAGGCCAGAATTGAAAAGACAAACAGCGTTAAGGACCAGCAGGAAGGCGGCTGTCACTTTCATGATTTCTGATTCCTTCTCACAGGCTGTTCTCTTTGGAATCCTTTCAGAGAAACAAGCAGGCAGAGGGGGCAGCAAGGACTGCAACCCCACCCACGGCAGCGCCCTGATGAGCTCCTGGATATTCCTAAGTGGCAGGACGATCCCACCTTTAGGTTTTAGTTCAGCTGTAATAATGACTTATGAATAATTGATCGTTGTATGATAAATTATTCAAGCAGGCACACAGTTTCCAAGGAATCCTGGAGGAAGTCTGGTTAATGGCTTAAGAGGAGCCAGAGGCGGCTGCCGAGGGGACACTGGCATAAGCCTGTGCTGCTGAGGTGTGGGTAGTTACAGCTGATGCCCTCAGTGCGAGCCTCTCAAGGAGGGGCCGTATGAATACCCTTTGAATTTTCATGAAGTAGGCGTTCCCTCTGCGTACTTCTAGTGCCTGTCCATATGGCAGGTGAATATTAGCCCCAAGCCCTTCCACCGTCACAACACTGGATTTGGTATCAGCGCACAGCTTTGCCAACAGAACTAGTAGTAAAGTGAAAAACTACAGAATCAAGAATGCAAACACAGACTCACATAAGTACACACACACAAACTCATGTGCGTTCTCACACACACACACACACACACACACATACACATACACACACTCACATTTTCATGTTCACATGGGCCTAGCAAAACAATGCCACAGTAAGCTTTACTGGAGGAAGTTAACTATTGATTTCATTTTTTCAGAACTCGTTCAGTATTTATCCTTTTTAATAAATTCAATAGTTGACTACTTCAAAGATAGAAAAGCCTGATTAAAATTCAATATGTTAAGTCCAATCCATATTGAAGGACTGAATGCTTCACTCCATTCTAATCTTTTTCTGTCTGTCTGTCTGCTTCTCTGTCTCCTCTATTTCCCCCCCTTCCCCCCCCCCTCCGTCCTAGTACATGTGGGTACACTCGCCTGTGCCCGACCATGTAGAACTCAGAGGTCAGAATTTGGTCTCTTCCCTCATTGCTCTCCATCTTAGTTTTAAGGCAGGGTCTCTCACTGAACCCAGAGCTCACAACTTGGCCAGTGACCCCCTTCTCCGTCCTTCTGCCTCTGCCTCCAGATTACAGACACATGCTACAAGGCCCATTTTTTGACCTGGATGTTGGGGACCCAAAATCAGGTCCTCACACTCGCATAGCAAGCACTGCAGCCACCGAGCCACCTCCACGGAACTATTTCACAGTTCTCTTCTCCTGAAACAGCTCTGACAATAGCACTACTCAGCAGAGCTCAGCAATCATGACAGCTCTGAACGGCAACACAAACTAAAAGCAGTTGATCACGAAATAGCAAATCAAATGTTATAAAAAGCGGACTAGCTGCTTTGTTTTGAGACTCACAGCATAGGCCTCTGTAGGAGGCCCCAAAACGGAAGCCGCTGGAGGGAAAGAACAAAGGGTGGCTGGCCACAAATCTGGAGAGGCAGGCAGAGCTAGGTGACCAAGCTGAAAAGGATTTCTGCAAATGAAACTAATGAGAAAGAGGAAATATGGGCCAAAGTTTAATTAAAATGCTAAGTGACTAGCACACGTCGGCAAGGCTGAGAAAACCTCCTTCCAAACACATCTGGTGAAAGACTTGAGACTGCTAAGTTTCCACTCTCCGAGACTCAGGAACTAGTGTGTTCAAATGATAAAATTAACTACGTTTCAACCTTCCCTTCCCACATGCTCAATAAAGGTCACATAGAACAAATTCTATAATTTTTCACTAAACTAAAAACAGTAAGGTTAATTAGAATGACCTTAAGGCTAAGAAAACTACTTTAAACTACTAAATTTCATAATGATCCCCATTAGCAACTGCCTAAGTGAATTCAACCAGCCAGACATTCTGGAAGGGTGTTGGGGTTTGGATTTTCAAATGGACTTTATTAAGGTAGAGCCGATACCCTTCGCACATACGTTAAGTGTCTCGTTTTAGAGATTTGATGTTCCATCCTGACTGCCATGGCAAGAGCGCAACCATTGTCCTCACAGATGCCTCATACCCAGGATTTAACCTTTTTTCCCCAAGACAAGGCGCCATGGTCCCAGGCTGACCTCAAATTATTATGTAGCAGAGAATGACCTTGAATTCCCATATTCCTCCCTCAGCAACCTAAATGCTGGGATAACAGCTGTACACCACCATATCTCATTGATGCAGTGCTAGGATTCGAACCCAGGGCTCCATGCCTGTACCAACTGAACTCAACTGTGCCCTCCAGGGTTTGTTTCTTAACAACTGAATCTTCGGCTGAGTTTTCCACATGACCACCTAAGTATGGTTCGCAGTTTGTTCAATAGCACATCAGAGGCTCAGAATCGTATGTTTGTACTTATGAGTGCTAGGTAAGAGGGTTTGAAGGGGCAGCAAAGACCACAGTGAAGCCAAGTTTGAGACTCTCCTTACTAAGTTTACCTAAGGACAGAATTACCCAGGACTTCAGCATTTTAAAGACAATTTTAGTACATTTTTATACTATAATTTATCACAGAAGACAGGATTGACATTTTTGAAAAATGATTACTATAAAATAAAACTGAAGAAAACTGTTTTGATAGCTAGCGAGGCAATATGGAAAGAAATTCTGGGTTCCCTCTAATTTGATTTCATAATTCTCCACTCCGTAAACAACTATTAAATTAGCTCAGCATATGCATCACCCCAGCCTTCCTTCACAGATCCCACTGCAGGGAGCTGGCTTTAATACAGTATAAGGAGTAAACTCCAAGTTGAGCCATTAAACCCACTGATGCTTTCTTAGAATAAATCAAAATAGTGAGCACATGTTAAGATGATTAAATAATTCTGACAGAAAAAAATCCACTAAGTGGTATTAGTAGGTGCAATATATAAACACTGGCTTCAGCTCACATTTGAGTGGCTGAAAACTGACTTGTTAGTTTTCTCTTCATGGCCTCTTCTGCCAGATCCCCACTCAAACCTCCCTTTCCGTTCTTCCACCCTTCCCCGTCACATCACCTGTGTTCTACGTCCCCCCTCAGGTTGTGCCCCCTCCTCACCGCGCTGTCTGTCTACTTTCCTGGGTCCTAAGTTAAACATACAAATCTAAAGGTTTGATGCTAAGTATGAGTGAGAACACCTGGGTTTCTTATTCTGGGTCTGGGTTACTTTACAATGATGTCTTCCAGCTCGGTCCATTTACCTAAAACTTCCACACGTTCATCTTTCTTCGCAGGTGAATAGAATTCTACTGTCTACGTGTCCTACCATTCTTCATCCACTCAACAGCTGATGGGCACTTAGGCTGTTTCTACACCCTGGCTATTGTGTAGGGAACAAGGGTGAAAGTGGATGAGCATGTGCCTCTGTATAGGAAATAGATTCCTTTGGCTATATGCCCAGGAGTGGTAGAGCTGGGTCATATCATAGCTGTTTTTCTAGTTTTGTTTTTTTTTTTTTTTTTTTTTTGAGGAACTGAACACTGATTTCCACAATGGCATTTTCTAAGCTTTGTGTCTGTGTCTGTGTTTAACTGGAGTTACCATAACAGGGGATTATGTCTTTCAGAACACCAAAGGCTGCTAAATACAAAGTCCAGTGCCAGCTGTTAGATGTGGGATACCTTCCTTGAAGTTATTGGTCAGGTGTATTCTGGGGACTGCGACAATACAGTTTATTGCCACTGCTCTTGGCTATCCAACAGAATGTGATGGTAGGACCACATGTCTAAAGACATAAACATTTTAATCACAAGACATGGAGAAATGAAGCTGGTACTAACAAGCAAGCTTCCTCCTGGTGGCTAGCTTCCAAGTAAGTACCCAAAGGTGCCACGCAGGACACCATTGGAGAAATGCCATGGACAGTGTCACAAGCTGTAAACATTATGAGCTACAGTAAAGAGCTGGCAACATATGCCCACGGACACAACAGTGGTACAAACGTTTTAAAGATAACCCTGCTTTCTGCCTGGATTTCAGACCCGCTCCACAGGAGGAAATTCATGCCTAGCACTACAAGTCTGACCAAGAAGCCCCGGATGAACTGCCCTCTAAACTGCTATCTCATTCCCACAGATTAGTGGAGCACTTGGACCTCATCAGAGAAGATTCTTTGTGCAATGGACAGTGGTCAACACAGAGTAGGTGCCAGTGCAGTGATCAGCCTCAGTGGGACATTTATATCACACCCGGCTCAGGGACCATCATGGGAGTTGGGGTGGGAAGATTTTGAAAGCCAAAGATAGAGGAGGACTCAAGTTAAAACAGTGTCTTCCAGACAGGCCAGGCCTGCTGCACTCATGAGCTCACGGCAGCCGTGGTTGTCTACACAGGATCAATTCACTCAAGATTCCAGCATGGGGGCTCACTAGCACCCCCCAACTCCAAACCGAGGAACTACTGACAGTTAATGGCTCCTAAAGAAGGAAGAGTTAGTTTTTTGGTTTTTGTTTTCACATGTGTTGAGCCCTGGTAGCCTGACCGCAGTCCAGTGTGGGCTCCACACCTACGAGTATCTGAGCAGCGCACACTGGACTCTTGGTGGGTTGCTTTTAAAAGAGAGGGAGGAAAAAGGTGAGGGCAGACCTAGGAGGAGTTAAGGAGAGAAACGTAGAGTGAAAATGATCAAAATACATCATGTGGAATTTTAAAATAACTAATAAAATATACTTTAAAAGAAAATTGGCTTATATAAAAATCTATGCATTCTGGAAAGAATATTCACTTCAAATTGGATTTGATAATATTGAGCTACTAACATCAACTTACTAATCCTTTAAGAAGAAATAATAGCCCTTTTATGAACAGTGAAACCTTAGACAGAGAAAAAAGGTGCAGTAGGAACCTGTTTTCTCCATTTCTTAGTGTGTCGTAAATAAACTTGAAAACATAGTAAGTCCTTTATTTCTAATTACAGCTGAGCCTCTTGGCAATACAGCCACAATTTCTATCAGATTCTCAAATACACGCAGAGAATGACGCGGAGACCCTGCAGCACAGTTCCTCGACAGCCTGCACAGCTATGCCACTGCAGGAGGGGTGCGCGAGAAGAGACACAAGACTCCCTCTCCAGGCACGCGAGGAGACACAGCTAAGGATCTTGTATAAGGAGAGGACTCACATGATACTAAGCCAGCACAGTGAGTTACTCTGTAGTCATTTAAAATGCTCTGCCTGCATGTACATGTACCATGTGTGTGCCTGGTGCCCTCCAAAGGCAGAAGAGGGCATCAGATACCCTGGAACTAGAGTTACCAACATTTGTGAGCCATTATGTGGGTGCTGGGAATCAAGCCCAGGTCCTCTGGAAGGGCAGCTAGTGTTCTTGACTGCTGAGTCCACTGTCTAGCCTCTTAAAATGATACAGTAATTAGTAACCTGGGAAAATACTTAAATCTTAGTGATTTTAAAAAAATGATGCAGAATTATATACACAGTGAAGCCCTAGACTACTTTAGGGTCTTGTGTGTGGAATGGAATTGTGCAGAGATCAGCACACCTTAAAGTGTATGCCTCCCAAAACCAGGACCAGCCCGGGCACTCTAAGTTCTTAAGCCCTTCCCAACAGAGCTACACAACCAGAAACCTTGGAGGAGGAAGGAGCCTTCCTCACAGTTCTGACACCCAATAAGGCATGAAGACAACAGGCCTGTCAAACAGTTCAGGCCTCATACAAAATGATCCTTCCCAGGAAACCTTGCGTCACATCGAACCTGCAGCAAGCTTAGATGGATCTGAGTTATGTCACAGCAGCCACGACCTTTTAACCCCGCAGAGCAGGAGCTATCCCAACCTTTTCCTTATGGCTATACAACCAGTGTCTTCAGCTCCCACGAGACAGAATACTGTCCAGACTGGATGCCTACCCAGATCTCCAGTATGTGCTCAAGCATTTAGAGGCCTGTGTCAGACCCGTGGTGGGACAGGGTCTACTGGCATGATTCCAGCATCTGCACTTCAGAAATGCGAGTCTTCTGCTCAGCCAGGGTACAGACCACCATGCACGCTAGCTTCTTGAGGACTCAGTAGATGGTGACCAATAGTACTGCTTTGTTTTGTGTTTGTTTTCCTTTTAAAAATGTTTTGTGAGTTCTGTGCCCCTCCTCCAATACTGGACATGGTACATGAAGGTCTCAGTCACTCACCTCTGAGGCAAGACCATGCTTTCTTACTTGTCTGTCCATACAGAAGATGAGCAAAGGCTGTATAGCCTATTCTGGTTTTGTAGGCATTCCTGCTCTTCTCATAATGCATACACATTACTCTCGGCATGGGAAAGGTGGAGTCCTAAAAACACTGTGTGTATACCCAGAGCTATTCACAAGACACAGGCACTGAGAATTTCCACAAAAATGGTTTCCGTGGATGAAACTTCACTCTATGACAAAGACAGGATCTACCCGGGAGTAGGCGATTCACTGTCAAATTATGCCCCTAACTTTGTTCAGAAATATTTTCACTTCTGTTCAAATATTCAGAATTTCCCAGAACTGTCACCAGGAAGAAGAGAGGCACCGTGCTCAACGTAAGCTTTATACTCGATTAGCGTCAAGGTCACAGCTTTCCCTGGGCATGAGTTAAGCAGAAGGAACTCACTAACACGGGCCGTCTCTGCATGGCTGAGGCATGGATTCTGGAGGACTGATTCAAACATGCTCTCTTCTTCAAAGACCCAGGTTCCCTCAAGTCAATGCCCGAAGGTGACCCTATCTCATGGCATCCCCACACAAGCCTGAGATGCCCTCTGGAGACCCGGGCTGAGAGCAAAGCTTGGCTCTGGCTGGTCAGTTAGTTTGGCTGATTCACTGTTTTCCCCCTCTTAGTCTCCAGACCCCACTACCACGTCTTTCTGCTGTTATCCTTTAGATCACTCTAGCAGCGACTCCTGGCTCTGCTTTCTCCTCCATTTTATGTGCCTGACTGAGTGGAAAATCAGCTTGTTAAGACTTTGAAAAACACACGTCACAGTGCCAAGAACTCCCCAAGGAGGGAAGGGCCTTGGAGGTTGAAGCACAGGCTTGGGGACACTTCTTTGAGGACTTGCAAGTTTTTCATCTTTAACACAATGAGAGATAGAGACATTTCTCCAAAGAATACTACAAACCGCCAACAGATATATGACAAGGTACTGAACATCATCAATCACTCTTAAAGCCACGATAAGCTACATCATTATATTTACTGTGGTGGTGGTGGTCAAAAAACACAAAAGAAAACAAGTGCTGTGTGGATACAGAGAAAAGAAACACACTCTGCAGGTGGGAATGTGAATTAGTGCAGCCATTATGAAAAACAATGAGAGATTGCTCAGAAAACTAAAAACAGAACTAGTCTGTAATCCAGCAATCCCACCAATAAGCACAAAAGAAGAGGAAAATGAGATCAAACAGACATCTGTATCCCCATGTTGATTGCAATAGTATTCCTAATAGCCAAGAAATGGCATTGACCTGAGTATCCATCGCCTGGTGAGTAAAGAAATGGTTCATATACACAATGAACTACTACCCAGGCTTAAAGCAATGAAGCCCTGTCTTTACAGCATTGTGACTAGAACTGGAAGACATCTGATAAGTCTAAGTCCCACACAGAAAGATAAACACCACAGAATTTCATGCAAATAAGGGACCTACACATTTATCTCATAGAAGCAGAGAAGGGAGTGAAAAAGATAAGAGAGCCATATAGCACAGATGGACTAGGACAATCTAGTAATGGCGATGAAAAGTAGAATAAATAAGTTCTATTGCATGGTATGATAACTGTACATCATTGACAATGAACTGTATGTGTAGCATTTTAATGTCTTCCCCACAAAGAAACAATAATATTTGAGGAAAGAGATATGCTTATCCTGATTTGAGCATTATACAGTCATACATCTACTGAAATGTCACAAGGTATTCCATGGAAACACATCATTTTATGGATCAAAAGATCCTTGGGGATTTAAAAAAAAATGTTTTGGCAGCTTAATGAAAATATAAACTGAAATTATGAACTATAATATTCTTTTAGAACATAATTACAACCATTAGACCAGATTGTCTATAATTATGAAAGAAAATATTCCCCAAAATAGGTTTCTAAATTTCATGATGCATAATGTCGTAATGAAAGAAGCAGCTTGCTCAATCACTACTTAATGTAACAGTTTAATCTTAATATTACTGCAACGACTAAAAAAAGAATGTCAGATATCTGTGCCCACAGAATACTCTCCAAACATGCACTAATCAAGTGAAATGCCTGCAGTTTTTATTTTTATCTAACAGCTAGTCGGGAGAGCAATAAAAATTTAAAGGAATGTGGTATTTACATTTACAGTGTAATTACAGTTCCCAGTACACACAAAATGTCAATGAGGGTGTGGTGCCCCCAAGTGGCAAAATGATGAACTGCGGAACTCTGTTGGAAGGGTCAGAAGTTATGGTCTATTTTGTCAAGTTGATTGTATCTGGAAGAGTATATTACATAACCCTGCCACTCATAGGATCTAGTAATATGTGTCTTCCATCCAATTTCAGTCCAGGGGCTATTCGACCTAATTCTGTTAACACTTAGCATTAGGGAGACCTGCTCTGATCCACTGACGAGACAGCAGTCATAACATTATAAAAACCTTCTTGGCAAGCATTCACCTTTGTCTAGCTATAACATCACTTCCTTCTGTCTGTGGTACAGCACACAGAGTAGAGGTTAACGAGCTTGGCCTTACCTAAGGTAGATAATGAGAGGTGCCAATGAGGTAACTTTCTCATAAACCAAAGGATCAAGGGTCAACAGTATGGGGGGGGGGGTCATTCTAAAAACCACCACACACAGAAATTATGAACTAGAGTGTTCTGTTTCAGAAAGTAATTACATCTAGTAGTAATCGGAAATTTAGCATTCACTCTGTGTGGCTAGAAGACCACCCATAGGATTGAAGGGGGAAAGACCTTTTCAGAAGGACCAAGTGGCACCTAACCTTCATTATCAGCCTGACAGGCTTTCAATTGACCTAGGAGCATGGGCATGCCTGTGAAGGAATTTCTAGAGATGTTTAACTGAGAAGGGAAGGCGCACACCAATGTCTTAGGAGCTGGGACCCTGGATTGAACAGAGAGTTAATGTGAGAGCTGGGGACCATGTCCATGATGCTCAGCTTCCTGACTGTGAACACAATGTGACCAGCCGCTTCCCACTCCCACTGCATCCCCTCAAACTCTGGGCCAGAATCAGCCTTCCCTTCTTAAGTTGCTTTGTAGGAATGTTTCCATAGCATTAAGAAAACCAACAAATACAGAGTGCAGCGAGTGCTCCGGGGACCCAGAAAAACTGGCTGTCACCCTGCCTCATGCTGGAATTGACTGAAAACAATGAGCTCTGGATAACTACAACTTGTTCAAGTCTTGTACACTGAGACAATTTCAAAAGTTGACCCATAAGTAAACCACTGCTAACACCTTGCCTTGCTGATTTCCAACCACACTTGAAAATCCAAGGAGAAAAAGAGGAAAAACTTACAGGAGCCAGACATTGCTGAAGAAAACAGACACTGGGACAGAAACTTGACATTCCAGGGCAAAGAGATTCTTAAGTGCATTATCCTTTCCTTTGTTTTGTATCCTTCCCATGTTTCAGGTGTGTGTGTGTGTGTGTGTGTGTGTGTGAGAGAGAGAGAGAGAGGGAGAGAGAGAGGGAGAGAGACAGACAGACAGACAGACAGACAGACAGACAGACGAGACCAGCGTTCAACCTTAGGTGTCATTGCTCTTTGGTTCCTATTCATGTTGTTTTTGAGACGGGTCTCTCACTGAACCAGGAATCTGTCACCTTTGCTTGGCTGGCAGCCAGCTACACCAGGGACCCACCTGTCTCCCAACCACTCCCCAGCGTGGAGCTTATCAGCACGCACTCATGCTTGGCTTGTTTCTGTGGGCTCCAGGACTCGGCTCTTCATGACTTTACCCACTGATCCACCATCCCTGCCTAACTTGAGTTCCAAGTGACGTTTAGCTGCAACAAACAGAAGACAGACTAAACTAAAATGGCCGCCTAGCAGTACGAGGGGAGCAATCCAATGGTGCTAGGAATTTTCCCCTACTGTGAGGGCTTACTGTGCTTGACCAAAATTAAAGGTGACAAGGGTACCATCGATGTAAACTAGTTTCGAATGAGAAGACCCATTTGTTCTAAATGTCTAGCTTCTGACTTCCTATTCTAAATACCTCTTCCAGAGAAGCCACAGCAAAACGCCACCCTGCCCTCGGTGTACCCATTTATCTGGCATATGAATTACTGTTTACTTGTCTTTTGGAGCATTTCTTTGGAGCATGAAGAATTGAGCTTTTCCCACTGAGGAAGTGCCAACCAAAGCCAGTGGGAATATGCTGCCATTAAGATTGTGCTGTGCATTAAAAAAATCACTTTTACGCAATCTATCCAGTTCAAACTCCCTGGGTCATTTGAATACTTTATTTGGATCTGAAACATGTATTGTCGTCTTTCCTAATCTTATCTGGAGCTGCAAGCGTGGCTCAGTTTTAGAGCAAAAACCCCAGGACTTCAAGTGAAATGGGAGTGGGAAACCTAAAGAAAAATCAGTGAAGGAACTTCTGATGTTTCTAAGCTTCTTGATTAATGTAAGGTGCAGAGCGGACATGACGCCACGTGCTCCACCAACCTGTGGCTACGCACAGCTGTGAGCATCTCTTACTTACAGTTCCTCTTCCTGTTTGGCTCTCTTGTCTGACACCAGATAGACAGTTCCAAAACTTCCGCTGCCAAGTTTCTGTCGAAGAGCATATCTTCCTGCAATCAAGGTAGCTGGGTGTGTGGAGATGGCTGTAGATCCGCGCACACACTTAGCAGTCTCTTGGAATTTCAGCATTGCTCCAAACAAGATAAAACTGGCTTGTTCATTCACAGGAATAAGTCAGGCCTCTCAGCGGATGATTGAAAAGTCAAGCAGGAAGTGTTGATTGATGCCAGAAATACGGAAACTCCACAGATCATGTCTAAACTACCTACAAAATTCCCACCAAAAAAAAAAAAAAAAGGTATAAGCTTTTGGCGATGATACCTGCACTGTACCCTGTGTGTGTGTGTGTGTGTGTGTGTGTGTGTGTGTGTGTGTGAAAAATACAGCAAAGTCCAGCAGGCACTTTCTCATACAAAGAGAGCATTCCTTATACATACACCTTTATCATAACAATTTACAGCCAATTTTTTTTGCTGACTTCTGAAATGTGTACTTATTTTATAATTCATATGGTGTTAACTTAAAAAAAATAATCCAAATACAGGATCCGTGCACATATTACACCAGCTTCCCTCTTATGTGCACTTTGACTTACAAGTGCAGTACATTGGGACTAAACCGTAAGTTAGCCTTTTTTGCTTTGGTTTGCATCTTGTGCGTGTAGACTTTAATCAGCGTTGTGGTATTTGTTTATTAGCCTAGCTATGTGAAGGGATATAGATTCAGGGTGGATCCTCCACCTCATTCTAAGCAAACTCTGAGTCCATTTCTATTCTGCACACTAGGTACAGAGTGATCTCCTTGGATTAGAAGGCAGGCAACTCAAACCCTATGCTGCTTTTTAAAACTGGCTGAATACAAATGCATGAGAGACACAAGGGTAACTCCTCGGGGAGCTATGAAACGTGTGGTAGTCAGGAACGGCAGAACCGCTTTATGGCTGGATGGTCCACAAAACACACTTTTATTCCACCAACGTGTTAAATGTTTTACTGAAAACTTTGCTTTTGTTTAAGATCTATATGAAAATATGGCTTTACACTGAATACTATGTATACCTTGGCATTAGGTTTCATATTCAACAATTCCAAAACAACAAGAAAAAAGATATCGTTCTAATGACAGCCTGTGGCCTTGACATTTACCACAAAACTACCCGGGCAATCAAACATGAAAATTAGCAAGATAGAAACATAAAACTCATTTGTAAAATTGTCTTTTTTTAAATAATGTACTAATCTGGTATTTCATCCAGTCCCAGTGCGAGTAATACCCCTCCTCAAGGTAATGTTAGCAAAATCTGCAGCATCTAACGAATAGGCCTCTCTAAAAGGTACCTTCTGTTTGCTTCTTTGACTGGCATAAAAGTGACGGTTTCTAAATAAACTAGGCTGTTGGAGGGGGCAGTGTATGGCGTCACCACAGCCTTTTTGGACCTCTAATAATTCTCCTTAATGTGGGGAGGTGATTAAAGTCCACATTCAGTGAAGGACAGAACTCAAGATGGAGTGTCCGAAGCTTCGATTTGTAATGGTGACATAAACCCGGCAGTGTGTAAGCAGCCCCTCCGGGCTAATCTCACAAACTCGGCTCTGTCACCCTCTCATCCCTGTTGGTAACCATAGAATGTAAGTACACTGCAGCCTGGATCTGATCCTAGGGCGGCAAATGAACATAGATGCTGGGAACGTGTTATCTTTGTAGCCCTGGGGCGTGGCTAACAGCTGACGTACGACATACAGTGGGTGTATCAGAGCAAGGAAGGGTCCAGCCAATCAACTGTGGCCCAAAGACCAACAAAGGAAAGATAGCAGAATAGGAAGTTGGAGAAAGCAGAGATGCCCACTTTGTGCTAACCTTTCGTGGGGGACCAACCCATCCCGCTGGGGCAGGCAAAGGGAAAGCCACGTGTTTACCGCGGGTGGGAACTGAGTGGTTTACATCCATGACACTAGGAAGCCATTCTTACTGGGGGTTCTGCTAAATCCGACCTGAGAGGTAAAACAACTAACTTCCTTGTCTCTTCAGCAATAAAACTTAAATTTTCAGGTGAATGTATATCGAGGGGCTGAGCGCTTATTCTACCGAGGGGTGATGGGTTGTGGGGCCTGGCTGCCGGAGGTCCGCCTTCATTACCTTTCCGGGTCCCCGGCTGGCGGTACCCAACCCTGCCTCCTCAGCCTGGAACTCCCTGGCTGGGCTAGCGTAGTTGTTTAACATCGTCGCCACGGAGACGGCGCGGGGGCTTCTGGGAAGCCGGGGTTTGGCGCCCAAGCCGGCGGAAACACCCGGGACCCTGTGACGCGCGGTGAAGAGAGGGGGACAAGGCGGTCGCGGCGAAATGAGCTTCCCTGAGGACGCGGCCGCGACTGTGAGACCAATGCCTGAACCTGCTACACTAAGTTATCGCCACCAAGACCGAGAGCACTTCCGTCCCCGGGCAGCGCCTTCAGCTTCCCGAAGCCAGGCTTCCCAGTGACGTCATTCCCTGGTACTTCCTGTTTCCGGTCGAAGTCTTCAACTCACCTGCATGTTTTCACTGGGTTCCTAACGACTGCTGGTGAAGGGAGTAGGTCACCGCCGAGGAAGCAGCAGGTGGGTCGAGAGGGCCGGGGTGGCTTGGGACAGTAAGATCTGTGTCTGAGGAATTAGATCCTACCTTTTGCGCACCTTTGCCCTGACCAGCTTGCATTTGTTGAGCTACTCCTTACAAGGTCAGATCATTAGCTTGCAATGAGTTTGCAGAAGCCCTAAGACAGACCCGGGGGGAAAAATGCCCATTTAGAATTAAAAGCGCCGAGCTGTTGACCCAGATGAATCTGAGGTGAGGTAAAAAATCAAGCGCAAAAAAGTAAGCAGATGCAAAAAAAAAAAAAATCAAGATGATGAATGTTTAGGTAGTATCCCCCAAAAAATAAAAATGCAAAAATTCCAAGATTGACAAAACAAAGACAAGGCTGGTGATCACACCATACCAAGGTATACTTGAAGCCTGAGGCGGGAAGGAAAACCAGTAATGCCAACCAATCCTATGAGTTATTAGCCAGATAGGACAGAAGCAGGAGGACATAAAGAATCGTAAATGGGGTTGAAATTGGATAGCTGAGGTCCCAGAAGTGTAAAGCTGTAGGTTTTTCCTTCCCTCAAACTGCTGTCTAACATCCCCCACACTCAGGGCCTTAAAAAGGGTCTACTTATCCATAGGAAGGAAACACTGGACCCTTATGTGTCCTACACTGTGATTTATGACATTGATGAGGGGTGTCGTTTTTATAGCTTAGGATTTTATGCCTTGACACTCAGTCTTGTAAAATGGAAACAGAACTTCAGTAGCAAAATCCACAGGATTTCTGTGTTGGTGGGAACCATAGTATCCTGTGAGGCCAGGAGTAGTGTCCATCATTAACCAAAGATCAAACCCCATGAAATTTGTAGAGGAATGGTAACTCGGAATATGGCTGTTCTGGGAAGAGATCACATCCAAAGATCTTCAAGATCTATGTGATCAGGTTGGAATATAAACACACCTTTAATTTAGGAGACAGAGGCAAACAGATCTGAGTTCCAAGCCAGCCTGGTATAGAGAAAATATCAGGCAAAGAAAAGCTTAGGTCCAGGCGTGGTGGTACATGCTTTTAATCCCAAACTAAGGTAAAGCCTTTTTTTTTGTAGAAGGGAAGCACCATGTTTGAAAGTGATGTCTAATTGAGTGGCAGAAAAGATGATGAATCAGAGAAATATTTGACAGAATAGGATATGCCCAACTCTCAGGAGAAGAGAGATGAAAGGGAAGCTACTTAAGAGACAGTTTTCCAGAGAGAGGAGGAATTTTCACCAGGACAGTAATGGAGAGATGGGTTGCAGAGAGAAAGAACTCAGGTTAAGACAGAACATGCCAGGAAATGACAAGAAGCTGTAAGATTAGAGGAGATTGCTGAGTTAGTTTGAGGCAAAGCAGAGCCAGATTAAATAAGTCAACTGGGAGAAGAGTTTGAGCCAGAACAGCTGAGTTGAACGAGCCAGCCCAGAGCTCGGAAAGAACTAGTAAGAGTGAGCTTATTCAGCAGTAAGTCTCAGAAGCTGAAAACATTCTAGGCCTAGGTTAGATTGTACAGAGTGTAAAAGCTTCCAGAACTAGACCTAGGTTAGCAGAAGAAAGCAGTAAACCTCTAAGACAACAACTGAAACAGGCAAATAAAAGATAATTTTTACAGAAATTACTGAGTTTTTGCCTTGTATCACACAAGGAAAAATGGTCAGCTAGGTTGTTGACAGACGCAATATAGTCTGTTTAAAGAGCATGTGTTGTTTCCTATTGAAACAATGATTTGGTACCCTATAAGCACTGTATTAGGATTCTCTAGAGAAACAGAACAGATAGCAGAACTCTGTCTGTACGTACACACACACACACACACACACACACACACACACACACACACACGATAACATTAGTGGTCCAACTATTCCAGCAATGGCTGTCTCCCTACAAAAAGTTTAAGAATCTCCTCTGGTCTTCGGTATCCACCAGACTCAGGAAGAAGTAGGCTCTAATGCCATGAAGGGATGAACTTTCCAGAGAGTTAGAGCAAAGAACAAGAGCTTCCTTTATCCATGTCCTGCCATTAGGGCCTTCCACCTCTAATGAGCCAATCAAGAAGAAATCCGTCACTGGTATACCCAGAAGCTTGGGTCTTGGTTGATTCCAGATGTGGTCAAATTGACCACCAAGAATAGCGATTAGAAGGGCCGTCATCAGTTGAACTTGGTTTTTATTGCTTCAGCAGGGAGTTCTGTCAGTCATCATGGGTATCCGGGGACTAATGAGTTTTGTGGAAGACTATAGTAATGAATTCTTCACTGATTTGAAATTGCGGAACACAAAAATTATCATTGACGGCTATTCTCTTTTCCACCGGCTCTGCTTCAATTCAAACTTGGAGCTCAGGTATGGTGGGGACTACGATTCGTTTGCAGATGTTGTGCAGAAATTCTTTGAATCACTGTTTGCTTGTCATATTTGTCCATACGTGGTGTTAGATGGAGGATGTGACATTTCAGATAAAAAGCTGACAACTCTGAAGGATCGGGCCAGGGAGAGGATCCAAGCAGCCCATTCCCTTTCTGTTGGTGGGGGTGGGAATGTGTGTCCCTTACTCACCCGAGAAGTGTTCATTCAGGTTTTGGTCAGGCTTAAGGTATGTTTTGTGCAGAGCTTCTCCGAAGCGGACCGGGACATTATGACACTTGCCAATCACTGGAACTGCCCCGTGCTATCATCGGACAGTGACTTTTGCATTTTTGACCTGAAAAGTGGGTTCTGCCCTCTGAATAGCTTTCAGTGGCAAAATCTGAACACTGTTAAGGATACACAAGATTACTACATCCCCGCCAGATGCTTTTCCCTCAGCGCATTCTGCCATTACTTCAACAACATGAACAAAGCTCTGTTACCTCTCTTTGCGGTGCTGTGTGGAAATGACCATGTTAATCTGCCCATCATGGAGACATTTGTAAATAAAGTGCGTCCTCCCTTTACTTCTAAGGGGAGGAGATATCACCGAGTTCTGGGACTTCTGAACTGGTTGTCTGATTTTGATGACGCCACGGAAGCACTAGATAACGTTCTGAAGTATCTCCCCAAAAAGGATCGCGAAAATGTTAAGGAACTTGTCTGCTGTTCCATGGAGGAGTACCAGCAGTCTCGGGCAAAGCTGCATGACTTCTTCCGCTGTGGTACCTATGTCTGTACAGACGCTCTGAATCTGGGTTTACCAGAGTGGGTCCGAGCAGCTTTAGCCAAAGGCCAGCTACCACCCTTCATCAGTGATGCTTTGGTGCTGCGAAGGACCTTTCTTCACACACAGGTAGAAAATATGCAGCGGCCGAACGCCCACAGGGTATCTCAGCCCATCCGCCAGATCATCTATGGTCTTCTTCTGAATGCCTCATCACACCCAGAAGACACATCCCAGAAAGCACTGCCTTCTCAGCTTCTGCCTTTCAATGAAGTGGAAAGGATTAATACAAATATCAAGATATCAATTGTTTATGCAGAACAGCTGCTCGAGGATCATTCTGACTTGAGCAGATTGAATGAGGTGAGTTTGTAAAAATAAAATGCTTAGAAGTTTCTTTATAGACTATAAGTTGCCTTCATAGGTACTGTCTCTCTTAAAATAGCACACTGGTTGCCCTCTTGCCCTCCTGTTGTTTGTGGAAGCTAGAACTCCAGTATACTAGGTAACCTCTTAGCTAAGGTCAGTACTAACTCAAACCTAGCACATAGTGCTAAACATGCTACTTCCAGTGTTCTTCAGTAACCTGGCTCCTGTGCACTTTGTTCTATATTAATCTGAACTAGAATAGGAGTATATAGCTTTTAAAAAAACAAAAAAAAAAGGAAAAATTCTGAACTGTAAAAGAGGTGTGCGCATAGGCACTTGATATGAGAATAACAGCATCTTAGATTGTCTCAGAGTTCAGCTAAGATTAGGGCTGATGAATCATCTAAAGGTTTTGTTTTTAATTACTGTGGACCTCTGTTTAGACTTTGGGGTTGTGGCATCATGGTGACTTGCTTAAATCGACCCCTAAAAGCACGACTTAGCTTACCTTGGTGTTGCTTAAGTCAAAGAAGAAAATAATGTTCTCATGGATCCCAGTGTTGCTTTTGTTTTTAATAATATGTAAATCTATTAAGAATAGCAGCCAGGCACAGTGGTACACATCTGTAATCCCAGAGGCAGGCAGATCTCTGAGTTCTAGGCTAGCCTGGTCTATAAAGGACAGCCACGGCTACACAGAGAAACCGTGCCTCAGACAAACACTCCAAAACAATGGGTATTGCAACTGATTTTATAATTTACATTTAATTTGTATGTTTAATTGTGTTATCATGATAAACAGTTTCAGATCCCAAGTGTTGAGATTAAAAGTGTGCACCACCATGCCTGACTGGGTTGTTGTTAGCTCCAACTAAATGTTTACTCTCAGACTCATAGGGTCATTGGTGCCAGCTTTCTCAGGGATGAATAAATCACAAATGACTTTCTGCTAGGCAGTTTTCAGTTGTGCCGTTTCATATAGTGCCATGTCTACTATGGTGCACACCACTTGTAACACAAGGACATATTTCTATTACACATAGGTGGAATTGCTGGGCCCAGTGAGACACTGTGTTCAGCCCTTCCTGAACTGACCCCCTGAGAGTGGACCCCCTAACATCCCCACCAGCAGTAAGACAGTGCTTCTTCCTGTACTCTTGTCAGTGCTTGGTGTTTAGCCCAGGAAGCATTCTGGCTGATCTGTGGGCCGTCATCTTAGCCGTTTGGGTAGGCAATGTACATGTCTCTGATGACTTGCCTGTGTTCATTAGTCATTATTTTGCCTATTTTCCTGGGATTTTTACCTACTGATCATTTGTCAATTAACACTGTGGCCAGGGCCTCCTGTTCTGATTTTCACTGTAGTGTATTTTTATTAAACAGTTTTAGTGTAGCCATTTTCATTTAAATTTATATTACTTATGGCTTCCTTTCTCTGATCTGCTTAGGAAGGTATTAGCTACTCCCAAGATCATGAAAACAATTACCTTTTTTTTTTTTACATTAAATCTACAGTCTGTCCAGAAGGAGCAGGATCCACGTGAAATAGGGATCGAGACTCTTTCCCCCCTAATAGTCCAATGCAATCGATGAGATGTATAGCATGCTGATTGTTTCCTGATGAGTGATAACTAAGAGGAAATTTTCATATACTTTGTACCCCAGTGTATCATTTGGCTTGCCTTTGGCATGAGTTAATGAGTTCTGTATTTAGCTCAATGTTTTTAAGCTCTAATTAGCCCTTAATTCTAAGTGACGCCAGGTGCAAATACACTTCCAGACACGAATGCAGGTTCAAGTGCAGAAGCCTTGGGATCATTCCTGCCTTTAACATGATGTAGGAATAATACTTCAGCTATGTGACAGCTCATGATAGAGACTTCACGTACTGGCTCATTTAATTCCCACCCAAACCAAATGGGGTCGTCACAAATGGGATAGTCGCAAGTGGGGTAGTCCCACGTGGGCCTGGGAGCAGAGCAGATGGGACTGTAAGCAGAGTAGTTTCCTCTTTAAGGCACTAAGGGCTGATGAATTCAAGAAAACGTCTTGTGCACCTCCAACATGGAAGGCTCATGTTACAGATGATCAGACTAGAGAAACCCTCAGAAACTTGCCCAAAGCCACAGTTATTGAGGGCAGAATCTATGGTATCAAATCCTAGAACACTTTGTTCATCTAAGTCGTAACTGGAAGTTGAAATGTGTTTTCCTTAAGGCGTGAGTCCTACGTCTACTAGGGGTTGTTGCTATCCTATGAAACACTAACTATAAGACTTATGACAATATTAAATTACTGAAACTGTGTTTCGAGTCACTGTACTATTTAAAGACCTCAGACATGAATGACATAGCTATCTTGTCAGTTAGGATGCAGTTTGGTTTGGGTTAACATCTCTTTTCATCTGTTTCTTCATCAGTCACTTTACTAACCACCTGTTAAATGCTAAGAATGTAATCCACTGTCTAATCCTTTGGCAGGGAGGGAATTTCTCTGACTGCGTAGAAACACAAGGAGTACAACTCTTTACTTAAATGTTTATGAAAATATGGCCTAAAGGTACTTTATGATTCATTTGAGTTCACCTGAGATTCATTTGCGTAAAATTCAACAAGCAGCTCACAGCTCCCATAGTTGTTTACTTCTCAGCTTGAAGTAACTGCTCATCTAATTGTAAGGGGAAGTGGGTGCACGGTGTGCATAAGAACAGTATAGGAAGTCACGGAGACGGTTCTGCCTACCTCGAATATATTTCTAACCCTGAAGCAGCCACATGCAACAGAGGGATTTGTAACTTATTTTGTGGAGGTGACAGTTTGTGCATCTGAGAAAAAGTGGTACCTCATCGACACTAGCAAGTGGGGGCATGGTTCGTGGAGAACTTTGTAAAGTATGTGGGCTCTAGTTAAAATGCAAGTTCTTAGTCTCCCCTCAAAATACTGAATCAAGATTAGGGGGTACAATCTCAGGACTGAATTTCTAACACTTCCTGAGGAGTGTGTGTACTGAATGTACGCACTACCCTACAGAGAGAGGAGGCAGAGACACAAGAAAAGCTGTTTAGGGGGCATAGAGGGTACATTCCTTCAAAGAACCAAACATCATTTATTAACTTCCACAGCTGAACTAAATCTCATCATGCTACTGAAAATACCCTAATTTGCAGACTATTTGACGTTTTCAGCTCCCCCTGGCTAGGCGGCAGACGCTTCTGTTAGAAGCCCTGAAGGTCACGCAGATGGTCCTGGAGCCCATCCCTTCTTTTCTGAAGTTGCCCATTGCTGTGACTTGTTACTGGCTGCAGTCCACAGAGGCCAAGGCAAAGCTCCATCATCTGCAGGCCTTACTGCTGGGGATGCTGAGGGGGCCCTTGCATGCCATCATCAACAGCCCTGGTAGGTTCTAGAAATCCAGGAATGCTTTGCCAAGTTGTATATAAACTACACCCTCATGAATCTACACAAACAAAAACCAACCTCTATTACAAGAGAACTTAGAACAAGGTGCCAAAATGTCCTTCACCGGTAAATACTGATAGTTCCATGTGCCGGGAGCTTGGCTGGCTTCAGGTACAGAGCTGGGATGTGCGTCACCAACTGTGCTCTGTGTCATTCTGCTGCCCCATCACTAACGCAGCAGCAGAAGCAGCAGCAGCAGCAGCAGCAGCAGCACAAGAAACCTATGTGCACTTTCCCAGAGAAGAAATGTCTCAATATTTCCAGCCATAAGCATTCTTGCTCATATTGGTTTCTACCTTTATTTAAAGCTATTAAGTTCCTATTAATATGTAAGTAATAGAAAGAAAAGATTAAAATTTGTCTCTACTAGAGAAATAACCTGGGCAACTTTTGTGCATTTAAATATTGGGTAAAGGAAGCATTGGAATATTTTAGTTTTTAAATGCAACTTTCTCCTTAAAAGACTATGAATACCATAAAACTGTCACTCTATAACAGGTCTAACAGGGTATCTGTTAGCCACAGCTACGTGCGGCTATTTAAAGTTAAGTTTACACAGAAACCTGAGCCTTTTGCAGCAGCCACATTTCAAGCACTTGCCACCCTAGTGTGGACATGTGATACTGTGTACAGACACAAAGCATTCTCATCATGGCAAGGCTTCTGTAGATAGTCCTACCTGGTGTATTCTATGAGTTTAAGAATGCAACAGCATGGACTCAAAACATTCCAAATATTCAGGCTCGTCCGATAGTAGCCATCAAAGGGACCACTGGCATATGACAACCAACAGAAAACGCATCAGGCCCGTGGCTTTCACAACAGTTTGAAGCTGTTTACAGAAATCCCCATAGCATGAGCCCATTAAGGTTTTGTGTGAGTCCTATAGAAGGGGCATGTCTATTTGTTCTCTTTTAGGGAATGTGGACCCCGCACCCTGGCAGGCTCAGTGCCTTGCTTCCCGCTAACTGTGAAAGGTGGGCCTCCTTTTTATTCCTTTAAGTTGGTCCCAGTTGTTATTTTATGCACCTCTGCTCAAACAAACCCGCAGAAGCTGCATCTCCTCAGGTCGTTCTTCTTGCCCCTTCTCTTATGGAAAGAAACAATGCATTTGTCAAATTATTCATACTTTTCATTTTCCTCCTGTAAAACAGGCAAAATGTGCTTTGAACCTATGAGCTGTCTTTAAACCAGTGTGCTACCCCATGGGGCTTTGGTGGAAGGAATAAGCAGTAAAGACAGTGAAGAGAATGTTGTTTAATGTCATATTTTCATAGACACAAATCCTAGAGAATTTCCTTCGGACGTATTTAAGGCCAGATACCATACCGCAGGAGAGATTTTATTTCAAGGAAAATCACTAGTTTGGGGTTGAATAATGTAATCAAGAAAAGGGACCTTCCATGTAAATAAGGCATTTATGAAACCAGAAGAGAAAAGTAACTAGTTTTCAAACTATTAGTCTTTGTGGGCTTTGTGGTATGTAGGGAAACGGCAAACTGATGCAGTGTTTTTATAAATGCTGCCTTTGGGTTGTTTATCTAGGTAAGGAAGATCCACCAGTAGGTGGTGCCAAGACGTTGTATGAAGAATTACAACGGGTGGAGGAGCCCATGCGGCCACGCACAAGACTGGATTTAGACACGGCTCACGTCTTCTGTCAGTGGCAATCCTGTCTCCAGATGGGGTTGTATCTCAACCAGCTGCTGTCCACTCCTCTTCCAGAGCCAGACCTAACTCAGTAAGCACCATGAGAAACTTTAGTTCAGATGAGTGCACATAGAGTTTAAAGAGTTAAACAAGCCACTTTGAAAACATATTACTGGCAATCTCAGAATACTATCATAATTGAAGCTTCTGCAACTGGAAAATATTTCCAGTTTCCATTGTACCTAATTTTCAAAGTCAGTTAGTAGGGTGTAACGAATTACCTCAACTCTTTTGGGTGTTTGAATTATCACTTCATAGGAACTTTTCACTGCTCTACCCCAGGCACATCTTGTTACTGCAGTAACACACACACACATATATATATATATATATATATATATATATACCATTCATATATATGAACGAAGAAGGGTGCTGAGCCTGTATAGCAGAGTTTTTAACTCTGGAGTTTAAGCTGGGTGGGATAGGTGTGGGCCTGAGGAGAAGTGATAGAAATGTTGGGCTTAAGCACCCAAGCATCCTGGTAATTGTCCACCCAGGAAGTATTAGAAAGAAACTAAGATTCGAGAAGGCAATGGCTAGAAAATGGAATTTGAGGTTATATACATGCTTCATCTGTATGCCATGCATACTCTTCAAGGACAGGTTTGCTTATTGGTACTAGGGAAGCACTCTACCAACTGAGCTATAACCCCGGCCCTGCTTTCACTGTTATCTCTGGACCTCATATCTGAGCTAACACAAAAACCCTCCACCAAGACTAATAAACTGGCCTTTGCTTTGTTTTTTAATTTGATTAATTTGGGTCTCCCCACTGCCACCAAAGAAAGGTTTGTTTTATTTGGGCTCATAGTTTGAGGATACAGTCCATCGTGGTGGGGAAGGACAGCACACAGGAGACTGAGGCAGCTGGTCACATTGTATTCACAGTCAGGAAGCAGAAAGAGATGGCTATTTGTGTTTAGCCTCTCTCTTTTTTATTAAATCCGTGACCCCAGTCCATGGGAATGGAGATGCCTACAGTTAGAGTGACTCTTCTATCCTCACTTACACCTTCGTGGAAAAGCTCATGGATACATCTAGAGGTGTTCTATGGTGATTCTAAATCCCATTAAGTTGACAATTAAGATTAACTATCACACACAGTATCGTTAAACTGAGACCGATAAAAGTTAAGCAAGTTTCCTGAATCGAAAATCTACTTGATTGCAGCCTAATGATTCTAATCCACATCCATCTAAGACTCACACGTGTCCTTTATAACCTCCTTCTGATTGATGTAAAAAATGTTGGGTCTTACAAAATAAACTGTGTTTCTTGTTCTTCAGTTTTGTTCTTCTTCTGTTTTTTAACTTCTTTAGTCATGTGAGGCAGAGATAACCACAGTGCCAGATGCAACACCAATCTTTTTGTATCTCCTGCTTGCTTGCGTTAACAGGCTCCTCTCTGGGTACCACATACCACAGTTCTCTCCACAAGAATAACAGTACCACTCATGGTTTTTTCTGATATACTTTCTATAAGATGATAATTGCATCTCAGCATAAAGACTTCTCAAATATTGATTTCATACTCATTAAAATAGGGCTGTACACTGATGGCCAAAGTACACCAGCTGGATCAGCTCTGGTCATGAGTCATTAAGTTAGGGGTTCTAGTTAATCTCATTTTGTATTTGTGTAGTGGGGTTCTTATTCCAAATGAATGACCATACAAATGATGCCATTACAATTTTCTGATATTGTAATAATAAACTGTCTTTTTGGTTTACCAAGACCATTTTATGAAATTCTTTTTAACTACTAAGTTCTAGCAAGTAATGTTAATGGTTACAAAGGAACAGCAAGCTGAGTGTTCAGATACTTCTGTTGAGAATGTTCATCTTTGCTGCCCCAGTGCACTGAACTGATGCTTTCAAACTATGTTGTCTCCCACTGAACAGGTTGTACAGTGGAAGCCTGGTACATGGACTCTGCCAGCGACTGCTAGCATCCACTTCTGCAGAAAGCCTCCTGAGCCTGTGTCCTGAGGCAAAGCAACTTTATGAACATCTGTTCCATGCCACAGGGTCATATGCCCCAGCTGAATTATTTTTACCAAAGGCTAAATCAAAGTCAAAAAAAAGGAGGCAGAAGAAAAAGGTTGCCAGCCTAGGAACCACTTCAGACACCAGGCCCTGCTATGACAGAAGCAATCGGTTTGGGCTATTAATGGTTGAAAGCTTGGAGGAGCACGTGGAGAACTCGGAGCTTAAATAAACTGTCTGTAGTACATGAGATTTGCAGTTACAACTTAAATTTTTTTTCCTTTTTTCCCCCTTGAAACTAGTTTTTCTTTAGGACTAACCTATTATGGGATAAAGCTTACAAGAGATCATCTGAATTCTAAGATTTTGTACTGTGCTTTTAATACAGCCTCATTTAAGAAACGTCTGCATCATTTGTTTACTTGTATGTGTGTTGGGGATGTGAGAGCCATGGTACTTGTATAGAAATCAGAGCAACTTGTAAGGGTTGGCTCTGATTCCACCATGTGGGCTCCAGGGAACAAACTTGGTTTAGAAGCAAGTACCTTTACCTTCTGAGCCATCTCACTGGCCTAGAAACACATATTTATTAAGCATGCTTTCACTCTTCATGGCTCTTTTCATAAAATAGTAATATTTTACAACCTTTCAATTGAAATAGCATAGCCAACTATATAGTCATAAGACTAGTAATCCTACATAATAATTTCCCAGGAATCAGGAGGCTGAGGCAGGAAAATTGAAGATTTGAGGCAACCTTGGACAATATTCTCAGATTCGTTTTAAGAATCCAAAATATTTGAGGCGCTATTCTAAAACTAGTAATACTAAAAGGTTTGTAAAGATGCTGGCTAGTTCCAAAGCTCAGGCAGACAAGAATAAGCAAGTGGGAGGAGTACATTGTGGCAAGTCTCAAACCTTACACAGCTGAGGTTCCTCCTGCTCTGTCATCCAACCGTATAGTCCATCAGTAGTAATCTTAATGACAGCTGTAAGCTGCCGATGTGAGCCAGCCAATCTCTAGTCCTTAACAGTTGACAATTCTCTACACTAGGTAGACAAACACACTCAGAAACTGAAGTGGGCATCAGCCAGCAAATATATCTTCACATGCCTTCAAATGTTTCCAAAAATAATGGAATGCTATTTGTTCCTCAAATATTCCACCCTAAACTCTAGCTCCCATTGCAATATTTAGGAGACAACTGTGCTCCTTAGTGGGGCAGTTTTGGTATCTCCAGACTGTGTTTACTAAAAGGATCAAGAACAGAACAGTTCTGTGCATCCATGTTTGAGGAGAAACACCCTTTGCCCACAAATGGTAGGTCTAAAGTGTTCCCTTCTCTGCTTCTTGGATATAATGTACAAATTGTGTCAGCCTAAGTGGCCCATTCCCTGGCTTCTCAACACCACTTTTCAAAACCACTGCCAACCTTGTATATAGTGTGCATTCTCCCCCCCCCCCCCCCCCCGTGTGTGAGTGTGCCCCTGCCCCCCACCTCTCTCATTCTGGCAAATAACTGGCCTAATAGGCACCAAGATGGAAAGTATGGGTTACAAAGTTTAATGAAATTCGTGTGAATAATATCAGTTGGCTTCTTCTTTCACTAAGATGAAGGTTGTCACCTGTAGTCTCAGCACTCAGAAGGAAGGTTAACACAGGAAGGTTGTGAGCCAGCTTGAACTATACAGTGAATTTGGTTAGCCTGGGCTACACAGGGATATTTTCTCTAATTAATTAAGTTAAATAAAGTTCCTCCTGAACACCATTCTTTTGGCTTTTGATATCAGATGGGCAAGTCCCTTGAAATCAACCCTTACAGTAAAGGAAATAGCATCAGTAATGTCCATGTTCTCTCATTCCTTCTGAGAACCAAAACCTTCACCTACGCAGGTGTATAAGTGTGTATCAGAGGAGACGCCACAGGCACTCCACAGAGTAGCTAGCAAGCTTCTAGTAGACAGTAATGACATAACCTGACTCCTAAGAGCCATATTTGCTTAAGCTGCTTGGGGAAAAGCACACGAAGAAAAGAATAAGAATATTTTATCAAGTCTGCCAAGTAAAGAGACCAGGCTTGACTGCTGTGTACTGAGACACAAGTCACCAAGAGGCAACACTGAATCGGCGTTAGATTAACTAAATAGAACTTTTGGCCTGGCCCTTCTTTTCTACTCTATTCTGTTTTCTTTTGTTTGATTGGCCTTTTAAGATTAAAAAAAAAAAAATCAGATACAGGTGGCAATGAGAAAAACCTCATATAAGCAGGATGTGGCGTGTTCCACACTCCCAAAATCTAGTCATCTGTGTTTTTAGCCAACTTGTGTTCTTTCAGATTCAGTTCTAGCAAATGAAATCTCACCTGAAGCTTTGGACACATCAGTCTTCAATTAGCAGTACAAATAACAAAAAGAGTTCTGGACAGCTAAGATGAGTAAATCTTGGAGTAAAACTAGAGAAAAAAAATCATTTACTGTACTAGAAACATGCTCTGTATTTAGTGGTAGTAAAATTATATTTGATATGTATTTTGTGCAAGTTTTTTCAGTCACTAAGACCTTGAAAGTTTATTCATCTGTAAATATAATCTCTGGTCTTTTCCAGGCCAGTTAGTCATGAAAAAAAGGACTCAAGTGGGCCTTAGTATTTCAACTTGAATTTCTAATTTAAATTAATTATAATTTTAGGAGACAAAGACCTTTATTACCTAAATGCCTTACCTTTCCCTCCTTTGTGCATAAAACAGTCAATGACTACATCTCAGTTGTTCTACCTGTGAAATGAATTGCTACACTCCAAATAACTGTACAAAGTCAAAATAATGTGCCTACAAGCGTTTAGTACCTATACAAATAAGCCATGGCTGGCAGTAAAATGTGATCAGTAGCCACTACTGTTACATCTGGACATGCAGAGGAAGAACAAAGCACGGCACAAAAGGTGGTTGTAAAGCAGCAGACAAGGGCCCTTGAGACAAGGGTCGTCAGAGCTAAGGGCAGGATCCGCCAAGGCAGCCAAGATCAGATACGGCTAGCAGGCCAAGAGTGAGAATGCTATAGGAAGTTAAGAGTTGTCATGTTGGGGGCTGGAGATGGCTCAGTGGTTAAGAGCACTGCCTGCAAAGGACCCAGGTTCAACTCCCAGCACCCACATGGCAACTCACAACTGTCTGTAACTCCAAGATCTGACACCCTCACACCAATGCACATAAATTAAAATTAAATAAAAAATATTTTTTAAAAAAAGTCATGTTGAAGTCGTAATAGAAATAATGCTGAAAGATGTAATGTAGATTATCTACTTTAGTAGATGCATTTGCTTTGAAAAGGTGTGGGTACTAGATTGATGATACAGCTCAGCTGAAAGCCCAGGGATCAGTTCAATTTCCAGAGCCCCGCCTGCTTTTCCCCCCCTTAAAGCTGGTATCCTTGTAATCCTTCTTGCTTGGCCTCAAAAGGTAGACATTGCGAAGGAGGTAAAATCTAGGGACAGGAACATCCCCAAACCTACATTTGTAATGACTACAGGCCTTCTAGCACCCAGACTTACACATTTCCAAGAAACAAATCCAGCCGGGGGAGATGGCTCAGTGGGAAAAGTACTTGGCGCACATGTGTGAAGACCTAAGTTTGGCATTGGTCTGGAAAGCCCCCCCCCCAACAAATTAGCTGTAGTTGTAAATGTTAGGCAATTTCTTTTAATCCTCTGTATGGCATCACTCACATGGAGCTGTGCCACCTCGGTAACAGGAATTCTGTCAGTTTCCATGTTTCTTCTGTTCCCCACTAAGCTCTCCGTGGACAATCTACTGTTCAACTGCTAAGACCCACTGCCCTTTGACTAGAACTTCCCCATTGAAGGACTTAGTGATATGCCACTAATCCTAGGGCTTTGGGTTTTTGTTTTGTTTTGTTTTTTGGCAACTGTCTGCCACAGAGTCATCTCCTTCGCTCATTTTAATATTTTAGGCAGTGTATTTCACACTGGCCTCCAGAGTGAGAACCAAAAACTTCCTAGAGCAAGATACTATTTATAAACCTAACACTGCCACAATGTTTACAGAAAATTATGTCTGCTAAATCAGCACATTATCCACTACAGCAACTACTCTGACAACTACACGCCAAAGTCAGAGTCTAACTGAACTCCACAGTCACATCAAATACCAGAAGAGCTCATCAGGATAACTTGCTGTTCAGCCACACACCAAGTGGGATTAATATTTACATCCTCCTCATGTTAGTGTACATACACCACTTGCTATTTAGATTACAGAGCTAAGTCTGAAAAGCCACTTCGAAGATTTTCAAATGCCAAAGGGAACTGTGTATTGTATTTTGATGTATGTACACTTTAAATAAATAAAAAGATCACTATTAACATAAACAAAATAGCTTTTAAGTCTTATCATCTGCTTTTCCTGTCCAAGAAGTACTGAAGGGCAAGAACGTCATTGTATTCCTAATACACTCATGTACTAAATAAACTCTAAATGAAAATATAATCAATTCATCTCACTTTCTGGGTGAGTCATTCAAGCCAAACAAACTGCATGAAAATTGCAGGCAACAGAGACAGAAAGCAGTGTTAATAATGCTAATCAATTCATAAATGGGATAGTTATTGTTGCTACCAATTCATTTCAGTGAGAAAATATCTTACGTGTGGGCAAAACTTAATTTACTTATGTATTACATCAGAGAGATCCCAAATTAAAGCAATTACAGAAAGATTACATTGTATCAGATGTATAGTGATATAGATGTATCTGGATCTGTATTATACATTTTTTTTCCAAAACTACTAAACTATCTTTCAGCATCTACAGATGTAATAGTAATATTAACAATACTAACTGGGAAGTCATTAATGAACTTATGAAAAAAATCATTTTATTTTTATAGTTCAAAAACCAAGTGAAAAGATAGGCACATTCATTTCATGAATCATATTCTCAACCTATAATGTAAAACAAGTAAGACAGAATATGCACTTAATATGTATTTTCAAGTCTGTAACAGAATGTAAAAACCATTATAAAATTTAGCTATGAGACATCAGATCTCTTAAGAGTCAATTAGACAATGATTTCATGTCCCCCAGTCAGACAGAACAACGTACACGTGACAGTTCAGCCCGAGAGAGTAAGAACAAAGTGCAGACACTCTGGCTCCTTATGCTCATGCTTCAGCAGGAAAGACTCAAACAACAGAATTCTCCTACCAACGACAGCACATCAAAGTTAACAGTCACCATTAATGTTAAACAAGCTTAGGAACAGTTATTTTTTTCTGACAGTTTATGAAATACAAAACTTAACACTCACCTTTATTTTGCCAGACTTTTATAAAAACTGATGGTATTACACAAAGCAAATCCATCAATTTCCCAAGCATACCCAATGAAACAGAAGACAGAGCACAAACAAATCGTAGAAAGGGCAGACTCAGGGTTGTGCTACGGCAGCTGCCTAGAAGGTTCAGAGGAGCAAGGCCAGCATAGGATCTTCCAATGTACACCCTGGTTCATATGTTATCTCTCTGAGTTTGGAACTGTTTTATTTTCTAAGTATAATACTCTATACTCTCTAAGAAATAGGCTTAAAAATACACATATGAAATAGTAATAAAGGTCAATTATTCAGCTTAAGTATTGATTTATAAGCAAGGAATGACAAGATGATACTGACAAATACAAAGTGTATCTGTATTAAACTAAAAAGGTGACAAGAACACGTTAATATCATCTGTTATAAATTCCAATCCTGCCTTAAGTGTTTTAGACTCTATAACTGTGTGTTAAGTATAATTACTCTAAACTGTAATACCAAAGACAGCCATGAACTAATTCTGCTAGACCAAAGACTCACACCTCTATGAAAAACAAAACAACCATTTACACTAAGAAGAGCAAACATTTACTTCAATTATAGTATATGCTTTTCAGTCACAAAAAGAAAGAAAAGAACAGTGATTAGACAGTGGTTGCATCCTGTGACAAAAACAAAAAAACAAAAACAAAAACAAAAAACAACTTGAAATACAAAAATGGTAGCACAAAGTATCAGTCTGCTTACATTGCAGGAAAAAGGAACACAGTAACTGAAACATGGCACTCCTGGCAATTTCTAAACCAAATAGAATGCCTCTGAAATGATTAAATTTATTTATTAGTAAGAAAGCCCCACCACCATAAATAGTACAATATTTAAAAATAAAAAAAATATTTATATCCATCTAAGACAGATAGTGTATTTGTACATTAGAACTCTTTAAGTGCAGAAGGTGGTTCATGTTTTGCCTTTTGTATTTTTTATTCAGTAATTGCCTATATGTTTATAAAGTTCCATTCAATTGCAAAAGCCAATTCAAATCAAGAAACGTGTCATCAAAGTTGCATAATTTCATTTGGGACTACCAACAGGTTAAAGGTTCAAATCAAGTCTTCTTATATTAATGTTCATCGAAAGTTAAAAAGTCCTTAAATCTTCATTATCCTCTTGAACTTGCCCTTCTAAATGATTCTCAGACTGCAATTCTTAGTTTGCAAATTAAAAAAAAATGCAATATGCATCATACTTCAAGAAAAGACGATGATGTCGAGCTAGCATTCTTCTGGATCTTTTCCCTGCTTCTTTCAACCTTCTTTATAATTTCAGACACAATGCAGACTGACGAGGTAAGGCCCAAAAGAAACAGCAGATCTGCAAGAGAAAACAAGCTGAGTTTTACAATTCTTTGAAGCAGCTTACATGTTAGAATGCACTGTTTCAGAAGTATTTCATAAGATAGAGATGATTAGTATAACTTTAAAATGTTGAAAAAGAAATGTAGGAAAAGCAAGGTAAATTCTTGCTTGGCAAGCTGGACTGCCCAAGTTCAGCCCCAGAACCCACAGAGGAAGGTTAGAAGCAACTCTGGAAGTTGTCCAGACCTCTGTATGTATGCTGTGGCACAAGTGCTTGTACACACATACAAACACACACTAATAATAACTAACTTTAAACATGTGTGTGAAAGAAAAATCTTAGAGCAGAACTGGAACCCAAATTCTCTGACAACCTTCTCTGAATCCTAAGATCATGTGACTAACTTTTAATAGCAATGCCAAGGGTTTCCTATCTGACAGATCTCAAAGTTTTTGCACAGCACTATTCAAGTAGTAACAGGACCTCTGATTGAGAGTGCCTTTCTAGTGATTGACAAGTTTTGCACGTTACATTTCCAAGCCCAGAAGACTGTTTTAATAGTATTCACACTATCTCTATCTTATTTATTGCTTTAAAAAACTGGAGCTGACTTTTTAAATTTTATTTTTAAAAAGTGGAGGCAATGTAAATATAGAATTAAAATATTAAAATTAAGCCAGCTCACATTTTAAGGTAATCTTCACTTTATATCAAAACCACTAAACTTATACTAAAAAATATAGATTATAAAACTCACTTTATAAATAAAGAAATTAACTTTTAAAATATGTAAGAATTAAGAATACATTTTCCAAATATACTCTTCTACACACTTAATTTATATATATTTTTTTATATATATATAATTTTTTTTTTTTTGAGATAGGGTTTCTCTGTGTAGCGTTGATTGTCCTGGACTCACTTTGTAGACCAAGCTGGCCTCAAACTCACAGAGATCTGCCTGCCTCTGCCTCTGCCTCCCCAAATGCTGGGACTGCAGGTGTGCACCACCACACCCAGCTCTAGTTTTGAGTGTATTTTATATTGTTGGCTGTTAGTAATGCCAGATCAAACCAAACCTTGATTACCACCTAAACATATTACCAGTGTGCTCCACATCTAGCCCTGTAGCATATAGTTAATGCAAGCCAAATGAAAGAATTATAATTTCCACAGAAACATTATAAAAGTTAATATCTCCTGGATCAGACTGAGATTTCATGAAATATGAATGTGTTAATAAGAATGGTGAAATACTGAGTTTATTTTAAAATGATTATGTTTTAAGGACAATTTGATTTTCAATGAGCTTAAATATAGTTCTCTCATTTCATGATGGAAATGTCCACATTTTAAAATAAAATATTATAAACTACAATTAGGGCTGGAAAGATAGCTCAGAAGTTAAGAGCACTGGCTGCTCTTCCAGAGGTCCTGAGTTCAATTCCCAGCAACCACATGGTAGCTCACAACCATCTATAATGTGATCTGATGCCTCTTCTGGCACGCAAGTGTACAAGCAGGCAGAGCACTGTATACATAATAAATAAATAAATCTTTACAATAATCTACCATAGGTTTTCTAAGTTGTTGTATTTAAAAATCATGAAACATGATTTAATAACATATACAGAATGCAGAGGGTCAAATAAATGAAAACAAGTTTTCCCCCTGAATATCCTAAAATGAAAATATACAAGACCTTTTGTTATAAGTCCTGTCAGTTATGTTTTTATTTCCTATTTTAAAATAGCTTTCTAACAAACACATTTTAAAAACTACAACAATTATCAATGGTACATCGACAGCATTTTTTTTACCCAGTATACTTAGGCTCTCGGTCTGGAACACCTTCTGAAGTGGAGGGAAGTAAATAACCAGTAACTGTCCCATGATGGATCCAAGAACTGCGTAGCAAAACATCTTATTGCTGCAGAGTCCAATCTCAAACACAGACTTTGTCTGTTGGCAAAACAGAGAGTTCCGTTTACTCAGCCCTGCTCACAGAAGCGACATCATGATTATACTTTATTCAATTTCAAATAATCAGTATCACTGAACTCTATCATGCCAACACCACAAAATGCCCTAACTTTATTATTTTTGGAAAATCCATATCAAATAAGAAATTTTAATCCAACTTTTTATTTAACAAGAAAAAGGTTGGGGTGGGGGCAAAGATTGTAGGAGCCAAAAGTGGGGGAGGTCTATAGCAGCACAGCATTTGCAGGGGTGACAAGGCTGCTGCACAAGGCAGAGATGGCACAAGACCTGTACAAGAAATAGCCAGCTAAACCTCAGCTGGACAGAAGAGGTCATGACACCCCAACCCTAACTGGGAACTGATGGCTGCTGAGGGAAAGAGAGTAAGTTTCTTCACAGGTATGGCCCTAGGAAAGTAGCCCTGCTCAGGTAAGATGGTCCTACAGCTATGCATATATGGGCAACACTAAGCAGACTGTTTTGTTTCATTTTTTTAAAGAGAGCAAATGAAGTGGGGAAGGGGGCTAAAAGAGGATTTGGAGAGGAGGGGAGTGGATATGACCAAAACCATTATATGTATATATGAAATTCTCAAACAATAAAAATAATTTAGCAGGTTATATTTATATATGTATATGTTTATATATATATATGTATATAACAATGAATAACTAATAAAAAGAGGCCTTCAAATTGAATGAAAGTCAGGAATGTGAAGAACTGGAGGAAGAGGACATGAAAAGTCTGGAGTGAGGAACAGGAAGGGGGAAATTATGTAATTATGCTTTAACTAAATTCAAAATAATTGCAGGCTGGGAAGCTTAATCCCCAGCACTAAGGAGAGAAGTGGAAGTGACAGTGCTGCCTGTAATCTCAGCGAGCTCCAGCAGGTACAGACAGGAAGGTCTCAGGGGCTCACTGGCCAGCCAGGTGCAGACAGGAAGGTCTCAGGGGCTCATTGGCCCTCCTCTCTCCCTCCTTCCCTCCCCTCACCTCTCTCTCTCTCTCTCTCCACTCCCCACCCCTACCCCTACCCCTACCCTGTGGATTAGTATGTAGCCTCAGCTCCTTCCCCAGCACCATGCCTACCTTCCACCATATTCTGGGTCATAATGATAATGGACTAAGTCTGAAACTGTAAGTGGGCCCCAAACTGAATGTTTTTTAGGAGTTCCCTCGGTCATGGTGTCTCTTCACAACCACAGAACATTGACTAAGACAGTATCCCCAAAATATCAGTAAATTTTATTCATATTTTATGAAACTTTTTATCCATTCACTAAGGTAGATAACCCCAAACCCTTACCCAACAAATACACTTAATTATGAACATATGGAAAAAGTAAAACTACCTTTCATAAAACAAATACATGTTCTGCCTACATGTAGGCCTGCATACCAGAAGAGAGCACCAGATCTCATTGTAGATGGTTGTAAACCACCAAGCTGTTGTGGGAATTGAGCTCAGGACCTTTGGAAGAACAGCCAGTGCTCTTAACCTCTGAGCCATCTCTCCAGCCCCACAAGTACGAGTTTCTAAATTAATAGTCTAAACTAGTGATAAATCACTATACTTGGAAAACTCTAGTATGACAAATGCTTAAGGACACAGTTAGGGACTATCAAAGGGTTTCGAAAGGGTAAAAGACTTCTGGAACCAAAAAGAAACAACAATACATAATGTGCTTTGAATGGCCACGCAAAGTAAATTACTTTTCAAGGACACTACACTCTCAGAAAGCGCCCCAGGTTCTGGTGCTAGCACATTATTTTCTATCAAGAAAATGCAAACATCAATTAATGTACAACATAGGAAGAAAAAAATAAGAATTCTAAACTTTCACAATGACAGATGTGACGAGGAACAAACTATCCTTATAACAAGCCTTTCTAAAATGAGACTAACGGCTTTATAGCACCGTGATATTTGTCCTGTGGTCAGATGTTAGTCTAAATATATTCTATAATTATCTAATAATTGAAGATCAGACACCATCTAAGCTCAAACACCCCTTCTTTATTGTTGACCATAGCACATCTTTATAGAAAGATGTATGATGCTGTAATCTGTGGCTACAAAAATAAAAGCTAAAGTATCCATAATCTCTGTCCATTTCCTATGAAAGGCTGTTCTCAAACGGGTGAATTAAGTAGGACATTTTAAGCATACCTGTGACCTGGAACTTAGCGCATTGAACATGTCAAAAAACACAAAGCAAGTGAAAGTCATTGTTGTATCTCGTGGTGTTATCACATTGTCACGAAGCTGCCAAGAAGAAAGATAAAATGATATCTTTTTTTGTTTGTCTGTTTATAGCTGAATAAAATGGACAAACATTGCATGCTTTTAAAATTAAATAGCTTCATTCTAAACATGAAACCTATCTGAACTTTCTACAAACCACCTAGTGAACAAATATACTCTTCATTAAAGTTTTGAAAAAAATCTCATGAGCTATGTTCAGGAATTAAAATACTGGCACTATTTTAACACACCTATGCAAGGACTTAGATTTTCTTATTCTCCCCAAATTTCCATGCACATATTTTACTATATACTTAATGACTTTAAGCTATATTCACTTAATCCATATTTTTCATTCAGAGGGCTCTTCACTTGCCAATCATCTGTACAATACACTGAAATAACTAAGAATCCCAGTACACAGATGCATGGTAACACTGCAGTTTATCTAGTGAATATACCTCTCTCCAGAAGACAAACAAAGTCCCACAAACAATGATTATTGATGAAACAAGTATTTTAAGTATCAAATTTTTTGTCAAAATGCTGTCCTTCCAGTTTCGGGGAGGTTTCCGAATGACATCTTTATCCACTGGCTCTACTCCAAGGCTTAAAAACAAAGAGAACAAAGTACTTTAAAATGTTGTTTACACTTACTTTTACAACCTAATTAGCTTCAATTACCTAGGAACTAAATACTTTCTTTTGAAAACAAAATGTTGAATCATAAAGAAAACACTGGCCCCACTGTGGGCCATGCTGGCAGCTGTCTATAGTACCAACTACAAGCAGGAAGAAGGAAGCAGGGGACAACGGGAAGAAGAGGAAAGGAAGGAAAGGGAAAGTGAGGGGATGGCAAGGGAGACAATTGATTTTGTCATTTTCTAAACTCTTAGGCTTATGCATTTGGCAAAGTATAGTAGGCAATTGATAGCCAATTTAAAAAAAAAAACCATCTAATTTCATTTACATATAAATTGATTGTTCAAATCCATAACCTACCAAGAAAACAACATATTTCATACAAGGGTGTCTTTGATTAGGCAGATTTACTGCAATGGCCATGACAGACACCATTCACCTACCACACTACTAAAAAATGAGGCACTGAACTTTTTAAACACATATCTTACCAAGGCTCTTAAACAGAATTCAGATATGAAAGTAAATTTGGAGAGTATTGATTCAGTATTATGAAAGTGTCTCTTACATACAAGAGACTGAAACTGTTGCTAGACCTTAGAGCCACTAACAACTGCTATGCACTCAGCATGTGTAACCTATTTTTGAGAGAACAGTAGCAAAACCAGCCTTGCCTTGATTTCCCATGCAATCAACGTTTACTGTGTGAGCTATTACATAGCTGAAATCTTAAGTTACATACTTGTCCATGCCCTGACCCAGAGTAGTACATATGTATTTTCATGTGCACCATAATCATTTGCTGGAAACAGCAAACAGGCTGAAAGAGGCCTTATAAAATGGATATCATCTACAAGTGATAAAAGCAGCATTAGGAGTCAGTTGAATCAGTGACTTGATTCCTTGTACAACTCCAGTTAAGATTGTTTTAAAGTATCCTTCATTCCTTCCACATGTGAGGCTTTCTGTGCTGTTCAATAAAAGAGCCCTTTATAGGGGACAGATACACAGACATACAAGACAGCCTTCAGGCAGGCATAAATTCTCAGATTCACACGTCACAGTCAGAAAACAGAAGACATGAGGAGTGTGAGGAGGAGAGTTTAAATGCTGGCTCACTCTTGGTTAAATAACAGTAACTGGGTGGGGAAAGGAGTGGCACTTCTGATTTCTTCCCCTCAGCCAACAGCAATGCATTAGTGGTGACTGAGCTTATTACTACTGTGTTCAAACTGACTGCAGGAAATGTCTTCACCACAGCCAGTTCTTAGAACTCAGCTTATGTCCTAAGAACAAGAACTGTGATTGTTCCCTGTTCTGTTCCTACCTAAAAGCTGGCACCTCACACAGTGTAAAGGAACAGCACTACACAATCAAAAAGAATAAATGATATGCACATATGACAATTCATAAGCAGCATGGTGCTGAAAAGTCCATGATGAAGGTTTGAAATGTCTCATTCACAGCTGCCTTGTCTTTCCATCATTCCTGAATAAAGACTTACCTCTGAGCTGGGGGTCCATCCATAATAATATTGATCCACAAAATCTGCATTGCATTGAGAGGGTTAGGAAAGTTCATTAACGTAGCCAATGAGATTAAAGTTAATGCTGCTATACTCCTGTTGAAAAAGAATCATGTAAAAATTAGCACAGTAAATTTTATACATTAGTTGTGCAACACTTGCTGAGTAAGCATGCAGACCTCAGTTTAGACCCTCAGGACCCAAGGGAAAAGTTAGGGTTAGTGGTGCACGCCTGTAAACCCCACCATGTGAAGATAGACAGGAGGGTCCCTGCAGTTTGCCAGGTGGTCAGTGTGGCTAATCAGTAAGCTCCAAGTTCGGTGAAAACATGTTATCAAAGATTAAAGGAAGAGATGAATGAGAAAAACATCCAATGCAAGCACATACAGATATGTATACACATTCATTACACACACACACACACACACACACACACACACACACACGAACGAAAATCATCATGTTCTACATATTTTCAAGTTTCCTATTAACTCAACTGACCTATACTTCATTCATAGGAATATTTTGTTAAGATGTGAAGAGGCATTTCTGGAAAGTGAGTATGACTCTGCAGCCCAGTGTTGTGCTAATGTAGACTGAGCCGGCTCAATAATCTACTCAGTCTCCCCGCCCCCAGGTGCTGGAATCCAAAGGGAGGGCCACTCTGCCCAGCAAGACAAGAGTGTTTTAACAAAAGTGTTGTTGTTGTTGTTGTTTTAAATGCTTACACAACAATAACAAACGTAGTAAGATCTCCTCATTCTGGTAAAAGCTCTCCCTTAAGTAATACAGACCAGGCCTCTGGAAGCCTCCTGCCTCAGCCTTCTAGAATGCTGGGATTACAAACATGTGCCACCAAGCCCAGATGAGAAGAAGAATTTTTAAACCTACAAAACAATAGTTTCAAAACTATTTAACCACTTTTTGGCTATAGAAAACTATTCAATCTTTAGAAAAAGATAACCAAGAAACATTACTGGGATTTGACACATCCTCTGTTAGATTTCAGGAACAATTAAATAAATCTCAAAAGATTATCCAGGTATCCTTTAGTATTCATGAGAATTGGCCACTGAATCTCCTTTAAAATGTCAAGGCCCCAGTCACTTATATAAAATGGCAAAATAGCTACTACCTATTATTTATACATTTCCTATTACATACTTTAAATCATCCTACATAATTGATATCTAATATACTTAAAGAGTATATTAATAGCTGTTAGCACTTTTTTTCTTTTTAGAAAACTACTTATAAGCAATCTTCAAGATATAGGTCAGAATTTCTAGGCATTCTGTTTGTGATTACTTTTCAAATAATTTCTCTTAAAAACCCATTGGTAAAAGTTCTTACAAACTTACGTGCTCAGTTGGAATCTAACAAAATTTTTAATGTTATTATAAATGCCTTTACCCTCTTCAATTGCAGACCTGAAATTTAAAAATAGAGTAATAAGAAAATATCACATAAAGTATGCCTGTACATTTTGAAACTAAGTTACTAACCAAATAATAATACGTGCTTTTAAAAAAATCATTAAGTAAGATTAGGAAACATGAAAATATTTTAATTCACCAGAGAATTAAGCTCTATTTAAACTATTTTCATTATACAATATTCAAATTTTCTTTCCTCAAAAAACAAAAACAAACAAGCAAACAAAAAACCTGATAGGGCTGAAGTGATGGCTCAGTGACTGAGAGGGCATCTGCTCCTGCAGAAGACCTGAGTTCTGCTCCTAGCACCTACGTCAAGTGGCTCACAACCAGCTCTGACTCTAGCTTGAGAGGGGCTGCCACCTCTGGTCTCCATGGGCACCTGCACCACTATGGACACACATACATGTAACTAAAATAAATCTTTTTTTAAAAACTAAACATAAAAAGTACATATTCTCTCTCCACCCGAGACAATATTACACATTTCTGATACTAAAACAATGATATTCTATATCCTTCACAGCTCATTTTTTAAAGTAGGTTAAATTAAGAGGTCAAAAATTAAATGGCGCCAGGCAGTGATGGCACATGACTTTAATCGCAGCACTTGGGAGACAGAGGCAAGGGGATCTCTGTGAGTCTGAGGCCAGCCTGGTCTATAGAACAAGTCCAGCACTGCTAGGGATGCATCAAGAAACCTTGTCTCAAAAAACAAAACAATACCAACAAAGCCATGAAAGAATTATGGAATTTCCTTATTGTTCCTTATAACTATTAGACTAATATGCTGTGAAGAATTTAAAGATGTGGTTTACAAAAATTTACTTAAGGATTCTCACATTTACCTTGACCAAGGCTAGAAAAAGGTGCATTCTTAAAATAACTGTATCTTCCAGGAGGAGAAAAAAATACTTTTTTCCTTGCAAAAAGCTGGCAAATGTGGAATCCTGCACTCCAAAGTGAATCACTTTAGGCCACATGTGGGTAACAAAGCGTGGCAGGACTCATGATTAGAATGTACCATTCACAGCAAAGAGTGCAGCTCAGGTCATTTCATGTGCAAAGTGAGAGGCAGAGACCTCTGCCCCTGGCATTCCCCTCGAGTCCCAACTGGAAACCATGAGCAGCAAAGGCATTCAGAGCTCAGAAGCAGTATCATGAGCTGAGGGCAACAACAACACTTAATAATATAAGAAAATACACATGAATGTGAACTTAACTACTAATACTATATACATGTCTCTCATAACTTTAATAAAGACTGGAGCAAGAGAGTCACTGTTGTAATATCACTCTATGCCCAGAAAACTGTGAAAAATGGCTAGCACTCAGTAAATATTTCTTAAAAGAACAGACTCATCATTTATTATGTCTGTTCCATTTGCACCATTAACTTTCTCTTGAATTACATAAAATAAGTTATCCAAAAAACATGGTTTAATCTGCCCAATACTACCAATTCTTTTCAAGCTGAATTATCTGAAGGTGAGATGCGTGAAGGAGAGAAAACCTAACGTCTTACATTATGGTTTGGAAATCATCATCCACCAAGATCATGTCTGCAGCCTCTTTGCAAACATCCGTGCCAGTCTGGCCCATTGCAACGCCAATGTCTGCTGCCTTCAGAGCAACTGCGTCATTTACTCCATCTCCTGTCATGGCTACAACTGACCCATTCTTCTGCAGAGACTAAAGAGGGCCAGAAAAGTAGAGCAGAGAGAATTATTCTGATTTTTTTTAAGAATCAGATAATGGGATAAATAAGTATTATCAACCACTTTTCACAAAATTAAGATTAGAAAAAAATATAACTTCATTTTTCAATCAACTTCAATAAAATTTACAAAATAGCTGTTACTAGCACTCTCATCCAAGAGAACTGTGTGTCTGAAATATGGCAGTGTACTATACTATGGTTTGTAACTAGGGGATTTTGCTTTCCAGAGAACATCTAACAATGTTTAGTGGCATTTTGACTGCCTTGCGTTGTAAGATGACACTGACATCTACTGGGCAGGAGCTAAGTATGACACTACACATTCTTAAATGCCCAGGACAGCACTATCTCCCCTAGCTACAAATAACCCACCATAAACTGTCAACAACCTGAAAATTCAGAAGCTCTTAATTATGTGATGGCTAGCTACTATACATAAGTAAATCTGCTTATCAACTGTTGGATACAAATTCAGTTGTCCTATACTTCAATCAAATGGTACATAATAACAATCTAGTCAATGATGCATTCAATTAAGACAGCAGATGAAGCTGAAATAGTCTTAATGCCTGTTGATATGCAAGCGGTGTGGTGTGTCACACACTGCTCACTTATTTGTGGAACATGCCACATAATGAAAAGTTATTTAATGATACACTTCTAAAACATAGCTTTATTAACAAACTCATGGCAATAATAAGCCTTTCTTGATACTGTGCACCCTCTTAAAACATCTTTCTTAAATTCACACAGTGTCTAACTATCACTTCTCATACTGGGATGATTCAGCTATGGATCCCTGCCAGAATACACATCCACACTCTGTTTAAAGAGGCTCTACTGGAAAATGATTAATAGCTTCCTTCTATGACTTCCTATGCCAACTAAACTGCTATCGTTTCTCTGTAAAGCTCTTCAAGAACTGTGTGTTTTGTCTCACAATACTTTTAAGTTTGATATCCCATCAATACTCTTTGTAATGAAGACAAAGTAGCAATATTTTATATAGTGAATTTAAGATAATTTGGTTTTCAGGCACCCACCTTAATAATTTTCATCTTGTGTCTCGGGCTTGCTCTGTAAAATACTGCAACCTGTTAAAACACAGCTACAATAAGAATCTCCAATGTTAGCAAGTAGCAGTGTTTCTAGATAATAACACTTTTAACAACTTAATGTGGCACAAAGACTGAAATCAATGCCATATATGTGCCAACATCCACCTCATGCAGGAATGAAACCTTTACCAAAGGAAAGGGTATATTATATTCATCAAAGGGAACTGCCTACTTGTATAAAACCTTCCTCTGCAGCTGCCAAGCAAGATTCCAGGACACAGTTTTTGCCTTAAAATCCCCTTACCCTTCTGTTTCTCCATTCTCCAATGTTTCTCTCACCTAGAGTGCCAATAGGGTCATTATAACAGGCGGATCTGAGCCTAGGGGTCCTGCTCAAACTATGGTACCAGCCAAGGACAATACAGGCAGTAAACTTCGAACCCTTACCCAGATCTAGCCAATGGACAGGACATTCTCCCCAGCTGAGTGGGGAGTGGGGACTGACTTTCACACGTACTCTGGTGCCCCATATTTGACCACGTCCCCTGGATGGGGAGGCCTGGTGGCACTCAGAGGAAGGATAGCAGGCTACCAAGAAGAGACTTGATACCCTATGAGCATATACAGGGGGAGGAGTTCCCCCTCAGTCAGTCACAGGGGAGGGGAGTAAGGGGAAAATGGGAGGGAGGGAGGACTGGGAGGATACTTGGTGCTACACTTAGGTAGTGAACGCCTGAGTACAGTACAGTCCTAGCCAACTGGAATAAAGACTTCCAACTGGCTATAAACTGTGTCTGAGTGGTCATCCCTAGTGGGCTCTCTGTAACATTTAAATGTATTAAAAAAAAAAAAACTAAGCCACATATATACTCAAAGCATACTTGTATCAACATATGTAAAAGTCTGATTATTCAGAAATCAATGATGAAGTATATGCTGCACTGAAATGCTATGTAAGTGTTTGGCAAAAGCAGTAGAATGTACAATATATTCAAATAAACACTGATGGTGAGCACTAATGTGCTACACTGTGCCTTTGTTGCACATAATTTATTTTCAACACTGCAAAACACTTCTCTGTAACTATTCTGGGTTACCAAAAATGAAAAGCCTGGTATTGTTTGACTGAAGACGCATTCCTTTACAGGCAGGCATATTTATTAATATGTAATAAATACATCTGTTAATTATAAGGTTTTAATATGCTTCTGATTTCATCTCAAAAATAGAAGCAGCCACTTTCAGACCAAGCAGATCAATACCCATACTGTCAATGATTACTTGGTCTTTTATATGTGGTACGTATCACCACACAAAGTAAAATGAGTTCTTAAAGCACCCAAATAAGTTCATCTTGCTGAGTAAAAACAACAAAATTTGGTAAATGTAAAATTAAGGTCTAAAGAAACCATATCCTATACTAAGAAATGACTAGAAAGTAAAGTGTATCTCTACTACTTGCAATTGAAATCAAACTTAGAGATAACAACACACTGATGATCTTTTGAATTTTATTGTATGTTTGTCTATCAAAGGGGAGTAACAGTGATTAAAGACCAAAGTACGACCACTGTGGTTTGGAAGTAAAAAGTGAGGCAACAGGAGGACAGGATAATACAAAGCTACATTACAAAAGAAGAGAATACAGAGAAATATTGGGGATGGGAAAAATACCAAGAAATTATCCACAAATGGCCTACATATTCTCAGAAGGGCTCTGCAAGGGCATTTCACTCTTCCCTGTTAGCATTGCCCTGGGAATCACATTAGTGATCGGCATCCACAGCTGTTTAGACTGACATAAATTGACGAGGTATGATGGGGAAAGGAAGTTAGGGAGAAAACAGAAAAGCTTTAAAGCAGAGGCTAGTGAAGAAAGAGGTTACAGCAATTAGAATAACCAGTCAAAGCTCCTCACAGCTCACAGAAGACTTCCTACTCATGTAGTGGACAAACTGTAGGTGATTTTTTTTTAAAATGTATAACCTTCAGAAAGTGAAGCAATACACAAACCAGGAGTATGAGGATTCATTAACAGACTGAGTAAACAAATGGAAGTACGAATATGAAACAGAGAAAACAAAGAATGAATAAGGATACCCTGTTCTACCTATGGATGGCAGGACACATTCTCACAAATAGAGAATGCTGACAAGCCCCACGTATACTTTACAAGCAGCCAAAACTCATCTTCCACATTCCTAATTATTCTAGGTAAATAAATAAATAAATGCACATGTAGATATTAAAAGATTTGGAATGTATTCCACAGAATTATGAAGAAGAAATACTGAAATGGCAAACAGAATTATATGATATTAAGATATAAGAAAACTAGTAGACTGGTAATTTAAAACTATTATCTGTAAAGTAAGAAAAAGGCTCTGCAAATTAATCAGAAACAAAAGCAGGTGAAATAGAACCTGCTGGCTGTCAAAGGTTTACATGAATACAAGACGAAGGGTGGGGAGCAAAGTGGAAGGAAGAACAGTCCTGCTCATTAAAAAATCCATTAATGAGTCTGGCATGATGACACACTCAGGGAGGCAGACACAGGCGGATCTCTGAGTTCAAGGCTAGCCTGGTCTACAAAGAGAGTTCCAGGACAGCAAGGGCTGTTACACAGAGAAATCCTGTCTGGGGTCGGGGATGGAGTGGGAGAGATCCATTAGCGTTTAAAGCACAGACTCATTTAAAACACATAAAAAACCTGTAAGAAGGCCATGCTATTATACAATTCCTCTCTATTTAACTAGGTCAATAAGCTAACTTCAAGGCTTGGACTTGATTTTATTTGTCTCTTTAGAACAGTGCCAGGGTATCTGCCATAATTAACACACCGACACTCTACTTGGGAAAGAAAGATGATGTCATCTGTCCAAGCTAATGATGTAATTCAGAATTTGCTTCTTCCTTCTCTAAATATCTTTTAAGCTTGTTTCCAGAATGTATTAGCATTTTGTCAAAGAACCAGGGGGAACTGGAAAAAAAGCAAATCCAAAGCTGGAAGCCCAGGAAAAAGGCTGAACAAAGGTCTAGTGGGGAAATGTTTAAGTAACTATAGATTTTATAATCACTTAGTAATGCATCCCTAGCCCATACTGCTGCAGAGGCCAATATAGGGTTGATTTCATAAACTATAAGGTAACACAATACACAAGCTCCCGTTCAAATATGTTAAGAACTCCCCCAGCCCCACCCCACCCCCATCCCTCAATCTCAAACAAAGAAAATGTATATGCTGCCTTGGATGCTCTGAAAGAACATCCATGAATGACTAGGGCTTGATAACGCTCAAATTTCTTGAATTTCAGGTAAGTAAACAGTGCCTTTCTGATAGAAGCACTCCACTTCATCTGTATACTCAGAGATAGAGAAAGTGCAGCCAGGTGTCCAAGGACTCAACACTGCTGCACTTAGTACAGAGTGTGAAAATACAAACTGAAATCTTGTCAGAAGACAGTTCAGCAGGAAGTTTTAAGAACCTTCCCCATGCACCTTGGTCAGATTATTTCAGATGCAGGAATTTGGTCTACAAAAATAATTCTATCTGCAAGTTGCATGTACAGTAATGTTCAGAACTACAAGTAACACAAGATGAATTTTTAAGTAGCAATGCCATCCACTCTCACTGGCTCTGAGACATCAAACTCTACAATTGCCCAAAATGGAAATAACCAAGATGCCCTTCAAAACCAAGTGTCACAGTCATATATTCAAGTAAAAATCATAGTTAAGCAAGCTTCTGAGTCAGAAAAGGGCACGGCAATGCTTAGTCAAAAGAGCCAGCCTGGAAAGGCTATTTATGATGTAACTTCAACCCCACTACACTCTTAAAGCATAAAGAACAAGTAAGGGAAACAGCAAGGATCTCTTAAAGCAACAGGATAGTTCTATATAACACTAATGGTGGGCAAAGCAAATACCCATTTGTCAAAACCCCTAGAAGTAGTAGAACTGGGGTAGGTATAATTTCCTCACTTATTCTGAAGAATCAAAACTTGTGCTAAAGAGTCCATTAGTTGCTAAAAATTTTCTAAGTGGAGTCATCCATCCTCTATAAAGTGACTATAATTATGTGTAATATGTACACTCCTGATTGCTTCATTATCATTAAAATATTCACAGTAAAACTTCATAAACTACATAAAGTAAAAACTAAGACTTCACTAAAAAAGTGGTTATATAAACACATCTATACCAGGTGTTTATATACTCGTGCACAGTAGACAACTACACAAAATACAGTATTAAAGGCATATTTTCAAGTAGTACCTCGTTTTCAAAATGATGAAGTTACATAAAATGAGTATTAAGCTTGTAAATATATAAAGTACAAACTATGTTTTTGCTAAAATATGTATTTTAAAATTCACACAGGTTAACTTATTATACTAGTGTTATATGGGCACATAACTTGAGTGTCTCTATTAGATTATTGATAATTTGAATAGTAACTTGCTGTTTAATTTTTCTACAATAAGCATATGCTATTATTGAAATTTTTCTAATAAAAGTTATTAAAATATATATTACAAGCACATACACATTATATATATATATGATGTTGATATAATTTAAGGAAATTCTGTATCTTGAAAAGGCAGCTTTTAAGTATAAACCGAAGTAAAAGAAGCAATACATTTTATTATTACTGGCAACATATGGCTAAAACAGCTGGTGGGTCAGGCATAGTAGCACACGCCTTTAATCCCAGCACTCAGGGAGGCAGAGGCAGGAGAATCACTATGAGTTGGAAGCCAGCCTGGTCTACAAAGTGAATCTAGAACAGCCAAGACTACACAGAGAAACCCTATGTCGAAAAACAAACAAAAAACAGCTAACCAAATAAATTCCATATAGTACTTACTTTGAAGGACACATGCACACAAATAACAACACGGAAAACATAATGCTGCTCAGCCAGGTTCAATAAGGCCTCCATTAAGCAAAATCAGATAATGAAAATAACTTCATATAAGGAAATGTGGCTTTAAAGAAGTCACTATGCTATTCAAAACTGGAATTTTTTTAATAAATAATCTGCTACAAAAGTATTAGAATCAAAGATTAAAAAGCATTCCAATGCCAAACAATCAGCCTTTCTACAGATGGTGCTGGAACAATGAAATACCATGCATAACAAAACAAATTCTGACCACTGCAATATATATAATTAAAATTCTAAATGAATGCTGGCCAAAATAAAAAGCCCTAAAGCTATAAACCTAAGAGAAAACCCTCTGAAATCCTACTCTGGACAAATCTTTTAAATAAGAAATCACAAAGATGACCCATGAAGTAAAGACTGATAAGCCAGACTTTATCAAATTAAACATTTCTCTGCAGCCACGCCAGAAAAAAGCTGAAAAGGGCTACAATTTTTTTTTTTAATCTCAGAATTAAGAAAGAAAGCAATGTAATTTTTAAAACTATTCAGACCGGGTAAATAAAGGCCATAATATGGCAAACAAGTACATTAAAAAAAATTGAAATTGAAAGGTTTTAAGGGAAATGCAAATGAAAATCACAATGAAGCCTTCCTATACACTATGAGAAGGCAGTGAGGGAAATGGCCACTCCACAGGTGCTATTACTAAAGAACAACAGGAACAGTCCCACACTGCAAAGAGAAGCCCACGGCAGTGCCACACTGTCACTCAATGTGGAGTATCTTACAAAGTCAAGAACACAGCAGCCATATGACCCAGAAATTACTCAGGTATTTACATGTGAGGAAAACTGACTTTCACAAAGAAACTAATAAACACAGCTTTACTCACTATCAGCAATCACTGAAACAACCCAGCTGTCCTTGGACTGGAGAGATACAGCGCAACCATACACTCAAACACTGCTCAGCAACTGGGGGTGGGCGGCGCACTAAGACACACAGCAACACAGTGAAGGGACATCTCCAATGTGTTATGTGTCAAAGACTCAGGAATCGAATTCAAAAGTCTCATACTAAATGGCCTTATTCTAACAGAATTCAGTGAAGTACAGGAACAGAAAATGAATCCTAGACCTAGGAGAACAGCTGACTATAAGAGGTCATGAAAGAATTAAGGGATAGGAAACTGTTCTGTGTCCTGTTTGTGAGAATGTTTGTAAGTAATGTAGGAATCTGTCCACACTCAGAACTGTACTCGAGAATAAGTGTGTTTTACCATCTGTAAACAACACCTCGATCTCTTGAAAAAAATAAACAAACTCAAGCAAAAATAAAAGCAACTAAAGTGTAAATAGTATCAACTAAACCGTCTTCTAATTTATACATACAAGCCCTGAGTTACCACAGTCTTTCCTCGGAGGAGATTCGGTTTTTGCCAGAGGTAATGATAACAATATGGTTTATTTCAAAGAAACATCACTTCAGAATTTGGAGAAGCAAAATTGGTGAGCATTTCTCATTTACAAGTGGGCAGCTTCGCGGAGACACCAGTGACGGCCGGTGTCTGGGCTCTCAGAGGCAGCAGTGCGGGCCTACCTTTGGCACTATCTGTGAAAGCTGCTGGATCTCCATAACATCCACCTCTTCTCCAGACACAGACTGAGAAGTTTTAGAATACAATCCCAGGCGGCTAGCTAAAGTAAAAGGAGAAAAAGTATATAACAACCACATTTCTTTGCTTGAAGAGTTAGTAAAACTAGGATTATTTAGTGTGTTTTTCTTTTTCTTTTTTTTTTTTTAAGATTAAAAACTGTCAAGGGATCATACAACTGATAAGACAAAGCTATCTGAAATTCATAGCAGTCTGAAGTTTTCTGCTTGAGTATTTTGGTTTTGTTTAAAATTAACAGTAAAGAATTGTCCCTAAGTCAGCAAACCCTAAAAACTAAAACTAGACTAATCAATTTCCTCTCAGCAGCTCAACTCTAATAGCAACCAGAATGTACTAAAGCAAAAACTGGTGGCAGAATGAGTTGCATGCAATCATGTAGATGCATATAAATGAAAACACAGGCTGAAAAATCATTCTCCCAACATCATGATTCTAGTGACCCTTAAGGCAACTAAATGTAAACATTTTAGCCCAGACCCATCACAAATTAATAAAATCAGAATTAACAAAGCCTAGCAAATGTTAAATTTAAACTTTACAGGCTCCAAAAAATTGGCACTATGCTTCTCCCCAGCTGACATTTCTGAAGGTAACTCTAACTAACTTTCACACCATGTGATGAGAAACAAGAAGTAGACACCATGCTGTCCTCTTAGTATCTGTGCTCACGTCTGCTTTGAAAGTTACACTTAAGCTGAAAAGAATATATATCCTCAATTTATTCTTCCTTTCACCTCCCTGAGCTGTGTTCACACCTGTCAACAAGTGAATTATAAAGCATAAAGTCAACTACCCTTCTGAATACACAAATGATTTCATAATGAGTTAGTTTTCAATATTCTTTAATCAAAATTCAGTTTATCTACAATCTTTGATACGTTTGAGCAAAAACGAGTAAGTTGCTATATAAACTCAATAGTATACAAACGTTATTTCCTAGCTAATGTTTATAAAACTAGGCACTGCAGTGTTTTATGAAATTTATTGAAACCAAAATGCAGCAGCTCAGCTATACCGATGGCAATTGCAGTCTCCTGTGAATCTCCAGTGATCATTTTGATGGAGACTCCTGAGGCAATGAGTGTTGTGACAGCTTCTTTGACACCAGTTCTAGGAGGATCAATGATTCCTACCAGGCCAAGGAAGGTCAGCTGTCCCAGTTCCGGACCAGAAGCCAGGGCAAGAACTTAGGAAATAATAAAATACAAAACTGGAAAATACTGGTTGTGAAAGCATTAAATTTAGCTGACCAAAAAAAAAAAAAAATCACGTAAGGCATATGTCATCTATAGTTACTGCATATTATTTACAATTCAAACTTATCACATACCAACACATTGTAGTTGAATAATTCTGTAGATTGCTTTTAGGCTATTAAAAATTAAAAGAAATAAATCCAAAGAATATTAAGCAGAGAAGACAAATGAGAAAGAATTAAGAACATTCTTTCATAGCAAACACATAACAGCCACCATCCAAAGAAACTACAACATCCTTAGAAAATATCATTCATTATATAGGGGAAAGTAAGATTTCGTCAATTAAAACTCAAGTTTAAGCAAAAAGGCCCCTTTGAAGGTGGTTTCTAATATATCTTCATCTGAGAAGGCTATATTAATTGTACACAGCCTGTATATACACAATTTTATACATGCTAAACACTAAAAAGTTCATCTATAAAGTGTTCTTAAGGTCATAAATACCAACAAAGTCTGTTTTCACTGCCTCCAAACATTAACAAGCATCTCTTGCTCATAATTTTAGCTGTCTAGGAGCTCGTGTCTATCTTATCATTATGTTTAGTTTCCTGTCATCATTAGGCAACAAGATTAAAGAGAAAGTCATGCTCATTTTCCAGGTATCACTCAGCTTTACTCTGAGAATTCTGTAACTTCTGGTCACTACCATGATAAATCAAAAGGACATATGTAAAAGAAACTTTTATTCTCCTTGCTCAATTGTCTCAGAGGCTTACTACCTGCCTCGTTCTGCTGGCCTAGGCCTGGTCCGGGAAGCTTCTAGCCTCCATGCAATCTAACCTAGGCCTAGCACATTTTCAGCCTCTGAGACTTACTGCTTAATAACCTCACCCTTACTTGTTCTTTCTGATCTCTCGCCTGGCTGGTTCAACTTAGCTGTTCTGGCTCAAACTCCTCTCCCAGCTGACTTATTTAATCTGGCTTCTCTCTCAGCTCTGAATTGCTCTGCTTGGCCTCAAATTAACTCAGCAATCTGCTCTAATCTTCTGGCTCATTGTCTTCACCTGAGTTGTCTCTGCAACCATCCTGGTAAAAACTGCTTCTCTCTCTCTCTCTCTCTCTCTCTCTCTCTCTCTCTCTCTCTCTCTCTCTTTTCTCTCTCCTCCCTCCCTCCCTCCCTCCCTCCCTCCCTCTCTCTCTCTCTCTCTCTCTCTCTCTGAAAAACTGCCTCTTAAATAGCTTCCCTTTCCTCTCTCTTCTCCTGAGAGTTGAGCATACCCTATTCAATCAAATCTTCTCAGATTCACCACCTTTTCTGCCACTAAACTAGGCATCAGTTTCAAACATGGGTGCTTCCTCCTACAAACTAACTTTACCTTCATTTGGGATTAAAAGCATGCGCCACCACAACTGGACCTAAGCTTTTCTTTACCTGATACTTGCTCTATCCCAGGCTACCCTTGAACTCAGACCTGTTTGCCTCTGTCTCCTGGATTAAAGGTGTGTTTATATTCCAGTCGGATCACACAGATCTAGAAGATCTTTGGATGTGATCTTTTGCCAGAGCAGCCATGTTCTGAATTAACATTCTTCTACAGACATATCTGCAGCAGGGAGATTATGAGACCAAACACTTACTAATAAGTATCCACAAAAGCACACTAAACTTAAGTGTCTCAAAGGGAGCTTTTAAAGTCCCAAAAGAGACCAAAGAACAGTACTTGTTTTTATTTAAGCAGAAAACATACATGGAGGATTGGAAAGTCAAAGTTGAAGACAAACCACTTCTATTTAAGTGTGCAGGTATACCCCACAAAGGCTTTCACTCTGAAGGGAAAGAGCTACCTGGCAGTCCCTGGTGCTAGGAGAGAGGCAGAAGGCAATACAAGGAGTATCAATGTGCACGCTAGCTAATGCTAAGTAAGATCATTTCTGCGTAGGGTGGCACTAGCCCAGAGATCGGTCTTCTGTATTTAGGCACTCTTTAGAACTAATAAAGACCTATTTAGGATACTCTTTAGGGCGAGTTGATAAAGAATGTGTAGACAGAAGTCCTCTGATACAAAACAGTTACTATGGTTTGAATATGACATTTCCCATACCCTCATGTGTTTGAATACCTGGTCCCCAGCTGGCAACATTTTGTGAGGCTGAGGAAGCTTCAGGATATGGGACTTACCTGGAGGAAGTGGGTCACTGTAGGATAGAACCTAAGTGTTAGAGCTCACCATCCTGGCCCTCTCTACTGCCCTGATATATAAGCTAACAGCTTCCCTCTCCTATTTCTACCACAAGCCACTCCCAGCACCATGATGGACAGCACTCTTCAACTACGCATCAAAATCCTCCTCAGTTACGTTTCTTCCTGTCAGATAGCCACCACAAGAAGAACTAAAGAACTAAAATATGCTGAAATTTCAAAATGTAGGACCACAAGCATTTTTAAGAAACAAACTTTGTAAGATGAAGCATAACCATACATCAATTAATATTTTAATGTATACACATTAACATTTAACACTTTAACTCCTCCATTATAGTAATAACAAATAGAGAAAGGATGGACAAAAGACCTAAGTGACAAACAGCACAGTATTTCCTAAATTCTGTGAAACAAATGTTTTCCTCTAACAATTCTAGTTTACCTCTCAATGCTACACTATTACCCATACACAAAAAAACTCAGCAATTCTTCAGCCAAACAGCCCAGCAGATAAAGATACTTCCTACACACCTTGACAACCTGAATTTCATTCCTGGAACTTAACACAGTAGAAGTAGAATTGATTTTCATGTGTTGTCCACTGTGACTCCCTCCCTCCCCCCCCCCTCTCTCTCTCTCACACACACACACACACACACACATCTAAAATAAATCTCTATACTACTTGAGAGCACTGTAGATCTATAGAGACCCAAGAGTTCACATTTTACTGTCATCTTGACTTTCCATCGTTTGAGGGCCAGTTCTTCAACTCTTATAGAACACACCACCTCAGAAATCACAACAGTTCTGACACCTGGAGTAGAGTTGGACAGCTCAGGCGTGAAGTAGGGATTCAGCTACAATTAAAAGAAGACCTTTTCTCCCCGAACAGGGACAATGCTGAAACAGCCTTACCTCTGAGTCCTGCTGAGCCCATCCGTGCCTTCTCTTGTTGGTATAAATCCCTCTGCTGCTGGGTAAGGGCCAGAGTCTGTCCTTTGTTGTTGTACGTAGTACAATACTTAATCACCTGTTCATAAGCACCCTTCATAAAACAAATCTCTGGTCTGTCCTAAAAAGAGAATCATACCAAGTTTACATTCAAATTGTATATATATCCTACACAAATCCAAAAAGAGACATCAATCTCTCATGATCCTTAGCACAGTTATTCAAGTCCAATGCTTTGAGTGGTACTTACACTTTAAAAATTATTAACGCATGTAGGGGTTTGCTGTATGTTTTATGAAAACACCTGTCCTACTATACCTTACGCTAGAAGCAACACTTTACTAAGCCTCAAGTTGGGCATTGTGAGATCTGGGACATGGTTCTTCACCATGCAGCAGGGAAATGAAAGTGATCTAGAGTCAGTCCAAGGGTAATGGTTCAGGCTCTTAATTAACGACTGTGTTTCTATGTATCTACCTACCGATGATGCTCTTTACTGCTCACAACCACCTTGTGATTAAGAGAACTAACAGACTTCTTCCCTTTCTCATAGTAGAAATAATATTAGTCTAGCACATACAAGGCCCTCAGTTCAACCCCAAGCATGGGAAAAACAAATACAAAATAATCCCCAGTGGCTTCTACTGAACACCTGCAGTCTCTACCAGCCCTTCTTATTCTAGGCCCTTGTCACTAATCAAACCAATTTACAATCTTTCAGCTGTCTTCTTTGGTTTGTATTCCTGAGTTTTTAATACAGTTATACGGTGTCTCCTTCAGTTAACAATTTACATGCTGTCCACTGCAATGTCAGTTTGATCCGGTGCATCTATGTTCATTCTCCAACCTCTACAATATAAAGCACATGTTGTCAGAACGTGCACTGATTCCTCCTCACTGAGCCAACAAGAGTGAGTACAGTGGCTCTCTTAACATGCTGGCTCTCTGCACCCCTTAACCCAAAAGTCAGATGGGACTTGTTTCATCCTGTAACTATGTCAAGAACCCTGTCATCTCCACATGGAAACGTAAGAGCCACTTCAGTTTGCTTCATCTACCCATGGCTGTGACAGTGTGTGCTCACTTTCAGCCTCCATCTACCAGGATTATCAGCAGGGGATGAATTCGTGAGAGGTTGAGAATGTTTATATAGCCATCATACCTGATCCATCAAGTCATACTTCTCTTTCTGTTCAAGTTTTATCATCTGAAAAGTTAATATTTGTTTTTCTTTTTACTTAGCTTCATTTACAACTTCCTGAACTCTGCATGTGGTAATGATCACAGGATGAAAGGAGCAGGCAAGCAGCACTTCTCTCCCTTCCCTTCACTCTCCTCTCCTTCCCCTTTCTAGGCTGTTACATTAATGAATCAGGGGCTCCCTTAGTCCCAGGCCCTTGCTTTAGCCAACAGTCCCCACCGTTGCGCTCCCACACTTCTAGGATCTCCTCCTGTGGAGCCTTTGCCGCACTGACTCCCACGTGCCCAGTGTTGCAGCACAAAGCACCAAAGAGCCCCAATCAGCCCTAAGCCTCCTCTTCTGGTCACCCTCTCACCTTATACATGGCATTGCCTCCTATTTCAAACATCTCAAAAACATTTACAATTGCTCTTTTTCACCCCTATAAGGGTGCACCATTTCTTGAGTATGGACCACATGTTTATCGCCTTACATTTTCCACATTTAACACAGTTTAGAACAGCTGGGGATTCCTGTTCTGGAAATATTTCTAGCATTATCTGACAACATTTCATTTCTTTCTTCTTTTTATTTGTTCTGTTTTGTCTAGCTAGTTTTTTGGGGTTTTTTTTGGGTTTTTTTGTTTTTTGGTTGGTTGGTTGATTGGTTGTTTTTGTTTTGTTTTGTTTTGTTTTTTAAGAGATAGACATCTCTATTTAGCTCTTGGCTGTCCTGGAACTTGATATACACAGACCAAGCTGGCCTTGAACACACAAGAGATCGCATGCCCCTCTGCCTGCATGCTGAGATTAAAGGCATGAGCAGCATGCCTAGCACAATCTTACTTCCTGTCCTCTCTATGCTATTCTCACTGTTACAAGTGTCCTCAATCTCCAAAGCTTCTAACAGAGTCCTTAGTTATCAACTAGCACTTCTAACTTAAGTATTTTGCCATTACTTCTCATGGTCTTCAGGAATCTCCTACAGCCTCTGGCACTACCTCTGCCCACTTGATCTGAGCCTTTGTATGCTACTTCAGTCTGTATCTTTATATTAAACACTTCCCCAGTCACCAGAAAACCTACCTATCCATTTAGGCTCCCAACTAAAGAACCTAGCAGCTCCCTGGATACTAGTAACACTAGTCAGATAGCTGACCTGCTACAAGGGAGCAGAGAAAGCCCAAGAGTAGGAAAGCTTTTGTCCTTGCTACTGAAAAGACCAGGGAGCCCTTCTAGAACTCTCCAATATCCTAAGACAGGACCAACTGTACACACTCAAAGAGACCAGTGAAAATGAGGGCTAGAGGCTTGTTCTTTACGGTGACTTTCCCTCCGCTTTTGTCATTAAGCCTGCCAGCACTCCACTCCTATCCTCTGCTCAGACCTCCTATAAAGAAATAGTAATAGTTTTAAGTAAAGAGGCAGAAAAGGCATTTGGAGAGGAAGGGTTCGTACCAGTTCCTCACTTAAGACTTTCAAGCTTCCCTCTCATTCTTTGCCTGTCTCACACCTGCTTTTTAAAGTACTTATGGCTTTTTATCTTTTTATTCTAGAGATTAAGGAATAAGTATACGGCCATATTCAAAAGACACCTCTAAAAGCAAACTGGGAGCCATTCTAGTTATTTTTAAATTAGCAAGTTTGACCAGGCTCTCAGGCTGGCCTCCCTTCTAGATCCACTTAGTGTCATTTGTGTGCTTAAGTTGTGCCCGTTAATTCCATTGGTTGCTTTCATCTTCCAGGGAGTCTTCTGGTTGGAAAATGAGAAGAATCCCCTAATTAGTGTGGTCTTACTTATTCTATGGATAAGACATTTTCAGTAAAGAGCAGTCTGACAAGATAAAATCAGCAGCTTATAATGAATTCTCATTAAGAAGAAAATCATATCAAGAAAACCTGATGTCAAAAGTTGTCAATATCTAAGATCAGGTTATAACCCACTAAAGCTGTGAGCTCACAACCCAAACTAAACATTTCAATACAGAAAGTCCATAAAGAAGAGTGTCATAATAAAGACACTCTTTACACTGTTGATTGTTATGCTCTTAACCAGTGGTTCTCAGCCTTCCTAACACTGCAACCCTTTAATATAGCTCCTCATGCTGTGGTAACCCCTAAAAATAAAATCATTTTCATTGCTTCTTCATAACTGTAATTTTGCAACTGCTAGGAATCATAATATAAATATCTAATATGCAGGATATCTAATATGCAACCTCCAAATGGGTCACAATTCAAAGACTGAGAACCACTGCTCTAAGGCAACAGGACCTATTAGATACAGCAATTTGCGGGATCTAATGGTAGATTAAAAAATAAAGTTGTCCCCTAAGCTGAATTGGATGTGCTCTTTTATTGTTTTGAAGTGGGTATGAGATAGAGCCTCACCCTATAGCCCAGGCTAGCCTGGAACATACTATGCAGCTGACCTCACACTTGCAGCAATCCTACTTCAGCCTCCCAAATGATAGAATTCTGTACAAACATTTTTAAAGAGAGCGATACCTGTTGCGTTCGGTGTACACATTTAACAGCCATCCACTTTTGCTCAGAACTAAAAGGGTATTCAGTTTTTCTGATGTAGTCTTGTTGCAGTCCATCAAGTCCCATCTGTAAGACCAAAACAAAAATAAAATTAATTCTAACGAACATGTGTTTGTTTTTGCCTTTAACAAGCAATGCAAATCACAACTTAAACATGTTGAGTTAACATAAATGGATCCTCTCCCAAGTATTGGTGAAAGAATAGTAATGTTCTCTCTATAGACTGCATTTCCCTGAAGAGCAGCACTTAATTTCAACAGGAAAGCCTGGCTGCTATACAGACAGAATACTAGATTATATGTATACCAAGCCTTCACATAAACTGTATTAATCTCCCCAGCAGCTCAAATTCTAGAAGAAAATAACATAATAATAAATAAACATGTAACCAATAAATAATAAAGATGAACTTTTTTTACTCAAGAAAAGTTTCATATTTAACTCTTCACTTATTAGCAACTGTGATGTTTCTTGTCTGTTGCTATCACCTTCATCCCAAGACTTTAGTACACTATTGTGAAAGTGTTTATCAGATTGAAACATTCCATCTTGCAGAGAAAGTAAACAAACCAAAAGAACTTCAGGAAGTCCCTGAAACTGACCAGATGGACTATGCCCCTCCCTCCAAGACTAAGCAATAAAGACAGCTGAGAGCCGCTTTCAGACAAGCTAAACTACAAAGACAACCGAGACCAGTTAGTTGCCTAGAAGAAGCAGAAACCAACTGAGCTACCTAGAACAGTTTTAAATCAGAGTCACTTGGAAAGAACACTCTCCAGCCTGTTTAAGAGGCTCCTGGCTATGCAGGATGCTCCAGATTTCCCTGCTTTTGAGCTCTGCCATGCACACTGGGGGGGGGGGGGGGGCCTTGGTGATGCAGCAGTCTTTAGGTCACTTCTGCAACTGTAAGTAACTCCAACAGAACTCATTGGTTCACCAAGTCGGACTTTGATAGTGTCTATGGTTTGGTCTGTCATGGGTTTCCTATCTCAGTTGAGTATATTGTACATGTGTGCATGTGTGTGTGCACATGTGTGTGTATGTGGGCACACATGCGCAGGCATGTATGTACCTGTGTGTGTGCGTGTGTGCGCACACACACCGCAAGAGAGCGAAGGAGAGAGAGACTGTTGTGTTTCTCCCTAGGTCCTAGGAAGTTTTGTAATACAATACTCATCACTCTATAAATCATAACTACTAATGTCATATAGTGGTTGGTTCTCACTCCCACTTCTTTGATTCCTTTGTCTCTTATTCCAAATATTCAAATGTATTTTAGAACTATTAAAAAGTCCATGCTATTTTCTTCAGAAATATGTTCAGATTCTCTTGGCATTCATATACCCACCAACTACCGTCTATTTAACCATTTCTCTCTTTACCAAACACCTTTCACTCCTTCCACATTAGCCAAAGGATTAGTCTTGACGCATTTGCTCTATACCTACTTATTCCTTCATGCTTTCATTCTAGCTCCTTCCTAGCTATGCTCACTAAGCCCTTGCTTGTCCTTTAAAGTCAAGCCATCAGCTTTGAACTTGCTCTGCCTTTTCTTTGTTCCAGGGATGTCAGTATTAATGCCTGAAAGAAGCAGCTAGTAAACAGAAACACAGGGAATAACTGATATCTGATTTTTTTTATTCTTATAAAAGCTGTACATGTTTTTTACTTATAAGGACAGATGATAGAGAGCTGTACTTTTCTATAGGGAAAGCATATATATTCTAAAACTATTGGGCAGTGGCTTATCTCAGAGTTAGAGTACTTGTCTGCCATATGGAAGGTCCTGGGTTTAATCTCTATTATATACATTAAAATGAACAAGTGAGTGACTAAGTAAATCCAGTGATCATCTTCTTCTGAATTAAATGTTGTAGTAACTTGCAACTGTATGTGAGATTCCCAGGAATCCTGCTTTATTCAAATTTCAGTGTTTTCTCAAACTACTCTTAAAAGTGGGAAAGGTTGCTTTACTTATGTAACTAACAGGTTTCTCACTGAAACCAATGTAAATTTAGGTTATAGGCTGGATACGGAGCAATACATCTTCTCCCAAGCACAGATTTTAATAGCACTGACTTTGGGAAATAGGTAAAAGGAAGGCCATATCTATCGGAAAGGAAAAGCTGATTTCCTATTACTGCATTAAGATTGGTATATGAAGTTCCTAGAGAATTTTATCTTTTACTAATGTAAAGGTACAAAAGTATATCAGAATATTATCTTTTGCTCATGTGCAAGTATTTAACAACAACTACACAAACTTAGAAAGCTTTTCAAATTAAAAACATATCCATCATTGGTCACTAGTCCACAGCCTGCAGTGAGGAGTAAGTTACACTGAAGTGGTTCTGCTCTGTATATTTAACTGTTCTCCAATGCAGTTTAGACAATATTCTTGCTGAATATCCAAAAACAGAGTAGTGATGATTCTGAAAGGCCTTGCACTCAGCTGGCAGGATAATATCCCACATGCCAAAGATAACAAACACATACCTTCATCGCAAGAGCAATTAAGGCTCCTTCAGTTGGTTTTCCCATCAGAGTGTTGTTCCTAATTACAGCATCATTGCACACACAGCCCGCCTAAAAGAAATGCATTAGAACTATAAACTCATCATTCTGGCTTGTCATCACTAAGCAAGTTAACTTTTGGACAATATAATTTTACCTCAACAACTCTGCTAACAGCTGGATTATAGAATCCATGAACAACATCACCATCCACAATTACTTCACCAAACTGATTATAGCCAACTCCGGTAACCTGAGGAACATGAAGTGAGATTAATAACACAAACAGTACTTAACTTAATGGCAGCCTGCTCTGACAGCACACCATATGGCCATCCTAAAAATCATGAGAAAAGTGCCACGTATCCCAAGTGGCTAGAATCTAGCTAAACAACTATCACAATGAAAATAATAAAATTTAGAAGAAAAAATAAGAGCAATCATTCATGTTTAACATAAAATGATGGACTCTGAAGAGAAACTAATATCCTGTTTGCCATATATACAAGCATAGATTATCCAACTACCCTTCTGAAAGAGGAGCACATAACAGCATCACGTATCCTTGATCAAACCTAATAACCTAGATTCAACAATCTCACTTTAATAGTCAATAATCAATTCAATAAGACTCAATAATATCAGTTTTAGGACTACATAAAACAGACCTTAACAAATCCAAGTATAACCTTCTGCCAATTTTTCTAATGCTTGTTTTATTTGATGAATTATCTGTACAGTTTAAAATTCTGTGCCCTTCATAACTACTATTAAGAATATTCTAATCAGAGAGCCCACAAAGACCGGGAGAGCCTAGAACTAGCCTTCCGCTAGCTTCTGAAAGAAGTACAGTACAGAGATCGTCAATGTGTTAAATTTATATAGGCATTCATTTATTGATTCATTCAAGTGTTTACTATGACATGGGTAGCCCTGGGATGGTTAACACAGCTCCTGCTCTTAACAACTCACCATCTAAAAGAAAAGAGGAAAGAAATTTTGGGCTGGAATAAAAACTGGAATGCAAAGAAAAAATGCAGCAAATGGTCAGTCAGCATAGGGCCAGTTCTCAGTGTTCAGCAAGGCTTTCTTGAAGGGGGTGGGTAGAATCAAAACCAAAGACAAAAAGGCTATTTTACACAGAGTCACAGGGGAAATTCTACCACACAGAAAGAACGATGAAGCTAGTATGTTTTCTGTACCATAGACAATGGGAAGGTAGCCAAGGCTGGAGAAGGAAGTAAGAGGCTGCACAGCACCTTAAGGGTCACAGTTGAGAATCCTCAGCACAACGGAGGACCACTGAGTTAACTTAGGGTGATGTGCTCACTGCATCTCTACAAAAGGCTCTCAAAGTACGCAGAGTGTGGGAACCAAAATAAATACATAGAAGACCACTGGAAAGGACGCCTCAGAAGGCCAGGTGAGACGTGTGGCATGGCCTAGAGAAGCTGGCTACAAACAAGACAAGCAGGTAACTCACCAGGTCCACACTGGCAGACTTGGTGAGGAGCGGATGGAGGGGTGAGTTAAATGCCAGGGGATCCAAGCTTCTAAATTGTACACACAACGTGAAATGAGTGATAAGATCACATTTGAAGCAGAGACTTCGGAGATAAAACACTGGAATTGCTAAGCATTTTACACACTAAATTTACTACTAACAAGGAAGTTTGGGGTTATTTTTTAAGGCTATTTTTTAAAACATAAAACTGAATACCTCAGCATGCAGGCCATCTGAAGTAAATATGTGAGTAACGGTCATTTCATTCTTCGTCAGTGTTCCAGTTTTATCTGAACAAATCACGTTACAACAGCCTAAAAATAAATCACTGGGTATCACCACAAGAATAAGAAAAACAGGGTACCTAAAAAAAGGAACAGAACACCTGGAAACAGCATTCTAGTCCTCTAAATTCACAAGTCATTGGTAATTATAATTTCTTACATTATGTTTGCTTTGTCATAAGGTAAAGGTTCTGAAGTCAAAAACAAATTTTAGATGTTTAATTTTTCTTAGTTCCTAGAAAGCTGCTTCACACTGGTTTTGGCCAATGACATTCAGAATACATTTTCTAGGAAGTTTGAAAGAGTCCAACTTATAAACCCACATAATTTCTTCAGCCAGGGTATTACAAACAAGATATTGAATTTAAAGCATTTTTGGACAGCTAAACTGTTTGTTTGTTTGTTTGTTTGTTTGTTTGAGACAGGGTTTCTCTGTGTAGCCTTGGCTGGCATAGATTTCCTTTGTAGACTAGGCTGGCCTCAAACTCACAGAGATCCACCCGCCTCTGCCTCCCTGAGTGCTGGGATTAAAGGCGTGGGCCACAATGTCCGGCTCCAAACTGTTTTTAAAAGAAGTTCTGTGATGTTTTAAGACTAAAACCCTTCCATCACTATAACTAGGAAGTACTCATTGTTCTTACTATAAACAAAGTCAACCAGAGCAGGAATTTTTGAGCTCTGTAATTATCAACTGTCAAAAACAAAAAGAAAGAAGCAAAAACATTTTATTACATTTGCTCCAAGACTTCATTTGTAATATGAAAACCAAAACATGATCTAAGTATTAACATACTCCATAATGTATAAAGATTCTGCTTGAGAAATGAATTTTTAATTGCTTATTTTGATTACTAAAACCACACCCATCACTCCTTAGGCCCAGCATCACTATGACATTAATAACAGGGAAACTGTAAAGTGCAGTGACTCTCTACCTCAGTGCTCTTCACACCCTTACCCAGCGTTTCAACAATCGGCAGTTTCTTCACAATAGCCCTTTTCTTCACCATTCTCATAACACCGAGGGCTAGTGTCACTGTGACCACAATAGGCAGACCTTCAGGAATTGCAGCTACAGCCAAACTATAAGCAATAAATATACAGTATGAAAAGTTAAGTTTACTAATGTCACAACAGTAATTCCTACTCCTGCTTCCTAACATTAACATTCTGTGCTATTTCTGTAGCCACAATTTACTTTCTCATTCTTTATTAAGAGGCTGATTATAAAGGCTGAAACAAGCAACATTTAGAAATACTTGGCAGACTGAACACCCTGAAGGGTTATACACACATACTACCTTCTACCTCTCATTTGAACAAGGTGAAATGAAATCTTTTGCTCTTGGGCTTCCACTAGCCCTTACTAGACCAAGAAAGAGCGCGCATCATGGCCTATAATCCACATCAACAAGCCTGTTCAATCATTAACTCTTAAGTCATTTAAAACAAGTAACATACAGAAGAATAGATTACAAACAGCTTTGCTATAATTCCTTTAATCTTACTCAAAAGCTATTCCTTGTTTTGACAGTCTGTGTACCTGAAGTAGGTTACATACTCTAGTACAGCGGACTGCCCAACTGCTATTAATGAAGCCTAAACAGATTTCAAAAAACATTCCTAACAGATTCTTACAATCCTGGTTCTTCTTTGATGGTCTTGGGGTTTGGGGTTGCTTTTTACTTTTCGTATGCTAGGGTCTTACTACCCTGGGCTAGCTGCAAATTCATGATCCTCCTGCCTCAGCTAGGTAGCAGACATGAGCCACTATACCCAGCCAGGTACTTCTGCAGTTATATTATCAGCAAAAAAAAAAAAAAAAAAAAAAAAAAAAAACACTTCCAAAAATAATGAGGCTCCCAACTTGATGGGAAAGACAGTCACAATTTATATAACTGTGAAATATTTCTGTTCTTAGATTTTGAAACATCAGTTACAGTGGTAATTTTCGCATTTCTGAATAACATTTCTTTTCTAATCACCCTTACAATCAGACTTTCTCCACTTACAGATAAGTAGTATAAGAGAACAAAAATGAGCATCATTAAAAATGAAAGGAAGCCATCATATATTGTCTTAGCAAAAAGGAACGGTCTAAACTCTTATTGGATTTTTTGCTACAGAAATAACGGGGAGAAAGGGTCAGTTTCATTTGTCCTTAAAAACACACCACTCACTCATCACCTCAAGAGTTTATAGCCCTTATACTTCAATTACATGGCTAACTTCACCCATTTTAAAGCCCAAAGAATTTCTATCTGGTTTTCTGTATTCTCTTTTGTCTGATAACTGTTTAGCTATCTGTCCATTTTCTTCTTTGCCATTATGGTACAAAACTCCAGAATTCTCACTTTTGTTTAATGAATGTCCCAAAATTAAGTGATTTTTTTTTTTATTTAAGAAAAGCCCACCTATAAAGGCCATCTCTATTCTTTTATACTTTCTTTTATGATAGTGGGATATACTGGTCAAAAAACCCTAAAGGATAATAAGATATTGATAATTTATTACTACATCAATCTTCTACTTCCAGGCAATTCCATCATTCTACTTTTTACATCAGTCATTTTGGTACATACAGAAATAATTGTTCAATTCTTAAAGTGGTAAAAGCAAAACGTTTCAAGAAACAAGAAACATTAGATCACTAGCAGTTCCTTCCTGAATCATGTATTAACACATGAGTCCAATGGACCCATAGCTTTTACTCTACTACTTTTCTTTTTAATTTTTAGAATGTTGAAATATCCTGGAGAAATAGCAAAATTCTGTGAATGCAGAATTAGTTTAAAAAAGGGGTAGGGAGAATACTGAAGTTCTATCATATGCTAACAGTACATCAAATATATTCCCCACCTTTATTTCATATGTAATGCCCCCCACAACACACACTTTTTAAAACAAGAGTTTTGGCGTATGCTCTAGCTCCTTTACGATGTCACAAATACCTTTGAGAGAAGGTATCTCTTTTCTTTCTAATATATTCCTTATAATCTACTCAATTTGTCCTCTGGAAATAAATACTGTGTCCTTTGTTTTGTTTTATTTTGTTTTAATATTTGAACTTTTCCATCCTGGTCGACTACAGAGAAATGCTACTTAGAATTCCTTTTCCTTACGTTGCCTAGGTGAGTTCTATCCTTTCTTGGATACCCACATGTCATCTTTTCCCTTTTTCTTCCCTTCACAAATATCCTGAGCATTTGCTACTTTTAACTGATTGAACTAATACTTGAGCAGGCCATCAATTACTTATAATAATTTTCCTCTGTTGTTAATCATCAATGTCCTACCATCTTCAGATGTACTCTGATGTTGCCATAGATGAAAAGTGAATAAAATGTTTCCCCTTCTTCACCTGACTAACTCTCTAATTCTGTTCCCCAGTAACCTGATAAGAAGTATTGTCCAATTTTGCTGGGTCACACCGTTTATAATAAGGGACCTGCTGATAATCTTTCTCTGAGCTGAGAAAAACAATTATTTTACAAGAAGACACAGTTACATGTTACCTAAGCACAGTGACTCTTTTAAATAAACTGCATCTTGCAAGCACTCTGTGGTAAATGAGGCCACTGTAACCCAAGGGGATGCCTGAACTTGAATCTTCATGCCTGTGTGCCTGAGTGAACAGCTACATGCTCTGCTGCAGGAGCATTTCTCTGAACCTGCACAGGTATCAGATGTGCTCTGGGAGGGAACAGCTGCATGCTCTGCTGCAGGAGCATTTCTTTGAACCCGCACAGCTATCAGATGTGCTCTGGGAGGAAACAGCTGCATGTTCTGCTGCTGGAGCGCTCTCTGAACTGACCCTGCTGTATCAGATGTGCTCTGTGAAGTGCTGAGTTACAGCGCTATTACAACTTGCAGTGGGAAATCACAGATACTGAGGAGTCTGAGGACAACTAAGTAGACTTCTGCTGTAGCTGGCTTGTGTTCCTAGGCTCACAATGACAGGGGTTGCAACCTACAGACTTCTCCATCTGGCTTGGTATATGACAAAGTCTCCACCGACCAGGATGCACTTTTAAAAAAAAATTTTTATTTATTTATTATGTATACAATGTTCTGCCTGCATGTGCACCTGCCTGCCAGAAGAGGCAGCAGATCTAATTATAGATGGTTGTGAGCCACCATGTGGTTGCTGGGAATTGAACTCAAGACCACTGGAAGAGCAGTCAGTGCCCTTAACCTCTAAGCCATCTCTCCAGGTTGCACTTTATTTTGAGAAGATACTGATATTGTTTCTGGCATGATTTTCTCTTATTTCTTTGTTAGAAATGATACTTGCTGAAATTATTCTTGTTACTTTTATCTCATTATCTTTTGGGGGTTTTGTTTTTCTGTTTTCTCTCTTGAACTTCGTGCTGAATTATTAATTTCAGCTATCAAGATCTTACATTTCTAGAAATTCTTTGTTCTTTAATGTTTTTCTACAATAACCTATCCCTTTTCCATAGATGACAAAAGATACTTGGTGTTTAGAGATTTTCTTTTTCTTTGAAGGCCGATTATTCAATTAATACAGTATGGTTTTCTATTTTATACTATGAACTTTTGAACATTTCCTTTCTAGTTATATACAAAAATATAGTAGTGAGTTAACAGTCCAGTCATGTAGTCTTCTTTTTCTCCACTGACAAATAAATAGATTTCTCTTTTCCCATGACCATTACTTCAACATATGGCTTTTGTGAGGCAAATATTATAACTATATGTATACTATACACACAGAGACATAGGATATGACTTTTGAACTAAGTAGAGACATTATATACTCTAATGAACTCCATACAAAGCCAATCCCCATAATGAAGTAAATTCTACAAGAAAAGAGAAGCAAGAGCCTGCATCTACAAACGCATATTAGAACTTACCTTACACTAATAGTAAACATTTCCAGAATGTCTTTTCCTAGTAACCAGCCAACCAACATGATGATACCTACAACAAAATCAAACACTTATAATTACCTACAAAGGACAGATTAACAAGTTCAAGGGTACAAGAAAAGTCTCTTGACAGAGAAGGAAAAGTGTATCAGATCACAACGGAGGCTTTGCAGAAATCACTAAGCAGGAGGAGTACAGTCCCCAGAAGCTGTCCTGAATGGGCACTGCAGAGGCTCTGCTGTTCCCATTCGTCTCTCAAAGCACAGACAGCACTTCATAGGATGGCATAGGAAGTAGATCTATAAAACATATAGGTCTTACATTTACTATCAACTTTGCAAACTTAACACTAATTTTACTTTACATATATCAATATGCAGACATCACACATCAAGTTTGCACTTCATATAAAGGTGTATTTAGAACTACCTTAAAGAGACTGAGATTTCTTACTAAAATCCTCTTCAACTTATCAAATTCACTAAAAGCTCCTGTAAATAACAGTAACCGAATAGAAAGTACATCAGCTAAAAGCAAAAGCATTATCTTTCTACCTCCCAAGGAGACAAATGATCACTAAACAGATATAAAGAAAACAGGTATTTTAGGGGTTATTTCACTGAAACTACACAAGGAAAAGATTGCCTTAAAGTGCATTACTGACTTTAAAACACTGAGAATTATAATAAAAACAATGGGAGAATCAGGGAAAATCTACAGTAAAATTCTAAAGTAATAAATTAATATATGTACTTTATATATGATAAAGGTATCATTCCAAAACATCAAATGATGAATTATAAAATTGACATTACTTGGGATAACTGACTTTCAGTAAGAAAGTTACAACTCTAACTTAAGATACAATTTTAAGAATAAGTATTTTGTTTAAATGTAAATTATTAACTGATATAAAAACAAAAGGTGCTTTTACACAATTCCAAGCAAAGCTGACACCATCTATACACCACTCAATATACTATACCACTTTCTTCTTAAACGGTTAAGATTTCATTTTGATACTTTCTATTTGTTCTTTGAGAATTTCATACATGTATACACTGTAGTTTTTTCCTATCTACCCTTCCTCTCTCCAGCTCCTCTTGGATACATATTCCCACCAAACTTCAAGTCTTCGTTTCTTTCATTATAAAATTGATAGTACTGGAATAATTAGCTTTTAGTAAAGTTTCATAATCCACTGAGCCCAATTAGTGCTGCTCTTGTGCACATGGTGTAGGGCCATCCATTTGAGCATGGATAACCTCCCAGGTGCCACACGCTTGATCAAAACTGACTCTACTCAGCAGCCATGCTTGCCAGTAGCTCTTCAGTCAGGAGTGCAGCTTCATGAGCCCCTTCCCCTAGCCACACTAGAATGCGGACAGGCTTGATCTTGTAGACGTCTCATTCAGGCAACTACAGCTGCTGTGAATCAATGACTACAACGGCCCTGTCACCTTCTGAAGACACTATTTCTGACTCTTACAAACTTTCTGCCACTCGTCTACATATTCCTAACCTTACTGGCAGTGTGCTATAGATGTCTTGTTTAGGGCTGAGCACTCCAGTCACTTATTCTGCACTTTGACCAATTGAGTCTCTCCCTCAACCACTGTCTAAAGCAGCTTCTCGTTTGGAGATGAGAGCTGCACTCATCTAAAGGTGTAAGAATATGTATTCAAATGATACTATATCCATTTACCAAAATAACAGGTTCTCCTCTAAGTACCTTGCTGTGGAGCAGATAATCTTTAAAGGAGATGGTAAAAGTAGGCCAGGCATAGTGTCACAGTCCTGCAATCCTAACCTTTGAGAAGTACAGGAAGACCTGGAATTCAAGGTCATCTTTGGCTACAAAGTAAATTTGAAACTATCATGGTCTACATGTTACCTTAGTAGTAAAATAGAGCATTAAAATTTAAACTTATATGGTGGCTGGAAGTGTAGTTCTAAAGTAAGCATTTGACTAGTATTTGTGAGACCCTAGGTTCAATCATCAGCACAAAAAAGAAAGCAAAGCAAAAATTTAAACAAAAAGAATTAAGAATATGTCTATGGCTAGATTCTTAGACATTTTTATAAATGTGAAGATGGAAAATACCTATGATGATCCAAACTTAAAATTACTTGGACATCTATTACCTCAAAAGTTTTACTTCTAAAAACGTATTCCAATAAAATGAACAATAGTTACAATATGCTATTAATATCTGTACCGAAAGAATAACATCTATGAATTAAAAACAATCAGAAAATCTAAGTAAACAGAATACTACACTATCTTTAAATTTGCTTTACATCATCATCTACTTAATGGCAAGATGTTTATGATAGAATATCTGAAACAGAAAGAAAGAAGGCAGACAAGCAGACAGGCAGGCAAGAAGGAAGGAGGGAAGGAAGGGAGAAAGGCAGGGAGGGAGGGAAGAGGGGAGAAAAAGCAAGGGACAAGAAGAAGCGCCATCAACACTATCATAGCTAGGAAGACAAATATTAAAATGTTTAGAGAAATGCTCACTGACCGTATACAGGTATTACACAATTCTGGTTTTATGTTTCCAGAGTTGTTTTATAATTTTAAAAAATCAATACCAAGTGGAAAGGAAACATGCGAACAAAAATCACTCTACCCTTCACACTCAAAACAGAAAACCCAAGAAGGCAATGAAATGGCCTGGTGGGTAAGGGAGCTTGTCATCATGTGAAACAACACGAGTTCAATAAGTAGAAGCCATATGGTGACGGAAAGAACTGACTTCCCGAGTTGTCCTCTGGCCTCCCAACATGTGCACGAGTGTGAGCAAAATAAACAAGCATGTAAAAACCAGAAAACAGAGAGGCCAAGTAAGAAATGTGCACATACTCACTCTCCTCTTACCTATTATACCAAAGGAGTAGAAGGACAGCTGTTTGCCTAAGAGGTCCATGCTCTTCTGCAGAGGGGTTTTGGGTGCCTTGACAAATTGGAGAAGGTTGTCACAGTAAGTTAAATTTAATGTATTTTCCAGGTGCCAGAAACTCTGTGAGGTAGCTAAGGGTACATTCTTGAGTGCAGCATGTAAGTCTTCTAGAGGTTAGCACTCTCACCATCCCTGAAGCAACTGCGGCCAATGCTCACACAGTGCAGGCCACACCAACACAGTGAAAGCTTTCCATTTAAAGCCCTGCCTTACTTGAAGAGGCTTCCTGATATACTTCCCAGCAAGCTGGAAACCTCTCCTCCAGCTTCTCCAGGCTGTCCCTGCACCAGCTGCTCCTGCCATCTCTGATTTTCTTCGCTAGCCACCCAGGGTTACGTTTCACCCTGTGGCTCCCTGCCATGCTAACCCTCTTCATGAGCTTCCACTGCCACGCTTCTTGCTACACATTACATCACAGACGGGAGTCTTGCTCAGTGAGCTGAGAGATCTGAATGGTTTCGGAAGAACATAGCACTTACAAAATGCAACTTTCACACACACACACACACACACACACACACGCGCGCGCGCGCGCGCACGCACACACACAGCTGTGTTAAAATTCTGAGTAGAAGATATGATCTGAGTTAAAAGCACATCAACAGGAATCCTCAGTGGCAGAACAGGTGCTGAGTACAGGCTACACATTAGATTAAATACCAACATAATAACAGAACTATTTTCTGTAAGAAATAACGCCTACCCAAACGTTGGCTATAAATCTTTCTAACATAAACAATGAGTAAAAAAATACTCTTTTAGAATAATCACAATGTAAACTCAGGACTTCCAAGTGTGTTTGAATGCAAAGATAATGAACAATATCCTGAAGAAAATAGTTCTGAACAGCACATCCAACCACCTATAAACACTGACTTCTCCACGTAAGACAGATCTGAAACAAACCGCTGACATGGTGAGCACTCACTTCTTCTGCTTGCATCATCTTAAAGACCTCTCCAAATTCTGAATTTTCTCCTGTTCCAATGACAATACCCTAAGGGGAAAAACGGAAATTCACTTCTATTCAGATAGAATTACTGCTAATTAAATAAAGAAGAAAGGGAAGGGGAGGGGAGAAAGAGGTGTCGAACAAATATCTCTCATTTTCTTTCTTCAGTCTTACCTCCAGACCTGATTGATACATATATATAGAGAGAGAGAGAGATATTCTTGAATTCCTTTGTAAATTTTCATGATTCAGCTTGGAAACAAACTGACCCAAATCTCGGGCCCATATTTTAAATTTCAAGTGTCTTAGACTAATAAACATTTAATGCTGCTTCTAGTAGTCCCCCATTCCACTCCTGCTCTTATGAATGGTGACTTTTATGTTGGTAAAAATATTAGAAACCAGGAAACAAAATGGCTGAAATGCATCATTAGGTTAAAAAAAAATGTAGTCAGAACATTATATCAAGTATTATATTAAAAATAAAAATAACTGAAAGAACAGAATAAATTAAAATAAGAAAGAAAAAGAATAAATGAATGAATGAATGAATGGGTGGTGTAGGTCAGCAAATAAGGGCTCTTGCTGCCAAGTCTGATGGCCTGCATTTGAATCCCTGCAGCTACACAGTGGTAGAGACAAGGGACTTCATAAAGTTGCCCCAACCTCCAAGCACACGCCATGGGGCCCATGTGTCCACACATATACATACACACAGAGAGATATCTTTTAGGTTTTTTTTAAGGACTAATAAAGAAGCTGCTGTTTTCAAGAGAAATATTATCATCACCTTTGCTTTGCCACATCTGACCAGAGTCCCCATGAAGGCAATGTTACTTCTTGATGCAAGATCTCCATTAGTAGCAGCTGGCTGAGGAGCTGTCACCTTAGAACAAGGAGTTGTCTCTCCTGTCAAGCTGGACTCATCAATGGAAAGATCCACAGCCTTGGAAAACAAATGTTGCATAAGTTTAATTTACAGTACATTTCACATTGCAGGAGTTCATGACCGTCCAATCTTCACACTCCAGCCATTAGCTACTTCTTGCTTTATATCCATTACGTTAGGAGAGCAGATCAGTATAACCATGTACGTTAAATGAAGTCAACAAAGTCTGACACACAAAACAAAGAATGCTTACCCTAAAGAAAGGTTAGCATAAAATTCAAAATACAACTAAACAGTTGTCACTACAGCTAAGCGCTATAGCTAAGAACCCAATTTTCCTAACAAAACATTATTGCTTAGTTTTGTCATGTCTTAAAGTGTTCACCTTTTTAAGCACAGAAAATGCCATATAAGGTAAAGAAAATGCCACTTATGTGATCTAGATCTGTTTCTGAAAGCAAAGCCCATAAAAGAGTATTTTCCAAGTGTAGGGAGCAAATGAAGCCCTAGGTGAATGCTGTACTGTGTGTGTGTGTGTGTGTGTGTGTGTGTGTGTGTGTGTGTGTGTGTGTGTGTGTGTGTGTTGCTGACACAAGCCCAGACACAAGCCTCAGCAAAGCCTCTTACTTCCCCTTCACCCTGGGAGGATCTGAATGTAAGCCAGAAACCACATATCAAGTCAGGCATGGTGGCATGGGTTTGTAATGCCAGGGCTAGGAAGTGCAGACAGGAGCCTAGGGCCCACTGGCCAGCAACCATACACTACTCTGAGCTCAGGATCCAGTGCGATGCCTTGTCTCACAAAACAAAGTGGACAGCACCTGAGGAATAAGACCCAAGCTGGTCTTGTGCCTCCAAAGGCACCTACATAGGCACCCACACATACACAAATATTTAAGGACATTTGAAGTTATGTTTATCCCTTAGTAAATGCTATAAATTGCTGATTTTCTGACTCAAATCCTTAAACAAGAAAAAGATGCCTGCAATTTGAATAAGTAGAATTTTTAAAACATGCCTACTATCTGCAATCATCCAGAGATGGTTATACCATCCCACGAAAACACAGTTAAGAAACATGGCCTTGGGGACTGGAGAGATTGTTTAGCAGTTAGGAGCACTGGTTGTTCTTCCAAAAGAACCAGGTTTGATCCTCAGTAAAGAAGGGTTTCTCTGTATAGCCTTGGCTATCCTGGAACTCTGTAGACCAGGCTGGCCTCGAACTCACAGTACTGGAATTAAAGGCTTGCCCAGCTGTTATGGCTATTCTTGGTTGTCAACTTCACTACACTGGAGCACTTCCTCCATGAAAATGACAATGCTTTGACCTTACTGGAGCACTTATTCTGGCTACAAATCTGCCTTTCCTGCACATAATGCATCTGCCAAAATCACCACAGATAGAGAGAATGCCTTATCCACCATAATACTGAATTCCATTACTGTATTGCTTCTGACCAAGTAACTCACTTCTCAGCGCAAGGAATGAAGGCTCATGATCCACTGGTCCTATTATGCTTCCTACCACCCTTCAAGCACCTGGCCTGATAGAAAAACAGAACGGCCTTTTGGAGACACAATTACATCGCCAACTAGGGGGCAGGGCAAGGTTCTCCAGAGGCCGGCAGTATATGTTTTGAATCAGTGTCCAATATATGGTATGATTTCTCCCCGAGCCAGGATCCAAGGTCCAGAAATCAAGGGGTGAGAAAGAGAAGACGTCTACTCACTATCACCCCTAGTGGCTCACTAGGAAACCTTCTGCTTCCTGTTCCCACCAAGGGGCAGTCTGAACTTCCAGTTCAATGGAATGTTTGCTGTGACTCTTGGCAGGAGCACTCTCCCCTCTGGAAGCAAATCTTCTAGGCATGACCACTAAGAATATAACAGGGGTGTGATAGCTATTCTGGGTTATCAACTTGACAATATCTGGAATTAACTAATACCCAAAGTGCTGGACACACCCGTGAGGAATGTAATTCTTGATTAGAATGTTTTTCTTTTCTAATCCAGGTCTTTGAGGTGAGAAAATCCACCTTTAATCTGGACCACCCCTTCTGCTGGCAGTCTATATAAAGGACATGGAAGAAGGAAGCTTGCTCTCTCACTGCCTGATAGCTCTTGCCCTTGCACTTACTAGCACGTCCACTGGCATTACAGCCTCTTCCTTGGAATTCCAGTACATACTGAAAGCCAGTGGAGAATCCAGCATCACAGACTGAACAACTACTGGATGGATTCTTGGACCTTCCACTGGTAGACAGTCATTGTCGGACTAGCTGGACCAGAGCCTGTAAGCCAGTCTAATAAATTTCACGTGTAGATGTGTGTGTGTGTATATGTGTGTGTGTGTGTGTGTGTGTGTGTGTGTGTGTGTAGAATATACAAATACTCATTCTAAAAGTTCTGTTCCTCTAGAGAACCCTGACTAATAAATATGCATAGCCATTCCATGCATTGGCTGGTGCTCACAGAGGCCACCAGAGAGCATCGGATCCCCATAACTGGAGTTGCTGATAGTTGTGAGTCAATATGTGATTGCTGGGAATCAAACCTAAGTGCTCTTAACCACTAAGCCATCTCTCCAGCCAACAATTTAGTTCTTTATGTAAAAATTAAAAAGTACCTCCATCTCACTGGTAAACTTGTTTTTCCCTTTAATAAATAGTGAATATATGCATACTAAAGAATTATTTTATGGTTCTTTGCGGTTTATTATCTGTTAATGTTTGATTTAAAGACATATTTTATATACCTACATTTGAAGTCACAGAGAAATTTCTCAGACAAAGAAGTCATGAGTGGCGGGATCTAGAAATATATTCCCCCAGACAGCAGCAGGCTGCAGTAACATAAACAGCAAGATGCTTCAAGTGTAAGTGGATTGAATTTACTATGTGTATATCCATAAAATAGAAAAATATATGGCAATAAAAATAGATGAAGTACCTGAAAACTTGTTAAGTGAAACAGACAAAAAAAAAAACAAAAGAAAAAAAAAAAACTATGTATTACATGACTCTATTTAAATTAAGAAATGTGTAGAATAACAAACATACTTTAGTGTCAAAAAATCAGTAGCAGTCAGAAGTAAGAACGCAGTGAATGCTAAAAGACAAGAGTTTTCTCTAGAAAGTTATGAAACTGTACTAGACTGTGGAAATGGTCACATAGCTCTGAATAGACTAAAATCCACTAAGTGTTACACTTCAACTGTGCATATCATATGTGAATTGTATCTCTAAAACACTAAAGCCAAGTGTGGTAGCTTCAAGCCTATAATACATGGAGGAAGAAGGGGGACAACCTGATCTACATTGTAAGAGCCAGACTGATGAACATTTAAAGAACCTATACTCTTTAAAGATCTATATTCAAAAGAACCTGTCTCAAAAATATAAACCCTGGATTTTCAGTGAATCTGCAATGAGGTGGTGAAGCAGCAAGTCTGGCAGGAGCTGGTTGCATGTACAGAATCTTGAGCCACCCGACCGTGACCCAGGTGACCTCTATGCATCGCCAGGGGATGGTAGAGAACTCTGTCGCCACGGAGAAGTAAGACTCAGTAAAAAACATACTTCCAGTTTTTACTTTGCTCCTTTCTAAGATTGCAATCTGATACTCGTGTGATGCTGGGCAGTGTAGTAAGCCAGAGCTCAGTCCTGTCAGTCCTGTGAGTGAGCAGTCAATATAGTACACTGTGTGTCCTAAGCCTCAAGAGATTAGGTACATGCAATTACTTTTGAGTGTTCCCAAGGGGTGACACTTCATACTGATCTGTGTTCACACATAACTGGATTCATCTCTTTCTGTTTTCTACAGTACCTAACTCAGATGTTCATAAATGCAAACAAATTGACTAAGTGGAAACCTCCAAAGACTGTAATCTATTAAGAGGATAGGAAGGAGCATATTTATGCTGGTCACTACTTCAGTCAGAATACTAAACATTTCAAATAAACTATGTGTTAGTCATTAAAACTGCAAAACCTTCAATTGATCAATATCCACGTGCCCTCAACTTACTTCAAATAAGCGTAAGTCCGCAGGAACTCTGTCCCCCACAGAGAGGCAAACCGTGTCACCTGGAACCAAGTCTCGGGCAAGTGTATGCTCTAATTTTCCTTCACGCACACTGCAGCATTAACAGAAATTATCACAGTAAGAAAACAATACTATTTCTCTTTAAAATTACTTTTAATTTCAGTGACTCTGTCTTAAGAAAAACACTGTTACTTCCAAAGAGATAAGTTAAACATAAAAATTAAGAGGCTGGGCTAGAAAGATGGCACCGTGGTTAAAAAGCACACATTGCTCAAGTGTCGTTGGTTCCCAAGCACTCACAGCAAATGACTCACAACTGCCTACCATTCCAGCACAAGAGAATCCAACACTTCCTGCCTCCTCAAGAAACTGCACTCACATGTACACACCACACACATTAATTTTAAATAACTTAAAAATTAATCTTTAAAGACAAAATTTTAAAAAGCTAGGCATCATGACATAGTAAGACCTGTCATTTAAAAAAAAAAAAAAGCACAGGTAAGGGGGTAATGGAGAGAGGGAATCATTGGCAAAGCTGATTAGCTATTCTAACATGAACATTGAGGCTATCTTCAGATGTATTTCATCACACTGCTTTCATCATTTACCTACAGTGTTCAGCATACAATCACTCCTACACACTAGAAAGTACCTATGGGTAAAGCACTTAAGCACAAGCAAGCCAAACTGCACATAGTAGAGGCATCAGCGACATCCCTGCCCGCCTACAGGAAGACAGGAAGCAGAAAGAACGAGAAACCCCACAAGTTCCCAGGAGCGCCAGGATACATGGTGGTCAAGAGACTCTGCTCAAACATTGTAGAAGGTGAATACCAGCATCTGAAGTAATTCTCTGACCTTCCCAAGTGCATCACGGCCCGTGCATGCCTACACTCACACACACACACAAACATGCACACACTCATACACACATTTACTCTAAAGCCTGTTGAATAAAGCTGTATCAAAAACATCAATGGTAGGATGTTTGCTACACTGATTTTGTCGTATTCAATAGTCTTTTCTTTATATTAAAACAAAGCTGGAACAACAATGCTTACAGTGCTAGTCACATTCAACTTCTATTTTTTAAGGTATAGAAATCTCTTTCAAGTGAAAGGATCATACCAATGGCATTCTGGTGGCACAAGTTTACTCAGTTCTTCTAGAGACTTTTCTGAACGATATTCCTATTTAAACAAAAAGTAAAATTTAGTATTAACAAAAACAAAGTAATTCAAATATATATAGTACTTTCAGAGAAAAACATTAACTTAAATTATTGCTTAAAAGTTTCTCCCAATTCATATCTTGATTTATTTATCTCTATATTCCTAATCCATAAAAACTTGTCCCTAAATTATAGTAATCAAATAATTATGAAATTTAAATATTCCCAATTACACATAAAAGTCAATATGCAAATCTAAGATTGTTTAGAAGAAAATGAAAGCCAATTATTACATCCAAAGAGTACAATAAAAGTTAAGATAATTGAGTCTCATTTTTAAGTTAATTTTACATTTGGTGTTTAGTGACCAGGGAAGTCAAAATAATAACTATATGTAATGTTTGCTTTGAGGACCTAAGCCCACACTAACTACACCAGTTTGGTTGGAAACAACAACATGGTTGAACTATTCTGACACTCACTTCTCCTTCACCTGAATCACATTCTGAGAGGCCCTCTGGTGCTGTTCTGCAATCACATGTAACTGACAGCTATGGCTCAAAAACATCCTCCCCCTCACTGTGCTACTTAATCTATTCCCCACTGGCAGTTGCTTCATATGGTGCCTGGCTATTCTTGTCTATGATATGCACACTCATCTTTTGGTCTAAAGTTAAAGTGTGAGGGACAAAAGCGGGAATGAAAGGCACGGAGTCTTGAAGTATCTGTCATGGTAGTACTCGCCAAATCTACCCATCATCAACTACTTCAAATGACAATGCAAAGCTATGCAAGTTGTCTCAGAACTACATCGATCACCACTGAGACAAATGTTAGCAAAATCTAAACTATAGAAAATTATTAGACATTCTTCTAAATACACCAACCATATTGAAGAATTTGGAAGTTTTATACAAAAATTCTGTGTGAGTAGAAAACTAAGCAAGTGTAGTCTCTATAAGTAGTCAAACCCCAGCTTCCAGTGTTTATCTTTGCAAAGTGACCATAAGAGCTATCACTGATAATATAACAATACGGAAGCGCCAGAGGTCTGAAGGGCTGGCAGAAGGAAAAGGATCTGAAGAACGGTATCTGATTCATTTTCAAAATAGTTTGTTGCTTTCTTAGACATGTTTGAGGAAAGGGGTCAAATCTGTATTTAAATATATATATACATACTTATTAATTTAAAATGGAGGTTTTTGTAACGTTTTGAGGCTTTTTTTTTTTTTAATTCCCCATCTACTATGAAGGTAAAATGTCCCATAGGCTCCTGTGTTTGGATACCTGGTCCCCAGATGGAGGTAGAGCGTCACTGGAGGAAGTGGGGTCACTAAAGCTAGCCTCCGAGTTTTATATTCTAACCCACTTGCTGCCAGCTCTCAGCTCCATAACTGCAAATTTGAACTCAAGTGGCCACTTCAAGATCCAGCCTCCTGCCACCACACCTTTCCTAAATGCAACGCTTTTTTCCTCAAGTTACTTCTTATCAGGTAATGGGGTCACAGCAATGAGAAAAGTAGCTAATGCCACATTAAATAAAACTACCACTGAGACATCAGCAACAGATCCCAGCTACATTTAAAATACTAATACACTACATGTAAAACTCCATATTGACTATGTTAAAACACAAACCCTGTGGGGTTTTGGTTTTTTTGTTTTGTTTTTTTCTTCAAGATAGGGTTTCTCTGTGTAGTGTTGGCTATCCTGGACTCATTTTACAGACCAGGCTGGCCTCGAACTCACAGAGATCCACCTGCCTCTGCTTCCCTGAGTGCTGGAATTACAGGCATGCGCCACCGCACCTGGCTTCTGTGAGGTATTTTGAGGATAGGAGCTTTTTATTTTCCAAAAAGAGCGAGCTGCTAGTGTTTTTTACACAATGGTAATACCTATATGGAATCTTGCATACATCTGATATATTAGTGAAGATCTAGGAGGGAGTTGCTTGCCATAATGTCGGGTGAGAGGTTATGAGAGGGTTCCAGTAACTGCTCCAGTACAGATCACATCAGTCACTTGGCAGGATGAGTAACTTGCTTGGATGATGCACAGCCTGGAAGGGCTTATACTACATTTTCCAGCTCCAGCAGCACAAAGGCAACACTGCTATAGGAAGATGACCAACCCCTGCCCCTTCAACACTGAACAAGGACACTGGTGGTCGACTGAAGGAGCTCATAAATTTGCAAATCATCAGACTCCGGCTACCTTTCTACACTCAGTTATTATAGAACTAGTAACCTGTTGTGTCAGGGACTGCTTTTAGACACCAGCACAGTGACAGAAGTCACCAAAAAAAAAAAATTATACATGATGTAAGAATAATTACAGTCACTGTCTTAAGGATCAGAGCATAGACCTCAGGACACACAGCACTACATTCTCCCTACACTAGATTATGCCTTCTACTCTTATTAGCCATATCCAAAGTGAGACCTGACGATATATGGAAATTTCTAAAATATACAGAAGTTTCAAACATTTCAATAAGTATAAAACAAGCGTATAAAACTAAGTCTATGTTTTTATTCTTACACTTGTTACCCTGACACCATGTCTGGTATATTTTGATCCCTTTCGTCTCTATCCACTCCTTTTTTCCTTTTCCTCTTCTTTATTCAATAGTTTTAACAGAAGGACCATGTTAGCCTTAAACTGACACTCCTTCAGCCTCCACTTGAGTGCTGAGAAAGAAATCATGGCACCATTTCCAGATCAGTCAGAACAATCTTTTTAAAAGAGACTTCTTACCATGTTTCATTGGCTATTTGAACGGCTATACATACAGGAAGTATGATCACCCCTTCTGAGGAAATTAAGAACTTTTGAAAGGGGAGTAAGGGATTACCAATAATGAAAAAATAACTTTAACTAGCAAGTAAGGCTGATGATGTGAGGACATAACTAAGAGAACTAAGAGAAGTCAGTTGAAATAATCTACAATGGTATCTAATAAACTGCCCATTCAACTTCCTACTTATTTTTTGTTTTGTTCATCTAGACTTAGCCCTAATAGGTACTGGCCCAATTTTATAACTGGAAAAATTCTTTAAGCTTAATGGTAGATTATACTGTTGAGGTTTTTGTTTCCATCTGTTTCAATCACAAAAAGTAGCCTATGTTCATCTCACTACCTAAATCACAGCAGTGCCTTCCTCTCATAAACCCACTCAGAGGGCTATTATCTGAAATTTTTTTAAAATAATAAATTATTAAGATACACACTGCCGCCCAATAATAATAAGTCCAGATTATCTTACATAAGTCACTTTAATTTGTTTTTAAGGAATCAAGAAATATACCTCTCTTATCTTGGCAAAACAAATTACTCACCTGAACAAAGGCCACGGTGACGACAATAAGTATTGCCTAAAAAACAAAGAGCCTTTTAAATCAGACACTGACAAGAAATAACTTTTAGCCACACTGTATTTCTCCAGCTGTGCAGTCCCACAAGAATGGAATTTAACACTAAAGCTAGTGAGAGAAGAAATCAATTGCCTGAGGGCCTAAGGGAGAAGAGCATGAGCTCAGACCGCTAACCATCCCCACGACAGCTTCCAAACTTGCTGAATCCACCCAAGCCTTCCCAAAGGAAGGACCAGCTTTTGTTTATGTGGGTAGCATCTGCTATAGGACACACATTTTAATTATTCCTTTAATTTTAATTCCTACATACTAACTGGTAAAAATAATTTAAAAATCCAATACATGTTAACATAGTTTTTTATGGAAAAAAAACTTAACTGGAGGGGGGGAAAGTGACCATTTTTCCCCCTGAGTTGATTTGTTGAATACATGATAGGCAAAGACTCACTGCAGAGCTAAACTTCAGTCACATTTTTTCTACAGAAAGCTAGGATCCAATTGGTGTGTTTTTATGCAAAATCAGCATAATATAGGAATTTTTCAATCAACTCTGAGGAAAAATATCAAGCCTCAGACCAAAAAAAATTTTAAAGGGAAGAAATATTTGCCTTTCAAGAATACAAACCTTTTTATCTAACACACTAAAACTCAATAAACATCACTTAAATTATTATTAGTCAAAACATTTTCACTTACAATGTAAAACTTTATCAATGAACTTTTTATAATCTGTTGCATTAAAATCTATTATCAGCTGGGCACAATGGCACACATCGTTAATTCCAGCACTTGGGAGATACAGGAGGGCAGGTCTCTGTCAGTTCAAGGCCAGCCTATTCTACAAAGAGAATCCAGGAGCCAGGGTTACTTAGAGAAACCCTGTCTCAAAAAGCCAAAAGTAAATAAATAAATAAAATCTACTATCTACCTATTATTTTTCAATTGAATCCATTGACCTATCTTTTTTCTGCTGAAATTTGAGGAAAACACTGGTTCATCTAATTATTCAAATGCAAATGCTGACATATTTGCTAAGTGTAAAACTTGCTAAAAATCACTACTAATGTCATCAGGGTTTAAACATTGGGAAGCTAATCTAAAGTTTATGGTAGTACATAAAATGTATAGTAACTTGAATTATGACTTGAAAACCTATTCTTATCACATTACTCTTTAAAGTAAAAGGCTGGTTCACCTCACAACTGCTCTTCCTTGAGAAAACTACTAAACCTCAATCTATACATGCTTCCCATTCCTCACAGACTACTAAAAACATAAGACATTCAAGGGCCAGAATTTTATAAAATTTATTTTATTCCTCTACCAAGAACATCCCAGATACATGAGGAAGGGTTTTCTTCACTACGTTGCCCATAATACTCTGGGGCTTGTTATCCCCCTACCTCTACCTCCCAAGCAGCATAGGTAGTAACTGCTGTAACTGTCTAAAAAGAACAACAAAGGGAAAAAATGACTATTGATACAGCTTAAAGCCACTTTCAATTGTGCTAAAGCTCTAACTCTTTGAAGCATCATGTTTGCCATTAACACAAAGAGTAAGAAAATTTCAGTGTCAAATAAAGTTTTGACATTAAAGATTCCCTGAATAATTACTATTAGTCAAAACATTTTCAACTGAAAAGCCACAGAAATTTTTATTTAACTAGAAAATTATACAGCATTTCTTATCTGTGAGACTGACTGCACAAGCCTTAATCACAGCTATCTGGGAAGCTAACACAACAGCACAGATGAGCCCAGGAGGGAAAGACCAGCCTGCATAACAAAATTAAGACCTCCATCTCAAACCAGAACTAAAGAAAATCCTACAACTAAAGGTGGATTTAACTTTTTAAAATCTAATTCATTTTGATTCACATTAATTTCCAAAGTAAAAACCAAACTCAATTCATACAATTAACCAACAGATTAAAATTTAAAAAAATAAAAGCCTTTCTTACCACAGTGATACTGACAGCATCATCAAACTGATGCATTAAAACACTGATGACTGCAGAAGCCAGAAGCAGCATAATAAGTGGATTTTTAAACTAGAAGGTAAAAACAAACAATTCAACACTCTTATATGAATGGCAATTCTGCTTTATCTCAACAAAGACTTTTAAAAAGGACATCATTATAAATTATAAAGAGTCTATATGTGGCATATTTTCAATCAACAAAAAGTTGAGCTCATGCTTAAAAGCTACATAACTGTTCCTTTTCAGAGAAAGAAAGTTAAACATCAATCTAGAAAAGAAGGCACACACAGCCCCACCATCATAAAGCTTTAGTTCTGATGCTTTATAGACAACCACATGTTCAAAGCTTTGCTCTTTAGCTGACCAAGCCTTCATTAGGAAGGCTGAGAGCCACTGCTGACAAGTATCTATTTATTTAACATACCAAACTCTCCTAGTTAAAACTAGCCACAGAATCATCCTACATTTTACACTAATGTAAACTAATTGTTTTTTTTTAATTAATTTATTCATATTACATCTTGATTGTTAGCCCTTCCCCTGTTTCCTCCCATTCCTCCCTCCCTCCCACTTCCCCCCTTCTCCCCTCCCCTATGTCTGTGATTGAGGGAGACTTCTTCCCCCTATGTATGCTCTAAGATTATTGAGTCTCTTCTTGGTAACTTGCTATCCTTCTTCTGAGTGCCACCAGGCCTCCCCATCCAGGGGACATGGTCAGAAAAGGGGCACCAGAGTTCACGTGAGAATCAGATCTCACTCTCCACTCAACAGTGGAGAATATCGTGTTCGTCGGCTAGGTCTTGGTAGGGGTTCGAAGTTTACTGCCTATTTCTCCTTGGCTGGTGCCTTAGTTTGAGGAGGACCCCAGGACCCAGATCTGCCTGTCATAAAGTTCTTCTTGTAGGTTTCCAGGACCCTGTGGGTCCTGTTATTTCCCCATTCTTCCATGCTACTCTCGCCTAAAGTCTCAATAGGATGTCCTCTCCTCTGACCCACTTTCTTGGTAAGTAAGGTTTTTCATGGGACGTATCCCTTGGACTAGTGTTTTGATATAAGTGAGTATATACCGTTTGTCTCTTTTTGCTTCTGGGTGAACTCACTCATTATGATAATTTCTAGGTCAATCCATTTGTCCACAAATTTCGGGAATTCCTTGTTTTTAATAGCTGAGTAATACTCCATAGTGTAAATGTACCATAGTTTCTTAGTCCATTCTTCTACTGAGGGACACTTAGGCTGTTTCCATGTTCTGGCTATTGTGTATAAAGCAGCTATGAACATGGTTGAGCATATGTCCCTGTTGTGTGTTCGAGCATTTTCTGGGTATATTCCAAGGAGTGGGATAGCTGGGTCTTGAGGAAGCCCTATTCCCATTTTTCTGAGAAAACTAATTGTTAACATAAAATTTTAAGCTATAGTAAGCCTTTGCTAAAACTTAAGATAAAAGTAATTATGAATGGCCATAATCTACTGTGAGCTTACTATTTCCTGAGGTCATCACCAATGGAGGCAAATGGAAACCATAGAGTTGATAAGAAAGTAACCATGTTTTCTGGCAAATAAGACAACTGGGCATATAAGACGACCCAACTTTTCCAGTTAAAATATAGAGTTTGGAATATACTTGCCATATAACACTACCCCTCTTCCAACGCACACCGTGTGCAGCAGACTCGGGCCTGTGTCTATCTGCAGGCCGGGCACAGACAGCCAGTGCCAGCCTACATGCCCCTTTTTGGCATGCTCCACATTCAGCCTGGTATGTGCAGCTTGCTCCTCCCTGCTTCATACTCCAGCTGCAGCACCCCCCCCACACACACACACACTATATGCACCAGACAAATGAAGCAAGGGGAAGCATGCTGCAGTTAAGTACCTGGCATAGAAGATGACCGACGACGACGACGACGACGACGACGACGATGCGCGCGCACACACACACACACCCACACACACTTGAGTTGTCTTATACGCCAGAAAATACATTAAGTATAGCTTTTGCCCTGTCAGTATAGTTTATGCCGTCAGTTAGGATATAATTATGCATTTAATAATTTCCTAAGCTGGCCAAGATTGCCTTCAACAACATCTGCCTCCTGTAACTAGGAAGCCTAAGCTCAGCATCCACCACTGCTTGCTGACAGCCCAGCAGTAAGACAATGCTGCCCCCTGCAAGTTATACTTTTCATCAGCCTTTCACCTAAAATCAAATGAAGAGTCAGAACTAAAACTTTAGAAATTTTAACTTGACATGTAAATTTTTAAAGAAGAAAAAAAGACATACATTGTGAGACAAGTATTTCCTTTCTCTGGAAAGAAAGCTCAGTAGATTCACAACTGTAAAAGTCAAAGTAAGTTATACAACAGAGATACGGGGGAAGCAGCGGACCTGAGAAATATACTTCTTCCATAGTGGTTCATCTTCACTGATATCAAACTCATTCCAGCCATGGAAGGCTCGTCGATGACTAACTTCAGACTTGTTTAAGCCATTCTGAAGATCAGCCTATTAAATTGTACATTAAGTCATTTCAATGTTAGTCAGAGAGCAAACAGAGAAAACACAGAATATGGTGACATCAAAAGGAGCTTTTTTAATGTATACAAATATTCTGCCTGTGTGTACATTTATTTTGTGTATCACATGCTTACACTGCCTAAGGCCAGAAGAAGACACTGGTTCCACTGAACTGGAGGTTCAGACATTGTGAGCCACTAAGTGGGTGTAAGGGAACTGAACCTGGGTCCTCTGCAAGAACAGGAAGTGACCGTAACCACTGGGCTATCTCAGCAGCCTCTAACAATAATAGAAAGTTTCCCAGAGGTTTTGTATGGGACCCACATCCACAGTCAGAAAGATTAACTATAAAGGGACAAGGAAAAGCTTTCTGGAACAATAAAAATCTTCTATATTTTAGCAAGCATGGTGGCTCATACAATACTAGCAGTCAGAAGGTGGAGGCAGGAGAATTATCTTTCATTGGAAGCCAACCTGAGATACACAGAGAGTTCCACACCACCAGCCTAAGCTACAGGGGAAGATCCTGTCTACAAAAAAATTAAAACTCTATATGTTATTAGTGGTAGTCACATTTGTCAAACGGAGAATTTACTTTTATTTTGTTGAAAGGGCATGTCAAACTGTCTCTTAAATACTTATTTATATCCACAGACTAGTGCTGTTGTCAGACTTGATCTTCTCCTTACCACATACGGCAGTAAATGAAGACTTTCATAGCTAGTCAAAGTCCTCCTGAGCACAACTGACTTCTGAGTGCTTAGCATTAAACGGGACACCCAAAATCACCCCTGCCAAGGAGGCTTAGAGGGGAAGGGAAGAACATACGAGCCAAACGAGGAGCAGAGGGCCAACAAATACCATCTTATGGCTATGGCATAGCTACTGTCTTATAAACATGACATGGCCATAGCACTCATGAAGTCACTATAGCTGTAGCCGCCTGCTCAGGGCCTGAGCAGCACTGAGTCAGTAAATATGCAGTCTCAAATCAGGGAGGGGTTCATGGAGCTCCACCTACCAAAGGAGCTAATGTGCTACAGCCACTCGTGAGCTGGTCATGTTCTACTGTACAGTGCCACACCCAGGCCCACTCAACCAGTCCTAGCTAAGCCCTGTGGGCCACCCAGAAAAACCACAGTCATGGAAGTGGGATGGGGACCTGGTGGGAGGAAGGCCTGGGCTGGTGACTAAGAGGATAAAGGGATATGTGTGGCGAGAATGTATTATATCGATGTATAAAATTATCAAAGATTAACTTTTTATAAAAGCACATCTCAGGAAGCAACAAGTTAGTTTTTCTTTTTCTGTGGAGAAAAGAAATAATAAAAGTAGGCCATAATTTTAATAAGTTTTAATTATTTTTTCTAAAATTATTGTTTCTAAAAGAATATCCAGTGAGCTACAAATTCTCTTCTTGTTTTATGAGCTTATTAAACCTGAGGCTGAGATGTTTTTTGTTTTGTTTTGCTCCTGTATATTATTGTATCAGAATAGAAATTGGCGTCTTAGGTTACTCAAAATAATAAAGCTAACACAAACTTGTTCTTGGGACATGACAAGAGCATCAAAGTTTAAGTTGCTATTATGATTTTAACAGTCATAAAAAAATGAAATTACACATTCCAGAAATGGCTAATATCTCTGGCCAGCAACTTGGTAAAAGTTAAGGAGTCAAGCTTTCTAATATTAAATTTAAATTTAATTTAATTTAATTTGTTAAAATAATTTGTTTTAAAGCTAAGTATAAAATAAAATTTTCTCAAAAATGGATACCAATGTTTTTGAAACAACAACTAAAATGGCTGAAAATTAACAATGTTCTATTCTTCATGTTTGATTAGACTGTACTTTTTAAAACTAGAAAGAGAATAAAATAAAATTACATAACTAATAGCTCCTTGTAACCCCGAGCTTGTACTTAGTTTTCACATTACCTTAGAAAATCTAGTTAAATTTTAAAAAAAGAAAAGAAAAAAAAATCTAACATCACTTATGTTGCTAATTGAATTACTTACTTTTCTAACCCAACTGGTAAACAATGCAGGCAGATGCTGGCCACACTGCTCATCTTGGGCCCAGCTACCACACAGCTATTTAAGCATATTTAAATTAAATGCAGTTTCTCCACAACTCCACCCACATTTCCTGTCATGTCATCGTGCTTAAGTGGGGCTGTTATGCTGGACAACATACACCAGTATTTTCTATCACTGATGAAAACCGGTTTAATCTACATGGCTGCTTTCCACTTCCCCTCCTCCTCGCCGACCACTTACTTGGAGAATGCCTGCAACCTCACTGACTGGTAATTCACTTGCTTTCTTTGATGTCAATACAGGAATCATTGTCTCATTTTCACCATTAGGTAGTTTTTGAAAACGTGCAACCTGGGATTAAAAACAAAGGAAAATGATTTGAACTAGAATGTAATCCAGAATAATACAGGAAAATGAAAATTTACAGCAATTTATGCTCCACTTAAGAAAGTCTACTCAGACCAATTATGAATCTCTAAGACAACTTAATACTAACAATTTTATTGAAAACAAATTTCAAAACCATCGGCACCCGTTAATACCAGGTTTTATACAAACTCTTCAAATTATGTTTTTTAAAGATGCAGTTTCTCCACCAACATAAGACTCAAAAATCAAACAGATGCTTTTCTCTCAGATTCTGATGACTATGCACAATCATAATCCTATAAAGTCATTATGTTAATTCGAGGAACAAGAGCTCTAAGCTTCCTGCACTTTAACTGTTCCCGTGTTCACTTCTCTTTTGGGGACACCTGGCTACACCTGCAAACACTTCGACAGTGAGCAAGACTAAAAAGTAATTCTCACACCAGGAGAAAACCAAGAGATCAGACAAGCCGAGGGGACACAGGTTAGTAAGTCACAGAAATGGCAGCAATGATGATGGCTATTCCATACAGTTTTATAAACATGTGTCAGTAGTGTTCACCATGATTCTAGAAGGAAATGTCCAATTCAGATTTGCCTTTGGTCCTGAGCCGAGATTCCTCACAGACACAGCTCTGAAAGTAAAGAGTTACAGGCTCCTCACTACTGAGAAAAGCATCCTTTGCCAGATACCCGAGTCACCCTGGTGAAATAATACTGAAACTAAGACATCCCTGCTCCTGCTAACACATGGGTTTGTAAGCTGAAATTATCCATATTTTCAGGACAGATAATTTCCTAAATTTTCTAAGTAACCATTCTTTCAGACAACAAATGAGACCAGTAAATAATTCACAATTCTACTACTACTAAGGAGTATAGTGGACTACTTACTACTTACTACATATGTATAAAAATTCTCTTGATTTAGTACAAACAAAACCAAAAGAACAAGAAAACAGCAGGGGCATAGGACTATTCCATTAACATGATCATGCTCTGGAGCAGAATACTTACTCCCTAATCTTAGTTATTAAAAAGCACTACTAAATTTTATATATTGCAAAGCAAATAGTAATATTTTACATTTGTAATAAAGAAACATTAGTGACAAAATTATGAGGACATTTTAAAGTACCTTACTCTCATGCAAAGCCTTTAAACTGTTTTGTAGCATATTGTTTTCATACAACTAAGAAATTTAAAGAGATTAAATTTGAGAATTTCCTAGAACCACTGAAATGCTAGCTTTCAAATTCATAAAACAAACTAACAGAGGGGCCTTTACTGAACCATCTCCAGGTAAATATGGAGAAAATGTAATGAGAAACAAACTTATTGCTATTTTACCTTGTAAGATCACACACAAAAAAATTTTAAAGATCAGTTGTGTTTAACATAGCAATGAGAGTAATATAATCTTTGACTTCTAAAATTGCTGAACCTTAGCATATTTGTATATAAATTAGAAACAGGAGTGCCTAAACAGAGTTGACTAATTCAACAACGATAGCACGTGATCCACCAGTACCAAGGAATCACAGATAGCGGGCTGGAAAAACAGCTTAATACAGTGCTTACCACTCAAGCTGACGACCTGTGTTCAATTGCCAGAACCCAGAGAAGCCGGGTGAAGCAATGCACACTTATGATGCACGACGAGGGAGGTGGAAAGGCAGATTCCTAGAGACAGCCATCCTAGTGCAAGTGGTGAGTTCAAGACCAATGAGACACCCTGCCTCACAGCCAAGGTAGCCTGCATCCGAAGCTGACCTCTGCCCTCCAAACATCATGCACACACACACATGCACACACACAAAGAATGCATATGGCTGTTTTTCTCCTACAAATTACTAAATTATTATATGTACTTAGTCACTTGTATAATTAACTCAAGTATGTCAATATAGAACTTTAATTACTTATCAAAATAAGTTAGATTTACAACAATGTTTCAGTTAAAGTATGTATTTCTATCATTAAGCTACTAGCTAGAAGTATAGTTCAGAAGTAAAGTGATGCTGACGCTTAACATACTTAAGACTCTGGGTTAGATCTAGCATGAAAAAAGTATTGACAAGTGCTAACTCCAGCATTCAATGAGCCTTATTCAAAAATTTCAAGTAATCTTTTGGCAAATGGTGCATATAAAGGGTCTACATTTGAGCGCACTTTATGCAAAACCCTTCAAGGGCATTCAATTGGCTGAAACCTACTGGGAGGTGGTGGCTCACACCTTTAATCCCAGCACTCGGGAGGCAGAAGCAGGTGGATCTCTATGAGTTCCAGGCCAGCCTGGTCTACAAAGCAAGTCCAGGACAGTCCAGGCTACACAGAGAAATCCTGTCTCGAAACACACACACACACACACACACACACACACACACACACACACACACACACACACAAAAGAGCTGAACCCCAACAAAGGATAAGACAGTAAGGGGATGTGATGACAACTCTCTATGCAACCACATCTACTGTCTCAAGTGTGTTCACAGTGGAGGGAGAACCCAACAACTAGAAAGCAAGCCATCCAAGTCCTGGCCAGAATGCTGGACAGAGTTTCCCCGCCATCACCCCACTGAGTCCTCACTGAGGCAGACAGCAGCTGCAGCTGAGCTGGGAATGAGACAATGAGCAGCACGGCAGGCAGGGGCCTCCATGAATGAAGGTGAGCTGCCCATTGGGAGGGAGCTGTCTCTAAAAGCCTGCTTACCCTAGCCCTGAATAGAGGCAGCACTAAGAACAGAGAGGAAAACAGATGCCAGCCCGAAGAGGAACTACCTGAGGGAATTCACTAAGGAAAGACAGCAGCAGCTCCTCTGATGTCCATGAAGAGCTGGCATCCTGTGCAGCACAAGTGCAGGTGGAGAAGGCAGCCGCGGGTTTCTTAAGAATGAGACCCATGTCAGAAGAACAGAAAGAGCTTTATTGTGTCCCACAACAACACAGCATGGCATGTGAACCTGTGTGCCTCAGATAACAGCTGTCCTCTGGTGGTCTGAGTGCCCGGTTCTCTCTTCACAGGGCAAAACTATCACATTTCAGGTGCAGTCACAGTAATTTCTATGCAGGTCCCATCTTCCTCCCCCAGGAGAAAGCTGCTCTCTCTGTTTATACGGTTTCAAAAATAAATCTCTGAGACCATTTCCCTTCAACCTGAAATTTCCTGTCAAAGTAAACTTACTCCATCTGTTTCCAACCAGATCCACTTTCCACGCTAATTCTGCGAACCTCAAGTACAAAAGAGGAAAATGCTGACCCCGCTTTAGGATCAAGAATGAAGGTGATGGGCAGAACAATCTAATCTGGAAAGTAAGCAGCCTTTAAGGATATCCTTATGGTTTTGGTCACATCTCTACATATTTGTGCTTGTATTTATATCCACCATACATGCCTGTTTAATGGTTTCAATTTCTTTTTGTCAATGACACAAGAAATACTGAGTAATCAGACTCAGGTATAAATGCATTCAGGCATTTACTAAGCTTTTCATAATAAGAAACAGGGAACGAACAGATAAGATGCAGAAGCATAAGATAAATCTGGGCTGGAGGTAAGTCCCCACGATGCACAAGCTTGTTTTGTGAGTCTGGACATGCAATCAGCTGCTTATCCATGCATGCATGTATATCTTAACATTCCTGGGAAATCCTAGTCTCCTGGTTTCAGCCTACTCTAAGGGACAGGTTTTTCAGACTTTTGTTTGAGACAAGGTCTCTCTCTATGTAGATCAGGCTGGCCTCAAACTCAAGAGATCCCCATGCCTCTGCCTCCCGAGTGCTGGGATTAAAGGTGTGTGACACATCCAACAACAAGCAGATTTAAAGGGTAAAGCAGTACATTGGCAATGCTAACTTTGTCTATATAAGGGGTTAATATACAAGTGAGAACCATCTCACTATCCCATATATTAATGCAAACTGAGTCTAAGACACATATTTAATGCATTATGATCTTCCAGCCAGTCAGGGAACTTCCTAAAAGAAACCTCTGTCTTCATTTGAGGAATTTTATTATCAGTGTTTTAATGTTTGTTCTTCTAAGCATTTGCCTTACTTCACTCCAAAAACACTGTAAGTGGACACAGGCCATTCAAAATTACATCCTAACATTTACTGCACTAGAGTAAGTGGTTTGCAGGAACAGACCATGTTTTTCTACTACAAGAAAGAAAGTAGTAGCCTTCTAGTTGTTAGAAGTGGAAACTAGATTTCTAAAGGAGAGGAGGGAGCCACATCTGTGTTAAGAGTTTCTACGGGATTGACAGAATAATTATAATTTCCCTAACTGTAGAAAGATAGAATGTTGCAGATACAGGCCCAGTTAGCTTGGGCTACATTAGGCCTATTAATAGCTATTTTTGCCCACCTCTGCTTCTCATTTAACATCTTAACTACCAGGGAAATCCTTTAAGAATGAACTGACAAGGTGTTAATTTCCACCAGCCCAAAGGCTAAGCCTGTCATCAAACAGGACTAACAGGATACACTAATAATGTAGATAAGAAGTGGTACAATACAAATTAAGACCACAGTAAGATATGACTCTAAAGTACTAGAATCCACTAGAATAGTTCAAGTCAAAAGAACAGAGGGGGGAAAACACAATGCTGGTGAAACGCAGAGGTGTGGCTGTTAAGTGTACAGCGATTACAGGAACAGTTCAACAGCTGTTGCATATTACTCTTCCGTTATTAAGCAAGCATTTGATCTTTCTTAGTTAAGTGAAAAGTTATTTCATCCTTTAAAGTCTGAATGGTTTATTTAGGTTTAATTTTGAGATACAAAATATAAAAAGATCAAGTTCATCTGAAGGTAAATGCATCTTAAGAGATTTCGTGGCTGCCATATGGTATTAAGTAAGTCAACTGGCTACATCAGGGCTGTCAAACATGCTTAACTACCATTTGGTCTTAAGCGCATCCTGACGGCTAGAGGGCAGAGGTACCCTCTAGTGGTAGGGCCTGTTTTGCAACTGAGGCTCTGGTTTTAATCTCCACTGGGGGTGGAGGGGTGGGCTGAGCTTCAATTTACCTTCAATTCCCTCCTCAAGAGCCTTCCATTTTGTAAATCACTAACTCTTGCTACCAATTAGACCTTTTACAAACAAAAGCCCACAGGCACAACCACTCCTTCCATGATCTACATCCCACAAAGGTGAATTAACTCAAGAGAAAAGTCAAGTAATCACAACACACAAACACACGAACACACAAGCACACAGACTCCAAAACTTCAGAACTTTTCAAATATTTATAATGTGTAAATCATTGATTTACACGTTGGTCCTGTACGCATTAGACTCCTTCAGAGTTCCACTGAAGTCAGATTTTCATTTTATAAAGAGTCAAGAATTTGTTTTTTTATGGTAAGCAGTGCTAAATGCCAGTTTCTAACTAATATATACCAGAATCTATGGACTGAACTGAGCCCCTAAAATTCACACTGTAATCACAACCCTAGCACAATCCAACAAAGTGATGGGATTTAGAGAGCCCCCTTTAGGAAGTTAAACAGGTTCTGAGAACAATGCCTTCATGGGAGGTTAACTGTCTGACAAAGAGACAGGGAAAGCTTCTTCTCCCTTACCCACCACGTAAGGAGATGAGCAGCGAGCCCTCCTCCTGGAACTACATGACACAGCACCTCCTGACCCGGCTCCTCTCATCCTCCGGAGCCTAGAGCTCCGCAGCATTCTATTACAACAACATAAATTGACTAAGATATGAATGGGTCTTACATGGTTTTTGTAAACATAACTATGCAGCCACCACCTCCAGAAAGCATAAATCATTAGGTCTGGAGTGAAACCAAAAGATATTTTTTAAAATTCCTAATGTTGAGTCTAACGTGCAGCCAAAGTTAATAATCACTGACTTGAATGTGAAAGGGGTATATTATAGACAGAAGGGGAAATAAAAAAAAAAAAAAGAAAGCCAGGGTGACAGCAGGTCCAAGCAAGAACTGAAGTTCACAGTGATTTCCAGAAACCAAGCAGACTTAATTTAAAAAGCAACTGTTTTGCTGGCTAGGGATGTGGCTTAATTGGTAGGAAGCCCCAGGCTCAATGTCTAGAACACTGTGTCGGTGCACATCTGTAATGCAGTACACCTGAGATGGAAGTAAGAAGCCACCCTTAACTACACAGAATGTTTGGAGAGAGCATCTTAAATTTTAAATTAAAAAAAAAATTTTTTTTTTTGCTTGTTAACTAAAGCCAAAAGTGAAGGACACTAAATAATTCAATCTGGAAGTAACAGAGCATACATACATGAGCATAATCAGGTAGAACATATACTTTTGATACCTAGATAAAGTTAGACACACAAAGGTCCACACATTATTTTGGTCCCCAAAATATCCAAACACCCAAGCCCCACGCCTACAAATTCCTTTCACTGGTGTTCTGGTTAGGAGCCAGTGGGTATTTTCCTGCATCAATCTGCAAGCCCACTCACTCGTGCCCACACTGTACCACATTCCACTGCATGAGACAACAACACAGTGTGACAAGTAGCAAACCAAACCCCTTCAGAGCTTAAGACAGGACGAGACAGCAGGCTCTCCACCTTCAACAAAAAGCTAATTTAAGCAAGAGTTGTACAGCTTTATAAGAGGAAGAAAGAAATCCTTTAGCTCCTGTCCTCACAGCTTAACAGTAAACAGCAATAGCCTTTATAAAGCATGGGTTACTGTACTGAGTCCTCAGCACTTCTGAACCAGCAGGTCTGAATAAGACCCAGAAGATGCATTTCTAACAAGGTTTAAGTAATGATGTTTCTGGACTGGGGACTACACCTGAGAACCACCACTATAGTAAGGTCAGACAGACACCATCAGCTTCAATTCATAATTCCAAGTCCATGTTTTCCCAGCTGTATTACCAAGAACAACTTGTTTATCTTCTGTGTTCTTTCTCTCAGAGAAAAACTAGGAAAAAATATCTATTTTGGTTTCCATAGGAATAAGAGACAAACTCTTTACAAGAAGTGTGTACCAGAATATATGACAAGTACTCAAATTCAAACACTAACACGTATGTTTTATCCCATTCTAGATCTTCAGAAGAGTCAAACCATGCTTTTGACATCTTGGCATCTTTTGAAAAGTTCTTAATAGCATCAAAACTACTAAGAGGGAAAAAAAATCAGTAGGCCTTACTGTCTTAATGGGCAATTATGCAGCATACAGAAAGAGAATGCTACCCTTTTAAATGATCTTCCAGTGGAAGCACAAAAGATGAACTGATCTGAAAAATAGCCCTCCATCATCTGCAAATTACAGATGTTTTCTACAAAGAACAGACAAAGCTATGAATTCCACTCGAAGGGCTGAGATTACGGCTTGTATCACCAAATGCTATTTTATTGGTAAATGAAGCTGTGCAAACAGGAGGTCGCCTCTCCTGATGAGGTTCTTCAAGGATTACACCCTAGCAAAGGGCTAACAGAGGTCAACAATTATCTCAGAATGGCCAAGTCCCCTTAGATTAGGATCTGTGTTGAGCCCTACCAATGAGGAAACGCTGGCATGGCTAGGCAGAGACAATGTGAACACATTCCTGTGAGATAATAAATAGGTGAAAGAGGCTAAAAAGTCACTCTGTCTAGAGACAAACAGATACCAAATTATTCAGGAACATCCACAAATGTTTCTGTAATATTCAAGCTGACAGATGGCCTTCCAACTGTTCTTGCCAAAATTACCAACATAGAAATTCTATCTTACAGTCTAAAGGGCAAGATGGAATGAGTTGATTCTCAAACTAGATCTAGATCCATGCTTCCTAACCGTGTTGCACATTAAAAATCAGAAAGGAAGTTCTTGGTTTTGTTTGTTTGCTTGTTTGTTTTTGGTTTTTGGTTTTGGTTTTCTTCATCTCTATGATCAGGAAGCCAGAAAAACTGGACCTGAATCATATGCCATCCTGAGGATGAGCAGGTTCCAGAGATGGGTCCTTCTCTATTTTCTCCAGTTACAAGCACAGGAGCTGGAGGAACATACTAAACTTTCCAGTGAGTTCAGCAAAGTACAGGCTGTGCAAACTCTACAGAACAGTAAGTGTGTTCTGTCCACAAACTGCAAGGAAAAGAAAGGGTGACAGTTTCAAACTATAAGATATTCAAAAGACTTTGTGTCAACCAAAGGTGCTGTGCAATGGAGGCTGCTGAGTGGATTTTGGTCTAAACAACTGTTTTCCAACTTCAACCTGGGATCTCACATTCAACATGTTTGTCTCTTGACTTCTTAACTCTGAAACAATGCCTTACATCCTTTTACCTTTCAGATTGTCGGTTTTTTCTTAAAGACAAGCAGATTATTTATATAGAATAGTCCCATTTTATAAATCACGATTTAGATTTTTCTCATTGGCTCAGGGAAGGGAACACCAGCAAAAGAATGGTATATCCTTCTCAGCATGCACCAAAAGGCACAGAAGCTTCCTATGGAATAAACTGTGTCCTTTGCCCCTCTAAAATTCCCATGTTGAAACCTTAGCAATGTGACTGTTGACTATATTTCAATGTCACTGCATTAGAAACAGGTCATTACAGAGGTAATAGTATAGAGGAATTTTAATTCAAACCATGACTATTCTGCTGCCTTTAATCCCAGGAGACAGCGACAAGCAGGATCTCTGAGTTCAAGGCCAGCCTGTTAGAGAGCAAGTTTCAAGTAAAGAAAAGGTCCAGGCATGGGGTGGGGGGGAGGGGGATGATTGTACATGCCTTTAATCCCAGCACTCAGAAGACAAGATCTCTGAGTTCTAGTCAGTTCTGCTCAGGCAGTTCAGCTGAGTCAGTGAGTTAAGAGGCAGTGCAGTGGAGTTGAGTTTGTGGCAGTTCAGTTTGTGGAATTCAGAGGCAGTTTTAGCAGAACAGCTATAAGAGACAGGTTGCAAAAGAGAACAAGCTAGACACAGATAAAGACAGAGCAAGTCAGAGAATAAGGGCCCAGAAGATTAAAGCATACTGCCAAAGTCAGTATGAGGCCAAGCAGAGCAATTCAGTCAAAGGCTGAAAACACTCTAAGCCTAGATTAGACTGCAAAGAGGCTAAGGGCTTCCAGGACTAGGCCCAGGTTAGCAGACAGGCAGTAAGCCTCTGAGATGACAATTAGATGAATAAGTTACTTTTACATAAAGGTAGCTCTACAAAAAGAGAAAGCAGAGGATGAACATGCAGAAGACAAGGCCATGGAAGACACAGCAAAGGGTAGTGGTATTTGACAAAGAGAGGCCTCACCAGAAGCCAGTGCTGTGACTATATAACTTTGGACTTCTAACCTTAAATCTACAGAAAAGTAATTTTTGTTTAAAGTACACAGCAGCGCAGACAAACTAATATCATATAACTGTCTTGTTACCTGTTAATAGTCATGTGAATTTTGATTGCTTTACCAAAATAGTTACCTATAAGATTGGGGTTTTTATATATAATTAGAACACTTCATGCATTTAGTCCTTTCAAAACTAAAAATACTAGGTCTTTTATCATACTTTGCTTCTTCCCAATAATACTGCTCTCAAGTTGTTCTGTCTATATAAATTACATGAACTCCTCAGGTCTTTGCTATTTCTATGTGTGGCTTTACACACATATAGTGACATTTTATGTCACAGACCTCCTATTATTCTGTGGATTAATATATTACACAATCATTCTATTGCTTAAAATGTGCCAGTTGTGGCCCACAGGGAGCACTGAATAGGTTGGCTTATAAGTCCTTCTGACCTGTGCTCACAATTTTTGAGTATTTCCTTATTTTCTAGCACAAGATGTTCCAAGATTACTTTTGTATTTTCTTAGCTATAGCACTGGAATTAATCATTTCTCAGGCAAGCTTTGGTTCCTTTTATTGAAAGTAATATTCAGAAGTGTTATAGATTGTAAGGCGCTGCAAGAGTCAAAAGATTTTTATTTACACACACACACACACACACACACACAAACACATACATTTGTTAATCTTGAGTATATGAAAACATAACTTAATTCTGTCAAAACTACTCAAAAACAGGTAAAACCAGAAGTTTTGTACCCGCCTCCATTGTTTCCATCTCTCTATGACCAACCTGTTCTAGTACATCCTGCCTGTTTCCTTCTGCACAAGAAAGGTACATGGTTTCTTATTTCCTCCTTTTTGATTTAGGGTAATAACGAATACAGATAGGTACCTTGTTTTTACTTAACAGTATATATCCAACATGGCTTGGTTATTTAGAAAGCTCCCTTATGCTTACTGCTGAGAGTTTGTAAATAACAAGTTTTTTCAACAACTGCAAACAATGAACCATAAAACAAGCATTTCATGTTGGCGGTAGGACTTCAAGAAAATGTCCTGAATGGAAGACAAAAGGCAAAGACATGTGTTATCTATGGAGTTTGTTAAACAGTGCTCAATTCTCTACATAGGACTCACACACCAGCACATGTGTGGGGTCAGAGGACAACTTACAGTCATCAGTTCTCTCCTTCCAACATTTGTTTTCCTGTGGCTTTATCATTGAGGAGGGCTGCTAGACTAACAGTGAGAGCTAAAACATGGTGCCTCTGAATCTGAATTCTTTTTCTTACATACTGAGTTGATTTTAGTATTTTATAGGAATTATCTTTTATGTACTTTGAACATTTATCAGGTTTTTTCAATTGTTAGAGCTCTTGACATAACAGGTATCTTAGCCTTTATTTGCAATCTAGTGCAGACATTTTCTCCTGACAGCTCTACTGCCTTTATGTTTTATAATAAAGAATTTCCATTTTTATATAATAAAATTCAGCGAGCTTCCCTTATACAACCTCCATTTTGAATCATTCTTAAGAATGACAGTATTTTATGGAGCTGGAATGCCTAATTCTATTAACCTTATGGTACTCAATAATTATGCATAGTTCTATTAACCTTATGGTATTCAGTAGTAATTAAGCACATAATGACAAAATTGTACAATTGTTTCATTTATGTCCAGAATTTTATGCCCAGCCTGCACAACAGAGCATGACACCTGTCAAACAAACAAACAAACAAACAACAACAAAAGGCTAAACAGAATAAGCATGTGCCAGTAGTTCTGCTTTTAGGGATACAGCCAATAGAGTTTAAAAGACCCAGACACTGAGGCTCTAAGGTTCTTTTCATCATTTCTCCAACAGCCAAAACATGGAAATAGCCCTGCCTGTCCAAAGGGGAAACGAATAAATACAATGTGGTATGTTAAAGTCTTCCACTCATAAAAGAGATGTAAGTTTTGACATATGACATCCCATGAATGAGAATATAGCTTGGCTTGTGAATTCTTGTCTAGTGTACACAAAACCCCCAGGCTGAAGCAGAACCACATTCAAGGTCACCCTTAACTACACAGAAAGCTCAAGGCTAGCCTGGGTACCAGAAGACCTTGTATAAGAGAACAAGAATAGCACAAGAACTGAGAGGACAAGTGAAAGAGGAGGGGAAGGGGGCAGAGGAGGGGAAGGGGACAGAGGAGGGGAAGGGGGCAGAGGAGGGGAAGGGGGCAGAGGAGGGGAAGGGGGCAGAGGAGGGGAAGGGGGCAGAGGAGGGGAAGGGGGCAGAGGAGGGGAAGGGGGCAGAGGAGGGGAAGGGGGCAGAGGAGGGGAGGAATGGAAGAAGAGGAAGGAAATAGGAAGAAGAGGAGAGCCCAAAGTTAGACACAAAGATTAGAAGAGAAACAAATGAAACAAAAATGGGTGGCATCAACTAAGAGTTGGCTTTTTTAAAAAGATAAAACTGACACACCCTTTACTAGACTAATGGGAAAAATTTAAGTCAGAAATAAAAGAACCATTATAACCCTAGATACATGAATTCTCACAGAATACAACTATCAACAACTGTCCACACAAATTGAATAACCCAGAACAAATGGGTAAATTGAAACAGAAAATAACCCAGAAATAAGCCTATACATATACTATAAATGGATCTTCAAGGACTCCAAAAATATATATAGTAGAAAGAGTGTTAGAAAAATTGATAATCTGCAGTACAAGAGAATAAATCCATTCCTTATCTTCCAACATAGAAAGATTACAGAAATGGAATCCCAACCCAAACTTAAGATCTGAAACTGTAAAAATCTTAGACCGAAACAGGGGAAGGCTTTGTGTTATCTGTCTTGACAATCCATTCACTTAACATAAAAACAAAAGCAGCAAAAAACAAACAAGTGGGACTTTATCACACTAAAAAGCAAAATCTTCCTACTTATAAAAGGAAGCACTTCAGTGGGGACTTGGTTACAGTTTCAGAGGACTAGTACATGATCATCATGTGGAAGGACACGGCAGCCATCAAGAAGGCATGGTGCTGGGGCAGAAGCTGAGAGCTCACACCTGATCCAAAAGTTGAGCACAGAAAGACTGAACCTGGTATGAACTCTCAAAGCCTACCCCAGTGAAACACCAATAAGGCCACGCCTCCCAATCCTTCCCAAACAGTTCCACTAACTGGGGACACGTATTCAAATATATGAGCCTTTGGTGGCCATTCTCACTCAAACACCACAGACGTGATACAAAATAGCATGGCCACTATGGAAAACTATGGCTGCTTCTCAAAAACCTAAAAGGTCATTAATTGCCAAGTGCCCCAAAAACTTTTTTTTTTTTTGAGTCTTGATTAGAAAGAATTAAAATCAAGATCTCAAATCTGTTAGTATTCCAGGGTTCTTTGTGGCACTACTCATAATGTGATAGGACAGGTATGGAAACAACCTAAATGTCCACCAGCAAATTAATATATAAAATGTGGCATATGCATACAGTGGGATGTTATTCGGTTTGGGAAAAGAAAATTCTGCAAAATATCAGAACACAAACCCTTAATGGAACAAGACAGATGCGCAAAGACAAACACTACAGGGCTCTGCTTACATATAGGTATCTAACATAGTAGAATTCACACACTCAAAGAATGGAGTGGTGGACACAAGGGGCTGGGGAAAGAGGGAAGGAAACAATGAATTACTAAATAGCATAAAGTTTCAGCCACACAAAAAGAATCAAATTTTAAAAGGTGTTTATAATCAACAAATGTACATTTAAAAATCTGTTAGCAAGGTGCATTTGTTGTTGGTAGTGGTGGTTTTGTTGTTGTTTTGTTTTGTTTTACAAGACAGGTTTCTCTGTGTAGCCTTGCCTGTCCTAGACTGGCTTACCATGTTGGGTGGTTTGTCAACTTGACACAATGAAAGGTAAGTAGTCTGGGAAAGAGACAACTCAATTGAGAAAGTGTCCCCATTGGATTGTAGATAGGCCTGTGGGGTACCACTGTAGGTGATGCCAACCCCAGACAGGTGATCCTTAGTTATGTTAAAAAATAAAAACAGGCTGGACAAGCCAAGAGGAACAAGCTAGTCTGAGTAGGGCTCCAGAGCCTCTACCTCAGTTCCTGCCTCCAGGTTCCTGCTTTCAATTCCTTGCCTTGCCTTCCCTGTGTAAAGTATAAACTGTAAGCCAAATAAACTCTTTCCTCCAGAAGCTGGTTTTTGTCAGTGTTTTATCACAATAGTAAACAAAATAGAACGCATTACAAGAAGACATTTTAACAATTTTTTGTAATTAAAATTTCACTTCTTAATCCCAAGTTTTAGCAGCTTTATATCAGAGTAAAATAAAAGTGCTACATTTCAATTTCTGGCAGAAGACACTTAAAGCAAGGTTCTCAAACAGACTCTGGCATTCATTCCCAACCGCTGGGGCTGAACACAATTGTAATTGTCAACCATCTGTAATCCAACCAAACTATGTCTGACTTACATAAAGCCAACAAACCAATTTCTAAATGTTCACCCTGTTAGTTTGGGGGAAATGCCCTTTATTCAGTAGTTAAGTTTATTCTTTGTGGAATCCACCATTGTACTTTGTTTCTGCCAACCAATGGCTGACACTGGCTGCTTGGAGGGCACAATTCCAAAAATGAATTCAGTCTGCACCCACCAAAAGCTGTGTCTAGAAAAGCCAATCCCCAGCATGAATAAAGGCAGGCAAAAGTAAGATAATAACAACAATAAAGTAGCCAAGAAAACACCACATGCATGTTTTTATAGGCAATAAAAAGATGGAGACCCCAGGAGAGTGCAGTCAGGTTACGCAGAAAGCAAGCTAGGGCAGCTCTCTCCTCACTGACTTGTCAGCCTGACTTTACCTGTCTGGTAACCAGCTCTTTCCCTCCCAAGCAGGAAACTGGTATTACATTTTCTGGCACATGATGGTTTTGAGTGTGCTTTTGGTTGGTTGGATGCTTAGTTGGTGTGTGTGTGTGTGTGCGCGCGCGCATGCATGTTGGTTGGCTGAAGGTAGAGTGATACAATATCTCCTGACCATAACCGGCCTGGAACCAGCTATGTAGACCAGGATGACCCCAAATTCTGCCTCCCAAAGATATATGCCACTATTTTAAAAACAAAAAGCAAACATTAATGTTTACTGACAAAAATATTCTAGCCTATCTTCCAAACAAACCATTACCCCACTATTTCTCTGAATATCATTGAAAGAAATGTGACCTAACAGGCGACCATAAGAATCCTACTAGCTCTTCTTGGTAACCTGCTATCCTTCCTCTGAGTGCCACCAGGTCTCCCCCTCCAGGGGACACGGTCAAATATGAGGCACCAGAGTCCGTGAGAAAGTCATATCCCACTCTCCACTCAACTGTGGAGAATGTTCTGCCCATTGGCTAGATCTGGGTAGGGGTTTAAAGTTTACCACCTGTATTGTCCTTGGCTGGTGCCTTAGTTTGAGCAGGATACACTATGAGCATATATGGGGGGGGTGAGGGGGGAAAGTGCCCTCAGGAACAATCATAGGGAAGGGGAATAAGGAGAAAATGGGAGGGAGGGAAGAATGGGAGGATACAAGGGATGGGATAACCATTGAGATGTAACAAGAATAAATTAATAATAAAAAAAAAGAATCCTACTAGCTACTAAGTATTTTGCTACTTGTCACAATGTTGGTTAACTCAGTGACAGAGTGCATGCGTGAAGCTGTGGTTCCATCTCCAGCACCAAAACATAAAGTAGAATGTTGTTTTACAGTAAGCCTCAATAATGATGCCCTCCAAATACTATGAGCAAGATAAGTAACCCACTCTGTGGAGAGCCACAGATAGCAGCGCCCCCTGCTGCTTCCCCGGCGCAATGCCCCCTTTTGCACATGCGCAGTGAGCCCTTTTTTGCGCATGCGCAGTGAGTAAACCGTATGCACATGCGCAGTGAGCAAGCCCTTTATGTGCATGCCTGAAGGCATGACGTAAGGTGGCGTGATTCGAACAAGACATAGCGTGAGGTGGTGTGATCCAAATGCACCAATCAGGAGTGACGACGTGGCAGTTTCTGATAGGACAGGCACACTATAAAGGGTCTGTGGGAGCTTTTCCCGGGGTCACTCTGGTAGTCAAGGATCCTGAATAAAAACTCTGCAAGAAGAGTTCCCGGTGTTGGTGTCTTTCCTGCTGGACGGGAGCGGCATCGGCACCACTCATTTAATGACAACTGGATGGAGACTGACTCATAATGTTACAAGTAGCAGTCAAAACCTCAAGTCCCAAATCTCAGGAGGAAGCAGAGGTAAGACCCCTGCCTAGCTCCTCCTCTTCAAACACCAGCAACACTTACTGCTAAGCAAGAGACAGTCCTGCCTGTGTCCCTTTACCTACTCAGCTTTCAGGCCTCACTCCTTCCTGGGATCTTTCCCTGTCCTGAGGAGACTATTTACCTCCTCACTCCCCACTTACTACTACAATAAACTCAAGCATGCTTCCCTGTAAACTCAAAGACACTCAGGACTGCAGGCTACATGAACCAGCACTGACCATATTGTGTCCCATGAATGCATCACAGCAGCTGCTAAATGAAGGACTTATGAAATAATCTAATCAACCACAGAGTATCCTTGATTGTCAAATTAGCACTAAGTCACTGATCAAAATCTATGCTTTCTTACAATTAAAAATAAATATGGAAGAGAGAGATGTGACTTAGAGGTTAGAGTCTTGTTGTTCTTCCAGAGGAAGAATCGGTAATATGAATTAAGTTTTAAATATAAAACTCTATGGTGCTTAGTATTAGAAGTCTAAAGAACAAAAATCTGTAACTATCATCTTCAGCCTTCTGGCCCAATATCTCTGACAGACGTATTTGTGAAGCAGGAACTATTAAGGACTTGCTTACCCTGTCTTGGCAGAGTTTGGCCATTGACTCTCCCTTTATCCAAGCTTGCCCATTATTAGGCAGAATTCTATCTGTGGCAGAAACAAGGACATTTTGCCCAGTGGCTTGTTTGCCATATTTGAAGCCATCTCCATAAGGAGGTTCACTGAGGCTCATCATCTTCAAAGCTTTGAGGTACGTTGGGTGTTGCTAGGAGTTAACCTGTCTTGTTGTCAAAGAATCTTTAAACTAATAAAAACATCTTTAAATGCCATATTCTGTAGGTCTCTGAGATTTTTGAAGACCTTTTCTAATTATTTTATCTTATCTGTCTATAGAATCATATTTATCTGTTAAACCTAGGATGCATATTCTTGTGATAAAAAACGGACTAGAGTAACTGACATATCCATGATTTGGTCAACTAACAATTAACTTGTGTTACTGAATTATCCTAAGCAGCCTGCAATAGCACTTTCAAAGTATTAGGAGTAAGCCTTGTTGAGCTGTATGAGTACAATACCTCATATTAGAGTAGAAATATATATGCTGTGTGTGAATAATTTTAAATTTGAATTCTATAGCAATGTATCAAAATTAAACTTATTTTGCATCAATATACAAAGTTCTATGTCAGTGAATTAAAAATAATCTTGTAAGTAACAAGGTATTAATTTGAGGAGTAGATTCAATAATCTACTTTTTTTCCTATCACCCTATATATTTCTATAGTCTCCCTTCTTTCTTTTAAACCCCTATCTCCAAACCTAAGAAAGAAGGATAAGGGAAAATAGAGACATCCCTGAGTCCAACCTTGATTTCTCTCTGACTAAGACCATTATTGTTCCAATGTTATAGAGAGATTTGGGTGACTGTTTAAGCAAAAAACTGTCCCTGTCATTTTCTCATTGTCGAAGCTGCTTACCTACACTTCCTGTCTACTCAGGTAATTAATTTTATTCCTTTTCAAGTCTCTGATAGGGTTAAAGACCAGAGAGTTTAGTTTTACAGCTAAGCTTTGTTGTTTTGGGGTTAAGCTGTTTTTAGGTCTAGATAGATGTTTGAAGTTGATAAATATGAGATATGGTAGATACTGATTTACATTCAGAATTTTAGATGCACCAAGATAGGCTTCAAAGTTTCCAAATACAAATAGTCAAAACACTATGAATATAACATTTATATAATTCCTGATTGTATCATGATTCTTCTTTCTCTAAGTAGTTTATTGTATATATGTACAATAATGTAAATGTATATGTAAAAAAAGTAAAATATAAATTTTTTAAATGTATAAAAGAATTTCATTTTAAATAATGAACGTGTTGCCCTTAAAGAACCTAACATATATAAGGGTTTCTATTATTCTCTTTAATTAAAAAAAAAAAAAAAAAAGAAGCCTAGGGCTGGGTACATTAGCTCAGTGGTAAAGTACACAACATTCAGAAGTACAGCAGCCAAACACACAGAAAGGAGTGAACAGGAAGCTGAGAGCAGGCTTAAACCTTTTGGCTACTGAGTGCCAGTGTAGACACAGTTCCTTACCTATATTATATCACATAATCCTTTAAAAAAAAAAAACCCTTTTGAGGAGGTATTCTTATTTTTATTTCATAGTTGGAGTAATTAAACATTAAAAATAATTTGCCCACGAAAAAAAAAAATAACAAGACTACTCAGTAGTATGGCCAGGGACTGAGCCAATATCTGACTGTCAAAGAACGTTTAACTCTACAGAGTATATTTAAGCCAATCAGGTAACCTAAAAGCTTAAAAAAAAAAAAAAAAGTACATCACACTCAGAACTGAGACCAGATTTAATTAGTCTGAAGAAAAAAATTGCAAACTCAGAATAGGAGGGTTTATACCCTCCCACCTTCTCATTTTTCCTAACACACAACAAAATTTCTGTAATGGATTGAGTGGATAGTTTCTGAATTTTGTACAAAGTAAACAGTGATCATTTAAAAAGCAGTATTCATCTAAGGACTCTAAGACTGTACTGTCTGCCAACAAAACATTTCATCAACTTGGTCAAACTAAAGCCAAAGACTATGCCAAAAACTAACTAATTTCTGGCTTGGTGAGCCAAAAGTACTAGCAATCCTGTACACTAGGTGTTCCACTAGGCTGCATCCTGTTTAGTACTTTATTGACAACTCAGATAATCTGCACTTATCCAAGACGACATCAGCACAGGCTCCAATATGGAAATAAAACTCGAAGGAGCATATCAGAATGCACCAATGTATAGAAGCAATATACCTCCACTTCCTCTTTGTAAATACCTACGTATTACAGACAAACGTAAAAACCAACTAAGTACCAGATGGTAAGGCTCTAGAATAATAGTAATTCAGACAAACATGAAGGTAACCTGCCTTTATCCACCACTTCAAGGGCTGTGAAAGTCTCTTCCCAGTGTGACTTCAGTGCTAAAACGGCAAATACCAACCCTACACTGTATTACAAAAAGACAGCTGTTCCACAAAGGGAGTAACAAGCTCGGAATACTTAGTAATAATCTAAGGACGCCTTAAGGAGTGTGCATTGTAAGGCATGTCTTACCATGGTAAGATTTCTGGAAATTATTTTTAAGAAGATTTGAAGGGTAACAAACTTTTAAAAGGAATTAGCAGGAAGAATTATGGCCTGGAAAAGAGACTTACGAGGGCAGTGCTCGGCCATTACCCAGATTTCAATAGGGTTTCTATAAAGAAAGAGCATGGCAGGAACAGTCAAATACTTCAGGACAGAAGCATGACCTGTGTCTAAGAACAGAACGAATACAACCAACTCCAACAACTGACAGAAACTCCTTAGGTGAGCACTGGAGCCAGCCATCTGAGGTAGGAAGCTGGCCCCCTTCTGACCTTATCATCCTATGATTAGCCCGGCCAACTGCATGGGGTCTCACTGCCACCGTGAGCCAATGGTACGGTGTACACGAAAGTCTCCAGCACTGAGCAGGTATTTCTCTAAGGAGACACTATAAAATGTTTCCTCCATACTGATCCCTAACTTTCAGAGCATGGCCTCTATGGGGCTCACACAGGCTAGTTTTTAAATGTTCTGTGTAGATGAGCTAAATCCGGCAGTCAGGACAGCTACTGCTCAGTGACAGAGCACTTGCTCAGCATTCACAAGGCTCTGGACTGGCGCCCCAGCACCACAGAAACAAAACCCTGGCATACTCACAACTAATGAATCATTTGTTTGTTTGTTTTCTCCCATGCTTACAATACTTAGAAATGAAATTAAAGGTCCTAAATGCTATGAAAAATTTGTACTTAAATGTTCATTGTAATCCATTTGTAGTAGATCAAATATAAGTAAAGAATGCATTTACCTCTGGAGACCATCAGGGATTGTACACATGAAAAAAATAATAACCTTATTCCTAAAGTATAGTATTTTAATACTTTTTTACAAAAATAAAAACTTGCTCATTTCAAAAAGGGAGGAGGGGAGCCAAGTCATAGTTTGCGATCAATGTGGTGGCAGTATGCACTCCAGTGCTCCTATCCCAGAGGTAAGCTGCCTCTCCACACTATGCCGCCACCTTCTGTGTAGACACACCTACTTTTGGTTTCTGCTTTATCATTATTATAAACAGAACCAAACAACAATTGCTTTTTTAGGTCAATTCATCTTGGACCCTATGTCACCAACAGCTGCTGCAGCAGACATCCCAGGACAGAGCTACAATGTGCAAATATAGATTACACTCCCGGAAGAGACAGTATTGATGTGTTTGTTATTCTGGTCCTTACGGCTAAACAGACCTCCAAAGAACTGTGCCAAGACTCTCCCACATTGTTAGGAGCTTTTACTCTGCCTGCAATCTGGCCAGGGCCTAACATCACCATACTTCTAGCTGCTCCCAATCAGATGAGTAGAAAATCATGAATGTGTAGGTTGTTTTTCTGCCTTTGGTGGGGAGGTGTTTAGGCTGACACTGAGCTGTAGATGCTTCTGCACCAGCTGGCGCTTGTTCTGAGTTCTCCTCTTCACCCCCAGCACTGAAAACCTTTTCACTGCTCTTGTGGCCATCCATGACCTCTTTCTGTGAAGGACATCCTTGTGCCTTTTGCCTGTTTTCTCTACTATTTCTTGAAGAGTAACGTCTTCTGAGGAAAATCCCTCTACCAACGTTTCAAGTGTATATATAATTCATTTTGAGATTTCCTATCATGCTTTGTCTTTACCATTCCAACTTCACATGTCCTCCCTAAGGTCATCTAGCCATACTTAGAACACTTGCTGGATAATTCATCCTTCTTCCAAATTATTCTTTGTGGAAGCAATCAAAGCAAAGAGGAATTAAACAGATGAATGTAAGCTCTTACACAGCCTCTCTATACAGCTACTTAGAGTAAGGTCGTAAGTAAATGTCTCAAAGGCCCTTGTTCGTGGGGCTGGACAGATGGTTCAACAGCTTAGAGCACTTGCTGCTCCTGCAGAGGACCAGGATTTGGTTCTCAGCACTTACATCAGGCAACTCAAAAGTATAACTCTAGCTCCAGGGAATCTGACACTCTCTTCTGGCCTCCTAGGGAATTAGGCATACATGTGGTACACAGACATCTATGTAGGCACTCACACATACACATAAAACAAAAAATAAACTCCTTTTTTAAAAGCCATGTTTTGTACCTATGTAAGAATACTAAATCCTCAATTAAAAGGATAACTCAATGTAATGCCTGTGATGATTCCAACTAAGTCTTTTACAGACACAGACAAGCAGATCCCAACCCACATGGGAATGCAAGAGAATCAATGTACTCCAAAGCTGCTGTAGACAGAGGTGTGACCTGGCCTCAGCACAGACACAGGCAATGGAATGCAGCCACAAGCCAGGAGATAAGCTTCAGTTATGGAAAACCAAGGGTACAGAGACAACTCAATGAAGAAATATTCTCCTAAATGGATGGTACTGGATAATACTCCCTGAAAAAGAATACAGCTGGATTTTACCCCAAAATTAATCAAGTGCAAAAGCTAAACTATAAAATGCTTAGAATAAAACATAAATCTTTATCATGTTTAATCATCATGGTCTATAATCAAAGCGCAAACAACAAACAAAAACATAAATAATCACAGTTTTAAAGCTTATGATAAATGGAAGGAAAACCACAACATCAAGAAACTACAATGAAATCCCACAGAAAAGGGGAATATCTGAAAACTGTATCTCTTAAAAGGGTCTAATAAATAACTGTGCACTTAACTCATATAAATACAGGTAAAAGATGTATTTCTATCCAGTATCTAGGATATTTATGTAGAGATATATAAAACTTCTATTTATCAACTTTTAGCTAAAAAGTAAAAAGCAAATAACCAAATTATGAAACAATTAGAGACCTGAATTTCTCCAAAGATATACAAATCACCATAAGCACATGAAAAGGTGCTAGGCATCATCAGTCATTGGGAAAATACACACCAAAACTAGAATGTACAACCACTTAATACCCCCTGGGATGGCGATTTAAAAACAGAAGAATAAAACATAGAAAAATACGTAAAGGAATTATTTTGATACCTGCACTGCCAGAAAGAACAAAAATAATCAAACACTGCTACAGTTCCTCAACTAAACACAAAATCACCATACAGCTCTGTATTCCAGTCCTACACACACATCCAAAGAATGGTATACGTTCATGCAAAACCATATATATGAACAATCACAGCAGTATCACTTATAACTGCCCCAAAAGTATAAACAGTTCAATATCCATCAAATGATGAATGAGTAAATATGATTCACCTATACCTTAGAATATTATTTGGCCATGAACAGGAATAAAATACTAATACATACCAAAATTTGGATAAAATGAAAGAAGCCAAACATAAAAGGTTACGTATTGTTCTATTACATTTGTACAAAATGCCCAGAATAGGAAAATCCAAAAACAGAAACTAGGTTAGTGGTTGCTAGGAGCTGGGGAAGGGGAGGATTGGAAGTGAATGCTAATAGGCTAGAGGTTTCTTTGGAATCAGACTACACAGGGATGTGCTGAAGCACAATGAATTACACTTCAAAACAGGCTTTTACGGCATATGGATTGTATCTTTTTTTTTAAGTGAAGGTCAAGGTTTACAAAACAAATCATGATTTACGACACCAACAGAGAATAAGCATTTAGCCACGTGACTCTAGGACTAAAACAAGAGAGTGAAGAAGATTCATCTGAGGAAGCAGCATCAAACACTGGCAGCCATGGAACTCTAGCTGGTAGGAAGTCCCCAGTGAGAAAGGAAGATGGAGGACTGAGAGCTGTAACTAGGGAACCAAGCAAGCTAACCCAGGGGAACGACTGCCCCAGCACAGCGCCCTGCACTCCTTGTCACAGCAAATGTAGCTCTGCCCAATTGTAACCAATCCTGTCCCTTTATAAGCAGCTCTCTACTCCAAACAAATACAAGAGAGATGTGGTCACTATTTACCCCAGGTAGATTCAAAAATAATCAAAATCAAACAAGAGGCGGAAGGAGGCTAACGTAGAACACAAACAGTAAGAAGTTGAACCTAAGCAGCATTGCACATGAAAACCCATGTAGGCAGGGATGAAAGCAAGCCAAGGAACTCTGGAAAGGAGAGTCTGTCTACGTACAGTAAAACTAATGAAAAATAGTATGTTCTACTTTAAAATTTATTTCCTGGACCAGGAAGATGGCTCAACCAATAAAGGCACTTGCCACACAAGCCTGGTGACCTGAGTTCCATCCCCAGAACCCACATAAAGGTAGAAGGAGAACCAATTCCACAAAGTTGTCGTCTAACTTGTATATCTGTGACGTGGCATGAACAACCAACATTTGCATCATTCATAACACTTATAACATGTTTAATATATTTCTTATGAGGAAATGGTTGTGAATTAGAACTGAACAGTCAATTACTGTGGATTAGAACTTTGAAGGCAGACATAAGCAACGTGTGGCGAGCAGAGGAAGCCTTGAATGAATATGTGAAGAGTTAATGAAGTCCTACTGTTATGAGAACAGCCAAATCCAGATGCCTCAGGCCCATGGGAAATGACAAAGAATGAACACACACACACACACACACACACACACACACACACACACACACACACACACACCAGCTCAGGCTCAGAAGTATAGCAAAGCCTTCTTTTGGTCTAATCGCAAATGTTGGCAATGTATGCAAACACCAGCAACCACAGCCTCCCTCCCAGCTGTTTATATCCTTAGGCTGCTAAAGACCCTATCTAACCACCACACCAGCCTCTTGGTGCTATACGTAATTAGCTCTGAGTTTCCACGTTGCTGTGAAGTTGGAGAGGCTCCTTAAGAGCATGCACAGTCCTTGTGACCCTAGCTTTTCTGTATGTGTGTCTGTCCTTCCCACAGTCCCTCACTGCCCCTACGCAGGGTTCCAGGACCAAATAGCAGTAGGAAATAGAGGTTTCAATAAATATTACACTAGATTAAACCTCATGGTTCCACAAGTTAGAACAAGCATCAGTTTCCACTCAGAATGTAGGTATAGTACAAGCAACAGATAAGGAAATAAAAACATGTAGATGTGCATGTTACCATACATGACTTTGCTAACTCAATACAACAAGACCTCGGGAATACTGAGCTCACCTGCCACCCATATGGTGGTTTCTAGATACTGTGCTGCATATGCTCCCAGCTCATTTAGGAAAATGGCATGACTCCATAGGTGGGTCAAACAAACAACAAAACAAACAAGATGCACCTGCAACATCATGTGGTACCAGAAAGTTTATTAGTACTATCAGAGTAAGAATGTATTAAAGAAAGAGCCCAGGAATAATTTGATCAACACAACTATATTCCATGTTAGTTCATAAAACAGTCACAAATCCACATAAATAACAAACAGGAATACAGTACTTTCTTAAGAACCACAGGAAAGAGGCTGGAGAGATGGCCCAGTGGTTAAGAGCATTGGCTGCTCTTCCAGAGGGCCTGAGTTCAATTCTCAGCAGTCACATGGCGGCTCACAACTATCTATAACTGGAGTCCTGTAAGAGCCAATGCCCTCCTCTGGATATTTATATCCATAAATATAAAATACATTAAGTAAATAAATCTTTTTTAAAAAGAGCTGCAGGAATGAGGAAACTGGCAGTCATTAAGCAAACATCACAGAAGTAACTATTACCTCCAAGAAACAGTACAGATGGGAGAACTAGCCTAGGAAAATGAAGGGGCTTGTGGGTGTAAAGCGCTCCCCCACTAGAGGAAGTGCTCATGACAGGGGATTAATTATTCTATCACAAAGATAAAAATAATATGCATTGTTAACTGCAAAGGGAAAACTGACTTTAAGTGGAAAACCCTGGCAGACACTGCCTTAATCAAGAGAACTTAACTTTACTAGTCCTTAGACATACTGATCATGAGTAATCACCATCCAATGAACTTAAATCAAGGGACAATTAAAAACAAAAACTGACACTCTTCAAGTGTCCAGCTTACATACAATGCGTGGGGAAAAGATAGAAAACAAGACAGATGGCAGGAAGCAAGGATGATGACAACTAAAAGGGAAGGTGGATCTTGAATTGGGCTAGAAAAAGAACATTTTGTAAGCCAATTTTAGAAAAACTTTTCTTTGACATTTATACTTACATCCAACAAATAATCATACTTGAATTCTATTGCTCTATGGAAAGAAGATGGCATTTCTTTTCATCAAGTTACAAGGTAGACAGCCTTCATTAATACAAATTACTGAAGACATCTGGTAGAGGAGGGGTTTTTTCAAAGCTGTCACTGTTTTTACTACCCCACATTAAGCACTTGAAACCTGTACTCCCACTCTCTCATCAACTGCAGAAACAATGTTAGACCCATCATGTTTTCTAGCAGTATTTTATACAACAGTCACTTCATTAAGCAATTAGCTGGTGATCTTAACTTGGCTGGCTACTGCAAAGCAAACCCTTATGAAATCACAGTCATTGTTGTGATACCTTCCACCTGCTTGCCAGCATGTGTAGTTACAGGTACAATGGGGAGCGGCTAAGTCCTTAAAAGTAGTTCACTGGCAAGTATAAATGATTATCATAAAAAGAAAATTCTGAGCGCTACACACTTACGTTGAAGGAAAGTGTTTTTGCTGAAATTAAATACACAATAACTTCAGGCCTCCAATAGGTGCAGACTGGAATTTTTGTAAATGGGTAAAGGGAAAAAAGCATTATAGACCCTGATGGTCTGCATATTCTCCCAAAGAAATCGTTCAGAGGGCTGGGAATGGCTCAGGGGATAAGGTTCCTGCTCTACCAGCCTCCCCAGCATCCATGGAAGAAGCCACCTGTGGCTGAGCACATCTGTAACCTTGGTGCTGGGCTTGGGGTGGGGTGGGCCTGGGGTGGGAGGGCTGACAGGAAGATCCCAGGGCTCACTGACCAGCCCATCTAACAGAAATACCAAGTTCTGGTTTGGTGAAAGTCCCTCTCTCAAAAGTGTGGTGGAAAGCAAGAGGAAGACACACTTCCAGCCTATACAGGCACGCATGTGTTTACACACATGAACACAAATTTATACTACCTTAGTCTTGATTTTAAAATTAAAAAATTCAGAAGCAACAGATAATACTTGCAATGTAATTATGGTCTAAAAGTAAAATTAAGAATTTAACCCCAGTGACCAGAAGCTACATATGTAATAGGGCTTCCAGTATTTTTGTCTACTACTAAGTTATGAAATGCTAAAATCCCAAATCAAGGAAGCAGATACCTAATAAAACCATTAAAAATGCACTAATCTATAAAAGCTACTATAGGCTTCCTTGACATCCAGCTTTGAACTAAGACAAATACTAAAGCCTTTGAATCCTAAGCCAAAACATCAGTGATCAAAATTTTCTTAACTCTTTCCTTCAACTAAATTAAAGAAAATCTGCATTTGCTTTGCAGCTTTTGACTGCTAGACACCTGCACACACTGACCCTATTTAACCTGACAAACCTAAGAATAGTCACCACCTCTTTGCAGTGGAGGAAACCAAGGCTCAGGAGTAATTTCTTGCCTTTGTTTAGAAAAGTGTCTCTCAATAGGCACCATCATTTGGGGATAAACAACGCCTTGAGCGGGGAGGGATGAGGGACGTGCTAACTTGTGTATAGGCCAATGTTTATCAGCATCCTTGGTGTCTACCCACTGCTGCAGCTGTGTTCTCTAGACTGTGAAATTACCCCCACATGAGAGAAGCAGTGAAAGCCAACATTTCATTCAACCAACAATGTATATGTGCCAGACCCTGCTCAACCTGAGTAAGAGACAACCTGTGGGTCTCTACCCACAAGAATTAACTTTGAGCCTTGGTCTTCCAACTGAACTGGTATTTGATTTAAAACCTCTCTCCACACACTGCCCTGTAGGACTCATTAAAAAAACAAATACAAAAACAAAAAGCAGTCATCAATGGTCACATTTTTTCTGGGGTGGAAAGGAAGCTGGAGTTCAGGATCACAGGTATTTCTTTCACAAGCCAGGAATCAACTCTGGGCAATAGCAGCCCTCACAAGCATTAAGACAAGGACATAGAAGAGAGTGGTTTACACACCTTTACAAAGTGTACCATTTGTTATTTCTGGCACTCATGGCATTAAAGGCTTTTGCCTCCTCTGAAGAAATGTAGCAATGACACACCAGAGAACAAGGAAGTTCTGACCCCAAAGAAGGCCTGGGCCAAATATTTCCACCCCCACCTACGTAGAAACTCAGATGTAGAAAAGCAAATCCTAAGGAAACACTCAAACAGCCAAGCAAAGCCTACTGGAACCACTATGCACAGAGGGGAAGGGGGGGGGCATCATAACATCTATGAATGAAATGACGATGATGACATCCATGGCTGAGCTCTACAAGTGAAAGATGACAGGATGAGAGGAAATCCAGAATGCATCTTAACTTTGCCCTAAACTCTTCCGACATTCCTTAGGAAGTATTATCCTTCCTGAGGGCCTGCTGCTGGGGATTTGACCAGGAAAGCAATGAGCTGCTGAAGACGGCACAGACAACAAAGCCGTCCAATGTTCCACTTCAGCTGTTCTGTTTTTCTGTGAAGGGCTGAATATCAAACAACATAACATCTGCTAGAGTATAGTTCTACATGAGTAAATTAAAATAATCTTTTAGAAGGATGCTGCCACGTCATTCTAAGAACGTCATGTTAGATTTCTGAGTGTACCCTGGGAGCAGGGACACACAACTTAAGGTCAGCACATTTACAAAGTGACCACGTAGCAAAACCAAAAAGGCTTCACTGAAGCAATTATAAGTAATAGGTACACTACATAAGTGCAGCGCCTACCTTCTCTAATTCTTTTTTGCAGCAGAAAAAGCAAGCAAGCAGAGACAAATTAGATGTCAGTGACAGCCACCCTACACAATGTTCTTTACCCCTTTAATCACTGTCCAAATCTCTAGCCTTTTTTCCATTTCAAACTTTTTTGCATCACAAGTTCAGTCCACAGGAACCTAACTCAACACCATCTGAGTTATCTGCTTACAGACTAAGACTTATGCTCTTGCTACAACAACTTAAAGCCAGAAGACAAAGGAAACAGCCACAAATGCATATAAATTAATATGTGAATATGAACCTTGGCCATTACAATTTATAAAGAAATGTATCAAATTAGCCTGATACGTTGAGAGAAATTTTTTTCTTATATGAAATTATGAAACTTGCCTGAGAGCTCACTGACCAGTTTTACTTTTTACGATTTGACATCAGGAAAAGCAGAAAAAGCTGCCTCACAAAGGATACCTTGAAATCATTACAAAAGCACTAGCTTTTCACAAAGTAAATTCAGGACTCTCTTGAGCTAATTGTAAGCTATCTTCCTGCCCCCCTTAACCCCGAGACAAGGTGGCTGTTTGGCTGTCCTGGAACTCGCTCTGTAGACCAGGCTGGCCTCAACCTCATAGAGATCAGCTTGCCTCTGCCTCCCAAATGCTGGGATTAAACACATGCCCTACCACCCTCTAGACAAGAAGCTAGCTTTTTACCTGTAACAAAGGGGCAATTTAAAACTCACCCTAATTTACTTTACTAGAAAGATATGGTATTCTTGCCACCTTTAAACAAAACTCAACTTTGTTAAACATATCCTGGTTAAGTAAGATCTCCAAAGAGAACCTTTGGGCCTTGGGGGTGTGTTCCCCAGACAACTATTTTGTTTCATAATGTTTCAATTAACAGAGCTAAATTCTTGACATTAAATGGTAAGAATATTAAGCTAATCTAGAGCTCAGGAGATGCTTTAGTTCCTAAAGTATCTGTTTCACGAGCATGGGAACCTGAGTTCAGATCCCAGCAACCACAGAAAAGTTGGGTACAGCAGAAGGCATGTCTGGAACCCATGCTGGAGATAGGGAAATAAATATCCCTGCAGCTCACTAGCCAACCAGCCTAGCTAAACCAGTGTCTCCAGTTTTAGTAAGAAACACATAAATACACACACACACACACACACACACACACACACACACACACACACACACAATGTGTTAAAAAAAAAAGTTCTAAAGGCTATTGAGTCTATTACTTACAAACTCTGCAATATTCTCTACCGTTTAAAAAATGTTCTTACACACTCTTTTAGTTTCAGGCCTTTTTAATAAACCAATTAAGAGTACCTTAGAGACAATACTACAAATAAAATAAATTACATTTTCCACACCTGGAGACTTAAGATACTTTCATGGGTTGGAATAAAACTAAAGGGCTTTCTTTTCCTTCTGCTCTTTACATCCTATTGTCCCTCCAGCTGTCCTAACACAGTACTTCCTTGAGACATTCCAGGATAACCATTTGAAATTGAATGTCAAACTACTTTAAAAAGTATAAATACAAATGACATCAAAAAAGATATGGAGTTGTCTTCTAGCTGGATGCAGCCTTTCCTGAAATCCTGAAGATTATTACATCTCTACTCAAGAGTGATAGACACATTCAAGCAGTATTAAAAACACATCAAACTCTTAGAAAAGCTCTTTAGAAAAAGTCAGATTTGTTAAAAAGACTAACCCAGTTAACAGGAAGGGAGGAAAATTATCTGCAAAACCTTCCAGCTAGAAATGTCTTGTCTAATAAGCCATCCTTTAAACTAACAACAACTATTTAAAAACGGAAAAGATGTATTATCTCACTAAGTGATAGTTACCTTGTTAATGTAGACTTATAATAAGTATGTTAAAATGATTTTTAAAGGATTTAGACACAAGGAAAAAAATCCCAATATTTGTGTCTAGGACTCAATCCTTGAAATTTCTGGAAATAAACTAAGGCCTTGAATGTTCCTACTGACTGGTAGGAAGTATACATGAAACATCCAGGAGACTGGCTAAAAATAGGTCAGACTTTCGTGAAAAAGTTTAAGTGGGGGAGGGACTTAGAAGAATCAAAATCAAATGCCGAAGTAAATCCTCTACTGTGGAAGTTTGAAGTAAATGGACAAAGCCATCTCCTCCCAGGATGTAAGCACTGTAAACAGAACTGTTGAGAACTCTTTCCATGCAGACACCACTATCAGATAGTTCACACCTAACAGTGTAACTTATCTGCCCACCTACTGGAAAACTCTCTCTGGACAACAGTAACATGGCTTAATCGCTCATTAAAGCTGTGTCAACCATTCTCTGGCTTCACTTACTATGCCAACCCTCTAGGATGGCAATATCCCATTCACAGACAATTAATTTAGAAGGTGAGAAAGCACAGACGCACAGGGTCAGATTTTGGGGACAGGGAAAACTGCTTCCCTCCTACTCCTACCATGGCTTGGTGGAAGCCTAACCTCTATTTAAAACTCCAACTCTACAGAAAATTCCTTAAACCCAGCCGATGCTAAACAGCAACAACTTCATTCTGAGAATTTTGGCCACTACTGTTCCCATTCCAACAATGAATTGTCATGACATTAATGCCAGGTGGCTTAACACTATGCATCAAACAGTGGACTAGGCTATTTACGATTAACATTTATTACCTATTGTATGCCAGATGCTGTTTTGAGACCTACAACACTCTCATGAGGCAACTACCATTACCCTTATTTTTATACATGAAGAACCCATAGGACAAAAATCTTTTATAATCTGCACAAGGACAATGTGGAGACGCAGCACTCACAGTGAGCTGCCTCGTTCCCCAAACTGTGCTTCAACTCCAGTGTTCCCGTCTCCCAACCCCTTGTCTGCAGTGCTTCTCACTCCCCAGCTCAACTTGGTGAGCTGCACTCTTTCCATCCCAACCTTAGATGAAACTCAAAAAAGGGGAAATGTGCCTCAAGCCACACAGCTTTGCATCGGGACAAGATTGTCTAGTATTGTGGCTCCACGCTTTCTAAGCTGCTGATAATCAGAAGAGGGTACAAACTATAAGATGAGAAGAAATTCAGATCTATTTTAAGATAGTCAATTGCTTTTGACTAGGCTATCTACAAATTCTTCTAAACAACAACAACAACAAAAACCAAACATTTAAACAGAAAAAAAATGTTATTATAGTAAGAGATTAACAAAATATTAGTTTCCTGATCATCAAAATAATGGGGCAGAAAACCCCTCAAGTTTTTAGGACGTTCATCGTCTTTGACTGTGAAGCCGCACCATTCCTGTGTGGCCATAAAATACGGACACACTTCTATGTAACAGCCACCCTCTTCCCCTCAGCAGATGAGCGCTGGCTTCATTACTCATGCTCTGATTCCTAAGACACCAGGAAGGAAAGCCAACAGCCAAGTATCCACCTACATCAGTCTACTCCCCTAAATCTGGTAATACTCTGAAAATAGCTCACAGATGTACCATACTTTGAGATTCTACTTACAGAGATGTCTAAATAGAAACCACTATATGAATGGACTTGACACGGCCTTATGAAAAACAAATCTGCCTTTCTTAAATCTATAAAAGGCAAGAGAAAAGGGGCTTAGGAAAACAATTTTCCCTAACACCAGAAGGGGGGAAAAACGGCTTTTCCTCAAGACCCAATTAGCGCAACCCCTCTGCAGTCACACACTTTGGAATGTCAGAAGATGCATCCCACCAATTATCCATGCAGAATGAAACTAAGCCGTATTTCCTACATGTGCCACAGTTCTCCAATAACACAACAGAGCACTGCGTCCATGAGAAACACTTATTTAAAATTTCAAGCCCTACTTAGCCAATCAAGCTTACATTCTCAACAACAGAAAAAGCATTCAGCTTAACTGCATCTCCTGTGTACCAAATAAAGATTTTTAAACCAAACAATTCAAGGGAGGAGGGAAAAAGCAATCATTTGTCAAGTACCTTTTCTAGCATCTTGCAGCCCAGTCAAAAGAGAAGGGGAGGAAAAAAAGAAAGAGATGATCACACACAAGCCAGAAGTCAATCCAAACAATAAAGGTGGTTGGTTCAAAAGGGAAGAAAAATCAATTATTCAGTTATTCAAGAAATTTTTAAACCTACGTGTTATAAGTAAAAAACATTATGTTAACGAGGCCAACAAGGCCAATGCGTCCAAACACAATGTGTAATAGGGACAAACAGGTTCCACTGTCAATGTCCTGGAAATGTTTTGAAATTCTCAGAAATTTTCATTAATTCAAGTGTTTTGTTTTGTTTTGTTTTGTTTTGCTTTTCAATCTGTAAGTTTAAAAACACAACAATTTTTTTCCAAAGCTAGAATTCATTTTAAAAAATCTTTTTGTAAGTGAATTCAGTCGCACACCCTAACAAAGCTCGCTATGCAATTCAGGGATGTGACCCAGTCTTCTCTTCCCGTTTCTACTTCCCAGCCACTGACTCCTTTCAAAGAGCTAGCTATAAGCATGCACAGATGCTATCGCAAATGAAAACTTCCGTCCCATTCCCAATGCTACAGAAAATAACCATTTCCCAGGAAAGCAGAACCAAGCTGTCACCCGCAGAACCTTAATCCCCGCAATGCCCATGTTACCAAAATAAAAGCTAGATGCCCTTAGGGAAGCAAATCCTCAAGACATTTCGCATGCAAAGAAAATAAAATTTAAAAAAAAAATTTTTAATTAAAAGGTGGGAAAAGACAGAGAACTTAAAAAAAAAAAAAAGCAAACCACCACACCCTCAACTGTGTTGCAAACCCATCTGCCAGGGGCCTTTACCTTCATTTTCCATCGAAACTGCACTCGGGTTGATGGCTACAAAGTCTTTAGTGTCAGCCACGGCCACACTGGGAATAGAGAGAGGAGGAGGACAAGGAAGAGAAGACCCCGGAATCCCAGGCTGTCAACCCCGCTCCCGGCCACGCGTCCCACGGCTGCTCCCACCACCCCTAGCAGCAGCATCTGCAAGAGAAACCAGGAGAAGCGGAGCTGACGAGATGGGGGGGAAGAGGAGCGGGGCGACCCCCGCCCAGGCGCCACCTCCCTAGCCCACCCCCTGCGCTGCCCGCAGCGCCTCCCTGCCAGCCGGGCGGCGCCCGCGAGGCGCCCTACGGGCAAGAGACATTCCCCCGGATTCCCCCCACCCCCTTTCCCTCAGGACCTGGAAGTTTCTGGAAATAGGGACAGGAGTGGCTACCTCCCCGATACCCTAGACGTCTCCCTCCCTCCAGGCTGCGAGGACTCACTCGCGGGGCTGCGGGGGGCGCCCCACGCGCCTCGGGCGAACCGGCGCTGCTGGCGGCGGCGGCGGCGGCGGCGGCGGCGCTGCCACACGGAACCCAGCCGCGTCCTGAGGAGAGCGAGCAGGACGGCGGCGGGGAGGGGGGGGGGAAGGACGAGCGGCGAAGGGTCCGTCAAGCTCGGCCCGCCGGCTCCGCGCGGCTCCGCGCACCGCCGAGCAGCTCTGCTCCCGCCTCCGCCTCCTGCGCTCCGCCCCTCCCCGCCGCCCGGCGCGCCCTGCACTACCCGGCCCGCCGCCCACCGAGCTTTGTCGCTACCACTTCCGCCGGGGAGAGGCGCGCGCGCAGGCGCACTCCAGCTCTCTGCGCCGGGGAGCGGAAGTGCAGTGGGGCCGAGCCTGCGGGCCGGGATGGACGTTGTCCGCGGATGCAGAGGCTCCGTGGGGGGGGGAAGCGCGAGGGACCCGCGGCTCCCCACGGGCCCTGGGAGTGGCGTCTGCCCTCTTACTACACACCCGCCGGGCGGGCACAAGAGGCAGGAGCACGTCCGTCCCCTTCTCAGGCCACACGTCCCCTTCCAGGAGGCCGCGGGGTCGTGATGTTGAGCTAGGCATAGACATGGCCGTGTTCCAGAGTCGCCTGGGCGCTCTCTACACAGCTCTGGAAGTCTCTCCCGTCCCGCAGCCGTCACAATCTCCTTGGGCGACGCAGAGACAAGCTGCTGTTCCTGTCAGCTGCCTTCCCCTCGCTTGCAAACACCTGCTCTAGCTCCTATCTCTTGTCTTGTGAGAGCAAGTCATCATGGAGGCGGTTTCCAAAATTCTATCCTGCTCAGGAGTGCCCCGAAGCCCCGGGGGTCACGAGAGGACGAGGTTCAGTGGGACAGCCGGAGGAGGGACTCCTGACATTTTTCATTCAGAAGAGCTGGCATAGCAGCCAGAAATCAATCGGCCCGCCATCGAAGCCGAAGAACCGGTATTACCTTGGCCTTTATCATTTTCCAAGTCAGCCTTTCGCTTAGCACCTCACACAAGCCCCCAGTAAGTGCTTTTTGATGACTAGTTGGCTAAGTTTGGTGAGCACAGGTAGCCATGAACCAGTCTCTCACCTATGTCCACTAGAGGGCAGAACTACACCTGTGGCCAGTTCTTGAGCATCTTCTGAAAGCCCCTCCCCCTCAATCTTAAAAAAAAAAAAGCCCCTACATGCTATAAGTTTTTCTCCTCAATGTCTAACCATTACATGCCTGTAAACAGGCTTCCCAACACACGCTCAACATAATGGACCAAGTTGCCTGTCTTCCTTTGTTAGGTGCCTGTTAAGCTATTTAGGATCAAAAATTCTGGGCGGCTTCGAGATTGACACTGCTTTTATTTTGAAAAACAGAAAGAAAAAAAAAAACGCTTTTGCCAGATGTAGTAGTACATGCCACCCTTAGGAGATAGAAGCGGAGAAGGATGGCCAAAATTCTGAGGACAGGCTGTTGTCAACATCTATAATAACCCTTATCTCCACTTTGATATGTATGCTTAGTGATGTTTGTATGCCCAGTGGTATAAGCCTGTGGCTTTTATAATAAATTTGCTGTCTCGTGCTCAGTCTTACAGTTTGTACGAGTTATTACTTAGAGAAACATTAATGCTACAAGCACAATTTAAAACATAAAGTTTATAAAATTACATTATATAAATGCTTAGAATTCATATATAGACTTAGGGAAAAAGTAATTTCATTGTTGTGCTTGATACGGCTCTTGCCGTCTGATAAGATGGAACCTCCATTGAGAGAATGTTTCTGTCAGGTTGGCCTGCAGGCAAGGCTGTGGGGCATTTTCTGAAGTGATTGGTGCAGGAGTGCCCAGATCACTACGGGCAGTGCCACCCATAAGCAGATAGATGATCCTGGGTTATAGAAAATGGCAGGCTGAGCGAGCCATGGAGAGCAAGCCAACACGCAGTGCTTCTCAGGCCGTGCTCCACTTCCTGCCGCCAGGGTCCTGCCGTGGCTTCCCTCACCGATGGACTGGATTGGGAAGTGGAAGCCAAATAAACCTTTAAAAAGAAAATTAGGGCCGGGCGTGGTGGCCCACGACTTTAATCCCAGCACTCGGGAGGCAGAGGCAGGCGGATCGCTGTGAGTTTGAGGCCAGCCTGGTCTACAACGAGTCCAGGACAGCCAAGGCTACACAGAGAAACCCTGTCTCAAAAAAAAAAAAGAAAAAGAAAAGAAAAGAAAATTAGGACATTTTTATGGTTAGTTATTGGACTAATTTGCTGAAACGTGTGTATTGCTTGGGATGGTTTTTCTATTCTGTACCAAATTACTATCCCACACTAGGCAACATCAGTAACATCAATTTCTATCTCCTACCTTTGAAAGTGAGCATTATGTGTATACATATAATTTATATACTAAAGCTTTAATTAATACTATTAAAGCCAGGGTAGCAGGTCACAAACTTCAGAAATGCTCTCCTCTCTCCTTTCCTCCTCAGAGCATGCTGGACCCTTCTGTAGCCGTTTCCCACCTCAACGTGCGATAGAGGTACTAAAATACAGTGAGCTATAAGTGTACAACACACGCACAGGTGTAAATTCCCCCTTTCCCCCCTTACATAGCAAAATTGTTGGAAGGGACTGAAAAACCAATTGAAGACAATATATGAAGTGCAAGCGTTGCCAAGGTATAAGCTTGTTACATAAACAAGCAGAAGAGTAGCTACAGTGAGCCTGGTGGCCATGGAATAGAAGACATCCAAGCTTCCTTGAAAGCAGCCCCCTAATGTTCCCTTAGAAATCAACCTCCTGTGGCGTGGTGGCGCACGCCTTTAATCCCAGCACTTGGGAAGCAGAGGCAGGCAGATTGCTGTGAGTTTGAGGCCAGGCTAGTCTACAGAGAGAGTCCAGGACAGCCAAGATAATGTAGAGAAACCCTGTCTCGAAAAACCAAAAAAGAAAGAAAGAAAGAAAGAAAGAAAGAAAGAGAAAGAAAAAGAAAAAGAAATCAACCGCCTAAAATGTGGGTCTTACTCCTTTTGTTTTGAATATTTAACCTACAAAATTAAATGGAGCTGAGGGTGTGGTGGGGCACTTGATTCAAACTTAAGCACCACCAAAAAAGAAAAGTGGGGTGAGGAGATGAAAAAGAAAAGTAGTTACACCAATGATAAGAGGAGAACTGAGAGGCTTCTTTTCTTTGGGGAAAAAGTTACAATTCAGGATGAGTGGGGGGAAATGCTCCTGATGCTCCAATGTTATTCATATGTGTCTTATTCTAAGAGGATATGAACTACCTTGTTTTACTGTTAAATTATATAATAAAAATGAACATTTAAATTAAATGAAGACAAAACACTCTTATAAGTTAGCCTAGACTATTTTTTAATCCAATAATGGACATGCATTGTCAAGTATGACATCTGCCATTTTTATAAGTCCAGATGATAAAAAATATGGATTTTAAAACTTAAGAAAAGTTATTTTTAAATCTCTCCTCAGCTAATGTCTTCTTTTAAACTTTTAACATAATTTGAAAAAAAAAAGCATCAAAATTTAATAGTTCTCCTATGTCCTAGGAAAAGTAAGCCAGCAAAGATATGTGCCTTGAAGTTCACTAACCACACAGTTGGTCTAGAAAGATTACTGATCATGTTTATGTGTATGTATGTATGCTCGTGTGTGTGTGTGTGTGTGTGTGTGTGTGTGTGTGTGTAGAAGCCAACCTTGGGTACCATCCTTAGAAACACCTTTCACCTCTTTTAAGGCAGGTCTATAATTGGCCTGGGGCTCCCCACTCAACCTAAACAGAATGGCCAGCAAGTCCCAGGGATCCTTCCGTCTCTGCCTTCCCGGTGATGGAATTACCTGCACGTGCCACCGTGCTCAGCTGGAGATAGAACTCAGTAAGCTTTCAAGACAAGTGTATTACTGACTGAGCTATCTTCCCAGACTCCAGAAATTGAACATTTCTCTAAAAGATAGAAAGACACACAGCTCTTTTTGTAAATTAATCTACTCCAACTATACAACAGACTTTTTCTTATACAATAAAGGGCAAGTGAAATGTCATGTATGAGGAAATAGGTCACTGCAAAGAATGTCACATGAAATCAGTGTCTAACAGCTGCCTTCCAGAACCACTATAAATCTGCTTGATTCCATGTTTTTGGGGTTTTTTTTTGTTGGGTTTTTTTTTTTTTTTTTTTTTGCAGCGTTACAGTAAAAGTTGAAGGCAATAATGTAAAAGTTGAAGGGATTAAATACAAGTTACCTGTGTTTGGTCAGTTTAATTGCACATAGATCCCTAAATACTTTGCAAATATTTTATCTCCCACAGAATTCCATAGGCTCATGCACATTTAATAGCATTCAAAATGTGAAATATTTGATGAGCCTGAGACAACGACACTGGGGAACTTTATACTTTTAACCTTTATTTCTAAAGTTTCCCCTGAGTATGACTCCCCATTTCACAGAGTCTGAACCTTAGAGTGATATTTAGAATTGTTACAGTCTTCTGTGTTGGAGATGAACATGCCAAGGGGTGCAGCTGAGGATAAGAAAGGGGAAAAAGTAAAACAAGATGGATGTGAGAAGCCAGCCAAGAGCCAGCTCAAGACTTCATGATTTCCATGTAAAATAGACACACAGTATCCCAGCTCTGTAAACCTTCAGACTTATTGCGAAATGCCAATGTACCCGCTTAAAAGATATCATCCTGAGAGCTGGTGCTGTAGCTCACTGGTAGGTAGGCCTGCGTCTAGCCTGCACCAAGCCCTAGCTCAATTCCTAGCCCCAAAATTACAGAAGAAAGGAAATGCCATCCTATCTGATTATCAAACTTCCGTAGTTCATCTCTGCCCCTAAAACATTTGACTATAGTAAAGTGTGTGTGTGTGTGTGTGTGTGTGTGTGTGTGTGTGTGTGTGTGTGAAGAGTTGCTGAATAAGTGCATAATCTGAAAGGTTGTTATTCTAAGTATTTATTGTGGAATAAATGAAGGACTTTGCTACTCAGGTTTGCTGTAGAGCAAGGGAAGGGGACTTAAGGGATGTTCAGGATGTAACAATGTAACATTCATCTACAGACTAGGAGTAAGTCCTGAACAGTATCAAGCACTGCTCAAAACAGAAAATTGTAGATGTTGAACCCAACTAATGGCTTAAAATTGGAAACCAACAATGCTGAGGGGCACACTTCCTTGCACATAGGAAACCTCCGCTTTGCCTGGCCTTTGGATTTTGATGTCATGCATATCAATGCCTGACAAAACCCAACGTGCTTTTTAGCCTTGGTGTAGTTTTCTGCCACGCTCTCAGGGGTTAAAGAACACACTCTTGGTTCCTACTCAAGACAGTGGTGAGGAAGCAGCAGGCTCTAGAGTAGCCAAGGAACTTGAGCAGCTGCCGGTGAGTCTGTTCACTGAAGCTTTGCTGGTGGCATGGCTGTCAGCAGTGAGAGTTTGGCATCAAGTTGGCAGGCCACCTACTGTGTCTGCAGTTATCACTAGGCCTCTTCTCTCCACTCGAGGCCTTCTCTTTGCATGTGGGAAACATTTCAGCCTCTTTGTCCTGCCGCACTCTGGTCTACAAGAGCTTTGGGAAAAGCTTGTATTTCCTCTTACCTTCAAAAAAGCACATTCTATACATCAAAATTTTCTACTTCAACTACAAGTCAATATATATATTTTTTCCTTTGCCCAAACTTGTCCTATGTCCTTCCATGCCCCCCGCAGAAATCATTTCTCTCTACTGTGTTTCCTATTGTGCAAATAAATGAGAAAAGGGGCCATTATGATAATAAAGTAGAGAGGGAGATACTCAAGAGAGAAAATAGCCCAAGGCTTATGAGAATTCTGAAGTTTAGCCCAAATCAGTCATTCAAATGTACTTTTACAGCCTGTCACCATGCTGTCCAAAATATGGACTCCACCGCAAAGAGATGGTTTAAAAGATAGTTGATTTAGAAGAAGGAATTACAATTTAGCAATATGACCTGAGAGAAAGAAGGGAGAAACACAAATCCAAAATCAGCAGGGAAGAGTTTCTGCAACACAAGCAACTTGTTAAAACCTTCAGGCTAGAAAGTTCCTTGTCACAAATAAAGATTATATGGAAAACCAAAAGCCTTTACAATATACCTTCAGGTAACTTTATTTTTGGTTTTTGGCTATAAGAAGCAGTGCCTAAATACCTATATCCTACATTAGGAGATATTAAAAATAATTTAATGTTGCCAAATGTTCTTATTACAGTGAAATGTGTAATCACAGGTGACAAGGCAGTGGAGATGTTTCTAGAATCTGGGAATATGCTGAAGATTTGAGACTTGATCTGTTCCTAGTTCAAACAGCCCGACACAGCGCTTTTCAAAGGAACTGATACATCAGCTGCTGGGATTATTGGTGGTATAAATGGAAGTGTTCTGGTCCAGAAAAGTTTCACAAACTAGAAATTACATCAGGCCCTTTGGAAGGTGGGGAGCAAAGAGATCTCCGTGTTGTACAACAAGTGATAAAATATATACTGCATGAACATTAGGAGTGACCCTCAAATGCCCACACCCTTCCAGGCCTCTCAGTGCCACTCAGTGCCAGTCTCAGCAGCAGCAGCAGCAGCAGCACCTGTGAACTCAGCAGAAGTGCCCATTCTCAGATCTTACTGGGACCAACTGAGCCAGAAAGCCTCAGGGTAAATTCAAAGCTCTGTGATTGAACAAGACATCCAAATGATGCTGAGTGCTTGAGAGGGCAACAACCATCTTAGCATCCCTCTTTCCACACGTCTATAGTGAGAAATGAACAGCAAGGATGCAAAGTAGTGGAGGGGGGGGGGTGACCAGCTTCCTTAATGTATGGCTAAGCCTACAACCGACCTGGAGCCTGGTGCGCCCTGAGCTTCCTGTAATAGATAATACACCACATTCTCTGCTGTTTGTAACTAGAGGCATCCAAGTTGGTAGATAGAATGAGAAAAAAAATAACTAGATACAAAGGTTAAAATTTAGCTGATTATTCCTATAAGAATGCAAAGGGTTTAATGCAGTATGGCATGTGACATCATCAAATGACAGTGCCGTGCCAGTCATTAAAAATGCTTAAGGCAGTGTTGATGGGAGGGCACAGAATAAGATGTGAGACGTCTGAAATAAGGGTATGGCTTATTGGTTGGTTTGGTTGCTTGGTTGGTTTTTTGTTTTTGTTTGTTTGTTTCTTTGTTTGTTCAGACAGGCTTTCTCTGTGTAGCCTTGACTGACCTGAACACTCTGTAGACCAGGCTGGCCTCAGACTCACAGAAATCCCCTTGCCTCTGCCTCCCCAGTGCTGGGATTACAGGCATGTGCCACCTCGCCTGGCTTAAGGGTACTTTTTTAAAAAGCTTTATTAACAAGTAAAGTAAAAACTTGGCTATTGACTTCAGTGGTTCTATGAATAAGTTTTCTTAATTCTAATTAGGGATGTTTGCATTCTTGAAAAATAAAGTGACATTTAGGCATGTTGTTCTTTATGTAGTTGGGAGCACTGACACTTTTTGTTTCTTTTGTTGGTTTGGTTTGCTTTGTTGTTGTTGTTGTTGTTGTTGTTGTTGTTGTTGTTCCAAGCTGAGGTTTAAACTCAGGACCTCTTACATGCTAAGCAAGAATCTTACAACCACACTGAACCCTTATCCCAGGTTGTCCGGGTTTTTGCTTTTCTTTCTTTCTTTTCTTTTTTCTTAACTAGTGACTATAGTGGCAGATTCTACAACAGAAATGGAAACTGAAGTTGAGTGTGTACCCTGCCTTACATAATTTGTCTTCCAACAAACTTAAAGATGGTTAGCTATATAGGATTCATTCATCTACTGGTTTTTATTATCTATTTAGGGCAAGTAAAAACCTATACCACTTGGGATTTTTAGAATGCCTTACACACGTTGATTCCTAGTTTAAATGCTCACGCCTGGCTTTTTGTTTGGTTTGGTTTAACAGGAGAGAATACTTGGGATTGAAGCTAAGGCCTCAGTGGACTCTACTGCTGAGCTATACCACCCTACTGGCTCATTGACACCGTGGGAAAGTGCAGATGTGCTGGGAAGGGGGAAATGCCAAGATATCACATTTGATTAAAGCATTTAATTTTAGAAAAAAATTAAACATCAATTTTCACTGAACAACCCAAACGAGACATTTGTTTAAGTATTTTTCTCTAGAGATAAAGCAATTCTACGAGGTGATTAGGCTCAGTCCTCATAAGCCTGTGAGTCAAACAGATCACTTGCTTCTTAGAGCTCGTGAAGCTGTGACTCTCACAGGTGATGCTCCTTGCACAAGGGTGTTTTTTTTTTCCTGTCTGGTGTAAAAGCCGAATGTCCATCTTTGATTTCCTACATATTTCCAGGGTGCCCTGCTAGGGAGTACACAAGATGCTACTCAGCTTACTGAATTTCCCCTCAGCTCACTATCTTGTTTTACTCATGTCTGGCCCTATTCACTTCATACAGCCTTGAAAGGGACTAATTCCAGAATCCAGGACATTTGTCCTAAAGCTCCCTTGATGACAGTCAAAACTATATTATTTAATTATATAGCCATTGTCTTTCTTGGCTGTCCTCGGTTATTGTCTACAATCTGCTTGTTTGTTTTTATTTAACCTTCAAATACCATTACTGGGGAATTTGTGCTCCAAGCAGAAGCTTTTCAAAATTTCTCTTGGGTTTACCTCCTCAGAGTTGGAAAGGGCTGCTAAAATGAGAGTGTAATCTTATGAATAAATAAGCAGAGACAAGTATTTTAGAGAGATTATTCAGTAGGTAATTGAGACATGTTCATAATCGTGCTCTATTGAAAAAAAATCAACAAGGTGCACACTAAACATATGTCTAGGATCTAAGAGCCACTCAGAAGTATCAGCAATACTAAGTTCATCTTTCCAGCTAAATTGTTCTGCGTCTTTACATCCTTTTATATATGAAGCAGAGTAGAAGCAAGGGAAATTTGTTGTTGTTTTTTTAATATTAAGTCTTCATGGTGGCTTTCATTTGGATCATATATAGAGGGCAGGACAACTGTTCTACCCTTCTGATGTCCCAAAGTTTAAAGCCACAACTAAAGTTCCCAGTTGCCCCTTCAAGTTTTAATCGGTAAACATCTATTTTTTAAAAAGAAGTAGACAGATATGACTATGTATGGTAGAGTCTTAGAGCAAAGAAACTGCCTAATCATTGCTTGCATTAGTAAGTATTATGTAATGCTTGGCATGGGACTGACGTAGTTGAAAATGGTCAATTAAGAACTTTCCAAGATGTAAGTCCTCATTACTGTTCCCCTGGCATTAACAATGGTATTATATCTTCCTAAGTGGCACCCAGGCTATTCTTGAGAAGGTATGGCAACCCGTATGAGCTCTGATTCTAAAAAAAAAAAAAAATACACACCATCAAATGGCCTCCATCAGCAGTTCTCAAAAACGGGGTCCCTGCCACCTGGGAACTTGTTAGGAAGGCAAATTCTTGGGCTTTATCCAGCCCTACTGAATTAGTAACTCTGAGGGTGAAGCCCAGTAGTCTATGTTTTAATTAGTCCCTCGGGTAATTCCAATGCCTGCCTAGGTTTGAGCGCTGATTTGCAAGAAGCATAAAGCATTCATCTAAAGACTGGTTTGATCATGGTAAGTAGTCTTTAATTCCAAAGAACACAGTCAGGGTGCTTATCAGTATTTAAACTCTCTCCGCCATCCTTACATCACGTAAGACTTGAAAGTCCTTCAAGTAGATGCCTATTGGCCACAGGAGAGGAAAGCACACGATGCTCATAAAGGGATCCTGTTTCTCCCCCTTGTAGGCCCCTCTGCACATCACACCAGCCACGCTTTGAGCAGTAAAGACAAAAGATAGAGAGCAGTGCTGTGGTTAGAGCTAGCATCGTGACTCCAGCTATGAAGCCAGCCTTTGTTTCCTGGCTGGACCTTTTAAACAATGCCTCATTGACCAGAGGTTATCAGGCGTTTTAGCCAGACCAGTAAGATGAAAGAAGGAGGTTTTTTTTTTTCTACAAAGTAAATAGAAAATGCCATTCTCTTGAAACTAGATCCTCCCCATGGAAATACTTTCATTTAAAAAAAAGTTTTAGTTATGTATCAAGAAGCAATAATGATTTTTTAAGACATGTAAATATTGAATTGGAGACAGAGCAAGAGGGAAGGTTTCACTCTATTCAGTGCCTTTTTGGGATTTTTATTTTATGTGTATGCAGATGTTTGGTTGGTTTTTGGTGTGGGGTTTTTGTTTTGTTTTGTTTTTGTCTGCATGTGTGTCTATGCAGCACTTGTTTGCCTGGTGCCCTGAGAAACCAGAAGAGAGTATGCGGTTCCCTAGAACCAGAATTGTAGATGGCAGTGAGCCACCATGACAGTGCTGAAAAAGGAACCCAGGTCCTCTGGAAGAGTAGCCAGTGTTCTCAACCACCGAGCCATCTCCCGCCCCCGTTCAAACATTGTAAAATCTCTCATGGGCTAGAGAGATGGGTCCGTAGTTAAGAGAGCATGCCACTCTTCCAGAGTGCCTGGCTTCACCTCCCAGCAGCCACATCAGGTGGATCATAAGCACCTCTAACTTTAGCTCTGGGTGGGGGACGGGGATCCGATACGTAATGTTAAGAAGAGCAATATATTGCTTTGCAGAGGTCTCAGGTTCAGTTTTCAAAATCCACATCAAGTGGCTTAAAGCCACCTGTAACTCCAGTTCTAGGGGATCTGATTGGCACCCGTACTCACTGGTATGCACATTCCTACACACACACACACACAAACATTTGCTACATAAAGCTAATGTGTTTCTATAATTTGCTGTTTTTATTTATAAACCATGGCCTAGTTGAGTGATAAATATTGTGGCACAGATGATGGTACAGACACAATTAGAAACACCGCTTACATTTCAAAAGCGGTTATCTATGGATGCAATAGCTTCTGCTGAGAAGAGGAGCCGTAGAAAAGCTGGGCCTCCACAGGCATGAGCAGCGAGCACAGCGAGAAAAGTAAATATAAAGGTGACTTTTTACAGGGTATCGGGCAAGTTACAGTAAACTGTTATAACTGCAAATAACAGATGGGTTTGCAAAAGCTTGATTACTTCTTAATGAATTTTTAAAGACTTCCTTTAGTGCAGTTATAATTTTTCTACTGTGTGGTCTTTAATGGCAATAACCTGCTCTTACCCTCTACGAGTTAACTTGCTTGGTTAAAAGAATAGTGAACGGTGTGTTTAATATTAATTAAGCTAATATAGGAGCTTGAAATCTATTGTATTTGCAAACAATCCCTTTGCAAATAAAAACCCCTTTTCAAAGATAAATGGGGCCAGAGAGGCGAGAACCTCTGAGACTTGCCAGCACTAGAACATCTCCAATCTACCTCACTCTATTTACAAAACACACCAGAAGAGGAAAAGAACAAATGCATGCCTCCCTTCCCTCAGTGCGGTTGGGCACTGCTGCTCAGGATAGACCCTGTAGACCATCTCTTTGATGAATCTATGACATGGAATCTTGTGTATTACAGTGTAAGACCATTTTTTAAAATGCTGTACCCGCATCGAGGGCAGGTTTTCTTGGAAGTTGACATAGAGGAAGCTTACAGAACACCACTTATATTAGACCAAGGGAAAAAAATCCTCCTGCCACATAATAATCAAAACACCAAATTTATAATACAAAACAAAAAATATTAAAAGCTACAAGAGGGAAAGGCCAAGTAACATAGAAAGGCAGCCCTATCAGAATTATACTAGAGTTCTCAAAAGAAACTCTAAAAGCTAGAAGGGCTTAAAGAGATGTCCCACAATCCCTAAAAGCCCACGGATGCCAATCTAAACTGTTATACCCAGCAAAACTCTCAATCATAGACGAAGAAAACAAGATATTCCAAGACAAAATCAAATTTAAACAACATCTATCCACAAATCCAGATCTACAGAAAATATTAAAAGAAAAAATCCAACCCAAGGAGGTTAACTACACCCAATAAAACACAGGAAATAAATAATTCTGCACTAGCAAAAATTCACATATACAATAGGCAGTGATAGTGCACGCCTTTAATCCCAGCTCTCAGGAGGAGAAGCACGTGGATCATTGTGAGTTCAAAGCCAGCCTGGTCTACAAAGCAAGTCCAGGACAACCAAGGCTACACAGAGAAACCCTGTCTTAAAAAAAACTTGCACACACATGCACACACACACATACGCACAGATGCACATCACCAACATCAAATTAACAACCATTGGTCATTAATATCTCTCAAAATCAATGAATTCAGTTCCCCAATAAAAAGACACAGCCTAAGAGAGTGGATGAGAAAACAGGATCCATCATTCTTCTGCTTACAAGAAACACACTTCAGCAACAAAGATAGATGTTTCCTCAGAGTAAAGGGCTGAAAAAACATGTTCCAAGCAACCAGACCCAATAAGCAAGCTGGAATAGGTATTCTAATATCTAATAAAATAGGCTTTCAATGAAAATTAATCAAAAGAAATAGGGAAGGCAACTTCATACCCATCAAAGGAAAAATCCAAGACGACATCTCAATTCTGAACATCTATGCCCAAACACAAGGGCGTGTACATTTGTAAAAGAAACACTAGTAAAGTCTAAACCTCCCATCAAACCCCATACAGTAATAATGGGAGACTTCAGTACCCCACTCTCACCACTGGACCAGTCCTCAAGACAGAAACAAAACAGAAACAATGAAACTAACTAACTCTATGAATCAAATGAACTTAATGGATATCTACAGAACATTTCACCCACACACAGAATATACCTTCTTCTCAGCACCTCAATGAATCTTCTCCAAAACTGACCATACCGTTGGTTACAAAGTAAACCTCAACATATACAAGAAAGTTGAAATAACTCTTTGTATCCTATCAGACCACCATGGATTAAAGCTGGACTTCAACAACAACAGAAATCCTACAAACTCATGGAAACTAGACAACTCTCTACTCAGTGATCACTGAGTTGGGGAAGAAATTAAAAAAAAAAAAAAGACTTTACAGCACTCAATGAAAATAAGGGCACAGTTTTCCCAAATCTATGGGACACAATGAAAGCAATGCTAAGAGGAAAGTTCATAGCACTAAGTGCCTTCATACAGAAATTGGAAAGATCTCACATTAGTGACTTAATAACATACAGGAAAGCTCTAGAATAAAAGGAAGCAAACACACCAAGGAGGAGTAGATGGTAGGAGATCAAACTCAGGGCTGAAATGAATAAAATAGAAACAAAGAGAACAATACAAAGAACCAACAAACCCAAGGGCTGGGGCTTTGAGAAAAATCAACAAGATAGGCAAACCCTTAGCCAAACTAACTTAAGGCAGACAGACAGTATCTAAATTAACAAAATCATAAATGAAAACAGACATTGAGGAAATCTAAAGAATCAGTAGGTCTTATTGCAAAAACCTGTACTCCACAAATTTGGATAATCTAAATGAAATGGATAAATTTCCAGACAGACATTACTTACCAAAATTGAATCAATATCTGGTAAACAATTTAAAGAGCCCTATAACCCCTAAGGAAATAAAAGCAGTCATTAAAAGTCTGCCAACCCAAGAAAGCCCTAGGCCAGATGGTTTTAGAACAGGATTCTACCAGACTTTCAAAGAATAAATAATACCAATACCCCTCAAAGTATTCCACAAAATAGAAACACTAGGAACATTGCCAAATTCATTTTATGAGGCCACAGTCACCCTGATACCTAAGCCACACAGATTCTACAAAGAATGAGAATTTCAGACCAATCTCCCTTATACACCTTGATGTAAAAATACTCATTAAAACACTCACAAACAAAATCCAAGAACACATCAGAAATAGCATCCACCATGATCAAGTAGGCCTTATCCCAGGGATTCAGGGATGGTTCAATATACAAACATCTATCAAAGTAATACACCATATAAACAAACTGAGAGGGAAAAATCCACGTGATCATCTCACCAGATGCTGAAAAAGTTTTTGACAAAATCTAACACCCTTCGTGATAAAAGTACTGGAGACATCAGGGGTACAAAGAGCATACCTAAACATGATTAATAAGAAGCAAGACAATACCCAACATTAACAGGAAAGAAACTTAAAGCAATTCCACTAAAACCAGAGACAAGGCTGCCTGTTCTTCCCACATCTATTCAACACAGTACTTAAAATTCTAGCTAGAGCAATAAGACAACTAGAGGAGATCAAGGGGACACAAATTGGAAAAGAAAAAGTCAAATATCTCTATTTACAGATGATATGATGGTATATATAATTGACCCCCAAAATTCTACCTGGGAAATCCTACAGCTGATAAACACCTTCAGCCAAGTGACTGGGTACTAAATTAACTTAAAAAAAATCAATAGTCCTTCTTTATACAAACGATAAACAGACAGAACACCCTTCATAATGAATACAAATAATATAAAATATCTTGGTATAACTCTAAGCAAGCAATGAAAGACCTGTATGACAAGAACTTCAAGCCGCTGAAGAAAAAATTGAAGCGATCAGAAGATGGAACGATTTCCTATGCTCAAGTATCGGTAAGATTAACCCAGTAAAAATTGCCATCTTACTAAAAGCAATCTACAAATTCAATGCAATTCTCATTAAAACTATAATTCTTTTTATACCTGGAAAGAGCAATTCTCAACTTCATATAGAAAAATGTTTAAAAATCAGGATAGCTAAAACAGTCCTGTACAATTAAAGACCTTCTGATTTCAAGTGGTACTACAATGCAGTAATAATAGAAACCACATGGTATTGGCATTAAAACAAACAAGTAGACCAATGGAATCAAATCGAAGAACCAGAAATAAATCCACACACCTACAGACACTTAATTTTTGGCAAAGAAGCCAAACTATACAATGGGGGAAAAAGCATCTTCAACAAATGGTGCTGGTCTAACTGGATGTCTGCATGTAGAAGAATAAAAATAAATCAATATTTATCACCCTGCACAGACAGAATTCAAGTCCAAGTGGATGAGAGACTTCAACATAGATCAGATACACTAAGTCTAATAGAAGAGGAAATGAGAAGAGCCTTGAACTCATTGACACAGGAGACAACTTTCTGAACAGAACACCAACACTCAGGCCCTAAGATAAGCAATAAATGGGACCTCGTGAAACTGAAAAGCTTCTATAAGGCAAAGGACACTGTCAATATGACAAAAGCAGCCTACAGACTGGGAGATCTTCACTAACCCTACACCGGACAGAGAGCTAGTATTCAAAACACATAAAGAACTCAAGAAATTAAACATCAACCAAATAACCCAATTTAAAAATGGGGTACAAAGCTAAACCGAGAATTCTCAACAGAGGAATCTCTAACGGCCGAGAAGTACTTAAAGGAATGTTCAACATCCTTAGTAGTCAGGAAAATGAAAATCAAAACGACTCTGAGATTTCATCTTACACCTGTCAGAATGGCTAAGATCAAAAACTCAAGTGACAGCACATGCTGGTGAGGATGTGGAGCAAGGGGAACACTCCTGCATTGTTGGTGGGAGTGCAATCTTGTACAATCTGGAAGTTTCTTAGAAAACTGGGGCTAGTTCTACCTTTAGACCCAGCTGTACCGTCACTCCTGGGCATATGCCCAGAAGATGCTCCACAAGGACAATTGCTTAACTATGTTCCTAGCAGCTTTATTCCTAATAGCCAGATTCAGGGAACAACCTAGATGTCCCTCAACTGAAAAATTGATAAAGAGAATGTAGTGCATTTACACAATGGAATACTATCAGCTATTTAAAACAAGGAAATCATGAAACTTTCAGGCAAACAGATGGAACTGAAAATGATCATCCTGAGTGAGGTAACCCAGACCCAGAAAGACACACATGGCATATACTCACTTATAAGTGGATATTAACCATAAAGCACAGGATAACCATGCTCTAATCCACAGACCCAAAGAAGCCAAGGAGTGCGCAAGGGAAGATGCTTGAATCTCACTCCGAACAGGAAATGAAATAGACACCTGAAGTAGACTGAGGGATGGAACTGGGTGGGAGAGGGTCATGGGAGAGGGCTGGGGATCAGGTGAGTGAAGAGCTGGGAAGGAAGGATGAGGACAAAGACCAAGCCGGAGGAGCGGAGGAACGTGAAGCCCACACCTCCTGTAGCCAGATGGGACTCCCAGCGGAGGGGGGGGGAACACCAGCCCACCCAGAAAACTTTCAACCCAAAATGTGTCTTGCCTACAAGACGTGTAGAGGTAAAGATGGAGCAGAGATTGAGGGAATGGCAAACCAATGATTGGCCCAACTTGAGACCCACCCCATGGGAAAGACCCAACCCCTGGCACTATTAATGCTCCTCTGCTATGCCTGCAAACAGGAGCCTGGCATAACTATTTTCTGAGAGGCTGCACCCAGAAGCTGATGGAAACAGAGACTCACAGCCAAACAGTAGACCAAGCTTGGGAAGTTCTGTGGAAGAGTAGAAGGAAGGATAAGAGGGAGCTGGAGGGATCGAGGACCCCACAACAAGACCTCCAGAGTCAACTAACCTGGGCCCATGGGACTAAACCACTAACCAAAGAGCATGCATGGACTAGGCCTAGACCCCTACACATATGTAGCAGATGTGCAGCATGTTCAACATGTAGGTCCCCTAACAATGGGAGTAGGGGTTGTCTCTGACTCTGTTGCCTGCCACTGATTCCTTTCCCCTAGCTAGGCTGCCTTATTATGCCCTGGTGGGAGAGGACCGAGCTTAGTCCTGCTTCGACTTGAGTTGGGAGGAGGGAGGTGTGAGGGGAGGACTGGGAGGGGAGGAGGGAGAGGTCTGAGATCAGGCTATAAAGTGATAAATAGAGATAGATAGATAGATAGATAGATAGATAGATAGATAGATAGATAGATAGATAGATAGATAGATAGAAGAGTCCTTATTCTAAAATGTACAATCATTGTTTTTCCCAAGTCATACTTCCATTAGGGTGAGCTAGCAAAATAATTAGTAATTTCAGCATTTTCGTGGCAAATTTTGGGCAGCACAACATATGTAGGAAGTTCGTTTCTTTTCCTGTCAAGACATGGAACTGTCTGTACAAGGTGTGAGAGTATGTCATCTTCTGTTCTGAACAGAAATTGGCAACGCGTTGTGTGTGAGCTGTCGACAGAGAGAAACTGGGTAGCAAACCTCTATGTTTGGGATCCTGATGGTCCCCCAGAGAATCATGGATCAAAGAGGCCCAACCCCTGGTGCTATTGAAAGATGATGACCGTTAGGAGGAAGGGGCTAGTGAAAGAAATGTCACTAGGGCATTCCCTCAAGAGAGGTATTTTGGGCCACAACCCCCCTTCCTCTCTGTTTCCCAGACACAACAAAGTGAGTGGCTTCCTTTGCCTAACGTCCCCACTGTGCTCTCCTGCTTTGCCACTGCCCCCCAAAAAATGAGTGAGCTAACTCTGGACTGAGGTCTTTTCTGTTATTTTGTCACTGAATCTTATGAACTCGCCATTTAGGGACTGCATGATCATACAAGGTTTGCAGTTGTGATCCTGTATCTCAGAGACATAACAACAGTCCAGGCAGTCACCCAGTTAGCCTGGGTTCCCAAGGCCGCTGAGCACAGCTGATGACGGGACTAGGAACAGCTCAGAAATCAGCCCAGGGTCCAGGTGCCCCCTAGGTACCTGTGCACAGCTGTGGTGATGGGGGCAATAAGGATGGGGCACGGTCTTTAGAAGGTCCATTGAAAACAGAACGCTGGCAGTGCTGCACTCAGGAAAAAGGATTGAAATGAACAAGAGGCTTTACAGCAGGGGTGGGGCTTAATGGTTAAAGTGTCACAAAAGAACCTGAAATGTTTCAAGCTCCTATCCATCCAGGACTACATTAGTACACGAGGTTATTTATCCTTAGACTGGAGGGGGCTATAAAAGCTACAAAGCTGTGGATAGAAGTGTTCAGTGGTCCATTAGGCTCAGGAAAGTTAGTCCTTGGTACATAAGCTTTTTACCTGAGGTCTTTACTAGACATGTTTCTATTTCCTTTCCTGCTGGAGGATTTGCACGCTACCCAAACCTCTCAAGTCATTTGAATCTGTCTTCTTTGGTCTCAGACCTCAGAGCAACATTGCTCATTCTATAGAATTTTTTAAAACTTGCTAAATGAAGTGGATAAAAAAACAACTAATCCATCTGTGCTTTTCATTTTTCCATTGCCCACTGGTCTAGAATCTTAGGGCTAGAATGGGCCAAGTAAGTCATTCAGTGTTCTCTGTGATGATCAGAAACCAGTGCTACAATGGTCTTCAAAGAGGGGCATGTAACCGTGTACTCTGTGAGGGGCAGTTCATTCCTCCCTCTCTCCTTTGACTTTACTATTACATTACTACCCTTCCCTGCCATTCTACCCACGAGTCATGCTTAACCTTTTCTGTAGCCTCCAAATTATATTCCTAGCTTTCTTCACAAATTAGTCTATGAGCCTTATGAAACACACAAACACGGATGAAACAACCACATCCTGTCTCTTCCCCCACAGACCCTAACAACCAAGATGCTTTCAAGCACTTCTGCTTTGGGATAGAATTCATGGCACCTCTTACCCCCATTGATGCATTTCCACCAGCCTGTATTCAGTGCCCTACATCTGATTGCTAATTGTCTAGCACCCATTGGCATTAGATAGCTCCATAAATTGATGGAATTGCTTGGGACAGGTACAGCAGAGAAGAATTGCAAGGTTTCTTTAGAGCATATATTTGTCCAGCAGGGAAAGCTGCCCCGGGGGAGTGAGTACATATTTGAAAGGAGAGTAGAAGTTCACTAGAGGACAGCGAGGGAACAGTGGAGTCAAGACCATGGCCAGGGAGGAGGAGGGGGTACTGGAGGTGCAGAGGGAGGCGAAATCAACACATAGTGAGGAAGGCCATCAGAGCCAGACCAGTCAGGGCCCTCCATGCCAGGGAGCTCCGTCGTAATGATGGCCTCTGGGGTACGGTTCTGGGAGAGAGAAGACAGGTATCTAAGTATAAGACTAAAAGGACACAGAGATGGCGTAGATACCGACAGAGGCCTCACGAAGGGCCTGGCTGGGTTACAGGATGCATGGGCGGTGCCAGTTCCCTAGGACAGAATTGTGAGGAAGGCTGATCATGACGCTAAGTGATGGTGACTCAGAAGCCATTAGTCTTTCTTCACCCTCTCAATTATAGGCTATCGGGGTGTTGGTAACTTTTCTTTTCTACAAATACAGCATTTCCTCCTCCCATCAGAGGAATCTTGTAATTAGCATGATAAACTAGTTCTACTTTTAATGACATGTTCAATAGTCAGCAATATTAAGGCACAGCTTCATCTTCTCACAGCAATTGACTTCCAACACAGCCTACATAGATTTACACACATCCCACACAAAGGTGGTGTAAAATCTCTGCCTCTAGTTTAAATTCTATACAGCTAACCTTGTACTCCTGTACCCAAACCATTAAATCTTTCTCTTCTCAAACCAATCACAAGGACACCGGACACTTTCCAGTTTCCCCTCTGGTGTCACTTAAACTATCAATGGCATTTCAGTATTTCATAAAACACATGTAAGCTTGCTCTGGTCAGGGAGGACGAGGGAGGGGGAGGGGAAGGAAAGGGAGAGTGGGAAAGGGAGAGGCAAAGGGGGAGGGGGAGAGGGAGACACAGAAGGAGAGGGGGAGGGAGAGAGCCCAGAGCTTTGTGGTTCTAAGTGAACACTCTGCCACTTCATTGCCAGCTCTCATGACTTCTTTTGTGTGTTCTTACTTATTTTGTGTGTTTGCACATATGTATATGTCTGTATGTGTAAGGATGCAAACCTCAGTTCTTTTCTTCCATGAGTCTCAGAGGTCAAACTCAGGTCAGCAGCCTCGGCAGCAAGCGCTTTCAACACTTGAACCATCTCACCAGTCACATCATGACTTGCAAATAACAATAAACAAATAAAACCCCATAACTTTTAAAAATAGATAACTTTGGTATAATCTCAAGCTAACCAGTTTACCTTAAGGAGCTAAAAGCCTTCACATTTCTTAGAACACACTATAGGGCTTAGGGAGGCCAAGCATATATCAGCAGCCCCCTAAATCTTACTGAGTATACTGAGCCTCAACAGAGACTTATCTGGGAGGGGGATTAGAGTACCCTCAAGTTTTAGAGTGTTAACTCAGGTCTGGCCTAAGAGCCAAAATAAAGACCAAATTTTCTCCAGTTCAAATTCAAGTCAAATACTTAACATTTCAACTTTGAAGTAGGCATTCTCTGAGAAACAAAGGAGGAGGAAAAAAAATGAAGCCATTGACCAGGCTAGAGATGTAGCTCAGTGGCAGAGCACTTGCCTTGCATGTGCAAGGCCCTGGGGTTAAGTCCCAGCACCATTGTTTTTAAAAGGCAAATAAAAAAAAGGGAGCACAGAAATTGCTTTAAAAAAGAAAACAACAAAACCAAAACCAAAACAAACAAAAAAAAAACAAAAAAACAGGGATCCTGTTTGACTTAGACACATTCTCTTAAACTATTGTGGAGACACTTTAGACCAGCCTCCCAAACAAAATTTGATTATAATCTATAATTAAAATGTACTTTTAATTATGGTATGTCCCTCAGCTTCAAAGGGGACTCTTCTTATCTCAAGCAGACTCAGACTTGCTGTTAAATGGACATGCTCTATCTGGTCAGTTCTTGACGGTATTTCTTATGCAGAAGGAAATGTTTCTGTGCAAGAGAGCCTTGCTCTGTTAGCCCAGATCATCTCAAATCCTTGCCCCTTAAGTTAGGCAACCTGTGTCTTCTGACCGCTCACCTTTTCTTCCCCTTGCCAGGGATCCATAGAGGTTAATGAGGCTGCTGAAGGCCAATTCTCAAAGACAGGCGCTTCCCTACCTCAGCCTTGCATCATTGTTAGTATCTTTTGCTTTGAATGACAACATCCTTTCCCCGTGACACACCTGAGCCTACAGCTTCTTCAACTGAGATCCATTCAACTACATACACAAATGTGTCTCATGTGTACCAGGTATGTGCTTAGTCCTGGTCCTGAAACAACAAATGTAAAGAGTCGTGTTCCTTCATTGGGGGTGAAGTAAGATTTCACTCAGAGACGACAATTCTGAATGGCTACAAGGAGTGAAGATTACAGCAGGGAGAGTGGCTATTGGACACAAACTGGAAGGCTATTCTCACAATAATCCAATGAGGAGACGCTAGTGGGATGGTGGTGGCAAATTTAATAAGTATTTGAGAATTGCCTTGGAAACCTTCTGATGGGTGGCCATACAGAGATCTCAAAAAAAGCAATGCTGCTTGCCTGCTTGCCTGTTTGCCTCTGTTTCTTGCTGGTATGTCCGTGAGTTACTGTTACCATCAAATTCTAGATCCTTCAGTCTTCCAACATGGACTGAAGATGACTGACTCTCTAGGAACCTTCCAGGCCTTCAGCACGAGAATGCTAAAGCACTTAGTGTTACGGACTGAACGGCTATGAGGTTCTTCGCTTTCAGCATGTACATGACCATTGTTGGGTTACCCAGCATCTTCCTTGGAAGCCGTTTCAGTAAGTCTGTGTGCATGCGTGCGTGCATGTGTACATTTTATCAGTTCTTTTCCTTTAAAGGACACAGTCTTTTGAAATGATTGGGAAAGGGAGGTAAGAAGGAAAAAGGTAGACACCAAGACGACGCCAGGGTTTCATGGTCTGAGCTTCTAGGTTGATTGATGAAGACACTGGACGAGGAATCAGCTTGGGCAGGGGGAGTTCGTTCTCTGAACACATTCAACTTGCCATGCTTACGAGACACTCAGATGGAGGCATCGAATAGGTGCCTGGAGATCCAGGGCTGCAGTGCACTCCCAGGAAGCACCTGAAAGGGATTGGCTTCGAGGCAGTGATTGAAGCTATGGCAATGGCAGACCTCCTCAAGCAAAAAGAGAGCACACTTTCCAAATGAGCTCACAATCTGGGTCCTTCCGTTCTTACATCATGTCTATGCCAAGTGTATACCGTGAAGAGCCGCAGAGAGCTCTAGATCATCCTAGGCCAGTGTAGGCTGAAGCCACGGAACCGGCTCCCAAGAGGTAGAACAAAGTCTCCCTCCCTACTCGGTGTCCCTCTTGGTCACCTGAGCCACAGCGCAGCTGGTCTCCAGCATTCAGAAGAACACTGTCTATAGGTCACATTCATTCCCCGCTAGCTGGATCTGACATCTGAACCAGACCTTGGCTTTGCTCTGAAGTCAAGATAAAGTCACTGCAAGCATGTGGTCTCCCCTGTGTCTGGGCAGACCTTCCGAATTCATCTGAGGTCCATTTAGACTCAGGCTGGCCACCACTACCACACCATCTCATAGATTTTGACAAAAACATCAATGACTCCTCCCAATCTTTAGCATCTTCACCTAACCATAACCTTAATCTTCTACCTGTTTAGGGACCTGGGTTTGTGGAATTGTTTGCTGAGGGAGATATGGGGGCACAAAGGAAGAGAGGCTTGTTCCCAGTTTGATAACCAGCTGTTAACCTGTTGGTTGATACACCATAGCAGAAATGTCACCACACTAACAACAAAACCAAGTCCTGTGTCAAATCCTGTCTCTAGAGCACCAAGGACAAGGGGGAGAACAGAGAGGGGACACTTCAAAGAAAGCATAGTGGACAAGGATAACAAAACACTGACTGTGACTGAGGCCGTGACCTGGGCCCCTCTGGCCTATTCAAGTCATAGGTAAAAGTGAGGTGTGTCACAAATCTAGTATGTATCACCTGACTACAATACTGGTGTCTCATACCAGCCTTTGCCATGTTGCAAAGTGAGCCCCAGGGGGAAAAAATCGCCTATGAGGCAAGGTCACATGTGCATGTGTATATTGACATTGTAAGCAAACAGTTACCATGCTGAATACAGTAGCAGCATGTAGTTAATCAAAGGGAGAGCTGTGCTGCATCTCCCAGCAGAACCTGAGAAAGGTTCTCCTCTCCGCCCAAGCAACCTGAGTCTAAGGGCAAGGAGAGCATCTCCAGGCAGGCCAATAATAAGCAGAGGAGGAATTCTAAGAAAAAGGTGCATTTGAATGCACAGAGGAGAAGAAGCAGATGGCATGTCTGCGATACCAGGTCCCTGTTGGTACTTAAGAATGAAGACATTGGCATGCAGACATTGCATTCAATAATTATGAATCACTCAGAATTGAGAGAGTTGTCTAACCTTTTAGTCCTGCCCCCCCCCCCCCCCCCCGCCACCTCCATCTTCACTCTGGAGATGCCTCAGCCAACCTCCGAGGAAGCTTTAAGCACTTCGGTGGTAGGAGGCACCGAGTGTCAACCCTGGGGCCCTGCGCATAAGTGAATACCACTGAGCCACACTCCCAGCCCCAAATACCTCTTTTGCAAGCCACCTTTTTTTCCCTTAAAAATCAGGTTTTAGGCTTAGGTTGTTTTGATGTTCCTTTTTCTTTTTCACTTTTGATTTTTTTTTTTGGGAGGGGGGAACAGAGTGTCACTATGTAGCCCAGGCTAGACTTCAGTTTGTCATCCTCCTGCTTCAGCTTTTCAAGAGCTAGCAGTGCAGGTGTGTGCCACTGCGTAGGTAACACTGTCTACCTAAAGACTGTGCTTTGAGTTTACTTAGTCTTCTGGTTATAGCAAATGACACTGGCTTTTTTTAGTCACAGCAGCGATACATTTTTTTTTTCCTAAGGAAGTTTGCCAATGGGTGATTTAAGAAATAAGTACAAAAAATAGGAATATATATATATATATGGCATGATATCATAATTATCACATATATGATAATTGCAGTCAGAATGATAACAGTGGTCTGTGGTTCTGAATATTGTTCAGGACAGGTCAGCAGCCTCCTGTTCTCATCACTAGCTTGTTACAGGGTGGGGTGTATGGTGGAAAGGATCAAGTCTAAAACTCAGGCCTTTTCATTTAAAAAACTCTCCCTTTTATATTTTCTAGCCGGGTGGCCTCCAGGACAATGCTCATACTCTTTACGTCCCTGTCCCCTTAGAGTTCCATTGCAGATCTGGTTCGAACACAGACATCATTAACCTTCTTTGCAACTTTTCACCAGGCTTTCCAAGTTTAACCAGACTGACCCAGTTTCCTTCACTCTGTTAGACTGCATGTCTGAACAGCTGTAATTGACTTTAGAAAGGAATCAAATATAGTATCTTCAATAATGTATGTAGGAGGTTAATAGCACAGCATAACGCTCCCAGTTCTTCTCAGACCACCCCACGGTTGTAAATCGGGGAGGTGACCACCTACCCAGCCTAAGTCTCATGTCCCCATCCTGGGTCCTAAGGTTCTTTTGAAGGCATGATTGTGCAGCACTTTCCTAATGAACTTTCAGCAGCTGGCTGTGGTGGCACATGCCAGTAATCCCAGCACTTGGGAAGCCGAGGCAGAAGGATGAGGAGTTCAAAGACGGTCTTGGTCAATCTGGGCTATGTGAGACCATGTCTCAAAAAAAACAAAACAAAACAAAACAAAGAAGTCAGGCCTGGGGAAACGTGCTTACTGGACACGTTCAAAGAACCGAATTCTGATGCCCAGAGCCCACATGAAAAGCCGTGCTCAGCAGCACTGGGATACGGAGAGGCATCCTAAGGGCCTGCTGGTCAGCCAGCCTAAACAACATCCAGCCTCAGTTCCAGGAGGACCATCTCAAAAAGGAACATGGAGAAGAAACTAAGAAAGGACATCTTGCTCTCAACCTCTAGCCTTTACAAGCCATCCTGTGGACACGCCAGCCCCCACAGCACACACACACACACACACACACACACACACACACACATAACAATAAATAAGTAAACAATTTTTTTAAAAGCCCACAGGATTACTTAAGCACCATAGCCACCTCTCTATACCCTCAGCACTCAGAATGGGGAAGAAATCAGGGCCCCACACATTACATTAACACACACGATGTCAGCCTATTCTTTCAGCCATTTCCCCCTCCCCTACACAGGAGATGCCTGTGCTGTTGATTGCTACTGGGCTCAACAGAGACTCTGGGTACCACCACATGGTTCTCCCACCTTTTACTTCAAAACCAAGTCATGCTTAGCAGGAACAGAGACACGGCTTTCCCTGAGTGTGCCAGCACAACCGTGAGGAAGAGGGGAGCAGCCTCGCTCCCTTAATGCAGAGCTCCTGAATTTCTAGCGCTTGTTAAAACCCGTGGAAGTAGAAGCCGGAGAAAAGCAGCTTCCTTGTCATCATCATTATTATAATAATGATAATAATGATAATGATGACTGGTCAGCTTTTTTTTCTTCAATTTCTTTAACTTTTATTTTTTATATATCTTAGCCTTATTGTCATTACTACTTTGTGACAGGTTGAGGAGTCATGGACTTCCCCCATCCCTTTTAGCATGTCTTTTTTTTTTTTTTTTTTAGTTTTTTTAAAAAATTAATTTATTCATATTACATCTCGATTGTTAGCCCTTCCCCTGTTTCCTCCCATTCCTCCCTCCCTCCCACTTCCCCCCTTCTCCCCTCCCCTATGTCTGTGATTGAGGGAGACCTCCTCCCCCTGTATATGCTCTTAGAATATCGAGTCTCTTCTTGGTAGCCTGCTATCCTTCCTCTGAGTGCTGCCAGGCCTCCCCATCCAGGGGACGTGGTCAGAAAAGGGGCACCAGAGTTCCTGTGAGAGTGACTGGTCAGCTTTTCAAATGAGGCTTGAGCTTTGGGGAAAGGGATCACTGAGAGGGTCCCTTTGCTGACCTCTGCTTCCATTCCTGGGAAGCGTATTACTTAAGGGGTCACTTTCTACCACAGAGGAAACAATTGCAGGACACCAGCAACCTCTCCTGCTTAGCTCTGCCCTTCTAGCTAGAGCACAGTGCATAGCGCTTGTGACTGGTCATCTTCAGTGTGGTGACACATCTGACTCTTGCATTTACATTCCATTGTCATGCTTCTAAATGAGCTGCTGGATGTAAATGGGCCACACACTGTTATTTCTTCTAACAGCACAGTGCAATTGTAAAAGGAGTTTTTAGATATCAGTGTATAATGAACACCTGTGTCTTTAACTGAAAATAAGCAGGCATTTTAAACAGATTCTTGAAATGCTTATACACCCACATACTAGAGTTTCTTGCTGGAAACTGTGGCTTTCAACAGAGTAAAAGAACTAATAATTATTGTGTGCTATCCCCTACCCACCACACACAAGAAATTACCTGTTTTATCTAAATGATCCCATCAGCCCATTAATGATCTGATTATGGCCATGGAGATAATCTTCATTTTGCAAATCCTGGGGACATTAACATAATCACAGAAGTATGGGGGGGGGGGAACAAGTGTGCTTCTAGGGTACACTATTTCATCTACTGCGCTATGAATACTTTCAAAATTTGTCTTTGAAACACTGAAAAAAAAATTATCAAAGCATCAAAGAGTGAGCCCCGCAGTGTGGTAGGTCCATCTGGGTAACAGAGGAAAGCAAAGTTATGTGTGTTCCTCACGGAACATTTGCTTCATCTCGGAAGCCAAATGCACCAAGTTCAAGCAAAGCCTCCCAAGCCATCCTGTTAAGCGTAGCTAAGTACAGAGCTCATCCGACCCGCGCCTCTGAAAAACGAAAACAAGTAAACCAGCAGAGAAGCAGTCCCTAAGCTTCGATAAGCCACACCCAGAAATAAGCGGCAGCTATTTTTAAAGTTAGCACAAACAAAATGATACCTGTTCTTCGGCTCTTTGGTTTCTCAGCGTTGATAAATACTTCCTAATCGAGTGGAGAGGGTACTTTTTAAAGTAACATCTAGACGGAGGCAGTAAATTCTCCATAGTGAGGGGAAGCCAGAGGGTCCTTTGTCCGCCCCTCCCTGCCAGCAACCAAATGCAGATCTGGAAGCCCGGCTGGCTGAGGGATGCCCAGTGAACTGGTTGAAGCTCTGTCACCCCCACGGCAAACAAAGCAGGTGCACTTCTTAGATCTCCCTCGCTGAGTGAGAGTTCCTGGAGAAAGTAAATAGCTGAGTGCAGATCACCTAGAAGCCTCCAGAAATGCAATGCCCAGGGGCCTGAGCCGGGAAGAAGTTTAGGGCTGGCCCTAAGAATGCAAACAGCTCAGTGATAGCAGTGTGACTGAGTGTCCTATTTTGAGCCTGGCTATGTTAATATTAGCTAGCTGGTGACTTTCCATGCCCACAGACTCTCGTGAGGTTTAGTTTTAATTCTTCCAACAGTATTTCTGTTTCTGTTTTTTTTTTTTTTTTTTTAAAGAGGGCAGGACATGTGGTTTTTCCAGTTTCCTTTTAGATTTCTTGTCAGTAGGAGCACACCCTAGCAACCTTCAACTGCGTCTCAGCTCAAAAGTGACAACTCATTCCGCCTTGAGAAGCTCTGTTTTAGGAGACTTCTTTTTATTCTTTTTATTTTTATTCTTCTCTCATAGAGTCCATCCCAACTACATGTTCTCCTCCCTCTCCTCCTCCTCCCAGCCTCTCCTCAAACCCTAAGCCTCCCCCTCCCCCACCTCCCGTCTCTGTCCACTTCCTTCCAAATCCTCCCCTCAAAGAAAAGCAGGCCTCCCAGGGTCATCGACCAAACAAGCTATAAGACCAGGCACATACCATCACATCAAGACTGGACATGGCAACCCAATAGGAGGAAAAGGGTCCCACAAGCCCACAGAAGAGTCAGGGACATCACCCCGACCCCCCTTACCCCATTCCCGTGAATTCCCAAGAATTCTAAGCTACTCAGCCATAACATGTGCAGAAGACCTAGGTCAGACTCCCACAGGCTCGTGACCTCAGCAAGTTCCCATGAGCCCTTGTCAGCTGATTCTGTGGGCTATGGTAAGAAACTTCTGTTTTAAAACTGAGCTAATCACACACACACACACACACACACACACACACACACACACACACACACACGTACCCCTTCATGGGCATCATCGGGTTGGCCAGCTCTGAGGACATTCCCTGTGCTCTCTGGTGTATTACGCTACGTGCCAGTAACAGAATACTTTACATTAATTGGACAACAGCTGCAAGCAGATTCTTCTCTGAGTTAAAAGGCTTCATGCCTTGAATCCTTATCACAAATCCACAGGCTGAATTCAGAACCATTAAATTCCCCCAGGCTTTCTCCTGAGTGTTTGCCAGAGGGACAAGCATACTTCTGTTATAGAAAGGATCCACGCCTTCAGAAGAGAAAAAAAGGGGGTAGAAAAGAACACAAGAGGTCTGTGGTCTTAAAGAGCATAAAATTATACACTTGAAAGTTCATTTCTTTGTGATCTATAGAAGTCATCGGGTTTGTCATGTAAGTCCGTGTGTGTGTGTGTGTGTGTGTGTGTGTGTGTGTGTGAGAGAGAGAGAGAGAGAGAGAGAGAGAGAGCACATGTTAGAGCATTCAATTATGAGCTGTCATGTGGGAACTAAGGTGGACATGCATCGACAAGCATGTAGCTCAGAGGTGTGCTTCAAGAGGAAAAGCTGGTCTCTTTTCCCCTCCAGTAAGAGCGGAGTTGAAAGGAAGAGGGCGTAGGCAAAGCTCATGCTACCGACTGAGCTGCTCCCCCAGGACAGCTTCTCTGGCACTCCTGGACTGGGTCACTTGTCTGCAGAGAACACACCAGAGGGCCTGAAGCAGAGCATGCCACTAGCAATGAGACCACCTGGCAGACTGGCATGGAGCCCATCAGCAAAGTGATTTTCTAGGCTCACCAGGGCCTGGAGGCAATTCCAAGAAGCCCTTTCTGCACTGCTGCTAGGGATGGTCAGGCAGAGGCCCCACCCTCCGGCCACCTCTCTAGGGTCACTGATATGTGCTTACAGAAGCTCTGAGTGTTCTCTTCTATATGCTGGAGACTATAGGCTCTAATGAGGCCAGGAGAGAAGCAGTGTGCACTCAGCCAGTTTACGACCCAGAAAAGCAATCAGCTTGCAAGCCCTGGGCCACCCTACGTCCCTAGAAAGAGAAAAGGGCCCCAGGGACAATAGGGACAAGTTCTGCTCACATTCATTCTGGGATCTACAAGCTGCCCCCTTTACAGCTCTTCTTAGAATATTTGAACTTTTTTTTTTTTTTTTTTTTTTTTTTGCTTTTATTGTGGGCAGAAGCCCACAGCCTGCCCAGCATGGCTGCTGATCAAAACCTTCTCCCAGTGATGAGCACAAAGCAGGCTTCATTTTAGACCAGGGGCTTGTTTTGTGAGCACCTTTTCCAGGCCTAAGGAGAGTGATGAAAAGAGAGGAGAGAAGGAGAAAGGAGAAATAGAAGAAAAAGGGCACAAAGCAAATGTCTGTTCTATTATAACATAAAGCAGAAAACATAAAATAGATATTGTTGGCCTAGAGATGTGGCTCAGTGGTAAAGCAGACCCCTGGGCACAGCTCCCAGTGCTGAAAAAAAAAAGGGGGGAGGGAGAGAGAAAGAAAAGGTGAAACAAATAAAACTAAGATTCCTTTAGTATTTAACTAATAAGAAATTATAAATTTCTAATTTATTACTAATAAGAAATTAGTAAATTATAGGGAACAATTTGTTTGGCCTTTGGACACTACAATTGTTTGTTCTGTGTCACTGCAATCTTTTTTTAATATATTTTATAGATTTATTGATATTACATCTAAATTGTTATCCCCTCCCTTGTATCCTCCCATTCCTCCCTCCCTCCCATTTTCCCCTTCCTCCCCTCCCCTATGACTGTGACTGAGGGGGACCTCCTCCCCCTGTATATGCTCATAGAGTATCAAGTCTCTTCTTGGTAGCCTGCTATCCTTCCTCTGAGTGCCACCAGGCCTCCCCATCCAGGGGACATGGTCATATATGGGGCACCAGAGTTTGTGTGAAAGGCAGACCCCACTCTCCACTCAACTGTGGAGAATGTCCTGTCCATCGGCTAGATCTAGGTAGGGGTTTGAAGTTTACTGCACGTATTGTCCTTGGCTGGTGTCACTGCAATCTTATAGCATATCTGAAATGAAGGTCCAGAGAAGATAAACAATGTGACAAGGTCACACAGCTTGGGGAAGGGTCTTCACCACACTGGCATTCCTCCAGAGTCTCCCTGCCCAGCCAGGATATTGTGCAGCCTCTTAACCCACACCCAGAACTGCACCGAGGGTCAAGACCTGTGAAGCTGTTGAGGAGAAAAGCACGTGTGGACAGGTAGGAGTTTGAACCCTAGGATGATGGGAATTAAGACCAGATGCGTCTTTATGGGGGGGAAAAATCACACACGTTAATCCTGAATTTTCTAGAAATAAAATATGCACATTGCCTATATTTTTATCATCTTCATTGCACTGGAAATCAAACTCAGAGATTCACACATGCTAGGCAAGTATCTGCCACTGAGCCACTCTCCCAGCACCGCTTAAAGCTTTTATTTTGTCATAGTGTCTTGCTAAATGGCCCAGGTTGCTCTTGGCCTCTTGATTCTCCTGTCTCAGCTTCCAGAGTAGCTGATGTTACACATGTGTGGCACCATGCTTGATTTCCCTAGAGTCCTTTATACTATGAATTCTGGTGATGTCACAGAGAGGTTGTGTCTGTAGATACAGGCGTCCTGCCCCCCCAGGTTCTAAAAGCCATGGCACTTCCTGGTTTTGTTGCCATGGTTTCTGGCAGCCCATCTCATGCTAATATGAACACAAGGGAGGATGTCTATATAGCCCATTTCTCAGATGGGGGTCATTTCTCAGCTTGCATTGCTGGTGTGGATATCTCTGCCATTGTGACCTTCACGGGTGACAGTTTTGATTGCCTCTGTAACTCAGCTGTAATTGGTGAAAGGCAGCTGGGCGGAGTCCCCGTGAGTACAACATACATCTGCAAGGACCAAAAGGCCCCTGCCTCTTGTACAGCCACACGCTAGGGGATGAGGGCGATTGTCTCTACTGTGCACAGCTCACTCCCACCCCTGCCCCTTGTCATCTATACCATAGAAAAATAACCAACAGGAACCAAATTTCTAGAAAAGTTATGGACTCAGGCTGCAGCCCCACTGGGAGAGGACAGTCACGTGTTCTCTTTAGTTTCTAAGAATTGCCAGCTTTTTAATAAATGGATTAAACCTTCATTTTTGTTTGTTTGTTTGTTTGTTTGTTTTGTTTTGTTTTGTTTTGTTCACTAGAAAAGCAATGCTGATAAGCCAAATAGTGGCAAGGGATTGGGGCAAGATCTGTTTTAGTTTTCTCCTTTTCAAATGTTAGGGAAGACTAGGGTGGAAAGGTAGTGTGTAAACCATCTAAGTCTGCACCACACACAGTTGGGTGAGCAACAATGCACACAATTGCACACTTATTCCAAAAAGAGGCAAAGGGAGACTAGAACTGAAAAGTTAAGTCAGAAAAAGACAATAGAAATGTATCTCCAAAACGCTTTGCTTTTTTTCCAAACTGTATCAGGACCCACGCTAAGACCCCACTAATCTCCTTGTCCTTCCAGTCGGCGCTGAGCGTCTCCATCAGGAAAATGACTCCCCGCTCTGGGAACTAATCCAATCCAGAAATAGAGTGGCAGGCGGGCAGAATGATGGAGAAGCTGCTAGCCCAGAACACGGAAGCCATATTTTATTATAAATTCTACGGTGAAATCTCCCTCTCATCCCTCCTGATCTGCAGATACTGGCCTGGCCTCTGTCTCTCCTCAAGGACAGCGCTAAATGAGATCAGCAGAGGGGAATAGGAGCCGGTTAACCCTGCTCCTCAGGACAAATTAATACAGTGTCAGATTCCGCCTCACGGCATGATGAAAGCCCGGCTGCGGCTACACGGAGCATTTCCTTAGATCCCACACCACACAGGGAATGATCATCCTACAGCTACATACGGGGCATTTGACTTTCCCAAAAGCCTAATTGAGAATCCCTGGACGTTCCCCATTTCGGCCACAACCAGAAAATTTGACACGTCTAACTGTTCTCTAAGCAATGTTACCTTTGATGCCTTTAGCCTTCTAGTTTCACGTGTTCAATAAAACTATTTGTCTTGCTGGGCGTGATGGTACATGCCTGAGTTCGAGGCTAGCCTGGTCTACAAAGTGAGTCTAGGACAGCCAAGACTACATACATAGAGAAACCCTGCCTTGAAAAACCAAAAAACTTGTCTTCTACTTAAGAAATTAAGACCTATTTCTTCAGAGTATAGGTGCAGCTGTTATCCACTTGTGGGTCAAAAAAAATTATATTATTATTCATAATAATAGCAAACTTGCAGTTATGAAGCAGCAACAAAAATAGTGTTATGGCTGGGAAACACCACAACATGAGGAACTGGAACACAAGGTGTTAGGAAGGTTGAGACCCACTGGTTCAGAGCCAACCATAAATGCGTATAAACATCACCTGCATGGCTTGTTGACACATCTGTGAGGGCTTTACCCTCCGCGTCTCTAACTCCGGTAAGTCTGGGGTGAGCAGCAAGCATTGGCCTCTGTTATGTTTCTGGAGGTGCTGATGCTGCTGATCCCCTTTGCACTGCTAAGTAGGGATGGTGCATAGACGCCCTGCTGGCCAGGGCTGTTGGAGAGCTTCCATGCAACCCACATTTGTAAATGCATTTCCTAGTGTTGGTGTGTTCCCCCAGACCAAAGCCTGTCTCTTTTCTTAGAGCCACTTCTTGAGGAGGAGGCCCTTGTAGCCCATCAGGTTTCGCGTGGGCATCCCATTAGGTCCTGTCCTCTCGGGCACATCTTGACTTAATATCGCGTTGCTCTCAAACTCTCACCCAGTTCTTACTGTGTTGCCATGACTCTATCTGCTCAGGCTCTAACACAAGACAGATCAAATGTCAGTCAACACAGCTCTGCCTTCTCCTGTCCTACCACAGGTCCTTGTCCCTTTCGAGTTAGAGAAGGAAGTCTAAAACCAGGACTTCTAAAATCTGTAGCCCTCTCTACAAGCCATCCCTAGGCGTAATCTGCCTGCCTCTGTCTTCCGCTTGGTCGCTCTACAACCTGTACATCAATGATTTAACCGCCAATTCTTTAGAAGAAACGTGAGGAGCCACCAGGAAGCTTACTGTTTGAGAAGGGCGTGGGAGCTTGCCCTTGGAGCTGCGTAGCCGTCTCCTCCCTGCTTTGCTCTCTCAGGAGGCTCAGCACCAGCCCAGAGGAAAGGGAAGGAAGCCTTTCTGGTCAAGGAAAATGGCTCAGTTCCAGGACAATCTTCAAACAGGAATTTTGTATCATTCTGTATGGAATAAACTGTTTTGTCTCCCCAGGATGCTGGAGTGAGTGGGTGGGCAGCGGCACACGGTGTGTTCCCGTCTACTGCCTTTGATTTGGTAGCTAAGCATGTAAATGAGAGCAGATGTGTGATCAGGCTGGGCCTGCTTCCGCAGGTGAGGACCATCGAGATGAAAACATCACCAACACCTCCCTCCATCCCATCCTTCTTCCCCGTTTCTCTGACTCTACCGCCCAGGTGGAAGTTAAGTGATCAGAGAACTCGGTGCCTCAAGAACATCCTCAGCTATTTATTTGCCCTGGGTCTGTGGGGGGGGGGGGGAACCCAGGCCTAAGGCACTTATCTTTGATCTCAATTGGAGACTTCAGGCTAGGGGAGCCTGAAGGAGGCGACAGATGATTTCATCTGAAGGACAAATTGTGGAGAAGTCGTTTGCTACCGCAAAGCTTGTAAAGTCGCTCTCCTTCACATGGGCGGGGTTTTAATACAATAGGAAATTCCCTGACATACAAATGGGAGGGGCCTCCCTCTGGCTGAATCACAAACAGAGGCTTAATAACGTGAGCAGCAGTCACTACAGAGTCAATCTGCCTCTCTTGTTGAAATCTGGGGGTATAAAATATAGGAACGGGTAGGCGTGCTCATTTATTAATTCTTAGAGCGAGAGGTAGGCTGGGTCTGGGGACACAGGCCTGTAATCCTGAGATTTGGGAGGCTAAGGAGTGAGGGCCTACCTCGTGAATTCCAGGTCAGCTGAGCCTCCTAGGGAGAGACCCTTTCTCAAAAATACCCAAAATAGGCCTGGGGAGATGACTCAATGGTTCAGAGCATCAGGTTCTGTTTTCCAGAAGGACCCAGGTTCAGCTTTCTAAACTCCCACGGGGGCTAAAGACTGTTTGTAACTCCAGTTCTAAAGAATCTGAAGGGCTCTCCTGGTCCCTGCAGCATACAAGTAGAGGTGTGCAGTGGAGTGTGCATATGCAGACTATTTTAAAATAATAACAACAATGACAAATACAGGGATATTTACTTTCTCCCAAAGACGTGTTAGGTGTTGCCTAAAGCCTTGCTATTCCAAAGGCCCATGGACCAGCAGCATTAGTGTCCCCTGGTCCTGGAACTTATTCGAAATGAAAGATCTCAGGCCCTATCCTCAGGAAATTCCTAGAATGTGAGAAGTTGAGACGATGCCTGGAACAGGGATACCCTATGACTTGATCCTCCTTATCAGACTTCGTAAGAGAACCTGTTTCACTGGTCTGCTGCCCCTTGGCTAGAGACCTCTTCCCGGCCAGCCTTGGGGCCAGTGACTGGGTCTCTATCTGTTGCTCATCAGATTTCCCTCATGGTCAACAGAGTTACTAAAGGAACACGTGATCAACTGCACGTAGTGATTATTCGCCGAGTGTAGAATGTGCAGGTGACCACTGCAAATTCTTACGTCCTACTGGTTTCTGAATCCAGACTGGTTGTAATCAGGATAACCCAATTTACGCCACTTCATGTTTTTATATGTGCCTACAGGTCTTTCTTCCTGAATATTTCTAGCCCAGTACTTTTGGGAGCCACGGGCTGTCTGTGTCTAGCTTCGAGCAAACGCTTGCCTATTACCAAGCACTGTCCACTATGACTTTTTTTGCTCAAACTCTGTGCCCCAGCACTGTGCATCTGTCACCTCAGTAAGGCTCACTTTCCCAAGGAAGGCATCAAGATCCTCAAGGCCCAAAGCTTCTTCCTGACTTCTGCCATTTGATCTTCTGCCCTCCATCCCTCTGTACAGCCATAAGCCCCCCCCAGGCTCACACCCACTCATGAATGTTGTGGGAGGCTCCCTCGACGCCCAGGATCTTTCTTCAGTCTCCACTTCTCAGCACAATCCACACATTTTACGGAGTTTCTCACTTGGCATATTGCCCCTCACACAGGATTCTTTTATTGGTGACGTCTGAATATTTCTGTTCCAGACTTTCTACTTGGGTCCTACAGCTTAAAGTCTTTTAAGGGCACACACGTATAAGCATAGCACTTGGAAGCTTAATAAAGGAAGAGCCTAAGTTCAAGCCTTGCTTGGGCTATGAAGACGTTGCTCATAAAATGATTTCCTTGTTTCTCTATGCACTAGATTCCCTGACCTCCAGTTGACAATGTGTCTATCCAAAGTCAGGTTCCTCCGAGGCCTTTGTTCTTGTTTTTGGTCTTGTTTTGTTTCTTTCCTACTCGTCCCTCTACGGTGGGCTCTACCCGTGGCCTGCTTAGCCCACTTTCACCAAGAATCCTCCTGGGTCATTGCAGCAGAAACCGTATCTCTTCATTGTTGCCTTATTAAATTCCTTATCCCTTGCCCTCAATATCACCTGCAAAAATCTAATTGAGTCTGTCTAACCAAAAACCCTCTAGACTTGATGTTTCCTCTCGGTGATTTTCCACTCACTGATGTTGAACCTGCTCTTTGACTACATCTCTAGGTATCCTTATTGTATTTGGACTTGAGCCCGGCCTCTCTCCCCTATTACAACGTCCAATTACAATAGTCCCTTCACTAACTGTTCTTTGCCGTCTATAACTGGGAATATCATTTTCTTTTACAGTATTGGAGATGCAACCAGGACATCACTCATGCCAGGCAAGTGTCTACCACTAAAGCCTCATTTCCACTCTAAACGCATGAGATACGAAACAGCCATGGAAACAGCAGGGCATTTTCTTTTTCTTTTTCTTTTTTTTTTTCTTTTTTCTTCTTTTATTAATAAGCAAAATAATTAAAAACAAAACAAAAAAAATCCAACAACCTTAAATGCAGAGCAGCAATTAAATCATTGCTGCTGGAATTCAAGGATGTACCTAAGGTACAGGCTTCTTCACTGTGAGGCACGTGACTGTGCATGTAGGTGTGTGTTTGTGTGTGTATGTGTATATATATATGTACATATATATATATAAAACCAACAACAATTTGAGAAACGGAAACCACTATGGGGCAGAAAGCATGAACTTTTCATTATGCAATCCCAAAACATTCTGCTCTTTTCCTTTTCTTTGCCTCTGTATCCTCTGTGGCATTTTTTTAATTAGTGGTGGATGGGGAGGGCCCAGTCCGTTGTGGGTGGGCCCACCTCTCGGCTGGCATCTTCCAGCTGTAAGCAAAATGCACTCAGTAGCTACATATCGAAACTTATAAAAATGAACTGAGATGAAGCTGTACACCAGCCACTTGTTATGATGTCATTCTTTCTTTTTAAAAATCCTCATCACTGCATGTAAAAGAATAAATACAATTTAAAAGTTTAAATTATCCTAAAATACTCATATTTGACGTTAATAGCAACATTGACGGTTGCTGACCCGATCAAACTCTGCTTGTGGGTTTCATTTATTTTCCCCCATAGGGATCAGATATCCTGCATATCTGTTATCAACATTATGATACATAACCATAGCAAAATTACAGTTATGAAGTAGCAACAAAATAATTTTATACTTGCGGGTGACCACAGTATGAAGAACTATATTAAGGGGCTGCAGCTTTAGGAACATTGAGAATCACTGGTTTCTACTGTCTTGTAACTGCCCTGTGAAGTAGGAACAAATGCCAAACAAGTCATACAATTAATATGGGCCCAAGAGCTCATAAGAAATTCACGTAAGAGTCCAGTCCAGCTTGTGTGACCCTAAATCCCAGCTTTTTAACCATCACGTACTGCTATTTCCATGGCTGTCTTGTAAACAAAATGCACAAGTACAGGAACTTAGAAAACTGAACCCAGCTAGCCGGACATGGTGGCGCACACGTTTAGGCCCAGCACTCGGGAGGCAGAGGCAGGCAGATCGCTGTGAGTTCAAGGCCAGCCTGGTCTACAAAGTGAGTCTAGGGCAGAGTCAAGGCTACACAGAGAAACCCTGTTTCTACTTAAAAGTCCTTGTGAACTACTTTAGGTGTGGATTTCTGTGGCTAGAGTAACAGATGTGTGACCAACAGAAAGTCACTTTTGCCTCCCTGTACATTGCTGGTCTTGTAACATCACTTCAGGCCAAGCTCATGGCCTGTTCTCCTGAGGTAGGTAGTGCTCGTCAGCCTGCCAATCAATAGCATAAAAGCCTTCACTGGAAGATGTAAATAACCATGAAAGTGACAACTTAGCACACACCTGCTCGGTTTCGATTCTTCCAGATCATTAATGAACGCCTGTGTGTTTACCTATTAACATACTGAGAAGCAACAGGTAGACCAGCAGGCCCAGCAGCCTCCAGTGGAAGAGTAGTCAGGCTGTCCTTGGTAGTCACCCACTGTTGGCTCCGTGACCAGACCACCATCTGTCTATAGCTAACTTGCTCCATCTCCCTATTTTTATAGCATTCTGAATAATAGTGCCCCAGAATTTATGTACAACATGCTTAAGTCTGCCGGATTGGGAAAAAAAAAAAAAAAACCTCTGTATTATTTAATGGTATAACACATTTCATCAAAATGAATGACGTTTCCACGTTTCTATCCTCAGCATTCCACTACAATTCTCACTCTAATTCATAGTTGTTATGAATTTTTTTGAGTTATTTCCTATTGCAAACAATATCTTTCCTCCCTTCATATTGGTTTTCAGACACACGCAACTCTCTCTCCAGGTGCCTTTGTTTATAGTTATAAAAAATTTTTTATTGCTAGCGAGTTCCCTTTATCCCTTTATGATTTCTCCTGCTCCGAGGTCCTGTCTAGATCTGACATCTTCTGGTTCTGAGTTCCACAGATGAAACTGAGGTCCACAATGAAAGCTGCGTTTTAAACTCTGGGTTTGTCAAGTTCAAAAAGAATATAAGGTCGAATAGGCAGGTAGGACAACAAAGGGCTGTTACTGCCGCGGCTCTTCAGAATTGGCAAAGCGGCTTAAACTGGCAGCGGGCAGCGCACGCTCCCCGATTTATTTACGGAGCTATAAATCCAGAAGGCAGCCTGCTTATCAAGAGCACATCAGGATTTCCTCCTCCCCAAGGACTTTCATCTGTGTGCTTTTGTTCCTGGAGAGTTTCGGCTCCTAGCCTGGCATTCCTAACATGCTGGGCTCAGCCACCCCAACTTTAATGTGGCTATTAATGAGACAAATAATAGTGAAAAGTAGAGGTTTGTCCAGTGAGACCAAATAAAGCCGAGGAGTTGGAAGTCCATCTTCGGTTCCTAACATGAGGGTTAGGAGCAAAAGGCGCAAGGCATGCTGGGACTAAGCAGGCCTAGTTTTCCTTCCTTCGCTGACCCCCAGTTGTTTTGGCTTCTGGCTCATGGTCAGTCCTGCATGTGCTCAGCACTGTACGAAGTTTTCTGAGGTGCAAGCTTACACCCTGGCTGGCCACAGGGCCCCAGCTTTCCCCCTCTCCAGCGTGAGACTTGGGGGGAATCCCAGTTAATTGCTTCGACAGCTCTACAGTCACAGTGAAGCACATGCTCTCTTTCTTGTGTTTGTTCCTTCCCGGACAGTTATGTTTTTATGACTCTCTTCAGGTATAGCTGTGTAAAAACTGGCAGCCCGCCTCCGCACAGCAGGTGCACTGCTTTCAGGTTCCATATGCACGGCTTCTTAGACTTCTGTCCTTATTAGGAACTTTGTTTTGTTTTGAAAGAGGTGGCTTTGTAGCAGGTGCCTCCACTTGGCAGCTGACACTGCCAAACGCCACTGAATTTCTCAGCCTGGGATTGGGTTCCTTGCTTCTGATGGAGGCAGCTGTAATGCAGAGACTAGCATTTAAATTTTAATATGCGTCAGGTTGGCTAGACCATCTGAGGAATGGAGAATTCCGCCATGCTAATTTTAAACACAGGGATCATTAGAGAACACTTTTGTCTTAGTCAGTTTTTAGGTGTTTTAACAGTACCCGATAGGGAGTAAGTTATAAAACCAAATGTTTTGCCAGGTTTGGAGTCACAGCCTGTGTCCCAACAAGGCAGGTTTGGCCATCGGTCTTTGATTAGTCAATTAAGGCAAATTAAGGGGGAAACAGAAAAAGATTTATTCATTATGTCTACATTGGAAGAGGGGCTTTTTGGCTTATTGTTCTGAAGTCAAAATAAGTGGTACTGACTTTTGCTGGGTCTCTTGGGAAAGGCTTGGTGCTGCTTTGACATGGTTAGGAGGCAAGACTGTGAAAAGGCAAGTCTCAGCGCTGGGAGAGGGGGAGGAGCCTGCTTACAACTCTATTAGCTGCTTTCCCTGTTGCTGTAACAGAATAGCCCGCCACAAAAACAGCTTAAAGAAAGAAGAGTTTCAGCCGGGCAGAGGTGGCACATGGCCTTTAATCTCAGCGCTAGGGAGGCAGAAGCAGGTAGGTCTCTGTGGGGTCGAGGTCAGCCTGGTCTACCAAAGAAGGCCAGGACAGCCAGGACTACAAGAGAAACTGTCTCGAAAAACCAAAGAAAAAGAAAAGAAAGAAGAATTTCTTGTGGCTGGAGATGTAAGAAGGAGTAAAGGCCATCTTAGCCAAAGAAGCACCAGAGACTGGTGACAGAGCTTCTGCAGCCAGGGAGCAGGGAGCGCACAGGAACTTACCTGTAAGGGCCCGAGAAGACAAATTTTTAAGACCACCCTCCAGGCAGGCTCCACTCCCTGAAAATTCCATAACCTTTTTACTTGGGGACTGGGTGTTCAAACCCAGGAGCCTCTAGAACACAGTGGTTCTCAACCTTCCTAACGGGGCCACCCTTTAATACAGTCCCTCACGTTGTGGTGACCCCCCCCCCCAACGGTAAAATCATTTCTTTGCTACTTCATAACTGTGATTTTGCTACCGTCATGAATTGTGTTGTAAAGATGTGATATGCAGGATATCTATCTGCTAGGTGTCCCCTAGACGGGTCGTGACCCACAGGTTGAGAACCGCTGCTTAGAGGGGCAGTTTCGCATTCAGATGTGGCAAACCACTCAGTCCTGTGAGTGAGAATTTTCTGAGAAAGGCGGTCAGACTTTCCCCACCACTTTTCGAGGGGACCAAGCATATCCCAGCCACAGCAATACTTGGCAGCCCACCACCGCCTGTCTTTCCTAGCTTAGGATCTGTCTGTCCTCAAATGCAGAGTGTATTTTGTCCCCAGGAAGGAAGGGATCACAGCCACGCTTTATTCCTGCTTTGGAAAACACAACCAGCTTCAAATGACCACTCTGCAGGCACGGGAATAACCGTGCCAGGGGCTCACGCCTACATGCTCCGGAATAGCAAGCAGGCTTCGCAGCTACGAGCCTGCACCTGGGTAGCTGAAGTCGGAGGCTCAGTCTGAAGCGAGCCTGAGATACAGAGCAGAACTCTGTCTCAGAAAACCCACCCCAAGCAAAGCAAAACCTTGGCTGGCGCTGGCATCCCCGCCACCCCCCCCCCGGCCGCGCCCTCACCTCAGAGCTGTGAGAGCAATAAGGTGCCCGCCCACCCTCTCCCGGAGGTGGGTGCACCAGCACTCAGCTGTTGGCTCTCAGTTCCAAACGTTATATACTCCGTGATGCTGGCACTCTAAAACGCCCTTCTGATTTGCCAGCTGTTTCCCATTAGGCTTTCCAATGGAAAGCCGCTGTGAGCTTGAAAGCCTAAGAAGGGACTTGCGCCTTCAAATTCCGCATTTGCCTCCTGTCCCTGAGGACCAGCCCCAGCATCTGTGTTTCAGTGCAGCAGTTCGTTTCAGCAGTAGAAATGCATTTTATCACCGTTGTGCAAGTCCGCGTCATCGCCACTCCACTCAGGTCTTCACTTGGCTTCTTCTCAGAGGACCGGGCCCCTCCTCTGATCCCATTTGTTAAAAAACAAACAAACAAACAAACAAAAACCCAAACAAAAGCAAAAACAAAACCAATTAGTCAGTAGTGCTCTTGTCAGAGGTCTAGGTCTCCCTAGTTTGGACTTGGAATGTTTATGGTGTTAGAGTTCTTCAGTGCGTATATATGCACAGAATCCATGATATTTTGTTTGAGTATATTAAAGGTAATGGTGTCTGGGCACAGTTGTATATACCTGCCATCCCAGTACTATAGAGGCTGAGGTGGGGCAATCAGGAGTTCAAGGCCAACCTCAGTTACTTAGGGAGTTTGCAATTACCTTGGGCTACGTGAGACCCTGCCTTAAAAATGTTAAAATAACAAATCATAAAATGAAAGGAGTGATGTCATAAGAAGGCTAGGGGATTTTAAGACGTTGCGTCTATGTGTCAGCATCTTCTAAACCTGTGACTGTATGTCAGACATCTTGCCCAGGTTTAAATGGAGAAACTGTATGTACCCCAAGAGTCAGCATGTTTAAACTGAAATCAGTATCTCTCATTTTACATCAGAGACTCTTAATCTTGCCAACCAGTACCCCATAAGCCGTGTGCTAGTCACACACAATCTCCAAGTTATGCTCATTTTATTTCTTAAATCTCCACTTCCCTTTGCTACTTCGGAGCCCTAGTTCAGATCTGCCAAACTCAGACTCCCTAGCGAAGAGTAAAACCCCTCTCCTTTGTCTCTTTGCCTTCCAACGTCCTGTCTTCTAATCTTTCTAGATTGTATGGTTATAAAATCACCCAAGAATACAACAAAACATGCACGCCTGGACCCAGTCCCAGATATGTCCGGTGAGCTTAAAAGACTTTCCCTACTCTAAATCAGTTAAGACTTTCTCTGCTAATTTGTTGCTGATGTTTTTGTTTTTGTTTTTTGTTTTTGTTTTTGTTTTTGTTTTTTTAAACAGGGTCTCGTGTAGCCCAGACTGCCTCAAATGCATATATAGCTGAGGCTGGCCTTGAACTCTGATCCTCATGCCTCTACCTCCTGAGCACAGAGATTACATGCCCCGTTTGCGGTGCTGGAAGTGGAATGCACAACTTTATGCGTGCCGAGTGAGCATGCTCAGTACTGGTTTTGAATTTGATATGTGTCTCTTATTTCACAGTTCTCGTACTTACTGTTCATCAGACTTGGATTTGTATATTTATAGTTTTCATCAAGTATGGAATTTGCATCTTTATAGTTTTGTTGTTGTTGTTTTTTTGTTTTGTTTTGTTTTTACCAAAAATGGACATTTATTTCATCCTTTTCATTTGGAGTTCCTAGTAACATGTGTATTATATTGCTTGATGTTTTCCCACACCTCATTAGTTTTTTTTTAAAAAATTCTTTTGTCCATTTTGTATACTCTTGTTTTTATCTTCAATTCACAAATCTTTTGCCGCATCAAGTCTGTTGTTAGGTCCCATCCAGTCTACTTCCTTCCTCTCAGTCATTTTCATTTCTCTCTCTAGGGGTTCTGCTTGACTCTTTTATTAGTGCTTTTCATTTTACACTTAACACTTAAAACGTACAGAATAGAGTTATGTACATGGTACTAACCACTTCAACGTCATCTTTTAAGTCCAAATCTGTGAGTTGGTGTTAAGAGATTGATAATTTTCCTGATTATGAATTATGTTTTACTATTTTTGTATGCCTGGTAGTTTTTATTTAGGTGGAAGATAATACAAATTCTATCTTGATGGTTGTTGAATATCCCTGGATTACTATAATATTCCTCCCCACTCTCGCTGGAAGCCTCTAACTTGGTACTTGACACATAGTTGAGTCTCAATAAATATTTGTGAATCCAGTTTTCATCTCAACACATCTTCAACGGCAAGACTCATTCTTCTGACTACCTGGCATCTATAATTTCTGCCAGTGATGGAGAGCCTGTCTCTTACTACAGAAAACCACAATGCCTGACACTTCCAAATGGATATTCCTTTCTAAATTAAACTTTTTCTGGGGGGTCTGATGGTCTTCCTGCCCACCATCTTTATGGCACAAATTGGAGATGCTCTGAGTGTCCCTGACTACCACTTTTTCTTTTGAACAGAAAGCCCAAACCAAGCATAGCCAAGAAATAAAAGAGGAGAGTGAGTGAGTGAGTAAGGGAGAGAGAGAGAGAGAGAGAGAGAGAGAGAGAGAGAGAGAGAGAGAGAGATTGAGATTTAAGGCCTGCATTGACATAAAGGCTGGCTAGGGGAGTGAAGTGCATAGCTCTTAGGTCCCAGCTGTTAAGAGGGAGAGGCGGAGGCAGGATCCTTGAGGAAGCTGGCTAGCTAGACTAGCTGCAGTTGGCAAGCTCTAGTAAGAGATCCTGCCTTAATAAATAAAGCAGAGAGTGATGGGAAAAGCCACAGTATACCAACGTTAGGCCCCTTTGTGCATAAACACATTCCTGCATGAGCACCCATACGTGCATATGCACACACATGTACAAGAAAAGCAAATAAAAATAAAAACTGTGAAAGAACAAGTGTCTGTGTGTTATTATGTTAGCCCTAGAAAAATAATACAGCTACAGAGCACATCAGCTCTCCTCACTTGTTTTTGGAGTGCGTGGTGGGCAGCAAAGGACCAGAAGATACCAGTTTCTCTCTTGAAAAATTGCTGGATGACGGTGCTGCACACCTTTAATCCCAGCACTCGGGAAGCAGAGGCAGGCAAATCTCTGTGAGTTCAAGGCCAGCCTGGTCTACAAAGCAAGTCCAGGATAGTCAAGGCTACACAGAGAAGCCCTGTCTTGAAAAACAAAGAAACAAAAAAGCAAAAAACAAAAAAATCAAGTTGAGACCAAGTGTGGCAGTACACACCTGTAATCCCAGCACTGGGAAGGCAAAGGCAGGCGGATGTCTGTGTGTTCAGGACCAGTCAGGATTATTGGGGCTTGGTGAGAAAAAGGATTTACACAAAACTGAACTACTCTAGATTATTTGACTCAGTCTATTCGTGAGACCCTGAAGAACCTTTGACTAAATTGTGACATTCCAGGCCAGTGAGATGGCTCAGTAGATGAATGTATTTGCCACCAAGCCTGATTAATGAGTTAATTGACCCCTGGGACCCACATGACGGCAAGAACCGACTCCTGCAACTTGTCCTCTGACCTACACACACACACACACACACACACACACACACATTTGAATTTTATAAAAAAAGAAATTGTAAAAGATCATGACTGAGGGGCTGGAGAGATGGCTCAGAGGTTAAAAGCACTTGCTGTTCTTCCAAAGGTCCTGAGTTCAATTCCCAGCAACCACATGGTGGCTCACAACCATCTATAATGAGAGCTAGTGCCGCCTTCTGGCCTGTAGTTGTTACATGCAGGAGAATATCGTATACATAATAAATAAACAAACCTTTAAAAAAAAAAAAAAAGATCATGACTGCCTCACTCCTTGCTCTCTCCTTTCTGTCTTCTATGCTGATAAGCAAAGTCGCTTTCTCGTCGCCATCTGTGGGAACACATAGACTTCTTGAGTTTGGTTATGATGACCTGTCCCCATCTCGGGGGTGGTGCGTTTTGGAATGTATTTCTCCCCAGGTTCTTTTCGTGGGAATCTTTCCCAAACCAGGAGATTAATAAACTCTTGCTAGAGGTGGGCATGGCACGTCTCCAGACCCCTCAGCGTCTCTAGCGCCGTCGTCTGACAAGCCACCTTCAAAGAAGCTGGCTTCAGGCTGTGTCCTTGGAAGGACGAGAAGACAGAAGACGTTGCTTTATTAAAGCCCCATAGTTCCTATTTGCCTTGACAGTCAAGCTTTTGATTACAGAGGGAGGAAAGGGGGTGACAGAGAGAAAGCGCAAGGGAGATATTAAATGCGGTCAGAACGGGTGATTTATTGCTCTCTCAATTCAGCTTGGCAATCATGAATATAATAAATGTGTCTCCTAAGAAACTTCTCTTCCACATTTCCTTTGGCTCTTTGCAGCCTTCAATCTTCAACCACTTTTTCCCCTGTCTTTCTGTTTGGATTTGAATATGTTCCAGCAAAGTTGTCTAAAGCCCTGCTAGGTTGAGCGCAGGAAGCCAGCTCTTGACCCCTCACTGGCACTGCTCACCCTGGAGAGAGACACTGTCTGGACCTCTGGATCCTTCCTCCTTCCCCATGGATCAGTGGCACTTTCAGTGGCAAAATTTGCTTTAAAAAAATAACAAACAAAAAACAAAATCCATGTGATACAGGACTCACCGTTTAAGCACTTACATGTACACACTTTGGTGATTTTTTTTTAATGTGTCCACAGCGCAGCATCAGCATTCTCTAACTCCAGAACGTTTGCATTAGCTAAAAAATAAGCCTTGCACCCACCAGTTGTCACATCTGACTCCGCCAGCCATGGCAATTACTCATCTACTTCCTGACCCTACGGACCTGCTTATTCTGGAAATTTCATGTCGATGGTATCCTAAAACTCTATTCTCTGTATAGCTTCTTTCACACAACATGCTCAAGGCTCACATTGCATTCTTCACAATATTGTATAATATTTGCATTTATTATATTATATTGCTTTATATTATATATTTGTATAATATTTGTACTATTTGCATAGTACGGTTATATGGACACACCAAATTTCATTTGCCTAATCACCCATCGGTGGATATTTTAGATCGTTTCCATTTGGGCACTATTAGCAATACTTCTATAAAGATCTATGTACAAGTGTTTGTATGGACAGGTGTTTTTGTTTTTTCATGGGATTGAAATTTCTGGCTCATATGGAAGCTCTTAAACATTTTAAAATTATATTCATTTATTTTTCTATTTACTTATTTATGTTCTTATTTATGCAGAAGAGGCACATGTGTACCACAGTACACACAGGGAGGTCAGAGTTGGTTCTCTCCCTCCCCCTTGTGGGTCTCAGGGACCAGATCAGGTCGCCAGGCTTAGTGGCAAGTGCCTTTACCCACTGAACCATCTCCCCTGGCCTCGATTTTGCTGTGTGAGAAGCTGTGACCCGCTGTCCAGCCTCTCACCCTTCTGAACCCCGAGGGGAGCAAGATGATGAGACTGATTCTAGGCAGCATGACACCGTGGAGACGCTGAACCATCAGAGAGAAATGATCCCCACGGAAGGAAGGCCAAGAGTAGCAGCTACACACGATGCCAAGGTTACACATTTCAATTTCAGCTGCAGGCAAACACAGTGGTTGCCAAGAGCTGTGGGGGAGATGAAGTCTCTGGCAATGACATGAAGTACAGAGAAGGGACCACAGGGACCTGCGGCAGGCTGAGCACTGTGCACCATCGTACTCGATGTGTGACGTCAGTCAACCATTACACCATGACAAAGAATACTACCAAAGCCACATTGTGTAGGTGGGCTGACCGCCCCGAGGCTCACTGAGGTTAAGCATATGGTCTGCTCGACACAGTCTGTGTAAATAAGCCAGGATTGAAATGCTGCTAAACACCGTAAGTCCCACCTGCAAACATTTAGGATTAGCCTTAGATTTCCAGTAAGATGGAAGAAGTCCTAAGGTAAGACAGGAAAGCACTCACTGTGCTCCAGACCAAGAGCGGCTTCTTTTTGTTTGTTCTTTGTCACAGGGGGGGAAAAAAAAAGGAGACAATGATTAGGACAGTGTTCTAGTTTCTGTTACTATGACCAAAAGCAATTCGGAGAAAAGGGTTTGTGTGGCTTACACGTCCTGATCACAGCGATCTTTAAGGGAAGTCAGGGTGGGAACAGAGGCCATAGAGGAAAGCTGCTTCCTGGCTTGCTTCCTCAGGCTTTTCAGCTAATTTTCTTTTTACACAACCCAAGTCCACCTTCTTAGGAGTGGCGCCGCCCACAGTGGGCTTGGCCCTCCTACATCAGTGGTAGCCAGAACCAGAATTCTTCAGGTGAGGGTACTATTCAGGTGATTTTAGTTTGGGGCAAGTTGACAAATAATCAGCAGAAAAGCTATCCAGTAACACACAATGTCTGCATGTCACGATCCCATTTCTGGCCCGCTGCATTGAGCAGAATGTTTCCATTTCATACTTTGTTTTGAGACAGGATCTTGCTAAATAGCCCAGGCTGGCCTTGAACTTACAGCAACCCCCCTCCCCACGTCCCCCCTTCTGCGAGCTCGCATTATAAGCACACACTACACACCCTAGGCTGCTATTCATCCTTCAGCTGGTATGCCCTGGGTTGTGTGCTGTTGCGCACATTTCTCTCTGCACAGCACTGGCTGTCTGCTACAGACGGCAAGTGTATTTCAGAGGGAGTGAGAACTTCACTGTTTGCAGAGAAAACAGCTTCACAAAGCCAGAATTCTAAAGACAATGCAAGACTTTTCTTATAGCTATGCCACAAGACAAAAAGTCTGAATGGATCGGGCTAAGAAAGTCAGAACTAGGAGGAGAAATTCGTTCGATCACAGAGTTGAAATTAGGCTTACTCTGTGGGTAATGAGGCGGTCTGCCCGCCTTTCCTCTGTGGTTTAGATCTGCAGCTTCCTCCAGCCTGTCCAAAACACTCCAGGGGCACACCCGAGGTTAAGGAGGCGCTATTTCAGAGCACTGAAGCGCAGCCACAAAGTGCTGGCATTACGGTGACATCGCGGGCCATTTCAGCCAGTCTCATCTTTGGGCTAGGCTCGTGCACAGTTTGATTAGACTGTTGGTTTATGTGACACTTAATGTTTTCAAGGACAAAGTAAGGTTGGATGGAGCCTGGTCTGTAGAAAGCCAGTTGTTAAGCTTTTATGTGGGAGATCGCCACGGAATGATTTAAAAACCAACAAAGAAACCTGGGAGAAAAATAAGATAAAAAGGAAGTGAAATTGATGTCATCAATCTAAACCACAAGCCAGTGGACCAATTTATTCTTCACCATGATGGCTTTGCTTCCTGCTCGGAGTTCAAGGCAGGCGCGGGGGATGGCGGTATACTCCTAGAGTCCCAGCTAGCTCGGAGACTGAGGCAGGCCATTTGAGCCCAGGAGTCGGAGGCCAGTTTGGGAACTATGGTGAGACCTTTTCTCTAAAAACAGATGGCAAGAACCAGAGTTTAGCTTTTAAGAAGGGAGTTGTGCTACTTGCGGGCTTTTCAAAGGCCAAGAAGAAGGGGCCGCTTCCGTCGGCATCTGAAGAGACTGTGTCTGCAGAGATGCCTCCAGTGAACGGCTGGCTTGCCGGAGTTAGTGCATCTGCGGATCTCGGCGTCTGGGCGGCTTTCCAAATCAAACCATTCAAGTTCAGGCCTCAAAGGCACGAAGGAGCCCCAGAGAACGCCATTGCTCCTTGGACACCTGGCTATTAGGAACTCCGACTTCACTCCTGAGAGGAATATATATTTTCTGGACATGTCTTCATTAATAGTTGTACATTAACTGTGAAGAACAGATTCTGTGGTGGTCTTCCAAGATTTCTGCCTCCTAGTGTTCATATCTGAGCGGAAAACTCTCCCTGAAGTGGAAACAAAATAATGGAACCTTTTGCTTTTTAAGTTTTTGAATATGCTGCTGGGCGCAGTGGCACACTCCCTTAATCCCAGCAACTCAGAAGGCAGAGGCAGGCAGATCGCTGTGAGTTAGAGGCCAGCCTGGTCTACAAAGCAAGTCCAGCAGAGTCAAGACAACACAGAGAAACCCTGTTTCTTTCAAGGGGGGGGGGGGAGTGTGGATTTAGTATGTGTCTGGAGAGGGTGTAGCTAGTAACACAGTGTATGGAAAGACTAATCTACAGTCAGTTCTCTCCTTCCATTTTCACATGGGTCCCAAAGATTGAAGTTAAGTCATCAGGCCTGAACGGCAAATGCGTTACCCGTGTAGCCGTCTTGCCAGCCCCTGCTTCTAGCCAGTGGAATGTAAGAAAAGTAGTCCTACGCCTACGGTTATATTATGTTCTGTAAGGCCTCATGGTTGCATAATGTTATTTAAGAAAGAGTCCAACGTTACAGCTTGCTGCGGACTCTCCTTGCACATAGAGCGATGTAAATGGCTGTGTGGGAAATCCTCTATGGCAAGAAATGTGTTAGGTGTTGGAAGAGTCCCACATGGGACACACCAGGAAGCAGGGCCCTTGTCCTTTGACCATAGATAAAAGGATTCTTCTCACACCTGGTTCAAGTGGATTCTCCACCAGCTGAGCCTCCTCCAAGTGAGAACCGGCTAGCCAACGCCTTGATCCCAGCCTTGCTAATGCTGAACTGAGGGCCTCCCAAGGCTGCACCCGAACTCCTACGCGCAGAAACTGCGAGCTAATAAAGGCATGCTATTTTAAGCTACTAAACTGTGGTAACTTACCATGAATTAGTGGAACTAGCATTCATATATTTTATCTACAGACCCATAAGCCCAGCTGTAAATGTAATAAACGGCCCTATTCGATAACAACAACGAGATCAGTGGTTGAGAGCGTTGAGTGAGTGCCACAGAGTTCCACAATGTGTCTGCACAGTCTAGCAAAGCACTTTAATCATTCTTCTATGTGATGGTCAGTTATGGGTTGTCATGAGCAGAGCTGTGGGAGAAGCTCAGGAGAACAAACTGTATTGTACGCACAGGCCCTAAGACAAGAGGTCAGAACGCCACGAAGGGCCCCATGGGAAAGACATCTGAGTGCTAGGGAGGCCGAAGACAGGAGAAGGGGAAAATGTGGGGTTATAGCCTTTAGTAGGGTTACCTTAAAAAAGCAAATCAAGACTGGGCTGTGTGTTTATGGCAGAATAATTTCAGCAGTGCTACAGAATATAGGCGGGGTCCTTAAGTGCTTAGCACCCCACTTAATTTGTATCAGAAGAGTATCATTTCCTGGAGTGAGGGAGTGTCTGGGTCTGAAGTGGCTCCTTGGCATTTCAGAGTCTTGTATTAAGAAGTACTTTGTCTCTAAGAATTGTCCAGCCCTTGAGGGGAAGCCTCAGCCACAAAGATTTCCTGTGTGTGTGTGTGTGTGTGTGTGTGTGTGTATGTGTGCTCTATGTGTGTGTCCATCTGAGTGTGCACATGCATGCGGAGGTCAGAGGTCAACATTTGATGTCTTCCTCAATTACTTTGCACCTTACTTATTAAGACAGGGTCTCTCACTGAACCTGGAGCCCACTGCTTCACCTAGGCTCTAGGATCCACCTGTTTCTGCCTCCACAGCACTGGGAATTACAGACTCACACAGCACCTGGCTTCTAACATGTATACTGAGGATTCAAGCCTAGGTCCTCATGTATATATGGCAAGCACTTTACTGACTAAACCATCTTCCCAGCCATTCTTTAAATATATATGTATATATAATCTATAATTATAACAAAATGAGTAGAAAATTTCAAAATACATACACTATAAAAATGACTGAAACTTGCAAATACTTCTGGAAATACTAAGCGCATTAGCCTATCCTAAATATTAAAGAAATATTTGTATCAGACTGAATTAAAAGGGAGGTGTTGGGCTCTTTCTAGTTTGGACTGTTTTCTATGGTAATGTGTATTGATTATTCAGATTCAATGCTTTCTATTTAGTTGGGTATAGATGGCCTCTAGCTCTTAGCTAAAAGGGGTTTAGAAAGGAAAAAGATCTGGAAACAAATTCTGGTGAGCTTCCTCCCCACACTCTTCAGAAAGCAAAGTGCAGAGCCCTGGGCAGCAGAGAGTTTCTGACTGGTACAGAGGTGCCCTGGTGAAGGTGCTCCTGCCTCATTTGGTCTGCTGTCGTCCCTCTTACCTGGCTCATCTGTCTTTCTCATCACTGGTCCCTTTCTCCATCTGATCTCCAGGGTTTTGTCAGAATCTCGACATTGGCATTTGGACTATTTTGACTTCCCTTCAGACTTTGAAATGTGTGATTATGTAAAACAGTCTTTAAAATTATACAAATATATACGATTTTGGCAGGTTCTGATTAGTGTAACCTTCTCGGAAATGCTGCAGTGAGTTCAGAATGGGGGCCAGCCTTTTTGGCTTGTACTGTTGCTCACAAGATGCTCAAAACTCTGGCTTTAAAGATCACATAGAGAACAGGAAATCATCCTCGCTGCATCTGGCAGCTGGCAGTGTCTACAGTTATCAGTGGCCCCGTGTGCTTTTCCTTGTTTTTGCATGCCTGTGCATATATTGTCAAGACTCCTGCTCTGAAAGACGCTGTGCTCTGGCACTTTGGATAGGGAAGTGGCAGTCTGTGGGAAAGAGTGGCCATACTCATGGCCCCACCCCAGATGAACCAGAGGATTTGGAGCTCTGGATATGTCCAAGACTCAAAATGGACAGCCTGCTTTCTGTGCTGTAAACAAACTGGCTGATGAGGCCTTGTCTGCAGCATTCCGAAAGGAAATTGTGGTAGAGTCAATTAGAGGGAGGCACGGGCTTGTAATCAGCACATTAGCTTTTGGAATCATGTTGACACTCCCCAGGGACCTTACGTCTAGTTCAGAATCTTTGCAGTTGATGGCAACAACGCCGCTTTTATGGGGCCACAAATAAATATGCTTCGTTCAGAATTTCCTCTAGTGACCAGATTGCCTGTGTTGCCCAGATTCTCGGCATTCGTTTTCTGCAGGATGACCCTTGTCACCACTGGCGTTTAGTCTGGATATTAAATATGAAAAATAAGATGCCAGGAAACAGATATTGGTATGGAGAAGTTTATTATAGAAGCATGGGAGAGCTGAAAGGGGGGGGGGGTGCCCCAGAGAGAAAGATAGAGACAGAGAGACAGAGACAGCAAGAGAGAGGAAGAGGAAGAGAAAGAAGAGAGGAAGAGAACAGGGAGGGAAAAGAGGAGCAAGAAAGGCACGAGAGGAATAGAGGAGTGAAAGAGGGGGACAAGGTGGGTTTGCCCTTTTTCTACCCTGGGCAGCTGGCTCACCTAGTGGCAGGCAGGTGATGACGTCATAGGTTGCTAGGCAGGCTAGGGGCAGTATGCTAACACAGGGTCTTTTCTAATTCCTAGATGTTTGTGGATGCCAGCTGAGTGCATCTAGTGTGTCTGCGGTTCCCTCACTTGTCTATTCCTAGTCCTCCTTTGGCCCCAAGATTTGTTCTTCCCCTGGACACCTTCCCCCCTCCCCCCCCCCCTCCCCCGGAACTTAGAACGCCCAGCTGGTTCCTTTTATCAGAGAGAGCTTTGGTCACAGGGCCTAAGATCTATCTCCCTGCCTCTGCAGAGTCAGGTGACAGCCTAAGTAGCAATTATTTCCCTTTCCCAACAAAGAGAAACAAGATTAGAGTTTAGCACTCGGGGCTGTTATTTCATAAAAAGAGTTCAGACCTTCGGCGCGGTTGCCAGATCTGCATCACCACAATTCAATTTCTTCAGGTGGCAGAGAAGAGGCGAAGGGAAAGAGTCAAGTTACCTGTTTCCCAGTGCAAGAGCAGCCAACAAAAGCCCCGCCCCCAACCTTCTCCGCCTCCCAAGAAGAGAGCGGCAGCCGCCAGGGCTTGGGGGATGCCACTCAAAAGTATCAAGAGGACTCCTCCAGTTTCAAGACTGGCTGGCTCTGTGCTTTTTTTCAGTCAGAGAGCGTTGACCCGGGTTTTCGTCTTCTGATAGCTTTTTGCAGCACCCTGCACAATAAATGTTGCTTGGATTAGCCTGTGATTTACAGCCCTTCCCATTTGCCTCTCATATCTCCCCTTCCCAGAGCGCGGGAGAACACTTTTCCTTTCCTCTCTTGCCTCAAAGCAATTTCCCTTATCTCCCCGAAGTTCAAGGCCCTTCTCCGATCTGGGCTGCCAACCGTTCCCCTAAATAATGTTTGTCTGCTTGCTTTCTTCTTTGTTCTCCCTTCTCCCCCTCCCCCACCCCGTCCTGTCTCCCCCAGCCATCTGCCCCCCCCCCCTTCTCTCTCTAGCATCAGTGTTTTTATCAAAGGAACCAATCTCATATAAACATGTAATTCTGCTATTCATTGAAGCATACTGATGCTTGGCTTTTTGAAGTCTTGCCTTTTTCTCCCAGCTCGCTAGCCCATTCTCAGGGGTGCCTTTTCTTGGTCTTAAGAAGATTCTATTGCAAAAGAGGAAACTAAAAGTAATAATGTCTCCTTAATAATTGATAGGTGCTGACTAAGCAGTTTCAGTCTTCTTATGAATCACGGAGCTTCGTGGTGTTTGTTGTCCTGATATTGTCTTCTATGTCTGAAAAATAGCGGCCAACATTCAGCTGCAGGGAGATGTGTCTGTAAGTCTCCTTCCCCAAGTGCACCGAAGACAAAGACTGAGTGTGTGTGTGTGTGTGTGTGTGTGTGTGTGTGTGTGTTAATGTGCAGAAGAGACGTCTGCAAGATAGACAATGCTAAGGCAGCAACCATGCTGTGCAAATGAAGCTTAATTCTGTGGTGAAGTTTTTAAAAAATAGCATAAAACACAGATTTCATTTTGATCCCAGCTGTGGGGCAAGGGGACTGGGGAATTTATAAGCCCCAGGAAAGGGACACCTCCAATGGGTTATAAATTACCCAGCAGCCTGCCTTGCATAGAGGTAAAGTAGGTTGCAGGTGAGAAGTTGTGGTTGCCGGCTGTTAGGAGACAGGCTGGCCCAAGCAGAGAAGAGACAGAGCAAGCACATGTCTGTGTGCTGCAGCAGGCAGAGAGAACGCCCAGGGGGCCTGCCTTCTCTTGCTGTCTGTGTGGCATGGCATCAGCTGCAAGTCCCGGTGGTGGCAGAGTACGCTGCCATCCAAATGTCCATAAGCAGGTGCCGCAGGTTAGCAGTCAAGGATATTTGCCGTTCCTCTAGCCAGCTCTGAAAACCCACTCTGCGGAGGGGCTGGTAAGATGCTCCCACGTCAGAATCAATGTCTTATCTTCCAGGATCCAAGCAAATGCAGGATCTTGAGTTGTTCTCTGTGGCTGCTGGGAGGCCTGAAGGGAGTGGGGGAGTCTGTGGCTAAAGCCTAACAGCAGACTAGGTCCATGGCTATCTCTGCGTGCCCCAGCCCCCAACAAGTTCATCTCTTTCTTCCGGCAAGTGGTGCTTTGAGGATGACAAAAGCCTGGCTGTTGCTACTTCCTGCTCTGTGCAGACACTGTCTCTAGCATCGAGAGGAGACACAGAAACCAAGGCCAGTGATGACAGGGATTTGGCCTTCAACAAACTGACTCTCTAGTGGGACAGATAAGAACACACACACACACACACACACACAGAGAGAGAGAGAGAGAGAGAGAGAGAGAGAACAAGTCTGGTGGTGTATATATCTGTAATCCCAACAGTCAAGAGGCAGAGGCAGAAGGATTAGGGGTTCAAAGCCAGCCTTGATTTTATGAGATCCTGTCTCAAAAACAAAACCGAAACACCACCACCACCAAACCCTGGAATATATGCACATCTTTAATTTACATATATTCAGTCCTTTCTGTAAACATTCCCTTTCATAGGCTTGGCTCAGCACAGTGACTTAATCAGGAAGTTCTGCTGCCTAAAGTTTTGCACAGAAGGAACCCGAGTCCTGGGAAGATTGAGTAATATTCTTAGAACACTACAAAGTTAGGTAATATTCCCAGAATGCTTCAGTGGGGACAGGCCATCAAGATTCAGAGCCCGTTGTGTCTGCTCTGCCATGGACTCTTCGCATTAGGGCTCAGTTCAGGATCGCCTTGCTGACATAGGCAAAAAAAAAAAAAAAAGCTAGGACAGTGCTTGGGCAAGCCACTTGGGCCAAATCCAGCCAGCCAATTCTCTTTGCAAATTACTGTTAGCTGGAACAGAGCCACAGCCACTTGCTTATGGATTATCTGTGGCTGTTGTCACGCTCATCTGCCACAGGCCATTTGGCCTTCAAGACCTTTTCAGAGAAAGTTGGCATATGCTGGGCTAGAACATATTTCAAATAATTCACTTCATTGAGTTAAGTGCCAGAAGAGTCTCCTCCTACCTGGTCTCATTTGATCTGTCCTGGGCTAGAGAGAAGCCTGGCTGTATACAGAGCAGTAGCCACTACAGTAATTAGTCATAGCCCCGTTACTAATGGCATGGCCATCGTCAGTGAGGACTGCCCAGGCTCGGGCTCTGGGGTGAATGCTTCGCTAACATGGTGTTCACTCACCTGATTTCCGGGTCAAGGGGTTAAGTAAATGATGTCAGAGCGATGAGCTGGTAAATGACGATGCTAATCGAGAGTTCACTCTCATCAGTCACCTCCAGGACTAGACTCTCGCTCCCATGTTTCTGCTGGTCTCCTCTACCCTCACAAAAAGCAAGCACCGGGAGACTAGTTTTCTCTGCCGCAGGAAGCAATCTAGTGGCAATGAGACAGTGGGGTCTCATCGGGTGACTCAGAGGTGATAGGTGCCTCCACCTTTAGACTAATTTCCTGCTGTTAATTAACAAGGTCACCTGCTGTTTTCTCAATGAAATGTGTTGGTAGACCACACAGGGTAGCGCCGGTAAACAGCTAGCAAAATAATAATAATAATAATAATAATTAAGGCCAAACGTGTAGGCCCGCATCTATCAGCAATGGGCTTTCAAGAGCTTGAGAATGTTTTGCGAGAGCATCTTCCTACGCCTTTAAACACGAGTGGCAAGGGCTACATGCAGTCGGCCGCTTGCTGGAAGCCCAGGGTTCTGTCCTCAGTACCACACGGAACGAGTGGCCCAGGCCTATCATCCTAGCAATGGGGAGATGAAAGCAGGAGGAGAAGGGGTTCAAGATCATCCACCAACGACTTTGAGAGCATCCTTGGATACAGACAGGAGAGCTTATCTTTTAAAAGGGGCGGGTCCAGCTGGGCGGTGGTGGCATACGCCGTTAGTCTCAGCACTGAGGAGGCAGAGGCAGGCGGGTCTCTTTGAGTTCGAGATCAGCCTGGTGGTCTACAAGACTAGTGCAGGACAGCCAGGGCTATACAGCGAGACCCTGTCTTGAAAATAAACAAACAAAAACAAAAAAGAGGGTGGGGCAGGTCCAGGAGCAGTGAAGTAGTTCAGCTGAGAAATGTTTGCCTCATGACCTGTGTTTTGAGTTTGAGCCCCAGAACCCACAGTGGAAGAAATGGACTCCAAAAAGTTGTCCCTCTGGCTTCCACATTTGGTCTGTGGCATGTACACACACACACACACACACACACACACACACACACACACACACACACACATACACACCACAAATAAATAAATAAAAACTTCAGTTATAAAGCAAAGAGTCTCCCTGTTTTTCTTTTTCTCCCACACCAACACAGCAAAAGGGTGGGGCATGACTCTCCTTAAAGAGGACTGCTAATAGCGGTACCTCTTCTTGAAGGGCCTGTCTTCTGGAAAGTTCCAGGTTCATGATTGTGGTGCTAATATCTCATGTACCTTAGTTCTCACCTGTAAGACATCACTCTTGGGTCAGTAGAAAGCTCAGCCTCACAGCATCAGATGACCAAGGATGTAAACCGCATCACAGCCTCTCTCTGGACCCTATAGATGAGGGACTTGGTGTGTGTCCCTGTCACGGTCTAGGATCTCAGTCCTGAGCACAAAACTACACTGTCAGGCTTCTTGGGGCATGGAGAACCACCCATCCCTGCTGATAGTGTGTCTTCCTGGGCCCCAAGTAGGTGACTGGAAGAAAGTCTAGTAGACCATGGTACAGTGTTAGAGAAGGTAAAAGAAGATGGCTGTGTCTATGCCCACCCTTTACTCAGGAATGGATTCCCCGGGGTCCTATAAGATAAGGCCCAGGGTGAGACTTTGGCTCCTGAAATTCAGCAAGGTATCGGGGTCCTATACACTCCAAATATAAAACTATTCACACACACACACACACATTTATATGTGTATGTATGTATGTATGTATGTATGTATGTATGTATGTATGTGTGTTTGTATTCATGTAGATGTATATGTGTGCATGTACGTACGCTTGTGAATGGAGGTCCGAGGTCAACCTCAGGGGTCATTGTTCTGTAGGGACCACCAACCTTGTACTTTGGACAGGATCTCCCACTGTCCTGGAACTGCCTATTAGGATAGTCTGGCTGACCAGCAAGCCTCAGGGACCCTCCTGTCTCTGCCTCTTCAGTGCCGGGATTACAAGTGTGGACCACTGTGCCCCCATCCTTTGATGTCAGTTCTAAAGCCTGAACTTGGATTCTCAGCTTGCAGGGCAGGAAATTAACAGACTGAGGTATCTCCCCGCCTCCGATAGTCATTAGCGAGAGGATAAGAACAGCTGTACTTGTGGCCAGAGCTATTGTTTTACCAGCCTCCTGATAGGGAAGGGCACGGGGTGGCTTGCTTTATGAGATTCCTCAGAAGGTCAGCGCATGGAGAGGAAGTATTGTTTTGGCTCACAGTTTTGGAGGATTTAAAGTAGTTAGTTGGACCCATGGCTTTTGGGCCTCTGGTCAGATAGAGAAACATGTACAGAGAGGCCCATTCAAGATATAGCCAGAATTAAAGACCCAAGAGGCACTGGAGTCCTGCCATTCCCTTCAAGGCAATGGAAGGGGTCCGGGCTCAGCTTGTCTAGCCTTGTATTCAGGATCCCACAGGGCTGCTATGATGGAATTGGGGGTGCGGTGAGGGGAGCATATCTTTTCCTGGACACTGGGCTGAGGAAGGATCCACTCCCGAGCTCACTTGGGTTATCAGAAGAATTCACTTCCTTCTCCTGCATGGCTGAGGGTCCCAGCTTCTTATTGGCTCTTAGCAACAGAAGTCCCTCATGCTCCTGGGCCTGCCCACTGTCCCCATCCCATGACCGTCTCCACAGGCACATCATAGAGTTTTTCTGAGGCTAGGAGGACCTTCCCTGTGTCTACTTAGAAGAACTTTGGGGTGGGGGCTGCTTTTGGAAATAAAGTCTCATATAGGCCAGGCCAGCCTTAAATTCATTTTGTAGCGGCGAATGACATTGAACTCCTGATCTTCCTTCTGGTGCCTCCCAAGTCCTGGAATTACAGACCCAGGGTTATACGATGTTCAGTGAAATCTTTGTTTGTTTTGTGACATAAGTCCTTGCTATGTAGCTCAGGCCGGGCTTAAACTTACTATGTAATCCCAGTCAGCTTTCAATTTATAATGTGTCTGCCCCTGAGTGCCGGGGTCTGTGGCTCCAGGCTTGGCTAAGATGGGATCCTTTGCATGCATCAGAGTCATCCGGGCAGCGTCTCGTCGCCTTCATCATCTACTGTAGCATGGCAGCAATGTAGCACTGTGTTTGCCATATTCTGTGGTTTACAGCAAGCCACAAGCCCTGTTCGCTCTCCGGGGAAGAGGGCTACACTAAAGTGAAGGTCAGTGAAGGTCAGCTAAGTCTCCTGTAATCTCATGGCTGCTAAGCGGCAGGCCAGGCCTCAGAGCCATGTGGACTCTGCCTCCCTACGGGCCCAGCTTCCTCCCATCCATCCCCATCTGCTTGTGCTGCCACATGAGCTGACCTCAAGCCCTGCCGAGTGCAGACAGCTTCCGTTTGCTCCCAAGGTCACACGCAAGAGCTTGTTAAACTCAAGACTGGTTAGCTCTCTAGCACAAAGCCATTGAAAGTGGGGGTTTGCTTGTTTGCTTTTGTCTGTCTTTGTTTATTTGTTTGAGACAGGATCTCATAGAGCTTGGGCTGGCCTCAAACTCAACCTAAGTTCTGATCCTTCTTCCCCCACTTCCTGTGTGCCGGGATTATGGGTGTGCACCTACCACACACAGCTCTGCACCCACCACACACAGCCCCGCCCCCACCACAAGCAGCCTTGCACCCACCACACACACACATCCCCGCACTCACCACACACACAGCCCCGCCCCCACCACACACAGCTCTGCACCCACAACACACACATCCCCGCACTCACCACACACACATCCCCGCCCCACCACACACAGCCCTAGGGATCAGGCCAAGGGCCTTGTGCACGTAGGCGACCACTGCCCACTGAGCTGCACTTTCAGCCCAGGAGAAGGTTTAAAACAAGTCCTGCTTGCCTTGGAGTGTAGCTGACATGGAAACCAGTCTGGTCAAGAGAACCTAGGTCGTGTAGGCTAATAAAACAACCAGCAGAGTCATGGATCAAACCTTAGCTGATGCTTCATGTAAACCCAGTGATGTGCTGCAGGGGGTGGGGGGGAGTGGGGGGCTGAATTCTGTTTCTCCTGAGGACTGCTTCAGCAAATGTGCAGAAACACTTAACGAATATGCATAGAAGATTTAACGCCGCTTTTCCATTTAAATCAGCCCAGAAATATTCATGTCGGCATAGAGTTTGAATGCCTTTTCCCGATGGAATCCAGTAAAGATAGATCAGACCCGAAGCCTCTGTGAAGAAAATCATCAATGCGTGCATTAGACACCTTCGGTCACAGCGGCAAATCATCGTTTTATTTCTGGGGAGACAGACTGTTACTAAGCCCTCACCTTTGCCACGTGTCTGCGGGCTGCATCTGTGTCTGATGTCTTAGCCCGCCTCTGTTTTAATTTTCTACACAGTCGTACAGTGGAGATCTGATGTGGTGAGCAGACTCCACAGAGACCCCGTTGTCTACCATTTATTAGTTTGTGATGAAAAACAACCCTGCAGAAACATAAAGCGTATGCTACTCCTGAGTCTGAGAACAGACTGTGAGTTCATTCAAACTCATAAAAGAAAGGCTCAAAAGGACAATAGCAACCCAAGCTGGGCCTGACAGAGATGGCTGAGATGACTTTAATAGGTGTACTAAAGTGTTTTCTATCATGATTAAGCTAGGCAGCCCCAATACCATTTTTTAATATGCCAGCACATTGTATATCACTACCATTAATCATAGAAGGATAATGTCACAGTAAGGAAATGACATGGGCGAAAGCATGGGATTTAGCAGAACTGAATTTATTAAGTCTTGTGGAAGCAGACTTGAAGAATCCATGCAAAGTCCAAGGCCATAGAGCACAACCATGTATATGAGAGAAGATTACACACAGTTTCAGAAGTCTATTGTTTTTAATGGGGAAAGTATTTCACCAGATTAAAAACCAAGATAGCAAACAGAGAGATAATGTTTAGTGTTCTATGGAGTGGGAAAACGGAGCCCTCATCTTGGAAGGTGGGTCTTGATTCCTTTGCTTTCTCAGCTCACTGGAAGTGGGACATAGCTTGATTGCTGAGGGCTGGGAAGCTAGGGGCGGGGGGGGGGGGAGGAGCTGGGGGGAGATAAGGGAAGAGGGAGGCTGGAGAGAGGGGCAGATGTAGGAAATTTGGGGCTCACATTGTTAGATGAAGGATAACCATGGTACGTTTGTAAAGAGAGAAGCTGTTGGGACAGGTATAGGCTCGTGGCCACAGGCAGCCATGATGATGAAGCCTTGGAGCGGCACAACGCTAAATGAGTTGGGACGTTCAGCTATAGACGGCACAGAGGGGTTGGAAGGAGACCTAGCCTCCAGTCCCAGAACATCAGGAGAAATAGAGCATCATGGCCCTCGGCAGCAGCCATGAAGACCCCTGAAGGGAGACTTGGTTTCTCAGATCCCTGCACATCCCAAGGACCAAGGAAATTCCTCTGTCTTACAGGCATGTGACCCAGCCCGTGTCATGCTGCTGGTGGGACCATAAACTTACCCTGCAAGGCAGGGGCAGGGCTAATAAATCCTGTGTCTAGAGGAGTGTAGCCTGAGAGAGAGAAAGTGTTAGAGCTAGGGTATCAGAAACCCAGCACATATGACAGTGCACAGGGTAAAGAAAGAATAGGTAGGGAAGATGTCACCCTCCACTCCTAGTCCCCAGCTCCTTACTGGGAAAACTTGTAGAAGACCGAAAAAAAAAATCGCTATCAGTGACTGCTTGACCCATCAGGACACTATCTGCTTTAAAGGAGAACTAGATTGAAGCAATATCAGCCATGTCTGTCACAAAACAAGAAACCCCGAGGAAGGAGATTCCGGGCTTTGCTCAGCAACGCAACATGAGCTGGCATTCTGAAGTTGCCTTGGCATTCCCCATCAGCGGCAAGATGGGGACTGTTGTTCTACCGGTCACATCCTTGTGAGGTGCGTGCAGGGTGGCGGGGGAGGAGAGGGGAGGAGGGGTCTGACGTCATCCATGAGGAGCTGAAACACAACAGAGCTGGAAGGAAGGAAGCAGAGGGGACTGCACTGAGAGTTTTGATTTCCTTAGAAAACACAGTTATGTTATGTGACTACGTTTTTGTCTTAATCCGAGGTGTGGGGTATGGGGGGGGGTGCTTCTGATTTATCCACAGCAGCTAATGATAATGTGTCCCTTGCTCTGGCAGGGGCATGATGTTTGCCAGCTGCAGATAGTTTAATTCTGGGAACTCTCGAGAGGGAATAAATGGGAGAGCCCTGAGAGGGCCTATGACGGCTGGTACTCACCAACCCCCTCCCACCCCCACTGCATTTGCTGTTGCTGGCTTGCTAGATTGCTGGATATTCTGATAACTGAGATTAAATTTGCCTCCAGGAACCTAACCCCTTGATCAGCAGGAAGTAGTCCAAAGAGGTTTACATGCCCTTGCCCCTCTAACTTTCTTTCTTGCCTGAGTAGTGTTGGGGGCGGGGGGGCTGGAAGGAATTGGGGCCGAGAAGGGTGATGGATGTAAGAATCAATAAAGTAGCCCCAAAAGTGTGCCTACAGGAGACACGCATAAATGGTAGCAAAGTGCTCTAATCAGCTCTCCCTGATGGGAGCCATTATTTCCAGGAAGCCAAAGACGAACCCATCACACACAATTTCCTTCCAATTCAAAAAATTTTAATGGATAGAAACTCCTAGATGGGCCAGACAGGGGCCAAAATAAGCTGGCGGGGTTTGAGTTAAGACTGCCCTCAGAGCTGTGAGTAAGAGTGACACCATGGCTCAGTTCGAACCCTTTAAAAAGTAGAGAGGATTCTACTCTCATTATAAAGCTTTTAGTGGAAACCAAATTTCAATTGCACAAAGGCTCCCAGGATAATACCCATCCGCCACCCCTGTCAAAGTCGCTTTTCTGCTGACATTATCACAGCTTCCTTGTCAGGGCAGCACCTTACTTTTTAACCACCACCACCCCCCTTTTCAATCTCATTTTAGGCTTCCACTTTTTTTTTTTTTCTGTCTAACTCTGCACTGACTTTGGTTCAGTTCTCAGGGAAACAAACTGTTTAACTATGAATAAGAAGTTGTTAGACCGCGCTCCAGGAATATGGTCTGTAGCGGAAAAGAATCCCAGCATGCAGCTGTGGCTTGCACACCCTTCAAAGACCTCAAATATTCCAAGTCAGTTGCGACAGGAGCACATGAGATTCCAGACAAAGGCTGACCTTTCAGTTGAGGTAGGCTGTGAGAGCAAGCCTCTGGACCCAGGTAGCCCAGGCTAAGCTCCAGCTTTACTACCTGTTTCACAGAGATCTTGGAAGATATGGACAGATACAGGGCTTCAGTTTTATCACCTGTAAAGTAAGGATGATATTATCAGCTCCCTTACAGAGTCGTCCTGGGGATTAAAATGAGTTCAAAATCTCTGCACTATTCAGACATGATGGCTGGTACATACTTTTGATCTCAGCACTTAGGAGGCAGAGGCAAGTGGATCTCTGAGTTTGAAACCAGCTTGGTCTACAGTGCAAGTTCTGGGACAGCCAGGGCTACACCAAGAAACACAAACCCTGTCTCGCAAAACAAAAACCACAACATCTAGACTCTAGTGACCTGCCATCCCAGTCACCGCCATGTCTAAGCCACCACTATCCCTATGGATGCAGCCTCATTGCCACTCTGTCTTGACTTTTGCCCTCCATGCAGTGGACAGACATTGGTTTATAAACTTCTGTGCTATCACTTTCTTGCTCACTGCCTGAAAGACCAAGTCACTGGAAAACACAAGTCCTCACAAAAACACAAGCCCTTGCCACCTTTCATGGCCTAGCCTCTCCTGCCCCTCTGCTGTCCTGTCATGTGATCCACCTCTTCCCTTACTTTGTCCCAGCCATGTTGGTCTCTGCTGCCCCTTGAGCTCCCAGGGTGTTCTTATTAAGGCTCTTTTTCAGGGCTTTGCTCTAACTGCTACCACTTATCCAGAATGTTCTTTTACATTTCTGAATGGCTGACTCCATTGGCCTTCATGGTGCTTGTGGACAACTTTATTTAGATAATATTTAAATGGCATAAAATTCACCTGTTTGGTTTTTAAAACTATTTATTTATGTATTTGTTTTTGAGACAGGGTTTCTCTGTATAACAGCCCTGGCTGTCCTGAACTTGCTTTATAGACCTCAAGCTTACAGAGATCTACCTGCCTCAGCCTTCCAAGTGCTGGGAATACAGGCATGCATCGCTGCCACCACCACCCAGCAATTCACCTGTTTTAAATACACAGTGTCTTAGCTACTTTTCTATTGCCATGATAACCCACAGTGACCAAAGCGACTTATAGAAGACAATGTTTAAGCTGGGTGTGGTGGCTCATGCCTGTAATCCCAGCACTCTGGAAAGCAGAAGCAGGCAGATCTCTGTGAGTTCGAGGCCAGCCTGGTATTCAAAGCAAGTCCAGGACAGCCAGGGCTACACAGAGAAACACTGTCTTGAAAAACAAACAAACAAACAAACAAACAAAACATTCAAAGACAATGTTTAGTTTGAGTTATGGTTTCAGAGGGTTAGAGTCCATGAGAGTTCACATCTTGACCCATAGGTAGGAAGGAGAGAGAGAGAGAGAGAGAGAGAGAGAAAGAGAGAGAGAGAGAGAGAGAGAGAGAGAGAGAGAGATATGCTGGGAATCTCAGGAGTCTTTTGAATCCTCAAAGCCTGTCTCCAGTGACACATCTCCTCCAACAAGGCCATACCCCCTAATTTTTTCCCAAATAGTTCCACCAACTGGAACCAAACATTCAAACATATAAGCCTATGGGGCATTCTCATTAACACCACTACACCCACTTTAATAGTTTTCAGTGTGTTTGCAGAGTTGTGTGTCTATTAGCGTATTCAATTTTAGATAATTTCCACAGCCTCAAGGAGTACCCCTGTAGCTGGGTACAACCTGGTTTACATAATGAATTTGAGGCCAGCCAGAGCTATAAAGTGAGACTCAAAGGCTTAATATGTCTCAAGGGCTAATATTATACTACATAATGGGACTTCACTTCTTTTTTTTTTCTCCTTTATTAATTTATTCTTGTTACATCTCAATGGTTATCCCATCCCTTGTATCCTCCCGTTCTTCCCTCCCTCCTATTTTCCCCTTATTCTCCTCCCCTATGACTGTTCCTGAGGGGGATTACCTCCCCCTGTGTATGTTCATAAGGTATCAAGTCTCTTCTTGGTAACCTGCTGTCCTTCCTCTGAGTGCCACCAGGTCTCCCCCTCCAGGGGACATGGTCAAAGGTGAGGCACCAGAGTATGTGAGAAAGTAATATCCCACTCTCCAATCTACCGTGGAGAGTGTTCTGTCCATTGGCTAGATCTGGGTAGGGGTTTAAAGTTTACCACCTGTATTGTCCTTGGCTGGTGCCTTAGTTTGAGCGGAACCCCTGAGCCCAAATCTGCCTATCATAATGTTCTACTTGTAGGCTTCTAGGACCCTCTGACTTCACTTCTTTTTAATCATTGAATAATAGTCCACTGAGCAAATGCCCATTATTCATTATTTATTTATCACTTGGCATGTAGCAGTGGTTCCAGCTTGGGGCTCTCATGATTATGACCTACACTGCTGTCAGCTCACATAAAGAGCCTAGGGTGGACTTAGGTTTTCATTTGTACTGAGAATATATAGAGGCATAGAATCATAGAGCCACATGGTAATTCTATTTTTCATTTAGTTTCTCTCTTTCTTTCTTTCCAAGACAGGGTTTCACTATGTAGACCAGGCTGGCCTGGAACTCACTATGTAGACCAGGCTGCCTCTGCCTCATAAGTGCTAGGATTAATGACATGGACTACTGTGCCCAGATCTCTTTTCTTTCTTTATTGTTGTAGTGCTAGGGGCAAAGTCCAGGGTGCTATGTGTGTGGCCATGGTTCTGCCGCTGAGCTACATCCTCAGCCCTCTCTTGTGGTTCTGATTTGCCCAATAAGCCCTTTACTCTCCAACTTGCTTTTAGGTCAAGGAGTTTTGTGGCAGCAATAGAAGCTCTGAAAGTTTTGCAATGTGTTAGTCTGTTTGACTTTGCTGCAACAAATCTCCGAGATAGTTAATGTGTAAAGAAAAACAGTTTGATTTGGCCATTTTAGTTTTGGCCATTTTAGTGGATCATCTGGGAGCCATGCTGCTTTGTGCCCATTTCCAGCTGGCACATCATAACAAGAGGATGTGCTGCATCAAAATTGTTCACTTCATGGCCAGGAAACAAAAGAGAGAGTGGGGACCAGAGCCCCACCACTCCCTTCAAACCAATCCCCCCACTGACTTAATGACTACCATCAAGCCTGACCTCTCAAAAGTTCCACCAACTTGTAGTCCTCCCAGCCTGGGAACCAGTCGTTAACCACAGAGGTCTTTGGTGGAAACTGACCATCCAAACTCAAGCAACATGAGGATAGCTCTCCACTGAATTCAGTTTACTGTAAATCCTTTCACCAATATTTTGGTAGTTTGCGATGTTCAAGCCTTGCATTTCCATAGTTAGCCTTATTCCTTAGTATTTTTTTCATCTTTTGCATAATAATCAGTGGAATTGATGTCTTCATTTTTGGAAGACTTATTGTTAGCACTTGGAAATGCACTTGAGTGGTTTGTTGATGTTGTTTTGTTGTTGTTGTTGTTGTTGTTGTTGTTTCTATTTTGATCTCATATCCAGAAAAGTTATTGAATCACTTTTAGTTCTAGTCAGTTTTTAGTGGAGTTCTTAGACTTTTCTATGTACAAAACATATCACCTACAAATCTTTTCTTAATTTCCCCTCTTTTTCCTTTATTTGCTTATCTCTTTTGGATTCTTTGAGACAAGGTCTTGATAAATAGCCTAGGCTGGCCTTGAACTCATGACAATCCTCCTGCCTCAGTTTCCTAGGTACTAGGATTATAAGCATCCAACGTCACACTTGCCTTGACTTCTATTACAGATGCCTTGTGTTTCTAGTTAACATAAAACTATCCAGCTGGCTTAGTCACTGGTCTATTGCTGTGAAGAAATCCCATGACCAAGGCAGCAGGCAGCAGGCAGCAGGCAGCAGGCAGCAGGCAGCAGGCAGAGTGAGAGATGCCAGGCCTCACATGGGCTTTTGGAACCTGAAAGCCCAGCCCTAGTGACACACCTCCTCCAACCCCTCTGAATTCTTCTCATAAAGGTTCACTCCCTGATGACTAAGCATTCAAATATCTGAGCCTATGGGGGACTTTTTTTTTCTTCAAACCACCACACCGATCTTTAGATGAGAGCATTTGTTCTTTCATCTTTAAGTGCAATGTAAATTTTAGCAGATGACCTTTATGAGGTTGAGGAAGTTTTTCTATGTTTCTGGTTGCTTCAGTATTTTTATCATAAATGGAAATTGCCTTATTCTACTGAAATCCTTCTCTTTTGTTGAGGCCCACTGTGGGCCACACTGTTTAATGATTAAAAAAAAAAAAAGCTGCCACCCACAGCTGTGACTATTTCCTGACATGCCAATTCGTGTACCTATTTTTCACATTCCCAGGCCTTTTTTGTTGTTGTTGTTCTTGTTGTTAATGTGCTGACAGGCACATGCCAAGTACAAAAACTAGTGCCCAGCACACAACAGACACTTAAGGACTATTTTTTGGATGAATATATTAATGTAACACTCTTAGAAGAGTGTTTTCTAGTCCTAAGTTGCTATCTCTTTTCTTGCCCCCCCCCCCCCACACTGAGAGAACAGTTGTAACAAACTGCAAAAGCCAAATATGCTTCTCAGGGTCCTGGGCGCTTTCTGTTGCTGTTGTTACATCATTAGACGCTTCTATTCATGATATATAAGACAAACAAGCTCCCTGTTTACTTCACTGCTGCCTTGAAAGGAGGAGAAATGCATGTAGTGTGTAAGGTACAAGTCATGTCTCTCTCTCAACTGGCCGATGGCCGTGCCTGCTCCGTGCAACGACCTATGCATCACTCTGCATCCAGCTTGTTCTCCCCCATCCTACTGGTTGTCCCTTCTGTCAGTTGGCTAGTGATGCCAAGGGTCCAAACACCAAAAGTTAAAGCAAACATTTTTGCTCACACTAGCCGTTCAGATTAGCCTCGGCTGCTTGGTTCTGGTTCTACTTGTAGAACCAAGTCTCTCTTGGGACCATGCCTACCACTGTGGTCATCTGGTGGCTTGACTGGGGCTGGGTAAATCCAAGAAGCAGTGACAGTCATATTCCCTAATGATGTAATCATGAATGCCCCTGTGGTAGTTTGAATGAAAACGGCTCCATAGGCCATAGGGAGTGACACTATCAGGAGGTGTGGCCTTGTTGGAGGAAGTGTGTCACTGGGGGGTGGGCTTTGAGATTTCAGCAGTTCAAGCAAGGCCCAGTATCTCTCTCTTCCTGCTGCCTGCAGACCAAGCTGTAGACATCTCTGTCCCTTCTCCAGCACCATATCTGCTTGCATGCCGCCATGCTTCCCGCCATGATGATAAGGGACTAAACCTCTGAACTGTAAGCCGGCCCCGATTAAATGGTTTCCGTTACGATCATGGTGTCTCTTCACAGCAATGGAAACCCAAACTAGGACAGCCCTCATCCTGATTGCTTTAGAATACCCAAAGCTGAAAGACTGGAGGAATAAATCGTGTGAAGACTTCACATTTGCTTTATGTATATTTCGAGTTGAGGTCATGAAAGTTCATCACCACGTCATTACAACATTGATTTTGTGCGTCAATACTGTAGATGTTTTTTTGTTAATGTGACCTAGTAAACAAAAACCACTCCTTTTTTTTTGTACATCTGTCTTTATTCGAGATAATTTTTGTTGTGATACACACACACACACACACACACACACACACACACACATATATATATAATTTTTTTATTGTTTACTGACTATGAGTGGTCGCTTCTCTGGATCAGGTGTTTCCAGGTTGTTGGTATCTTGTTCAAAGAATCGAAGAAGTATGCAGAAATAGGAAGTTGCAAAGAAAAGCACAGGCCAGGTGCGCTGCAAGAAGACAGGCCCTTCTCAGTGACTTTTGCTCAAGCGCTCCTGGAGTTTCTCTCGATGGGTCCAAGAGGGGTTGGTTACTAGGGGAAAGATGTGGGGGTTTTGTTTGATTGACAAGCTTTGGTTATGTAAGCCTTTGAGACTCTCTTTCCCCATGATTCCTCTAATTGTGATCATATGCATGCCCAGTCATGCATGTGCATAAGATGTAAGAAGAGGATGTCCTTACTGTGTTTGAAACCAAGACCTGTCCAGATTGGATCTATTACTCCCCTTAGTTCCTGGATTTGTTCCAGGATGTGTTTGAACACACAAAGAGACCCACAAAGGTTACTAGGGAGCTTTATGTCAGTGTTCATACAATCATAGCTGGATGCAACCAGTTCTCAACCATAATGCTCTTCATTTTTACATTTTGTATTTGAGCCTGTTTCTATTTTTCAGTGAGACTCTAGCGAAGTTCCTCACAGGGTGTGAGCTTGAGTTTGCCATCCTCCTGCCTCAGCCTCCAGAATTGCTGGGATTCCAGACCTACACCTCCAGTCCTAGCCACATTACATGGATTTTTACTTGTCTCTGTGTTAGAGATCAAAGTTAAGCTTTTCAAACCTATTTACTTGTGACTATGCTTTTCTACTCATACCCCAGAGACAGGGCAGTTTTGTTTATGGGATGCTGTTGGACGTTGGGTGTGGATGTCTTAAATGGGGGGACCCGGCTAGAGATGCCCAGAAGATAGCTGTGTGACCATTTGAGTTTTACTTCTGACTGAAGTGGAGAGTGAGTTGAAGATATACTTAAGGTGGATGAGACAGGGTCTCCTAGGCAATTAGTATTGGTAGACAAAGGAGGAGGTCCGAGGGCTGTCATGGACAACCATACACACAGATGAACTAGTTAAGAACTGTATATGAACAAAGAAAATTCTGTGAGAGACATGCCTTTCATTCGCTCCTCTTCCTGAGAGGGGGAGTTGCCTGCCTGGTAAAGGACACGGAAGGCAGGTGAGCACAGCAGGAGTGACTGTACAGGGGTGTGACAAATGGGTGAGGAGTGTCCTAGAAATCCAGAGAGGCGAATGTTAGAGGTTAGGAGGACTGAAGGCTGGCTTGCCACTTAGAGGAGTAGGTTTGTGTAGCGGAAGTCAGACTAATATGAAACAGTGAAGGTGGAAAAAGAAAGGAAAAAATGAGGAGGAGGGGAGAGAAAGGAGGAAAGAATAGTGCCTGTGGAAAGAAGTCAGGGAGAAATAACTGTTCATCAACAGACGCCCCCTCTACAGTGGTGTCTACAAGGGCCGCAGCCACATGGCTTCGAGCAGGTAGGTGTCTTTGTCCAGCAGTTGTAAGCACTTAGTGACTTGTTTGGTTTCCACTAATATGCTAGCACAGTACTAAGTGCTCCTAAGAGTGTCTGTTGTATACCAAACACTGGAGAATGGAGATTCTCAGAATAAGGTGTCATTATTTTTAGCATCACGGAGCTATCATGTCAGTATAACAGGAAAGTGAGCCTGAACTTGAAATAGACTTGGAAAAAAAATCTCATTAGAAGTAATGCCACAGAGGCGAATTAAATAAAGATTAGAGGAGAGCCAGGGGAGTGAGAATTGGTGTCCTTAGTGTTTGCTGTTATTTGTCGTCCTAATTACCACCAACACTGTTTAGCGGATAGTGTGACACTGGCTTAAGGAAGCGAGTGACTGTGTTTCTAACTGGAAGTGAAGCGCGCTCACTTCTGGGAGGTGTTACTTCCTTTGACTCTGAGGAACCAGCTGCTGCTCTGAAAACAGTTAATTGGATTTTTCCCCTTCCCTCAGAAAATGCTTCTCAGTCTATTCCCTTTTGCACTGGGAAATTCTACACTCAAAAATCCCATTTTAGCATCCAGCTATTCAAGGCTTTAAGAAGAGCCTGGCACTTGGACTACTGGGTTTCCACCCATGCGCCATTTTGATGAGAACAGATATAAATGAGTAGTGAGTGATTTTTTTTCTTACAAGGCAGAAAGGCAAATACTTTTTTTAAAAAAGTGGCTGGAAGGCTGGTGGGGTGGCTCAGTGGGGTGCTTGTTACCAAACCTACCGAAGTCAGATCCCCCCACGTGGTAGAAGGAGAAAAACCAATTCCTTCAAGTTGTCTATGGATTTACACACACACACACACACACACACACACACACACACACACACACACATACACACACACAAACATGCAGACATAATAAAAAAATTTGTTAAAATATTTGTTTGAAGCCGGGCGTGGTTGTACATGCCTTTAATCCCAGCACTCGGGAGGCAGAGGCAAGTGGACCGCTGTGAGTTCGAGGCCAGCCTGGTCCACAAAGTGAGTCCAGGACAGCCAAGGCTACACAGAGAAACCCTGTCTCAAAAACAAAAAAACAAAACCCAAAACCAAAATATTGGTTTGAGACAGGTTCTCCTTGTGCAGGCTTGGCTAGCCTGGAACTCATTGTACAGATCAGGCTGGCTTCAGGCTTGCAGAGATCCACCTATCGCTGCCTCCTGAACGCTGGAATTAGAGTGCGCAACACCACATCAAGCAATAAAAAAAGAATCTTTTAAAAAAGAGAAAGAAAGAAAATGAATACAGTATAGCTCAGTGGTAGAGTGGTTGCCTAGCATGTGCGGGACAACCACATAAAAACCCACTCTGTATAAGAACATAAATACAGGTCATTTTTTTAATCCCCAAAGGAAGTAAATGTTAAGAAAACTAATGATTCTGTGAACTAAAGACTTTTATCAGACAATGAACAAGTAAATAAGTTCTAAGATTCCTATCTATATTGATTTTGTTCAATAGCTCTCATGACACTCTATACTTGGAATAGTAGAAGAGCCTAATTTTACATTGTGCTTAGTTTTCACCCAGTTAAATTAAAAAGAGAGGCTAAACAGAAATTGAAAAATGGTAAGTGTTCCTTGACGAATCTGAATCTCTCTTTTCTTTTTTCTTTCATTTATTATTATTATTATTATTATTATTATTATTATTATTATTATTATTATTATTTGTACTGAATAGTTTTATGTCAACATGACACATGCTAAAGTCATCTGAGAGTAGGAAACCTCAATTATGAAAATGCCTCCATAAGATAAGGTAGTACTCAAACCTGTAGGGCATTTTTCTTGATGACTGATAGGTACTGATAGAAAAGGGCCCAGGCCACTGTGGGTGGTGTTATTCCTAGGCTGATGGTCCTAGGTTCTATAAGAAAGCAGACTGAGCAAGTCATGAGGAGCTCCCTTCTTCTTCCTGTTTTTAAAAAGATGTTATCTATTTGTATATGAGTGCTCTATTTGCATGTACACCTGCAGGCCAGAAGAGGGCGCTAGATCCCATTACAGATGGTTGTGAGCCACCATGAGGTTGCTGGGAATTGAACTCAGGACCTCTGGAAGAGCAGCCAGTGCTCTTAACCTCTGAGCCATCTCTCCAGCCCCAAGGAGCTCACTTCTTAAAAGATATGTACTTCTTGAAAGTTTTGTGTGTCTATATAAAGTGTTTGCCATGACGCTTTGGTATGCACGTAGTAAAATGACTACTTGTCAAACAAAGTAACGTGTAAGACACAGTCACCTTTTATTTGTTGTTAAAAGTCATTCACACTCCCCTCTCAAAAAATTCTCAGTAACGACGCAGTATTGTCCACTGTGGTCCTCAGGGTGTCCTAGACAATGCTTATGCCATATCGCTTGGCCTGGATGTCCCCCATTCCAATCCTCCCGCCTCTGGTTACCCCCAGTCTACTGTTTTAGTGTGGTAGTTTGCCTGGCAAATGCCGCCCCCACCCCCACCGCATAGGCTCATGTTTGTACACTGGGTCCCCAGCTACGGCCTGTTTTGGAAGGTTGTGGAATCTTTAGGAGGCTGAGCCTTGCTAGGGAAGTGGGTCACCAAGGATAAGTCTTGAGGTTTGGGAGCTCAGCCCCACTTCCTGTCTGTTCTCTGCTTCCTGCCTGTGGACACCATGTGACTGACCATTCTCCTCACACTCCCGTTGTCATTCCTTACCAGCTTCGGGAGTTACCCTTTCAAGCTACTTCCTGTAGTCATACCAACAAGAAAAGTAACTAATTTGCTATACATGTGAGGTTTTTGGATTTTACATTAAAAGTCGGCCCCTAACCGGGCATGGTGGTACATGCCTTTAATCCTAGCACTCAGGAGGCAGAGGCAGGCAGATCTCTGTGAGTTCAAGGCTAGCCTGGTCTACAATGTGAGTCCAGAACAGCCAAAGCTAACACAGAGAGACCTTATCTTGGAGGGGGGGGGGAAGTTGGCCTCTAGAATAGTGGTTCTCAACCTGTGGGTCACGACCCCTTTGGCAACCTTCTATTTCTAAATATATTTATGTTACAATTTGTAACAGTAGCAAAATTACAGTTATGAGGTAGCAACAAAAATAACTTTATGGTTGGGGTCCCCACAATATGAAGAACTGTGTTAAAGGGTCACAGCCTTAGGAAGGTTGAGGACTGCTGGCCTAGGGGCATAGATGCTTACCTACTTATGACTGGGTAAATTCAAAAGGAAAGTGTAACAACTATATAGGCATATACACTTGGTATGAAAGTGTCTGATACATAAGGCACATGATGCTAGGCACGAAAGAAGAAACTGACGGTAATACAGATAGACCATCCAGACAGAAAAACAATCCAAAAACCATCAGTCTTGAATAATCCTTACAAATGAAGAGCAAGAAGGTGTGTGTGTACATGCACACACACACACACACACACACACACACAATTACAGAGAGAATGTCCTAAAGAAACACAAAATCATACAGTTTTGTGCAAGATGGAATTCATAGCAACTTCACTTACAATAAAATATTGAAAATAATTCATGTGTACACCAGAGGAATGGTTGGGTAAATTGTGGTCTATTATCTTTTTCTTTTTTCTTTTGGTTTTTCGAGATAGGGTTTCTCTGTGTAGCCTTGGCTGTTCTGGACTTCCTTTGTAGACCAGGCTGGCCTTGAACTCACAGTGATCCGCCTGCCTCTGCTTGCCGACTGCTGGGATTAAAGGCGTGTGACACCACTGCCCAGCTTGGTCTATTATCTTAATTACCATGAAATTATTTAAAAATCTTAGGCTGGAGAGATGGCCCAGTGGGTGACACAGCATGCACACAGATGTAATCCCAGTCCCCCTGTGGAGAGATGGGAAGTGGAGGCAGGGGAACCCCCAGTAGCTCTGGGACCAGCTAAACCGCCTTACACAGTGGCAAAGGGACTCTGTCTCAAAAAAGGTAAACGGCAGGGTTGTCCTCTGACTATGAACACGTGTGTACACCTACACCCATACACACTCACACACTTTCACACACACAATTTATGGCTGACACTACCATGTAAAGGGATTATCACTCAAGGCTAAATAAATAGAGCGGCATGTAAAGCTGGTGTGTGTTAAAATGATATAAACATATGCACCTGAACTGGAGAGGGAATCGAGCAAGAAAAGCAGCTAATTTGTTACAGCTTGTCAACACGCACACATGTCTCTTTGACAAAGAGGAATATTGTTTTATATAGTTATTATACAGTAAACATAATTATTATGAATGTGTTAATTTAGAATAATATGCAATGATAAACAAGCATACACTATATCAGAAAAGCATGTTAAGGTGAATAGGAAAAAGTCGTGTGTGTGTGTGTGTGTGTGTGTGTGTGTGTGTGTGTGTGTGTGTGTATGGGCACGCGTGCACGTGTACAGGTGCTTGTGGAGGGCAGATGTCAATGTGGGGTGTCTTCCTTGATTGCTCTCTGCCATGCTTTTGGAGTTTAGGTCTTTCACTGAATTTGGAAGTCACAGTTCACCTAGATCAACTGCCCAGCAAACCTCAAGGATCCTCCCGTCTGCAGCTCCCCAGCACTGGGGTTACAGACCCACCCACACACCCCTTTACACGGGTGCTGGGGACCCGAGCCATGATCCCCCTGTTCATGGGACCAGTGCTTTACCACAAGCGCCTCCTCCCTAGCGCCAGCAGTTTCTTCTTATCTTTGGGATTTTATCCCCAATAAGCCACAGTGTTCTCACGGAATCAGTTGGGCCTCTGCATATAACAGTCTCGTCTTTCCCTCTTCTCAATATCCTGACTCCTGTGACCCTGAGAAGAATATTTAGTTTTTAAAAGATAATAATAGTAAAAAAAAAAAAAAAGAAAAAAGAAAAACACTGTGAAAGGCAACTGGAATTGTTAGGGGGGAAAAAAAAGCCCAGGTTAAGACTTTTAGGAACATTTGGACACCTGTGAAAGAACAGTAGCCTTTCCCACAAGAGCGAGAAAAAGGAGTTGTCACCAAAAGCATGCCTTTGTGCTAGTGCAGGTGACAGGCCTGTGACAGTTTTCTCCGTTCCTGACTAAGGTTTTCGTTTCTCTTGTTCCAGTTCATTCCGGCAAGGATGAGCAGCCTAATTACTTTTTTTGGCCTGGCTTTAATTGAGTCCCTTCCTCCCTTTGCTTAAGCTCAACCTTATATAATTGTTTGCATTTTCTTTTAACCTTCCCAATTGTTTTAGTCAGGGAATTTCTACTGACACTGACGGCAAAAGGTTCACTTTTCTACATCTGAAGCCGAGGTAACCTTGTTTAAGATCAGTTAATCAGCAACACTTGAAAGGAGCTATGAAAATGTTCTTAGTGTATGCAAATCGTTAATCATTTCTCTATTATAATTGCATTTGACCCACCCCACTTCATAACCCTGGCTCTAGAGGAGAGCTAAGTGATTGGGGGCACAGTCTGCATACCGAAGGGTGCTTTATTTTAATACGTTAACCTTGGGCTAATTTCTAAGTGACAAACTTGCAGGTGCTGAGCCTTATTCTTCGCGATTTACATAATGTGAGGGGATACTTCATTCTCAACAGCTGTCCTAGCTTCATTTCTGTTGCTATGACAAAACACCCTGGCCAAAAAGCATTTTAAAGGGAGGGGAGGGGACAGTCCGTCACTGAGGGGAAGTCAAGGCAGGAACTCCAGCAGCAGTAACATGGCATCTACAGTCAAGAGCAGAGGGAGGAATGGATCCCTGCTTTCTTGCTTATTTCTTGGCTAATCCCCTCTACTCACACAGCTCATGGCTCCAAACAAGGGAATGGTGCCGCCCACAGTAGGCTAGGTTTCCCTACATCAATTAACAATGAAGACAGGCTAGAGAGATGGCTCAGAGGTTAAGAGCACTGGCTCCTCTTCCCAAGGTCCTAAGTTCACTTCCCAGCAGCCACATGGTGGGTCTCAACAGTCTATAATGAGATCTGGTGCCCTCTTCTGGCGTGCAGGCACACATGTAGGCAGAACACTGTATGCATAATAAATAAATAAATAAATAAATAAATAAATGTTTCATTCCCCCCAGCTTCACCATGCCCATAGGCCACCTAGATCATTCCTCAGTAAGACTCTCTTCCCAGGTGATTCTAAACTGGATAATTTACAGCTAAAAGTAACAACACACACTAGCTATGCTCAGCATTGCTCACGCTGGAATGTGAGAGTTTTAGAGTCAGTTTGACTTCATGTAAAGAGAACAGGCCTTGAAATCAGAGAATATAGGACTTTAATCCAGCATCTTTTATGTCATGTTTAGGACATATTAGTTAACCTCTTGTATTGTCAGACTCCTTATATTTAAGGTGTGAGTTTACAACCCCTATACCCATCATAAGACCCGGAGGACCAGGAGGCTTGCTTCAAGATTGTGTTATAGATATGACACTGAAGCTGTATCTATGAAATCTCAACAACATGGCTGCTTAAACAAGACCTAAGCAATGCCAACACCTGTTGTCATGCCAACATGGATGGGGAAAATCACACAGGATCCCATCCCTGGATGAAGAACTATAGTCAATTAAAGACTGTTGAGGGAGAGAGAATTAATCTTCAGAGATGAGCCCCCTAAATGCCTACCTAATACCAAGTGCTCAGACTTCCGAAAGATATGCATGCAAGAAATAATAAATGGGCTCAGAAGATAACATTTATCCACATATATACCTAACAATAATTATTAACAAGAGACGATGAATTTGAAAAGGATGAGTTTGGGGCATGGGAGGGGTTGTAGAGGGGATGATATAATTATATTTTAATTAAAAAATAAGGACCACTCATGATGGTACAAGCCTTTAATCTCAGTACTCAGGGAGGCAAAGGGAGGCAGATCTCTGTGAGTTCCAGGCCAGCCTATTCTATATACTGAGTTCCATGACAGCCAGGGCTACACAGAGAGACCCTGTCTCAAAAAAACAAAAGTATAACTATTAAAACATTGGGAGCCTCGCATGAACTGAAATGCACAGGCCACTGGTTTCTGCTATGACAGCTTCTTGTGGGAGCTTTAGCATGAACTGAGCTCTGCCAAGGTCGGGTCTGTGCTGTGACACGGCACCCTGAGAATAGAAGAGCTTTCTAGAGAGGGGAAAGTCCTGAGGATGAAAATGGATCACTCTCCAGCAAGTTGGAGAAGGAGAAGGATTAGGAGTGTCTTTCTGTTTGTTTTGTTGAGACAGTGTCTCTGGCTATCCTGGAATTCACTTTGTAGACCAGGCCCACCTCGGACTCGAACTCGCAGAGATCTGCCTGCTTCTGCCTCCCAAGTGTTGCAATTAAAGGCAAGCACCACCATGCCTGGCTTAGAATTATTTTAAATCCACTACAGGTATAAGCTTGTCCTCTTCAAATAAGCAAGGGTTAGGAGATAAAAGAAAAATTTGCGTCTTTTCAGCTCACTTGTGGAGAAGAAAAATGCATGTCCCTAAATTGTAACAAAGATCTCACTGAAACAGCTGTGACTGTTTAAATTACCTAATGTTTATACCAATAAAGATGCAGGAGGCAGTAACAGTGGTAAAAATCTGCTAGCTTGGAGAGGTAACTCTATTTTCTGAACTATATACAAAATATCTATTTACAAAACTGGTTTTACAACTAAACTACGAGCTCTTTAAAAATCTACTTAGCTAGCCTGCCTTTCTCTTGAGCTCCTCCAAACCCAAGAGGCCACCTTAGCTCTCTTTCCTGCTTTACCTGTGTCCTGCCAGCTGTTTGCTCCTACAAGCCCAAAGAGAGGGTCCCCATCTCTTACCCAGAGTTCATACCAAAAAGCTCTTCCAAGCCAAGAAAGAGACCTCTATCAAAGGTCCAGTTGCTTATAAAAGATGTTTCTAGCTCCTCCCCTGCATCCTTGGCAGGCTGAACCATTTCACAGTCATGGTGTGTGCAGTGGGGGGTGAGGGCAGGCTCCAAGCCACATCAGTAGGAGTGGAACCATTTCACCTCTACAGTGGAATAGCTCAAGGCCACCCAGCTGACTTTGTCTTGGGTCACAGAGCAAAGACCATGAGACTTCTCCCAAGCAACTTGCCTTAAAATAGGCAGGAACTTTCTATTCTTAAGCCTTCTTCTTCTTCTTCTTCTTCTTCTTCTTCTTCTTCTTCTTCTTCTTCTTCTTCTTCTTCTTCTTCCTCTTCCTCTTCCTCTTCCTCTTCCTCTTCCTTCTCCTCCTTCTTCTTCTTCCTCTTCTAATTAATTAATTTATTCACTTTACATCCTGGTCATAGCCCCATGCCTCCTTTCCTCCCAGTCCCACCCTCTCTCCCTCCCTCTCCTACACCCTCCCTACACTGTTCCTCAGAGGAGGAGATCCCCCACTTCCCACCCACTCTAGCCTTTCAAGTTGCATCAGTACTGAGCTCCTCTTCCCCTGTGGCCTGGCAAAGCAGTCCAGCCAGAGGGAAGTGATCAAAAGGCTGTCAACAGAGACCATGTCAGAGAAAGTCCTCACTCCCTTTACTAGGGGACACACATGAAGTCTGAGCTGCCCATTGGCTACATCTGTGTAGGGGGCCTAGGTCCAGTCCATGCATGGTCATTGGGTGATGCTTCAAGCTCAGCAAGCTCCCCTGGGCCCTGGTTAGTTGGCTCTGTTGGTCTTCTTGTGGAGGTCCTGTCTCCTCAAGGTCCTTTTTTCATTCCCCCTACTTTCAGACACACCCAAACTGCATCTATCTCTTCAGGACACACTTAACTGTATCTGACAAACATAGTATCTATTTGGGCTTTTATATTGTGCTAACAATTAGGCTTTCTATGTACAATAACCATATATCCTGTAACAAATAGGCAACATTTTAAATTGTGACTCCCTAGACCAAGTCTAGGAAAGATTTGAGACTTTCTTAAATTTGCCTACGTGGCTACTTGTACAATGTCCCGTTTTGAGACAGGGTTTCTCTGTGTAGCCTTGGCTGTCCTGGACTCACTGTGTAGACCAGGCTGGCCTCGAACTCACAGCAATCTGCCTGCCTCTGTAGGCACCACCACACCCAGCTCCTCTCTCATTTCTTAACAGCTCATCACCCTTGCTTATGGATTCCTCCTTCATGCAGCCAGGATCTTAGAAAGGGAAGATCACCTTCATACTGGTTTCAGACATGGGTCCCAATTGCTTTAAATACATTTATTTTTAACTTATGTTTTATATGCACAAACATTTTGCTTGCATGTATGTCTGTGCCCATGCAAGAGAGAAGAGAGCATCAGATCCCCTGTAACTGCAGTTATGAATAGCTATGAGCCACCATGTGGCTGCTGGGATTTGAACCCGGGTCCTCTGCAAGAACAATGAGCACTCTTAAGTGCCGAGCCATCTCTCTAGTCCCCCAGTTGCCTCATATTGATGGTCACACCTGTCACCCAGGTGGCCATTGGCTTTAAGAATAAGAATGAATTTGACAGCTTTTGTTGACACTGCTGGAAACTGCTTTCTTTCTTCAGGAAGATTAGCTTGCTGTTGAGCTGCGCAGTCTGTGTCTCGCTACTTTGGTGTCTCCATAACAAAATCCTGGACAGAAACAAGGCATGGGAAGAAGGGTTTACCTAGGTCCCAGCTTCAGAGGATCTCAGCTCATTGTGGCGGGGAAGGCATGTTGGAGGTTAAGGGCGGCAGGAACAAGCCGGCCTAGACTCCTGACAGGAGCAAACCAGGACTCACAGAGACCAGGTGGGACTCAGTTCAGGCCTGTCTCTTTTGAAGAATTCCTGGCCTGGAACAATGGCTTCCCCAACTCGGAAACAAATGTCCAAAACATGAACCCACTGGGGACACTGCAAGGCCAAAACATAGTAACCTGGACAGTGACCGTCTCCCCTGAATTATGAGGGCGGGTAGTCTAACGTGAGGTGAGCTGAAGTAAGCAGCATTAGGACTTCAGTGGCCAGTCAGACCTTACCCTCCTGATCTTTGGATTTTACACCTATACAAGCCGAAATGCCTTTTACTGTGTAAGTTGATTTCTGTTATTATAATGAGAATGTTATAATGGAAATGAAGAAGCCATCCAATCTAGCGCGCTCCCTCCCTCCCTCCCTCCCTCCCTCCCTCCCTCCCTTCTGCCCTTCTATTTCTCTTGTCTGTTTGTGTTTCCTTCCCTCCAAATGGGCTCCAAGCAATGGTGCTGACACATTTTGTTCACCTGGGCTCTCCCACCAAGTCTTGCAGCATTAGCCTTTGTGAGGAGACTCACAAATGTTTGCTTGCAGAGGACCGTGTGCCCAGCTGGTAGCAGAGGTCTCAGCAGGTGCTCAGACGGGCCCTTGGCTTATCTTTAAGCCACTCTGTCACACTGGGTTATCACTGTCATTATCTCTCAGACTGAGAAAATGGCTTCAGCAAATGAGTTTGCTACCTGTCATTCAGCCCTCTGCCACTCCAGCGTTAAACAAAGCCTACACTCTCTGGAAGGGAAAAAGAAAAAAGAAAAAAAAAAAAAAGAGATTTTAGGGGTATTCTACCGAAACTATCACAGCAGCCGTAGCTCACTTTGAGGCGGTGCTAAATATCTATAGAAATAGAAATTGTAAGTCTCAGAGCTCTTGGAAAATTAATATTTTAATTCAACCTTATAGACGGGTTGCTAGGATGATGCCGTATATAATAGCAAAGATGAACTGTCTGCGGGTTTTCCTGCAGATCGCTGTGATGTTACCATTTGAATCAGGTCTACGAAGGTGAAAACCATGTGTGGGGAAAATATGATTAGCATAGTCAATCATATGCCATGGGTTTCAAAAATTAGTGTAGAGGGAAGAGCAATTCTGAATCCTCTGTGGGATCTGAGAATCCTACGGTTCTTAGATGTTTGTGTGTGGCCATTGTTGCTATGTGTCTTCACACCAGTGGCCTGAAATGGCTGGGGCAGTGGGCGTTCTTCTTCTACACAAGCAAATTCTTGTGACTGAAAGCTTTTGTACCTAATTTACACACATACAACAAAAATTTTTTTAAATATATTTTATTTTGTGTATAAGTATTTTGCCTGCATGTGTATGTCTGTGCATCGTGTGCATGTCGGATGCGGTTGGATGCCAGAAGTATGTGCGTGTGTCTCACCTCTTGAGACTGGAGTTATAGATGGTAGTGAGTCACCAACGGGTTCTGAGAATTGAGCCTGGAACCCCTGAAAGGACAGCCAGAGCATGTAACCACTGAGCCATCCCCCTCTGGCTCCCACAAGCAATAATTTAATGAACTTTTACTCTCAACTTCCACATTATAAAAACCATCTCTGTCATTTGTATTGAAAGTGATAACCTATTTTATTTTCTTTCCTTTTGGGTTTTTTTTTTTTAAACAATTAATTCAGTTTAATGTGCATTGGTGTGAGGGTGTCAGATCCCTTGGAACTGGAATTACAGAGAGTTGGGAGCTGCCTTGTAGGTGCTGGGAATTGAACCCGGGTCCTCTGGAAGAGCAGACAGTGCTCTTAACCACTGAGCCATCTTTCCAGCCCCCATTTTGGGTTTCTTTGATGCATATGGTATATATGTGTGCATGTGTATGTATGCTTGTGTGTATGCATGCTTGTATGTGCTTGGGAGGTCAGACTTCCTATATCTCCATTTAAAAAATTATTTTACTTTATACATATAGATGCTTTGCCTGCATGTATATCTGTACACTGTGTATGGACCTCTTACCCAATGAGACCAGAAGAGGTGTCAGATCTCCTAGGACTGGAGTTACAGAAGGTTGTGAGCTGCTCTGTGGGTGCTGGGAATAGAACCCAGATCCTCTGGAGAAGCATCCCTTGGTCTTAACCATTCATCCATCTCTCCAACTCTCAGTGTGATATTTTGAGGCAGAGTTTCTCACTGGAGCTCACTAGTTTGGCTAGATTGGTTGGCCAATGAGCTCACAGGACCCACCTGTGTTCATCCTCTGAACGCCGAGGATGTGGACTCTGAAAATCTAAACGTAGGTCCTCATGCTTGCATTGCAGGCACTTTGCTCACTGAATCAGATCCCCAGGACCTAATTAGGGTCTCTCTGTGTAGCCTGGACTAGTCCTGAGTTGCAATCCTCCTGCCTCTGCCTCCTGGATAACAGGGTTTATAGGTGTGTGTCACAACCTCCAGCTAAGACATCCATTTCAAACAATGTTATCTTTTTCCCGTCTGCATTCTTTTGGGTTGTAAGAGTCAGAACTATTTCTAGAAATTTCCACATTTGTAAGATCCACGTATTAATGGAATTAAACGCCTTTATGTTTGGGCAGTTAAAGTAAAGAACAAAGGCTGACAAAAATGCAGTTTCATTGCCAAGTTCTTGACCTTAAAAGACTTACAAAGATGGGCACATGATCTCAGCCTAGTGAGGGTTACAGGCTGTTGAGAAAAATGGAGCTGTCAAATGTGGACAGTGATTTCTTACCACAGTGCCTGCTGCCCTTTTCCAAAGACACCCAGTGGCCTTTGATAAAAAACTTTCATTTGTTGCTTCCTTGGTTACACCCCCTCACTCCCTCACTGTAATAATCTGCTTGGTTTCTTGGCCACAATCCTTTCTTTGTACCACCTGCAATCTTTACTCATGAAACTGCCAATCCCTGCCATACCTGTTAGGCAATATATCCATGGTCATATAGCTCCTGAGTGGCAGAGTTAGGGCTTGAGCTATACAGGTGATCCCAGGGAGTCTATTGTATTTTATTTGTTTTTTGAAGCCTATGCTTTCAATGACTGTTCTATATAGTCTCATAGCTGGCATTCTGGAGTCAAACCGACCAGCAAACAGGAAAAAAAAACTTTAACTTCAGCTCAGCAATATGTTGGTTTATAAACCCAAACTGATCTGCTTTGCTTTAGTGTTAAAGTAACTTTCATTTGCCTGACTTAATTGTCATATCGGAGCCTTACTGCTGCCATCTGCTAACCTAGGCCTAGCCCTGGGAGCTTCTTGTCTCTATGTAATGTAATCTAGGCCTAGAACGTTCTCAGCCTCTGAGACTTACTGCTGAATAAGCTAGTTCTTTCTGAACTCTGGCTGGCTGGTTCAACTCAGCTCTTCTGGCTCAAACTCTTCTCCAAGCTAACTGATTCAAATTGGCTTCTCTCTCGGCCTCTTGACAGAATTACTCTCTTTGGCCTCAAATTAAATATAGCAATCTGCTCTAATCTTCTGAGTCCTTTTCATTCTCTGGCTCATTCTGTCTTTATCTGTGTCTAGCTTGTTCTGTCTTCAACTTGTCTCTATAAAATTCTCCTGGTAAAACTGCCTCTCAGTTCCAGAAACTGTACTGCCACAAACTCAACTCCACTGCACTGCCTCTCAACTCACTCTCAACTGAACTGCCTGAGTAGAACAGACTAGAGCTCGGAGATCTACACACCTCTGTCTCCTGAGTTCTGGGGTTAAAGGCATGCACCCCAATTCCTGGACCTGAGCTTTTCTTTACCTGAAACTTGCTCTATATCAGGCTGGCCTTGAACTCAGAGAGCTGCTTGCCTCTGCCTCCTGAAGGCCAGCATGGTAGCGCACACCTGTAATCCCAGCATTCTGGGAGGCAGAGGCAGGGGGATTTCTGTGAGTTTGAGGCCAGCCTGGTCTACAAAGTGAGTCCAGGACAATTAAGACTACACAGAGAAACCCTGTCTCGAAAAGCCAACCAACAAACCAGCCAACAACAACAACAAAAACCCCTCTGTCTGTATTCAGATCACACAGGCCTAAGTCTTGGGATGTGATCTCTTGGCCAAATAAGCCATGATCTGAATTAAAATTTCTCTACACGTTAGACCTCACTTTCTTTGACAGGCGTCTCTGGTTTTGTTTTTGTCTTTGAAACAGAGACTTGTGTATCTCAGGCTGTCCTTGAACTTATTGTATAGCAGAGGTTGACCTTGAACTTCTGTTGCTTTTGCCTCCACCTCCTGAGTCCAGGGATGATAAGCACACAGCACCATATTTAACTATGATATCCATTTAATATCACAATTTCATTCCTCCTCCAATCCATGCCTAATTTTACGGGGCATGGGGGTTTCATACAGTCCTCTGAGCTTCATGTATACCAGGTAATCCCTCTACCAGCAGAGAGGTACCAAGCTCAGATCTGGATTTTAACACCAGCTTCCACTCCCTTAAGCCATAGTCCCTGCTTGATGTAGCTTTGGAGTATAAATGTTGGACAGAATTCTTCAGACACAATGGTGGAACTGCCTGACCTCCCTGTCAGTGTGCCCACTTTCCCAATTCTCCATCATGTCACCTTCTTTGGTTTTCTCTGACTAGCATCCTACCTTGCCTCTGAATTCTCTCTGTCCAGCCCAGTTATCACATTTCTCTCTGGTCGCAACCACCAAGTTTCTAAGACAGTGGGTCCTTCCCTGCTTCTCTATCTACTAGAAAAAAACCATCCATATCTTATGGCCCCATTTATCTGAATTGAAACTCTCAGAGTGCAGCCCTCATCTGTGAGATGACGATCATAACACCATCCTAGAGGCATCACAGGGACTGCACAGAATACTGCGTGGGAGAGCACTCAGAAAGCAGTAACACACTAACAAGCGATAGGTACGGTTAGCACAAAGAGCACAGCAGTGTCTCTGAAATATGGACCTGGAAGGATTTCTCCTCCTCATCCTAAGCCAGCCCACTCTGCTTCTGTTTACCACTGCTCACAGGAGCATTTACAGTGTTGATGTATAGAGCAGAAAACATAGGCTATGTTAGGAAACCAGAGCTCATGGTAGCCACAGGCATTTGATATGTGCCTCCGAGACTCTTCAGCATCCGTGTAACTTTCCAATGCCCTTATCAAGCCCCCTGCTTTCTTTAATGGACTGGGAATAATTATATTTTCTTAAATTAAGATAGATAGGACAAGCTGGTATCCTATTGGCTGAATTTGGCTCTCTGATATGCCTCACTTAGCAGATAGTACGTAACCTTTAAAAGGTGGCATATCGTGCATTAAGATGGTATTGTAAGCCAAGTTCTGACAGAATCAGACATCGAGCTAAAGATTTGGGTCAAAGTAGGTTATTAAGAAAGTACACTCCAGGCCAGGAATAGTGGAGCACTCCTGTGATCCCCACACTTGGGAGGTGGCGGCAGGCAGATCAGGAGTCATCCTAGACCATATAGTGAAATTAAGGCATGCCTGTACTACAGGAAGCACTGTCACAAACAGGAGTTGCTACGGTGTGTGTGTGTGTGTGTGAGAGAGAGAGAGAGAGAGAGAGAGAGAGAGAGAGAGAGAGAGAGAGAGAGAGAGAGCAGAGTAAACAGGCAGGGAATCCCAGCGAGAGAATCATAGGAAGTCCCAGGTTCAGCCTGATGCCACAAGGAGGATCAAAGCACCGTAGACAGCTTGGAACGTACCCTGCCTGGAGTTAAAGGGGCGCAGCTCAGTGTCCAGAAAGGACGGAGAGCTTAAGTTCCAGACTCTTTCCTGCCCAGGACCCAGGAACACACTTCTGGAAGGTCACAGGGGTGAAGTATTAGCAGCAAACCACATGGAAGCTGAAGACCGTGCAAAGAGCTGGCAAACTATACTCAACCAGGCTCACCAGAGATGGGATGCATGCACTCTGATTTGCCACAGTCCCTATTCCTAATACCTACCGTGCTAGTTAGTTTTTTGTTAGCTTGACATAAGCTTGTCATTTGGGAAGAGGAAGCCTCAATTGAGAAAACAGCACACACACATACACACACACACACACACACACACACACACACACACACCATTAAACTGGCCTATAGGCAGGCCCATGGAACATTGTGAAAATGCCCAGTCCATTGTAGGAGATATCATCCCTGGGCAGGTAGTCCAGGATGACATAAGAGAGCAAACTGAACAAGCCACAAGGCACAGTCCAGTAAGCAGCGTTCCTCCAGGGCCTCTGAGTCTGCTCTTGCCTCTAGGTCCCTGCCTTGGCTTACTGAGAAAATGGACTGTGGCCTGTAAACCAAATAAGCCCTTTCCCCTCCAAGTTGCTTTTGGTCATGGTATTTTTATCACAGACATAGGAACCCAACTAAGAGAGACCCACAGTATCCCAAGCGCTAGAAATCCTTGCTCAATCCCAGTTCTGGGGTTTCCCTAATGGCGGGGCTTGTGCATGACACTGTGCTCAGAAGGGAGACCTATCTCTTAGCTAACTGCAGTGAACTTTATCTAAAACTCCACTGCCCGCATCTGATAATGGAGAGTGCCGCGAGGTTTGTGGGAGGCTGTGTTGAAACTGTGTCCTCTCCCAGACTCCCTTCACCTTCTCTGCCAGTTAATCATTTATTTGGCCTGGCTGATAAAGGCGTGATTTGCGTAATAGAAGACTAATAAGATGTTACGATGCCAGCTGTGAGAAGACGGAGCTCATTCGACCCTTCTTTACCCTTGCACTGATGAAAAGGAGGCCCGAGAAGCTGCCAGCCTTATAAGGACACTGTGATGATCACATCATGGAGCTGACGGGCAGTAGATGGCTCCCGACGCAGTGGAGCTGCTTTGCCAAGAGCTCTGCACAGGGCTCACTGCAAAGCTGACTCCACAGAAAGACAGTCAGATCAACTTACTGCAGTGAGGTCCCAATGTAAATGCTTAGTTGTGATTCTAACTGCCCGAAATATCTTGTTCTACTGAAACCGAGAAGCTTTGAGGGAAAGCAGCCACAGGTTGTTGCACAGAAAATGGAGGGCATTAGACACAGTTCCCTCTGGTACGCTCTTCTAATGTCTCCTAAATGTGTTTTATACCCTTAACATTTTCCACAGACTCACTGCAAACGGTCCAGCTTGGTTTTAGTCCATTGGCTTTGACGATTGATGTAACCAAGGAAACTGGCTTACACCTCACATTTGAAAACTATAAATGGTTTCATAATGATGACCTTTGGAACAGTTTCAGGCATCATCCCGTTGTAGATGCATCTCTAGAAACACAGAAATGCAGAGTCAAAGATGAGACAGCGACCAAACTTACGAACAGCACCAAGCTGAGTGGAAAGAAAGTCACGTTTTCAAATAACAACCAAAATGTTATGAAGGGCTGAGAGATTCCCATTTAGGTTGGAGGAATATCTTGAGATGCTTCTTGCCTTAATCGTTTCCAAGATGGAAGCAAGAGACGTGACCTAGCTATTTGTTGAGCGAGTTCTCAAGAGCAGACTAAGGAAACACAGCCTGCCAAAACCTGAACCTAAGGCTGGGCACAGTGGCACAAGCCTGTAATCCCAGCTCTCAGGAAGACAGAGGCAGGTGAATTTCTATGAATTTCAGGCCAGCCTGGTCTACAAAGCGAGTTCAGGACAGCCAGGGCTACCTAGAAAAACCCTATCTCAAAAAAAAACAAAAACAAACAAAACCTGAACCTAGCACTTTGACACCCTCACTAGCTCTGGGGGGCAGACGATGCTAAAGTACCATTATTTCTATTTAGGAATCGGTCTCTTTCATGAGGGAAGGTCACTTTAGATACAAGGAGCTAGGGTGGCCTCCACCTTTTGTGCCCCTGGTGCAAGCACAACTGTGGGTAGACCAGAAGGCCCGATTATCACTGGGATGCAAGATGAGAGGTCTTGGTTCCTGATGTGTCGTTTGCCAAGGAGTGGGACATTCGGAAGCACCAGAAGGGGCGATATAAAGGCCGTAATCTACTGGAGCAGAGATATCATTAGAAATGGCCTCTGTTAGCCCAATGTGGTGCTATACACATCTACATCTGAGAGGTTGAAGCAGAAAGATTGTGAGTTCAGATAGGAATTGCCTGTATCATTGTAAGTAACAGGAGGACGAGTAAATGCACATGCCTATTTGTTGTGGCGCCTTTCATGTACGTAAAACCCTTGCATGTTTTCAGTTTAAAAATAATATTCATTTGCTTCTGAGGTGACATGAGTAAAATAATTTGCTAACATGAAACAAAACTCTGAACTCAAGACAAAGGAACCTGGGAATGCCCTAAAGGTGAAATCTAGAGGTTAAAATATGACTGCCAAAGGCCAGGAGTGGTGGCACACACCTTTAATCCCAGCACTCAGGAGACAGAGGCAGGCAGATAGCTGTGAGTTCGAGGCCAGCCTGGTCTACAAAGTGAGTCCAGGACAGCCAGGGATACACAGAGAAACCCTGTCTTGAACAACAAACAAACAAAGAAACAACGACAAAAAAAAGAGGGCCCAGGTTGTCTGAGGGAATGAAAGTACAGATGGCTGTGGCAGAGGCAGAGTGGAAACCTGGGAAGACGCACAGGGAACCAGAGGGTCTAGGAACAGGCTGAGGGCGGCAGCTTCTAGTCTGAAATAAATGGGAGCCACACTCAACCCGTTAGGAAGTCAGGTGCTTCTCTCCCATCTGTCTGCATGGTTGACATCTGACGGAGTCGCCTGAGTCACATCAAGCTCTGTGACAAATGATGGTAGGGAGAAATTCTTCAGTTCCTAAACAACACATGTGTAGCCCAGACTTGTTTCCCCCTCCCTTCTCCTCTAGAAAGCAGTATTATTTTAGCTACATGGGATGCAGAAGATTGTGTGCAGCTAAGGCTCTCCCTAGGCATCCTGGGATTTGTCCTTCTGTCCTTTGCTTTCTACTAGTCACCCCATTTCTTCTGCTGTCCTGCCTTCTTCCACTCCCTCTCATTTATCATCTATCTATCTATCTATCTATCTATCACTATCTTCTCTCTGTCTCCCCCCCCCCGTGTGTGTGTGTGTGTGTACATGTGTGTGTGTACATGTGTGTGTGTACATGTGTCTGTGTACATGTGTGTAGGTATCTCTCACAGGTCTCTATTATCACCAGGTCTCTCTCCAGGAAAGTCCATGATGCCCACCAAATAGTCTAGTCTGGCAAGCCAATGAGCTTTGAGTATCTGTGTGACTCTACCTCCCCAGTGCTATGATTGCAAGTGCACCCCACCCCCACCAGGCCTTTTTAAGCTGGTTATGGGCATCGAACTTGAATCCTTACGTTTGCAAAACAAACAGGCCACCAACTGAGCCAACACCCCAGTCTTCTTAGTCTTATTTTAAAACAGAGCTTCAGTCTGTAGCCTGGACCATGGCAGTCCTCCTGCATCGGCCTCCTGATCCTGGGATTCCGGAAGTGAGTCATCACACCCAGCTGCGGGTGTATGCCTGGGGTTTAGGACATAGGAGCTAGCGTAAGGACAGTGTGCAAGACCCCAAGCCTTTTGTCCTGCCCCACTGACCAGTCAGTTACCCACAAACCATCACATGAAGCCAAGTAGATAAGAGACCTTACCAGTTAAGCAAGTTCAGCAGAAATGTATAGGAAGGAGGGTGACAGGCCAATTTCTCCCTCTCCCATGTGGTGCTGGGAAGGAGAACCTTCCTGTGTTTCCTAACAGGAGCACAGGTGGACCACTTTCTTCTGCTAATGGGCTTATTATTACCAAGCACACACAGGCCTTCTAAATACATTCATTCCAGTCCTGGGGGAAAGAACAAAACACAATAAAACAAACAATCAAACTAAAAAAAAAAAAAAAAAAAACCTCACGGAAGGAAAGATTTCTTCAATGCACAAAGAGTTATGACCTCGCTCCTGAAGTCAGTGGGTCCCCATTGACCGCGTGGAATTGCATTTGATTTCTATTCTGCCCTGCTCCTACTTCAATCAGAACAATCGCTGTAATGGTCTTTAATGACTAATTTCTTTTTCATGACACAAAAGACTCAGGATCGCATTGAATTCTTTCATTTCAGCAACAGGAAGCTGTCACGACTGTTCCCTGCATCCATAGCCCGTCCAACTGAAAATGTTTCCTAAACGCTACTTATGATGATGAATAAGAGACACCGAGTGAGGCTTCTTGGCTGTTTATTCTCTCCACTGTCAGTTTCTCTGCAGAGCACTGCCCCTCAGTTAGCTTTCAAACCAGGTCAAGGGGTCCTAACTCATCTCTGTTGTCTGTGCTTGCTGCCCTCCTCGCGCAGCGAGGGGGCCAAGCTCCTTAGACTCTAGTGGGTGGAGTCCTCTCCTGGAAAACCTACTGTTGGCTACCTGAGGCACAGTAAACTCGAGATGAGTTTAAAGAATGGTTCCTCCCACTCTGTGGCTGGCAGGAGGATTACCATCCAAATTCCCACTGGAGCAGGCAGGTAACTGAGAAGTGACGAGAGTGTGGACGAGACAGAGCGGGGGACTCTGCGGGAGAAGGTTGAAGTCGACTTCTCGGGACAGCCATGCTTGCATTTGGTCTATGAAGGCGCAGACTCCCTTTTCTCTGCGGAATTCCCACGACACCTGATCTGGAAACCCCAGATCTTTAAGGAGTGTCACATAGCCCTCAAGGAAGATTACAGGCTCGACCCTTTCCTGATAAGGAACTTCTTTAATAAGCACAGGGAATTCCTGGCAGTACCCCACTCTATGCTGAGATTCTAGCCTCCAGCAAACGACCTTTAATTGCACCTAGAAGTTATCCCCTCACCCGTAGGATAATTAAATTCTTGCTTTTTCCTTCTTGATATAGGACCCTGGGTTACTGAATGCGGTATGTATGTGGGTTTAGTATCCTGGTACCCTTAGCCCTAGCGAATCAGGTACATTCACCCACAAACCCCTCCCCGTTGCCCAAGGTTTATAAAGAAAGGCTGGATGGCCTGCTGGGGGGCTCTAGTGTTCACCATTCCTCCATTTATTCTTGGGGGAAACTGCCACTGGACGCCTGGTGGTCAGGCAGCAATGGTGGAACTGCCGCTGCTGGATCCTGCTCCATCACTGCCGCCATGTCACTGCTGACCCCCCAGGGAAGCACCGCCACAGGGCCTGCGTGTCTCACTGGACCTGCCTGCCAGCAGGTTTCAGACATCAGACTGCAGCAGCTCAGGCAAGGAGCTGTGACACTTTCGGTACCATCACGGGCTTACGGAGCTCCCACGTCTTCCACTGCCTTCTGAGACCTGCGGTGTCATTTTTAAAGAGCTGAACTGTAATACTGCAGTGAAAACTTGTTTTCCTCCTCTCTGGAGAGGCCAGGAGCCTGGCTCAGTGTCCAAGCCACAAGCCTCACCCTGAGCACTCTTTGCTGCCCCTGACCAAAAACAGGTCCTTGGGACCTTTGACCTCCAGGTCCCTCCATTCTCATCTAGAGGCTAGCAGTGCCTGGATGGAGCAGCAGGACATGGGACCCAGGACACCTGCCGGGTACGGAATGACAAGAGAGTGGAGGGCGGGTTCATTCATGGCTGTCTAAGCTAGTGCTGCCACTAATTCAGGCTCACTGGGGAAGCCCTGCGATTCCAGCACTAGAGAAACAGGAGCGGGGAGAGTACAAGTTTAATTAAGGCCAACCTGAGCTATTGCGAGATCCAGAAAGAAAGAAAGAAAGAAAGAAAGAAAGAAAGAAAGAAAGAAGCAAGCCGGGCATGGTGGCACATGCCTTTCATCCCAGGAAGGCAGAGGCAGGCAGATCTCTGTGAGTTCGAGGCCAGCCTGATCTACAAAGCGAGTCCAAGACAGTCAAGGCTACATAGAGAACTCCGTTAAAAAAAAAAAAATAACAAAACAAAACAAAGAAAAGAAAGAAAGAAAAAAGAAGAAAAATGAAAGAAGAGAAAGAAAGATGGGGGTGGGGTGTGGAGAGAGAGAGAGAGAGAAATGAAAGGAAGAAAATGTTTCAACATGACATTTACATCCATGTATATAGTGTACATTGATCATATCCACCCTCCATCACCTCCTTACACCCCCCTTCCCTCTCCCACTGGTCTGTTTCCTAAACACTCCCCCTTATATGTCTATGTCCTTTTTCTTTTGATCTGGATTCCTCACGCGAGAGGAGAATATACATTCGTCTTAGAATATGGCCTATTTTGCTTAACACAATGATTCCAAGCTCCATCTATGTTCCTGTAAACAACATAATTTTATTCTCGTTTATGTCTGAATAAGATTCCATCAGTACATATTTTCTTTATCCATTTATCCAGTGTCAGCTGGCTTTGTAGTTCAGCTGGTGTATTACTGAAAAAAAAAAAAACCATGCCTGTGCTCACTTGGACTTTATCAGGCACATACCAGATGAAGGCTCTGTTCTTTTAGTGACATATATCTCCACCAGCCTCCCTTGGCATTGCACTCACCAAGATCTCACTGTGTTTGTGACTTTCATCTTCCTGGATAGGAGTCCCAGAAATAGTAGAATTTCACCACTGATGCCAGTGGTAGGAAAAGCTCACTGCCGTAGACCGGAGACATGAGAACAGAAGCACCCACCCTGCCCCAAGACAGGGTAGATACATCCACTTTTAAAAACGTACAAGAGCTAACCATGGTGGCACAAGCTTTTAACCCCAGCACTCAGGAGCAGAGGCAGGTGGATCTCTGTGAGTTCCAGGCCAGCCAGCACAGCATAGTGAGTTCCTTTCTCAAAAGCATCAACAAAGCAACAAAACAAAAATGTACAACAGTGTTTGCAGCCGTGTTATCCCCAAAAGCCCAAACTAGAAATAAATAGCCCTTGTTTGAATTGCTAGCTCCCCTAATTACCACCCAACCCAACCCCCACTGGCCAAACAGCAATGAGAACTGACTCTCCAGACCAATTCTATAGCGTCTCTGATTGAGTAGGGTGAATTGGGGCATTTACTGAGAGCCCCAAGTTTGCTTCACACTACCATTGTAGTGTAAGGGCATGCCTTGGTTAGGGTTGGGTAAGAGTATGGAGGAGGAGATGCTCAAGAGATGGCTTGGCACTTCAGGGCACCTGCTGCTCTTCCAGAGGCCCAGTTTGGTTTCTAGCACCTATATGGCAGCTCATAAATGAGTACATCTCCAGTTCAAGGGATGAGGCACTCTCTTCTGGCTTTCACAGGCGCCAGGCATGCATGTGGCGGACAGATATATATACAGGCAGAACACCTATACATATGAAATAAAATTTATTTCTTTTTAATTATTAAGAAGGCTATAATATAGGAGCTGGAGAGATGTTTCAGTGGTTAAGAGCATTTGCTTTTCTTCCAGAGAATAAGAGTTAAATTAGTACACACGCACGCATGCACACACACACACACACACACGCACACACACACACACACACACATGCACGCATGCACAAGGCACCCACATCTTTAAAAAGAACAGTAAAGTAATATATAATAAATATACAAGTGCTGATAGCCTCAACAAAACAAGGCTAGTGGTTTAAAAAGAATAGTGATACAATTTATTGCTTGGGCTGGATAATAAAGTGGTTTTGTTAGCAGCTGTGCAAGGCAAGTGCCCTTCAGGGCTGACTCCTGCAATATTAGCCCAGCTTTAAAGTGTCTTGTCCAATATCTTTCCGAGGAAGCAGAAGTTAGCTATTTGCAAGGTCCTGGCTTTGATCCTCATTAGCAGATATATACAAATCTGTATGCACCTGTGTGTGTATGTTAATATGTGTGTATGTGTGTGTGTATGTCTGTGTGTGCTTATGTGTATATGTGTGTTTATGGTGTATGTGTGTTTAATTGTATGTATGTGTGTGTGTGTGTTTGTGTGTATGTGTGTGTGTGTTTATGTGCGTGTTTGTGTGTGTGTTTTCAAAGGCCTCATGCATGCTAAGGGTAGGGCTCTGCCATCAAACCATGTCCCCAGCAAAAAGGCCAGGTTTCAGCAAGGTAAAATAAGCATAAAATGTGCATCTGTCAAATACTCTGTATAGTTCAGTAATAAGGAAACAGTAAGATGTTACAACCAGTTCAAAGATCCACTTAAAGAGCCAAGACTCAAATAATTCTTAAGAGAATTTTCAAGTGGTTTAAAAACAGATTTATCTTCAAAATGATTCTATTATCTATCTATATAGCTACCTACCTACCTAGGCAAGAATCTCTTACTAGTTTTCTATAATTAACAGAATCATTAACAATTTAAAAAATAAAACGAAAGAAGTAATAATGGTAAAAATGATTTTTCTTCTATTAAATAGGGAAATGGTTTACTTTATGGGAGGATGAATAAAGTGAAAATTAATGATCAATGTTCTTTCAGAGTGTTAAAAAACAAGTTCAGAGCTAGCTAGGTGTGGTGGTTCCTTCATGTAATCCTGTGAGATCAAGGATTCAAAGCCAGCCTGCCTCATACCCTGGCTTCCAACATAGCCTGGCCCGCAGAATGAGACCCTGTCGCAAAAGACAAAACAAGAAGTCAATAACAAATGTAGCAAAACAAGTTCAGACAATGAGAGGCAGGACCAACTTGGATGGGGGGACTAGTGAGAATTCCATCATTCGAAGTCTGCTTCTATATTTTCTGAGTACATAGGCATACACACATTCATAAATTAACACAGGTTGTGCGGAAACATGCATGTAGGCCTCTTGTAGCCCAGCGATGCCACGAACACCTATAACTACAGTTCCAGGGGATCCAACACTGGCTTCTGACCTTCAGAGGCACCAGGCACTCACATGGTGCACATACATATTTGTAGGCAAAAGACTCATACACATAAAATAAAATAAATCAAAAATGTGATATCATTTCATTTATAATTACATTTAAGGTGCCCAACATACCTTGACATACCTATCTACGGCAATACAACTGCTACTGTGAACAAACCTCAGTTCTCTCATGCCATGTACTTGCCTTCCTTTGTGTGTGCATGGTCAAAGCACCTAGCTTGCAGCAGTCATTCAGTATACAATCTAATGCTTTTAATAATGGCCTTCATGTCATTTCCTTAACCCAATGTCCAGATTGATGCAGCCCATGTAATTGTATTTGTGTCTTGGACCAACATCTTCCCATTTCCTCCCCCTCCTCGCCCCGATCTTCACTTTTTGAACTTCTGCTTCTCTATTTGGGGGCCTTTATTGGGGGGGGGGTTAATAATACACCTGGAAGAAATCTAGAGAAGAACAGTATCCCAGGCTGACCAGAGTAGAAAATCTGAAAGCAGTACGAGGCGAGGCATGGCATGTTTGTACTTGGCTTCTGGTAGTCCCACCACCAACCGCTGGCCTAACACATGTGCCAACTGGAAGCTTTGGAGAAGCACCAGTCTTAGGGTTGTTGTTGTTGTGTTGTTCTTGATGAGGTGCACCCCTTCCCACAGCAAGAACAGCTGCAGGATGGATGTGGTCACCCAGAATCCACAGTAGTTTCTCGTGGCTGAGGGAAAGTCTACTGGAGCCCAGGCCAGTTGACTTGAGTGGTGATGGGAGCGAGGTCTCCCGAAGCAGAAATTGGAGCTTCCAAAGCAGCCATGGTTGCAATGTTCCCACAAGCTGGAGAGGAGTTTCTTGGGAGTGAGGTCAGGGTATTTAAGGCAGATGACCAGCTATTTGGCTAATAGCTGCCATTCAAAGCACAAGTAGAAGGTCTATCAGCAATCACTCAAGGGCCCAGCACCAACTCTGGAAAGTTTTCTCATTCATAAAGCAAACGAAAACATAAAAGGGTACGCAGAATAAAGAGCTAGGAAATTAACATTCTTAACAAAAATGAAGTGTGTTTAGTCCCTAGGCAAGCAGTACTGAGCAGGAGCTGGGTCTCTCTAACCCAGCACATGAAGACTGACTGAAGACTTCCCCACACTCGTTATTCATGAGCATGTTGAACTAACTCTTCCCCGTGGCCTCTGACATGTACCCTAAGGGTGAGGGCAACAGAGCTTTGACACATTCCTTGCATTTGTTTTTCTCCATAATGACTCACAGAAGTCTTTAAGGACAAGGAAGGACAGCAGGCCTGTCTGCATTCCTTACGTACTGGAGATTTGTGTCTAGGTGGGCTCTGTCACAATTCTTTCTTAATTTTTCATTTTTAAATTGTCATTAAAATATTATACCACTTCCCCTTCCCTTTCTGCCTTTGAACTCTTCTCATGTGCTCCCTCACTCCCTTTCCAATTGATGGCCTCTTTTTCTTTGATTATTATTTACACACACACACAATCTATCTATCTGTCTGTCTGTCTGTCTGTCTATCTATGTATCTACCTATCCATGTATCTACCTATTTATCTATAATCTATCTATCTTAGCATCTATCTATCTACGTTATCTGCCTGTCTATCTGTCTGTCTGTCTGTCTGTCTGTCTACCTACATATAACCTGCTAAGTCTGTTTAGTGTTGTTCATATATATATGATTTCAGGACTAAGCGTTTTGTATTGGATAACTAATTAGGGAGCTTGTCCCTAGAAGAGACTAATTATTCTTCTCTCAGCTGTCATGGCAGGTAGTTCTGTATGTAGGGGCAGGACTCTGTGACATTTCTCCTTCCAATAGAGCATGTCTATTGCTCTTACTCATTGGTCAGGTCTTTTTTAGGCAGCCATGTTGGTCAGTGTGGTGGGTGATGCTTCCCTGTCATTTCTAGGAGACACAAGCTCCCAGCAAATGTCCTGGTCCTCTTGCCACACCCTCTTCTGAGATGCTCCCTGAAATGTAAATGCTGATATTGTATAGTGAATGTATCTCTCAGAGCTGGGCACCCCATGGTCAATTATCTCTGCATTATGACCAGCAGTGATTTTTCTTTAATGGTCTCCATTTGTTGCAAGGAGAAGTTTCTTTGATGAGGAACAAGCTACACTTATCTGTAGATAAAAGGGAACATTTTAAAGTGCAGTCAGAAGTTATGCTGGCCTAGTAATGTGGCAGTGGTAGGCTCTCCTTTAAAGTCCATGACCTCACTAGTCCAGGGTCGTTGACTAAGTTTACAAGACCAGGCAAAATTTCCCTTCTGTTGAACAGGCCTTAAGCTCAATTAGACATCAGTTGGTTTCCACTCAGTACCACTATTGAAATGTGGTACGCACACACGATTACAATAGTATTCAGCTGTAAAGAAAAATGGAATAATGGAATTTACAGGTAAATGGGTAGGGCTAGAAGATGTTATAATGCTGAGGCGACCCAGACCCAGAACGTCAGAGGCTGCATAGTCTCCCTCGTCTGTGGCTTCCAGCTCCAGATCTTCAGGTGTGGGTACATAACCCTGAAGGAGCTGAAGAAACCAGCAAAGGAAAATGGCTGGTAGTAGAGAGGGGGGATCAGGAGAGAGGGGCTATGGAAAGTGGGAAAACTGGGAGGGGGACTTAGTTGGGATGGGAAAGGGAAGTCAATACAAAAGAGGGGTGGAGGAGGGACAGATAACACTAAGGATGTTTGATAAACCCTCAATGAATCATATTAATTTATATTTACCTAAAATTATATATATATGTATATGTGTGTGTGTGTGTGTGTGTGTGTGTGTATACACACATACATACACATGAGAAACTTTCATTTAAGTTGTTAGTCAGAGTAGTCTAAGTGACTTCCAAAACAATATAGGCTACTTCTGTTGCTCTTGGTTGCCTCCCGGAGGTCAAATGTATAGACATTTAAAGACTGAATAGACATATTTCTTCTATGAATGTATTGCATATATGTACACACACACACACACACACACACACACACACACACACACACGTGGATGAGGAACAGATGTGTGTTTACAAGAAAACTGCCGAACTGTCTTTTAAGGTGGCTGTGGCCCTGTTTGGTCCCCACCAGCTGTTCTGGTTGTCCCGCGTCCTCATCAACACTTACATTGTCAGACATTTTATTTTTGTTGCTCTAGTGAATGCATAGTGATGTCTTATTGTGCTTTCATTTGCATTTCCTGTGTACTAGTCATTTTGTGCTTATTTTCATATACCACAAGCAGTAGGAAGAAACTGGGTGATGGGTGGGGTCGTGTTTGGGGACCACATACAGAAGCCGAACTATAGTCATATTGCACAGTAGCCTGGCATCTGCCAAGCCACTTCTCCATTTTTCTTTTAAGACAATAATTTATTGTATGTACATTAGTGTTTTCCTGCATTTATCATATGTGCATCTGGTACCCATGAATATCAGAAAAGAGAACCAGAGTTACGGGTGATCTGTCATGTGGGTGCTGGGAACTGTAGGCATACGTTTAGCGTGTAATTCAACTGCTGATTTCTGAACCCCTCATATCTGGTTGCAGTCCTTGTTCTGAGAATCTCCTGTCTCAATGTGTGTAAACACTGCTCCCTAATTGCCCCCTGGTATGCTAATAGAGCAGCTTAACAGCCAATTGCTGAGCAAGGGAGAGAACAGGGCTGGACTTCCTGCCTGCAGTTGGAGGAGTTGTTAAAGGAGGAAGTGGGGGATTCAGCCATGGGAGGAGTCCAAGAAAGATTGGAAGAAGGAGGTAGAACATGAAAGCTATAATATTGCAAGTACCTGTGGCGTGTAAGCTGGAAGAAAGCCGAATTAGCATAGAAGGTTAGGAATAGAATAATAACTGCTCACTATTGTGTTGTGAGGCTTATTATTAAACAAATATAAAAGAGCCTAAATTATTTGTTGGATAGCCAGGTTAATAGAGGAAATGAAAGACAAGCACAGTTTTATAAAAAAATAAACAAACAAACAAACAAAAAAACAACAACAACAACAGGGAACTGAGCCTAGCTCCTCTGGAAGAACAGCCAGTGCTTTTAATTACTGAGCCACCTCTCCAGTGTCCCTTTTTGGATTGTAACACCACTTTTATGTGTGTAATAATTGAGTGAATTGAAGCACACATAGCTGCTTTATTATAAAATGCGTTTAAAATAGACTCATTAACATCAACAACAAGTTGAAGTGAATCTTGCCAATCCTCCAGGAGTAGCAAAGGCATGATGTTCAACTTCTATGAAGGCTCTGTAATAAAAGCGTGGTCTTCAGGTAACACATCAAGATATAACTTGTACTGTGTTTGGCTTTGAGGACAGGTGTATGCTGTCCTGGTTAGCTTCTGCTGTCAGCTTGACACAAGCCAGGATTGTTTGAGGGAGACTCAGTCAGGGGATTGCCTTGATCAGGATAGACTGTGGGCTTGTCAGTAGGGCGTTCTCCTGACTGATAATTGATGTAAAAGAACTGGACTGATGTAAACTGGACTGATGGGCCCGGGATGTATAAGAAAGGCAACTAAACACGAGCCTGGGAGCAAGCCAGCAAACAGCACTCCTTGGTGTGGTCTCTGCTTCTGTTCCTCTCTGTAGATTCCTTGCAGTTTTAAACGAGAATCCCAAATGTTCTATTTTTCACCAACAAAGACTCAGGAGCCAGATGCTGGGGTGAAAAACTACTAGCTCCGAGAGGCAGAGAAAGCACCCAGCTGACTTTCCTACTCAGCTCACGTCTTAATGGAAAAGACCTGAAAGGCTCACTAGCTCAGCTGACAGCCCAGGAAGAAAAGGCCAAAACAAGCAAACAAACAAACAACCCAAGGCCAAAGGCTTGCTAGCTCAAAGCCCAAAAAGCCAAAGGCCAAGGAGCTGAGAAGTTCAAGAGTTCAAGAGCTAAAAGCTAAAACTAAAAACTAAAGAGTTCCTTTTACTTTTACACACTGTCTTAAATACCCCTCAACTCAAAGTCCCTCCTACTCTTTAATCCTTGACAGCTGGTTTCTTGCTCTGCTTCTTGACCTAGGGTTAACTTTATTAAATCCTATGTACAGATAGCTCTTGGATTAAAGGTGAGTGATAGGGCTGGCTGAACAGAAAGTTCTTGGACCAAAGGTGTTAGCGTTCAACCACGCTAAACAAAAGACAGGTTCATACACTTCACAGTCTCTGGGATCAAAGCCAGGTTTGTTTGTTTTTTTTATACTTCACAATCTCAGAGATGCCAATGAGACCAAATTTCCCATTGCTACAGTTCCTGTCTTGACATCCATAAGTGGGGGGGGGGGGGACGACTGTAACTCAGGACAGCAAGATGATGCAGTTTATTACTGCAACAGAAAAACAAACTAGGGAATGTATGTATTCTACAATGTAGAAGTGGATTTTTTGTTGTTGTTGGTTTTTTTGGTTTTTCGAGACGGGGTCTCTCTGTGTTAGCCTTGGCTGTCCTGGAGTCACTTTGTAGACCAGGCTGGCCTCGAACTCACAGCGATCCGCCTGCCTCTGCCTCCCCTAGTGCTGGGATTACAGGCGTGCGCCACCACGCCCGGCTGTAGAAGTGAAATTTAATTTTGTTCTACAGCATCTAAAGACAGATTGTCTTCTTGCATGGTTATACTCAGGGTAGCAGGTTTGTGTTTATCTTTTCGTGTTTTGCTTCTTGATGGCACGGTAGGAAATAGAAAATACGGCCTCAGAATTCTCTTAGTAAACAACACATGGTGTTTGTGCCCAGGAAATTAGGAGTCAAATCAATATAATTATCCCAACATTTCTCCTCCCACTTCTCCTCAAATGAGCCCCAAGCTTGTGGCTCTCCCACTGAGCTGTACCCCTAACTCCTGCGTTACTTCTTCTTAACCGTCTCCCCGTAATTGCTTTATGGGCTCCCGAAGCTTTTGATAATAAGGATCGTGTAATTTGCAGGCCTGTTGAAGTTCAGTGTGGAACAAGTGAATAGCAGCGTTATGTTTTCCTACTCCTCGGCGTGTTAAACTTCAGTGCTTCTGATCAGCAGGCTTTCTGCCTTCGACGCTGTCTCGCGCGTCTTAGCAAATTACTCGAGGCAAGTGCCTCTGAGTCCGTCCTTCTGGACGTCCTCTGCATATCCAGCCCGAGTCCCAATTCGCCTTTCCCCAAGAGGAAGCGCTATCTAGACTATAAGGCACCTGTGTCCTTTTTTTTTTTTTTTTTTTTTTTTTTTTTTTTTTTTTTTTTTTTGCTCTTTTCTTTCTGAGTTTACTTTACAGGTTTCTTTTTCTCTTCTTCCCTTTGGCTTAGTCACGCTGAGGTAGGGTCTTACGTAGCTGAGGCTGGCCTTGAACTCCTGCTCCTCCTGCAGTACCCTCCTGAACGCTGGTATGTATAGTCCTGTGCCTCCATGCCCACCTTTCTTGAAGCTGCTTGTTATAGACCCACGCATGCTCTAGATAATTTTCCCTATGGTTTCCATAGGGTGTGGTGTGCCTATTGATTATATTTCCCTTTAACATATTCCATCTGCCCTCCTTCTTCCTGTAAATCAGGATTTAGATCTTAAGTCCTCTTCAGTTTCAAGTTTTAGCAAGCCTATTTCACAGGCATGGTGTGCCTCTCATCAGGAAGCCTGCTGTGTGTTTCTCTCTTCCTATTCCCTGGGCAGCTTTGGATGTTCAGTGCCCACACAATCTCCAAGGGCTGCAAGGTGTCAAAGTGTCCCCATATCCTCCTTCCTCCATTTGTAGAATCTTCATCCTTTCTACTCTTTGCTTTTTATTAGTGATTGTCTTCGTCAATTTCTATTGCTGTGCTGGAACAACATAGCCTAGGCAACTTACAAAAGGAAGCATCTAATTTGACTTACAATTTGAGTGTATTAGAGTCCGTAATGATGGAGTGAAGGAACAGCTGAGAGTTCACATCTTCATCCACAGGAGAGAGAGAGAGAGAGAGAGAGAGAGAGGGAGAGAGAGAGAGAGAGAGAGAGAGAGAGAGAGAGAGAGAGAGAGAAAGGGGAGAACTGGGACTCTCAGGAGTCTTTTATATGCTCAGTGCCCTCGTCCAGTGGCACACCTCCTCCAATAAGGCCACACCTCCTAATCCTTCCTAAACAGTTTCACCAAGTTGGGAACAAGCATTCAAATATATGACCCTATGGACCATTCTCTCTTAAACCAGCACAGTGACTAAACTCACATAGAAAAGATAAGGCGAGTCTTTTATTTATTAATTTTTAAGAAAAATGATTGATTTAGTGGTTTCTTTAAAATTAAATTACCAGGCATATTTTACCCTCATTCATGATAAAGTTATCTCAACTTTGGAACTCTTCAAGATAGCTCCAACTCATCAGAAGATATCTTTTCAAAGTCAGGAACTTACTTTGCAGCCTGTGCTGGCAAACTCGTGGCCATCCTCTTAGCCTCCTGAGTGTTGGATTCCAGATGTGAAGCACCACGCCCGGCTTTAGAATCTTTCCAACAAGAATATGGATGTAAAGAAAGCCAAGAGGTGGTGCACGCCTTTAATCCAAGCTCCCAGAAGACAGAGGCAGGAGGATCTCTGTGAGTTCAAAGCAAGCCTGGTCTACAGAGTGAGTTCCAGGAAAGCCAGAGCTACCCGGAGAAACCCTGTCTCGAAAAACAAACAAAAAGAAACAAACAAACAGACAAACAAAGAAAAGAAAAAAGAAAAAGGAGAAAGAGGATCAGGAAGATGATGTAAGGGGGGATTTGGGTGGCTTGCTTTTTACTAAAAGTCAAATTTTACTTCAAAATTGTTCATCTCCAAAGCACAGGTGAGAGGACTCACCAAAGACAGGCGGTGTCAGAACGTGGACTGCAAGAGGTGTCTGTTACTTTAGAAGAAATTGAGACTGGCAGGGCCACCCATCAACCTTGCTGTCAAATAACCACTGGTGGCCTTGAAGGGGAACTGCCTTCCATTCTGGATGATGCACAGCCCAGCCTCGGCAAGAAGTCAGCCTCTGGAGCATGGAAGTGTTTACGTCCTTGTCCTTAGCCCCTTCTTGCTGTTTCCCTCACTATACTGTTGAAAGAACTTAGAACAGAGAAGCTTTGCTTTGTTTAATAAACATTTTAGAAGCTTTGGGGGGGGGGTGGTTGAGTAAAGGGACCTGTAATTCCAATTGTTTACTTAATTGTTTTGTGTCATGTTATTTGTTTGTTTGTATGTCTGGGTCTGTGCAGGTGTGTGCACGGAGGAAGGCACTGGATCTCTCCAAGGTGGAGCTGCAGGCATTCCCCTGCCTTGTCCTATGGGATCTGAGCTCTAAACTCCAGTCCTCATGGTTACGCACTCTCAACAGCTAAGCCATCTCTCCAGCCCTCAATACATCACTTTATGCATGAAAACGGAGCATGATCATAAGCAACCGTGGAGTGGTTGCGTAGACCTCACAGATCCCATTTTTTTTTTTTGCCATATTCGCTTCACACCACTTTACCCTTTTAATATTTTATATTGAGGAAAGCATCTCACTGTGCAGCCCAAGCTGGCCTTGAACTTGCGATCCTCTGCGCCCTTGGTGCTTGGAGTTATACCCAGCTAAGAGGCTGAAGCAGATTCTTTTCCCTTCTGTGAGAGATTGGACTTGGAGCCCCACAAATGCCAGGTAAGCACCGTACCACAGAGCTGTATCCCCAAACCCTTCACAGTTATGTTATTTTAACAAACTGAGCATACAGTTTCTTTATTTCACTGTCAGTCTTCTTGCCTCCTTCGCTGCAGAGGCTGCCATCATTCAGATGTGGGTGGCTGTCTTTCTTCAACACAGTTTGTGCTTATGCCTTCTAGTTATTTATACGTGAAAACTGTTTAGAATTGTGTGTTTCCAATGTTTGCATGATTATCATACCACATGGAGTCTCCTCTACCACTCATTTTTTTTCAGTGAACATTTTGTTTGGGATCACTCTGTTGATAGACCACGTTTATTAGTGTCCGTTGGCAGGTACTCTATCCCTGGAACTTACCTTGCTTTATTTGCCCAATCCCTTCTTCTCAATGAACATACCTTCTTCTTCCTCTTCCTCCTCTTTCTCTTCTTCTTCTCCTTCTTCCTTCTTCTTCTTCTTCTTTTTCTTCTTCTTCTTCTTCTTCTTCTTCTTCTTCTTATTCTTATTCTTATTCTTATTCTTATTCTTATTCTTCTTCTTCTTCTTCTTCTTCTTCATGTATACAGTGTTCTGCGTGCATGTGTGCCTGCCTGCCAGAAGAGGGCACCCAATCTCATTATAGACGGTTATGAGCCACCATGTGGTTGCTGGGAATTGAACTCAGGACCTTTGAAGAATGGCCAGTGCTCTTAACCTCTGAGCCATCTCTCCAGCCCAACATGTATGTTTCTAGTCTTCCCTTTGATAGCCTAGTGCTTTCAATAACATCTTTAAATATACATCACAAAGAATTTCCCTAGAGATCAATGTGGGATCATAATTTATAGAGCACAGAACATTCCATGTCTGTAATTTGTTTGTTTTTGATACAAGGTTTCCTGTAGCCCGGGATAGCCCTCAATTCACTCCATACTCAAGTCTTCCTTTGAACTCCTGATTCTCCTGCTTCTATCTCCTTCCTGAGTGCTGAGAGTGCTGGAGAGTGCCCCAAGGCCAACGTGTCTTCAACTTTCCACTCATTCATTCATTCATTCATTCATTCATTTATTCATTCATGATGAATGCATTCATCAGCATTTATTGAAGACCCACTTGGGCCATGGTGGAAAGGTATGCATTGCATATGCGTGTCAATAAAGTTTCCAAGTACAAGCACAAAAGGGGGAAGAATGATTCCAGAGAACTAGAGGTGATGAAATATTTCTAGTTATTTTGTATGAGTGTTTTGTCTGCATATATATGTGTATATATATATATATTTTTTTCCTCCCCTGAGTTTCTCTGTGTAGTCTTGGCATTTGTGTGTGTGTGTGTGTGTGTGTGTGTGTGTGTGTGTCTGTCTGTCTGTCTGCTGTGTCTGTGTTTCTGTGTGCATGTATGGGTATATGTGAAAGTCAGATGACAATTTTAGAATCCATTCTCTTTCCACCTTCCCAGGAGTCCAATCAGAGGTTGGACTCAGGTTTCCAGGCAGTGCAGCAAGGGCCCTTACCTACTGCCCCGTTCCTTTAAATTCTAACAGGTGGTTATTGTTGGACCAAGCCAGGAAGTTGCTCCTTGGTTATGAGAAGACTTGGAGAGGAGAGGTCTGGGAACATGGTCAAGCAGGACAAGTGTCTGAAACAATTGTTTTTAATCATCCCCCTCCCTCTCCCACCAGATAATAATCAGTGAATCTTGAGGTTTAGCTGAGAGAGACAAGAGGAAATTGGTTACCCAAGTCTGACTGTCTCCTACTGTGCTGGTTGTCCGTCTCAGGCAGTGTGAAGTTATTTTAAGGAACTCTGCCAAGTTGCACAGATGCTGCCTAATTTGCCAGCTCCTAAATCTGGCTTTTTGGCTGGTTTTGCTCTTTATTCTAGCTCACGTGGGCACTCTTATCTTCAGCATTGTTTTTACTATTATGCACTATTTAACAAAAGAAATCATTCTTAAAAGGAGACCGTTTTCACTGTGCCACATTCAAGCAATAAAGATTTATCCATATGATACAGAATACCACTTCCTGTAGAAATCATATTTACTCGGTGCTCTGTTTGCTTTCTTGTTACAGTGATAAAGCACTGTCTAAGTGCATCTTGGGAAGGAAAGAATTTATTTCAGCTTACAATTGCAGTCCATCACTAGAGGAAGTAAGGACAGAGCTCAAGAGGGAGCAGAGGCAGGCACTGGGGGTGAACTCTGCATGCTGGATTGCTCTCTCCTGTTCATGCTCAACAAGCTTTCCCTCACAAGGGCTCAGGGGTGGCAGCACCCACATCAATCAAGGATCAAGATATGTAGCCCCAGAGTCCCAGTCACAGGTCGGCTTGATCTGAGCAATCCCTCCCTTGAGACTCCTCTTCTCAGGTGACTCTCAGGTTGTGTCAGGTTGACAATAAAAGTAGCCAGGACACTTGGGTAGGTGTAAAATTATGCCATCCCATTCAACAGCCTTGTTAGCATTTTTGTTGTTGTTTCTATGACAAAACAACTTGATGGAGCAAAAATCACTTTTTGAGGAACTGTGGTGTCTGTGGCAGCCAGGAAGCAGAGTCTGGGAGGAAGGGAGGGAGAGAGGGAGGGAGGAAGGGAGGGAGTAATGAGGAGGAGGAGGGGAGGCCAACAGAAGAATATCTCGGCAGGCTCCCTCTATTTCCCCCTTTTCCTTCTATCTAAGCTGAAGTTTATGGGATGGTGTCACCCACAGTCATGGTAGCTCTTTCTTCCTTAGGCAATTTAGCTGGAAGCTCCCTTGCAGACACACTAGACTAATCTAGGCACATCTCAAGCCAATCAAGTTGACAATCAAGATGAACCCTCACAAAGCCTTAAGGATAGAGTCCAGGGGAGGATGACCCAGTCACTATGATTCAACCACCAGGGTGGCCTAAGTGAGAGCATCTCACTGTCCCAGCTACTGGATTAATAGGCCAGACTTAAATTGCTGAACGCATGCCCAGGACTGATATTTATCACCAAATGCGCGCCAGAGCTTTGGCCCACTTGGCACACAGCCCGCATCCTCTGTGTTGCTCTCCTGGTTGGGCTACTAATTTGCATCCCACACATCAGTGACTCTAAATCGTGATGAGAATTCCGGCTGGCTCAAGAATGATTTATCCTGTCTCCACAGGGGTGACCAGCTCACTGGCAGGGCAGCAGCACTTTTGTATCTTTGCCAAAGTTCACAACCAGGGAGAGATAATTAAAGCCAGGCAAGAGGCGCTGGAGTCTTTGAAAGCATCCCATAATGTTACCTCCTGCTTAAGGATTTGGGGTGGAATTCAAAGGTCACCCTCTAAAGAGTCAGAGACCATCAAAACCAGCCACATTTAAAACACATCTACTCATAAAACTCCCCGAGAGACCTCTTATCATAATTCAAGAATCACCTGCCCATCTCTCTTCACATCCCCCCAATAAATTACTTTCGCCTCCTAGACAAAGATATTTATTCTCTGTCACCCTGCCAAGTCCTTACCTACATGCTGGGTCTGCATTAGTTAAAGAACACAGATGGGTATTAATTGCTGCTATCAGAGAGCTAGGCCTTCTTGGCTAAGGGGAAATTCGCTTCTTTATGGGTTTGGTCTTTCCTGGAATCTATAGTCAGGCATGATACACAGCTACGTTGAACTAAGATTCTAAACTGGGGAGGAAGAATCTTGGTCTCAGGCAAGCTTAATATTGCCTTAAAGCCATATGTTCTGTTTTCTGAGAAATCCTGTTCCTGGGAGACTAAGGCCAGAACAGTGAGGTCACTCAACCTGACAGATGAGGACGAAAGGTGGAGCTGTCACGGAGAACAAAAGAAGGGTGCGGTGTGCTACTCAGTATGGATGAATGAGAATTCCAGACAAAGAGGTACATATAAGTGGATGTGTCTGGGTGTGAGAGGGTATCCTGAGCAAATCTGGAGACAGCATCACTAACAAGTTACTTTCCTTTGCTGTCCGAGGGACAATGCACAGGCAAGTCGGAGCCATTTTAAGAGAGTGATAAAGGATGCATTTGTTTTATCTTTCTGTGTTGACCTAACTTTACATTTTCTGGTATATTCTGTTTTCAAGATGCAAGGTCAACCCCAGCTACTCCCTCTTCAGTGAACCAAACACTCAAGGGAACTTCGATATTCTGTCTTGGTTCAACAGGGCTTGGCATTGAGGTGTAAGGGGTCAGAGGGAGAGGCTCTTGGTAGACAGAGAGAACAGTGGAACTTTCTAGAAGGCATGTGGGAAATGGCTGAGAGAGGAGGTGATGGGTGGGCAGAAAGGAAGTAACCTTCAGCATGGGCAAGGAGTTTAACAATGGGAGGAGAGTCTGATGGATGCTGCCACTTGGGGATTCTCTGTGCCTGTTAGACTGCCCTTCTTTTACTGCAGGTACCTCATGTTGGCACAGGTTGGCCCTTACGTGTTGTAGAAGGAGATGCTCTCAGTGGGAAGATACAGTGAGTTGTGCTCAGATGCCCAGCTGCTCATCCTAGCCTTTGACTGCAGGGGTGCAATCTCAGCAGCTGGAGAACAGAGCGGCTCTGAACCAAGGTGCGCACTCTGCCAAGTCAACGGGCTCTGGATGCTAGAAAGGAGAAGATGGGAGAAACGGTTTTTTTTTCTTTCTTTTTCTTTTCTTTTTTCCTTTCCTTTATTTCCTCCGTTGAAATAAAAATACAAAAGGCTTCTAAGATCAGAGAGCTTTTCCTTAAAAAAAGAGGATTTCCTTCATGATCAGAGAGGCAGTAGCTGGTACATCATGTGTGTGTGTGTGTGTGTGTGTGTAAGCAAGAGGGAAAATGCAGATGTCATTCCTTAGGTATCACCTATAATTTTTGGAGACAGGATCTGGACCAGAACTTGCCAAGTAAGCCAGGCTGGGTGACCCTGGATTCCCAGGGACCCGTCTTTCCGCCTCTCCAACACTGAGACGACAAATGTATGCCACCACACCAACTCTTACGTATGTGCTGCAGCCCAGACTCACTCTGGTCTTTGTGCCTGCAAGACGAGCTCTTTTCAGACTGTCTTCCCTCACCTCAGCATGTCTATTTTCAAAAGACATTTGCAAACAGACGGTTTCCTATTGCAGGAAGAGGAACATTCTGGAATGACCTGTGGCAGCAGTACCCCTATTTAGATACAGAGCTGAGGAAGGGTCTATGCACCCCTTAGATCACCGTGGTGGAGTTCTGACTCCCAGGGCCTCTGATGATTATGGCAAAGCTTTGAATGGGGTCATCTGGGATATTCCCGGATGACAGAGCAGATCATATTGCTCCTTTAGAAGCCTGTACTGCCCTCCAGCCCTGGACCCTCCCCCTCCTCCTCCCCCACCCTCACCCCTTCCCCACCCCCTCACCCCAATTTTCACATCCTGGAGCTCCAGCAGACACTGGTAGATCTTCTTAGTCAACCCAAACAAGGACTGGATGGCCACAGAGCTCTTGTGCCGATCACACCTCAGGGCCACCTCTTGACAACTATTTTTATATTGAGCTTTCCCTCTCCAGAGAGATGCACCACAGACTCTCAAAGACTCACGTTCCGGCCCGACTGCCATCAGTCACAGACTGCTTGGATCGGAGAATGCTGTGGTGCCAGGACTAGAGATGTGGTGAGGTGGTCGTCTACAGCCTGCAGTTCCCAAGCAGGATGAACCAGCAGAATCACCTGGGGGGGAGGGGGGGGCGGCAGATTTTAAAATTACAGCACCGAAATCTCCTAGAGCTTGGACTGTCAACAAAAAGCTGACCTTCCTCTGATTGTCAATGCGGTTTAGAACTTTAGGCAGGCAATGACTGTGGAGTCCATATGTCAAGCAGAGTCCCGGAAGCTGAAGTAGGAAAGGGTATAGGTAACCTGGAGACGCAGCTTCATGGGAGTCACAGCCACTAGAAGGGCAGGGGGCAGGGGGCGGGGGGCAGGGGGCAGGGGGCAGGGGGCAGGGGGCGGGGGCCAGGGGCCAGGGGGCAGGGGGCAGGGGGCAGGGGGCAGGGGGCAGGGGGCAGGGGGCAGGGGCCAGGGGGCAGGGGGCAGGGGGCAGGGGGCAGGGAGCAGGGGGCAGGGGCCAGGGGGCAGGGGGCATAGAGCAGGGGGCAGGGGGCAGGGGCCAGGGGGCAGGGGGCAGGGGGCAGGGAGCAGGGGGCAGGGGCCAGGGGGCAGGGGGCATAGAGCAGGGGGCAGGGGGCAGGGAGCAGGGAGCAGGGGGCAGGGGCCAGGGGGCAGGGGGCAGGGGGCAGGGGGCAGGGAGCAGGGGGCAGGGGGCAGGGGGCATGGGGCAGGGGCCAGGGGGCAGGGGCCAGGGGGCAGGGGTCAGGGAGCAGGGGGCAGGGGGCAGGGGGCAGGGGCAGGGGCCAGGGGGCAGGGGCCAGGGGGCAGGGGCCAGGGGGCAGGGGGCAGGGGCAGGGGGCAGGGGCCAGGGGGCAGGGGGCATAGAGCAGGGGGCAGGGGGCAGGGAGCAGGGGGCAGGGGGCAGGGAGCAGGGGGCAGGGGGCAGGGGGCGGGGGCCAGGGGGCAGGGGCCAGGGGCCAGGGGCCAGGGGGCAGGGGGCAAGGGCAGGGGGCAGGGTCCAGGGGGAGGGGGCAGGGAGCAGGGAGCAGGGGGCAGGGGGCAGGGGCCAGGGGGCAGGGGCCAGGGGGCAGGAGGCAGGGGCCAGGGGGCAGGGGGCAGGGGCCAGGGGCCAGGGGCCAGGGGGCAGGGGCCAGGGGCAGGGGGCAGGGGCCAGGGGCAGGGGGCAGGGAGCAGGGGGCAGGGGGCAGGGAGCAGGGGGCAGGGGGCAGGGAGCAGGGGGGAGGGGCAGGGGGCAGGGGGCATGGAGCAGGGGTCAGGGGCCAGGGGGCAAAGTGAGGTTACTGCTATCCTGTAACTGCTGTTCTATTATCTTTGTTCTTATGGGGGCCCTTGGTTTCGGTAGAACATTAGTAATGGGAGCTTACTTGGGGTCTTCCAGAGCACACCTGTGAGAGGTGGGTGATGGAAACACAGCTTTTCCTCCTCAGCTTCTTGGTCTGTTTTTCCTAGTGATCATAATAAGCCTTATGTTCCAAGAGTATATCATTGGTGGGTACGTGCCACATCTAGTTTCATAAGAATGTATCATCATTTTTTCCCCCTAACCATTTCTATTACTTAGCCAGGTAGGATCAAATATGCAGGCAGGGTTGTTTGATTTTGTTTGTTTTTAAAAGGGAGCAATGAGTTTCCCAAGGCAGTGGTGTTGGAGGTGGTGGCTGTAACAGTGATCATCTCAGAGATGTTGGTGGTAGCCATGGGCAGGAATAGCATCTGTCATCTAGGTGAGCACCTGAATAGCAGGGAATGCCTGGGGCTGGTTTGTCATTGATCTTATCCCTTGACAGGTGAGTGAGTCAGCTACTTTCAAAAGGCTAAGAACAGAGTGAGCATGTATAAATCAAGGTTTTATAAATTAGATATTTCCATTTAACTCACACTGTAATTTCAGAGGCATTAAATCTTTATTCAGAATGACCTTTCATTGTCAGAGATGGACTATTTTAGCCTTCAGTTAGCACTGCCCTGCTGCGTCTGGAACACACGGTTATTTTGTAAAAGAACTTCTAAGGATTACTGGAATTTATACTTAAGTAATCATTTCATAAAAAGTAATTGCTGTGCCTTAAAATGCATTAGATAGTCCTATTTCTCATCAGATGAAACTTTCTTTCACTGGACATTGCAGGAGAAATATGCTAGACCATCCTCAGGCTACAGAGCTTAGGAGGGGGAAAAAGAAGAAAGGCAGAAAGAGACCAGTTATCTCTCTATTCCATTTTTCTTTGGTATGCCAGCAGATCATTCAGTTAGGAGATGAAAATAAATAATAAAGTACAATAATGATGTCCTAGACATTAAAGTGACTAAACCAGCATTTTCTTCCTACATGAAAAAAAAAATTTCTCTCTGGAACTTAAAGTTCTTGGGGGGGGGGATGGGCTCATAAACATATTTAAAGATAAATTATATCATAAATTTTAATGTAAATTCAATAAGATAAATTGACACAATAAGCCTATGCATGACTCACTCCAACAGCTAACATTATTTTATTTTTCCTGTGTCCTTTTGCTGGGACAAGGTTTCATGTAGTCCAGGCTGGTCTCAAACTTACTATGTAGTCGAGGATGGCCTTGAACCTGGGATTCTCCTGCCTCTGCCTCCTGGGTAGTGATGGGATTGCAGTCAGGTGCCACCACACATCGTTGTGATGCGATGACTTGACCCCACGACTTCACGTGCGCTCAATAAAGCACTGTACTAACTGACCCACATCCCCACCTGTAATTTTTTTAGTCTTTCCTGCTATTGATGTCATCTTTTTTTGGTTGTTATTGAGCAATATATGCCCATTGCTTTCTGGTGTCCACCATAGCCTCCTGTGGGCTCCCTGTTTCCAATTCACAAAAGAAGAAACTAAGGTCCAAGAGGTTTTCATCCAACAATGAGTCCCAGCCTTAAGACCCAGATCTGGTCCCTCTTTTGTCGCCTCACTTGCTCACAGTCACGCATGACTATTTAGAGAGCATCTGAATCACAGACATGCAGAGTTATCCGGGGAGCGTCTGGATTCTCTGCCTTTCTCACTTAACATAATAACATTTTCCCTGCTCACTCACAACCTTCTTAGTTAAGTGTTATCCTGTCACTCTGGGCTCTGACCCCACGCTGTGACACGCTGCCCCCTAGTGGGCCTCTGCTCATTTTGCCCGTTTCCATCCCCCAGGAAGAAAAGGCATTATTTTTCTATTGCACAATTACTTGTTGTGACTATTTTATCTTAAACATTTAAAATCACAAAGACCACGATTATTTCTAAGAGGACAACCGGAGAGCCCTGGAGAGGCTCTGAGCACACTCCGAGGACACGAACACATTGTCCTGGCATTGACTTCAACGTGGCTTCACTGTTCTCTGCAGCTAAAAGTGTGTTTCCAGCATCTCTCCCCAAAATCACATTTACAGGCTCGTGACACGTTGGGTCATAGTAGGACAGCTCTGAGATACTTAGCGGATTCTCCCTGGCTCACTAAAGGGATTGGAGATATATTTAAGACAAGATATTCAACTAGATTTGAATTTGTTTTCCTCTGAGCTCCCCTTACTCCCTCTGCCTTAAGTAATTTTCTAATGAATCTCTTTCACTTTGGTACTGTTAAAAATCACCACAGTATTAGAATGCATAATTGAATAGCCTTGGTTTAATTAGGAAAGACTTGGGTTAATATTGGACTGGACTGCAGAAAGCAACAGGGATAGGGTTTTGTTTTGGGGTTTTTTTTTTTTTATATAAAGTGAATTAGGCCATTATTTCAGCTATTGTTCATCAAAAGAAGGAGAAGAAGAAGAAGCCCCGGGCAAAATTGCTGATGCTATCAAACGGAAAAGCGCTGACTGGTGAGTTATAATCGCTTTGTGCGCAGCCAGTGGGCCATGCTGAGGAGGGACAGGAAAACCTGGGGGGTTCATCTTTATTAGAGAGCTAGTGTTTAAAAATCAGGAATCCTTGTATGTGCAGAGAACAACCGCCATGATAAAGGACGAGCGGCAAAGACAGACTAGCACGTAATCTTCCGTAAAGGCAGAGTGATGCGAGGCTTCCGAAGGACGCGGCGTCTCTTCCTGTCCTACCTTAAGACTGTTTACTTCTCCTGTGCTTGGATTTCAGGAGATGGGGGGGAAAGGGTCAAACCTCACAGAGAGCAATTTTTAAGACAAACAGTCTTCTAGCAGCTTGTGAATACGTGACACTGAGAGTGGAACGGTGCCCCGAGAAAAGTGAAATCCACTAGGTGTGAATCCCAGGCTGTACATTAGTTCACAGACAGCTGTCACAACAGTCCAGCGCATCACGTATGGGCCCAGCTAATGAGCTTTGCTAATCGTAGACCAAGCGTCAAACTGGGAGGCTTTCAGTGTGCTTGTGTGTGGACATGTGTGCAGGGTGTGTGTGTGTGTGTGTGTGTGTGTGTGTGTGTGTGTGTGTGTGTAGAGGTCAGACATTGACCTCAAATGTCTTCCTCAATTGCTTTTCCACCTCGTTTTTTGAGACAGGTCTCTCGCTGAACCTGAAGTTCACACATTTGGCTAGACTGGCTGGCCAGCATGGCCCAAGGATCCTCCTGGCTCTATCTATCCAGCACTAGGAAAAATTTGGGTGGGGTGGCATGCATCAGTAACCCCAGGGGGCTGAGCTCAGGTCCTCACGTTTGCTCAGGAAGCACTTTAATGGCTGAGCTGTCTCCCCAACCCTCTGAGGGTTGCAATGGTTTCCACAGGCCTCTCTGCCGGTTGTCCATTCTGAACTGATACAGTGGCTAATAGTCTAGGCAGGACTTTCCTATTTGAATTGAGGGTAAGCCTCTCTCTCTCTTCCTCCCTCCCTCCCTTCTCTCCTTGCTTGTGCCAATGTCCTATGCTTTGTAGGATGCTTAGCAGCATCCCTGACCTCTAAGGACTAGGTGATAGTAGCAAATAATTTCTACCTTCCTGTCTGTAGGTATTAACAATGAAAACAAACCACCTGTGTATATGGCATGGCTGCTCATTTCCAAAGCAGGGTAGAGTTGGCTCTTTTCAAAGATCTCTCTCTTCCTCTGTCTCTCTCTGTCTCTCCCCGACTCTGTTTCTATCTCTGACTCTGTTTCTGTTTCTGTCTCTGTCTATTTCTCTCTTTCTCTCTGTTTCTCTCCCTCCCTACCCCCCCCTCTCGTGTGTGTGTGTGTGTGTGTGTGTGTGTGTGTGTGTGTGTGATTTCTTGAGACCTAGCCTCACTACATAGTCCTTACTGGCTAGAACTCACTATCTAGACCAGACTGGCCTCAAACTCATAGAGATCCACCTGCATCTGCCTCCTGAGTGCTGGGATTAAAGATGTGCACTACCACACACATCTGGAGATGCACATACATACACATACATTCACACACAGATAGAGACAAACATGCATACATGCATGTACACATATGTATCTGTGTGTGTGTCACGTGAGTGTGTGAAGGAGGGTCTGTGTTCCTTTCCTTTGAGCCCGAGTACACCTTTTAAAACAGCTCCCCTATTATATGGCAGTGGATGTGACATCATGTCACCAAAGTTAGGTTATAGAAAGCAATACAGACTCTATGCTTCTACCAATTTCCTATTTCTGAGTGATTATCCTCAGACCCCATTTGCTACATTGTGAGGAAGCCCACTATCGGGATGTTTATGTGTGGGTACTGTGGCTTACAATTCTGATTATGGGGGGTCCCTCCACACTCAGCACCAACCTCCAAACCTATGAAAAAAATCCTTATCAGATGGTTTCAACTCCAGTTTTTATGTGTCTACCTAAAGATGCAGGCATGGTGGAGCAGAGACACCCTGACCCTGTATGACCCCCAGATACACAGAAACCATAAGAAAAAACTGTGTATGTATGCATGCATATACGTGTGTGTGCATATACATGCATGTGCATGTTCCTATGTACATGCATTCCTTCATGTTTATGGGGTGTGTGCACATGTGCCTGTGTGTGTATGAGGAGGCTAGAGGTTAACATCAGGTATCAGCCACAGGCACTTTTGGTCTTTTTTTTTTTTTTTAAGGTTTTTTGAGACAGGGTTTCTCTGTGTAACAGTCCTGGCTATCCTGGATTCACTTTTGTAGGCCAGGCTGGCCTTGAACGCACAGTGATCCACCTGGCTCTGCCTCCCAAAAGCTGAGATTAAAAGCATGCACCACCAAAGCCGGCTTGATCTTATTTTTTGAGACAAGGTCTCTGACAGAGCCTGGAGCTTATGGTTTGGGCGGGACTGGCTGACCACTGAGCTCAGAGGCTTTTCCTAGCCCCCTTCCTTGCCCCCTCCAGCACTGTGCCCTGCTATCTATGTGAATGCTAGGATTCCAAACACAGGACCTCATACGTATGCAACAATAGCCTTACAGACTGAGCCATCTCCTCAGTCCTGAGAGAGCCGGGCGTGGTGACGCATGCCCATCATCTTAGCATTTGTCGGGAAGAGAGACAGGGACCATGAATTCCAGGCCAGTCTGGGCAACCTTGTCTCAAAATAAATAAACAAATAAAAAGTACTTTAAGTCATTAAGTTTGGGTGGTGATTTGTTCCACGGTAATAAATAATAACATTTAGATGAAATCATCTATTTATATATTTTTTTTTAATTTAAGGAAATCCTGGTGTTGACTGGAATTAGTCCACAATATTGCTGCCACCCCACCTTCCCCACCACGCACAGGCATCCTGTGAGGATAGAAAATCCCAACCCTCCAGAGGTATGTTAGAAACCAGACAAAATTATCAAACCCACTGTCCCATCACCTAAGTCTCTTCTTCTTCTGCCATGTCACCATCTTTATCACTTGCTCCCACAAACAGCGCGCTTATTGATTTATGATGTGGCTAGCACTGTCAAACTGAATCAATTAACATTTCCGGGCCATTTTCGTTCCCACCAGCAAACCACTTTCAGCTGCCAGAGGCACATGAACTGAAGGCCATGGGTTTAGTTCTATTTTTCAAGCCACATGGGCACAACCACCCACTACAAACAAGAGAACTGTAAAGGTCAGACTGTAATCTAAAAGCCATCTCCAGGATAATTGCAAACTCTGCACAATGATGTCCCCTGCAATTAAATGACTTTAACAGTTCTAGAACAAGATAAATGAGTTAACTTACTTTCTTTCTTTCTTTCTTTCTTTCTTTTTAAACAGCATATCAGCTAAGGAAGATCTGTGGGTACAAACAACAGAAATCCAGCCAACAGTATAGAGATCAGTATTGCTGACTTCTTGGAGCTTTGTCTACGTCAGGGCCAGCATTTCTGTTCCTGTCTTTCAGTGTTTCTGTTCCTGTCGTTCCTTGTCCTCGTGGCTTTTAAGTCCATCACTCTGCAACCCTTGGCACTGTACTCTAGTCAAGACAGGTGGAAGACTAAATAAAAATGGATGATTGAAGCCAGGCATGGTGGCGCACACCTTTAATCCCAGCACTCAGGGAGGCAGAGGCAGGCGGATCACTGTGAGTTCAAGGCCAGCCTGGTCTATAAAGAGCATCCAGGACATCCAAGGCTACACAGAGAAACCCTGACCAGAAAAACCATAATAATTGATAACTAATAAAATGGGTGATGGGAAGATTTCTCGTTGCTCATTGCTTGGAGCTCTGTGGTCAGCTGAGGAAGCACAGGAAGCTCAGCCTGTTGATTCATGCCTACAGTTTTCATGTTTGGGAAACTGAGGCAGGAGTATCATGGAACATTAACAACCAGCCCTGAACACATAGAGTTCCAGGCCAGTCTGACTGCAGAGTGAGCAAAGCACTTTTTTCAAAAGTGTGTGTGTGTGTGTGTGTATGGGTGTGTGTGTATTATGTGGGTGTTTTATAATCATCGTACTCAGACTCTATCAAAAGTGTGTGTGTGTATAGGTGTGTGAGTATGCGTGTATATATGTGTGTGTGTATGGGTGTGTGCAATGACTGTGTGTGTGTGTGTGTACAGGTATGTGTCTGTGTGTCTGTGTGTTTATGTGTATGAGTGTGTGAGTGTGTATGTGTGTGTGTGTGTGTGTGTTATCTAGCACCTGTTATCTTAAGTATATCACACACTGTCATGCAGCACATCAGTATTTCTGAGTTCGCTAACTACTACTTGTGATGTACCAGGCAGATTATCTTAGTAACTTAATAACTTGTATATAATTTATGACTTAATAACTCTCTGTACCCTCATTTTATCAGCTGGGAAATGGGAATAGAAAAGGTATCTATTGGGCCAGTAGGATGGCTGAGCAGGTAAAGGAGCTTGCTGTGTAAGACTGATGACCTGAGTTCACTCTAGGATCCTGTAAGGAAAGAACTGCCTCCGCATGTGTCGTGCTATGCACCCACGTGTGTGTGTGTGTGTGTGTATGTGTGTGTGTTCCCCATTATATGCACACACAATAAATAAAAAATTAAAAAGAACATTTATTTAATATAATTGGAGTGCAGCTTAAGTGAATTAATGCTTAGCATATTTTAAGTCCTATACAAATGCTAGCTTTGAAAATTAATATTGCAGGCTAGAAAGATGGCTCAGCAGTTCAGAGTACTGGCTGTTCTTCCAAGGACCCAGGTTCAGTTCCCAGCACCCACACAGTGGCTCACATTCATCTGCAACTTTAGTAACAAGGGATCCAACACTCTCTTCTAGCACCCTTGGGCACCACCCACACGCATGGTACATAGACATATATGGAGGAAATATACCCATATTTGCATAAAAATAAAATTTAAAAAAGAAAATTAATATTTCAGGGTTGGCAAATTAGGCCAGCAGGTAAGGTGCTTACCACCAATCCTATATGAGTTGGAGCCTTGGGATCCATATGGTGAAAGGAGAACTAACTGTCTTAAATTGTCCTTTCATCTCCACATACATGCCATGGAATATGCGCATGTGCATGCACACACAAATACATGTTAAAAATTCAGTTAATATTGTATGCCCAAGTACACAAAAGCCAAGTAGATATTGGAAAAATGAGCCCAGAGACCGTGTAAAAGTATGAGTGAAGGAAAAAAAAAAGTTAGCAAGGGCGCAGCATGGTGGCGCCCAAGAGTTCAAGGCTAGTCTGGGCTAGATAGTAAGACCCTGATGCAAAGCTGTTTCATTCCAGGACAGGAGTTCAAGGCTAGTCTGGGCTACGCAGTAAGACCCCCACTGCGTAGCTGTTAAATTCCCTCCTGGAGGGAGGGTGAGGGCTCACGTGATTCATGAAATAAACAAATCTTACAAGTCTCAGAAAGCTTACAAGATTTACAAGGTTCCTCCCTGGTTTGTGCGAGCAGTGAGCAAGTGCTGTGGAGAGTGAAGATCCAGCCAGGGAAGCTGCCTGCAGGTGCTGCAGAGAGCTCCGTTCTCAGTTTTCTGAGCCGTCCGTGCATCACAGTGGCCGTGGCCTTTTGCGGTGATGCGGTATCCCTAGGGGCAAGCCTCGTTCCTGTAACCAGACTTCTACAGGAAACCGCGGTAAGCTCATTGGTTCACTAAGCTACCGGATAGAATCCTTTCTCTAGCGTGGTTGTGGGTCCCCTGTGTGTGGAGGAGGTGACTTTTCCTTTGCAACTCCCCAGGGAAAGCCATACAGCAGACCGCATCTTGAAAAAGGAAAAAGAAAACAAAAAGTGAAACTAAACGTTAAGGAGCACACACACACACACACACACACACACACACACACACACACACGAGCAGGATTAGCCTCCTAACAACGCGTGACGTCACACCGGGGAGGAGGTGGGATGGGGGATCAAGGAGCCAGGAGCCGGTTCAGCCCTTAAAGTACTAGCTCACAACCAAACATCAAGAGAACAAGTAATAATAAAAACAGAACAAGTTGTTGTAAGCAACCAAATTGACCCTAAGTGATGGGCAGCCTAACTGCCGAACTGCTTGCCTATAACATTCCACAGAAAAACGCAACTCCTGCTGATTTACACGGTAATAATGCCCTCCCACGTCGAACCCAGGGCCTTGACTATCATTAGGCAAGCCGTGCTCTACAACCGAGCAGTAACTCCGGCACCGTTTTAGTTTTCATTTTGAGACAGGGTCTCACCAAGTTGCCCTGTTGGCCTTCCATTTGCTGCATAGTCAAACAATATAGCAATTGGGCTCGCAAATTTTTCTGCCTCAACAGTCCGGGTACCTGGGATTAAGGCATACACTTTCATGGCTGGCTCTTAACTAGCATCTTGTACAACAGGTCCACGAAGGAAGCTCACACTTTGAATTGATCTAAGAAGAAACTGCCCACATTAACTGGTTTATGTCCCTTTGCTGGACGAGAATCATGTCAACCACAAGTTTACCTGCTGGGATTAGCTGGGGGAAATTGCAAAGCTAACTTGAAAAGTCCACGGCAGTTCAAGTCTCTAATCCCATGTGCGATGTCTCGGCTTTAAAGGAAAAAAAAAAAATGACAGCTGCTGTTTCTATCTTTATCCTGTTCTGGGTTAATTTTGTCGTGTCATTTCAAATGCAAAGAAGAGACCTGGTGGAGGGGCAGAGGTGGCAAACGACGGAAGCCAGAGGGATGAAATGGCAAGGGTGCGCGTTCCAGGCCCACTTTCCCCACTATTGTCCGACTCCCCCACCGTCCCTCTCAATCCTCACCAGAGCCGGTATGTGAGAGCAGGACTTCGGTATATGAGCAACCTCCCTAAAGATCTGGAGTTCTAGCTAGGTGTGGTGACAGAGGCAGGTGGATCTCTGTGAGTTCGAGGACAGCCTGGTATACAGAGTGAGTTCCAGGACAGCCAAGGCTACACAGAGAAACCCTGTCTTGTGTTTAAAACAACAACAACAACAACAACAACAACAAAAAACCCCAAAAACCGAGGTTCTGTTTGTTTGTTTCTTTTTGGGTATAATTTGCTTTGTTTTGTTTTACATTGAAAGCACATCTCACTTTGTAGCCCAGGCTGTCCCCAGGAAAGCATGTCTCAATTGGGAGATAGCACATTGCAAATATGTACAGTTAAACATGGCAAGTGGCCAGTGAGTTTTAGGGGCTTAAATAGATAAATAGATTCAGGTTAGATACTTTTTTTTTTTTTTGAGACAAGGTTTCTCTGTGTAGCCTTGGCTGTCTTGGACTCCTTTTGTAGACCAGCCTGGCCTCGAACTCACAGCGATCCACCTGCCTCTGCCTCCCAAGTGCTGGGATTAAAGGCATGCGCCACCACACCCAGCTCAGGCTAGATACTCTTGACAAGAACACTTCATGGGAGGTAGCACACTTCCCATTGCACTAGACAAGGAGCCCTGGTAATATTTGTGTACCATTCTAAGTGATGTTGTTTAGTCTCCTAGATAGATGCTTGGTAGTTTTCCAGTATAAAAAAATATCCCCATCCCACCCTTTGATACATAAAATGTAATCTGTAATTATTTTTACGGTACTATTGACAGTCTTTGAGGGAACCAATTACTATGCTACAGGCTACAAAGCAGTAATGAGATAGGACAGCTTACATGTGGGATTGTTTACATGTGGTGCTTACAGCAGAGATTATTTATTTATTTATTTGGTTTTTTTGAGACAGGGTTCTCTGTGTCACAGCCCTGGAACTCTCTTTGTAGACCAGGTTGGCCTTCCTCTGCCTCCCAAGTGCTGGGATCACAGGCATGCAGCACCACGCTGGGCTCAGAGGTAATTTTTTTTAAAACCTCCTTTTTCTTAGGATTCAAAGAGAGCAGAGAGTCCTTTCGGATACTTCATAGGGCAAGACATGCCTTAGTCTGCTGGGTAAGCAGCCAGGAAGAGGTCAGAATAGACAGGGCTGCGTCTGACCCATGTACGTGGGGAGGCAGGGCTGAGTGCTGAGGAAAATAAGCTCCAAGATCTCAGATGCTTCACTTAATAATTTGCTTTTGCTCAGGCAAAAATCTTGCATAATTTTGCCTATTTAAGAGACTGTCTTTCCCCCCCCCCCCCAGGCTGTAATTCACAAACCCAGGCTCCTGCCACCTTGTAGCACCTCATCGAGAGGGTTTGAAGTTCATTGCATCTCAGCAGAAGGGGAGAGAGAAAGCGGAGGCCAGTCACCTCTTAATGACATTGACCTGAAAGTTAAACATATACTAGCAAAAACCAGTCAACTGGGCCCACTTAGAAGCCAAGGATGGAAGATATAGTCCTTCACGAACAGCAACTCTGGGGGAAAAAAATCTCTTTTCTGCAGAAGGGGACATTTGGGGCCCATTGCTTCAGGGAATATGGCTGGCTACTTGCTAGAGAACAGACCTATGCTTCCTGGCACTTTAAAATTTTTATTCATAAGTGTTGTACAGGGCAGCCTTTGGAGCCAAGTTGTCACCATTTTCAGGAGTTCTCCTGGGCAAGTGAGAAAAGATCAGCATGACTGGACCTGTTGACTGTCAATGTCCACTCACAGAAGGAAGGGTTAGGATGGGCCACGGGACCCCTACCTGAGAATTAACTCACCTCTCCCAACCATGATTACATGTGGTGTTTGGGAAGGATGCTGAAGGATACAGGTGGGGAAAGATGAGGGCAGGCGGTTCCATCAATTCGGCTGTGGGAAAGCCATCACCCCCTGCAGGGCACAGTGCCTCCACTGTGGCTCTTTCAAGGTCACTAAGCTGCTGCCTGTAACTCCTCACTCTTTGCTTTCTACATAACCCCAAACAACTCACTGGTGTCCCCTGGGGAGAACTGTGGTGGAACTGAACCTCGGTTTGTCGTTAGGAACAGGGGCAGACATTGTTAATGTCATTCTGAGGAAAGGCATCTAAGCAACAATATATAGCAAGCAACTTTTAATTCTTTTTTAATTTCTTCTGACACTACTAAATGAGTCATCTACATCAAGACAAATTTATTGAAATTTCATAGTACTGTTTAGAAGGATGTTTAAGGAATTCACACACAAGGTATAAAGTGGAAATACACATATAATGTGAAACTCTCCCCTGGTGATTTGCATGCATGTACTAATTCCTATAGCTATGGCAGACATCCCTAGTGCTGGAACTCTTTTACCCTTAGTGGTCATAAATTGAACAAAGGCCATGCTTAGTAATTCAACAGTTGCTTTTTAAAATGTCAGATACTGTTCTTGGTGTTGAAGAGGCCCTGAACAAGAACTACCCAAGTTGGGGGGGGGCGGTTAGGGGCCAAGTATGGGGGGAGAGGGGACCTTATACAAATAGTTGCCCCTCCACATCCAATGATCTCAAGGATAGTAAGTGCTGGGAAAGTGCAAGGCCCATAAGAAAGTAACAGGGGTGTGGCTATTCTTGGCTGTCAACTTGATTATACCTGGAACTGATTACCCCCCAGCCTCCTACACCCCCACCCCTGCCCCCACCCCACCTCCAAAGGCTGGCGGTGTCTGTGAAGGATTTTTGCTCAATTAAATTATCGGAAGTGGAAAGATCCACTTCTATTCCAGAGCTTTGAGGGGAGAAGACCCATCTGTAATCTGGGCCATGTCTCCTGTGGGCAGCTTATATAAGGGGCATGAAAGAAGGAAGCCCCTCTCTCGGCCTGCTTGTTCCTGACCCCGCTAGACAGTCCATGTTTTCACTGGCGTTAAAGCCTGCTTCTTCAGGATCCCAGCGTATGCTGAAGACCTGCTGAGACATCCAGCCTCCTGGACCGAACAACTACTGGGTTCTTGGACCGTCCGTTGGTAAAGAGTCATTAATAGACCAGCTGGACCACAGGCTATAAGCCATTCTAATAATCCCCGCCTGTCTGTCTGTCTGTCTGTCTGTCTGTCTGTGTGTATTCAGTAAGTTCTGTTCCTCTAGTGAACCTTGGTTACTACAAGGGAAAGACCTTCCTGAGGTGTTTAAATTTGATTTGGGACTTCAAATATGGGCAGACTTTGATAGGAATGAGAAAGAAGGTTACAAGGTGAACGGAAAATAAATACGGAGGCCTTGTTCCATGCTGTAAAAAAAAGGGAAGGCCAGTGTGGGGGACTGAGAGGACCGGTGGGTGATGCCAGCTGTGGTAAAGAAGGTAGGGGTCAATTCATTCCTCAGTCTCTAGCCCAAGCCAAGAATACACACACACACACACACACACACACACACACACACACACATATTCTTTGAGAATCACACTCATGCCCCTCTTCCCCTCTCCCAGAGCCACCTCTACCTCTACACATACTCCCAACCTCATACTTTTTTTTTTCCATTTTTTTTTTGTAAGCCACTAAGTCCCATTGTGTCACCAGTATGGTTTTTCTTAGTACTGTTTCTCTGTTAGAGCAACGTTTAAAGCATTTGCACAAGGTACGAGTCAGAGCTATACATGTTAGAGTGCATCCTGGCTACGCACCGAAGCGTAAGCAATAGTCTAGGGGGCAGGACACACCCTTAAAAAATGGGCTCTCCTGCCTGAAGAAGTCACTGGCTGTCCATAAGCTGAGGACGTTTAACCTCAAAGGGAGAATGCACTTTCAGAATGCCATAAACATGGGTCTCTTATGACTCTACTCTCAGTTGTGGTTTTTGTTGTTGTTGTTGTTTTGTTTTGTTTTGTTGAGACAGGTTCTCACTATCCAGCCCTGGTTGCCTTAGAACTCAGAGATCTACTGCTCTGTTCTGGGTTAAAGGCGTGGACCACCACAACCAGCCCTCTCATCCTTTTTTTTTTTTTTCTCTTAAGATTACTCCAGGGCCGGGCAGTGGTGGCGCACGCCTTTAATCCCAGCACTTGGGAAGCAGAGGCAGGCGGATTGCTGTGAGTTCGAGGCCAGCCTGGTCTACAAAGTGAGTCTAGGACAGCCAAGGCTACACAGAGAGACCCTGTCTCGAAAAACCAAAAAAAAAAAAAAAAAAATTACTCCAGGACTAATCCTATCAAATATTAAAACATTGTATAAGTCTTAAAACAAAACAGCAATTACATAATAAGGAGGTTCAGAAACCCCAAATATATAGGGAACTTATATGTGGTAATTATGCCATCTTAAGTGAGGAGAACAAGTTACTGTTGACATTTTGGGATAACCGAGCATCTCTCTCAACAAAAAGAACTCAAATTGGATGTATACTTCAGTAAGTTAAGGAAGCAAAATGAAACCATAAAAGACCCAAGGAGCTCAAGAGAGAAACATAAAAATAATATTGGCTGGAGAATGCCTTCCCTATGGAGGTGCTGAAGTTTAAACATGGGGTGATGGGTGTTTCACTTACACCCTGGAGCAGTGGCATACCTTGGACCATTTCACCAGGAGCTGGACTCTTTTACCCTTAGTGGCCTAGCTACCTTGAGAGCTTTGTGTCACAGGTTTTTGAGGTTAGCATCCATGGCTCCTGGGGCACAATATGCCTTCCATTTCCTGGGAGACCGACCGACGCACTCCCTCAGGCAGTGAAACCTCTGGGCCGCTTTGTGTTTCTCTGTGTGTTCCCTTGGAAGTCAAGGAAGCACAGAAGCTTTCAGGACAACTGGCCTTAGACATTAATCTTGGGTACCAAGTGTAGCTTGCAAACATCCTGTATCCTGGCAACTGCAACTGTATTGATCCTGGCAACTGCCACTGTACTCTGTTTCTGATAAGGGTATAAAAAGTCTGATTGCTCTCAATAAAATTGCCACTGCTTGAGTGTTGCTGTTGAAAGACCCCCGAAGGGAGACCCTCACTCAAGCCTCGGGATGGCACACACCCAAAGACACACAAACGACCGTCTTGCTGTAAACACATGAGGCAGCTTATTGGCGGAGCTCCGGGTCGACAAGTATCTCACGCAGGAGACAGAGGGGTCGACCCGGAAGCCCAGGGGTTAGGGGTTTATATGGGCAAGGGTCAGGGGGAGTGGGAAGTTTTGGTGCGGCCACACATGATTGGTTGTTTCAAACATTTGAACATCAGCAAATTGCGTAGGCAGATCTGGGGTAAGCTCAGACTTAATCACATGGGAACAGTCCTTGGTTCCTGTTTTTCTTGGAACCGGAGGGTAGATGTTTATCTGAGCTAAGGACACATCTGGTTAAACTCAAACCTGGAACATTGTGTGCTGGTCTCAAGGGGGGATTAAGCAGACACCATAAAATCGGATGAGGGGTCTTGGCTCATTACTCACTCGACCATGTCCGGTACCTGTTTCTCTCAGGAATTTGTCCTTGTGTATCCTCCCTATCTTTTATGACCAGCTGGTCCCTGGAACACTCAATAGGCCTTTGTTTCCTATCTCCGCATTCTTTGTGACTTATCATCTGGGACCTTGGGCTAGCATACCTGTCGACCTGCGCTTATGAGTTAGAGAGCTCTGCTGTTCTGGTTGCTTTAATGCTAATTAAAAAGTTTCCCTTTCACTGTAGATCCTCCAACTGGCCTGGTTTCATTCTTCTCGGCCATATCAGGTGACCTTGGCCTGTCAGGAAGGCATCACAGCTGACCTAATGACTTAACAGCTTCCACATTTATAGTTTGAGGGACCTAATGTGTAATGGATGGTACTGCCTACTGAGATAAAGAAAGGGATGTTGGCAGAGAGTGTTTATAAAAAAATTAAGCTTTGGATTAAAATCTTCTGTGTATGTTGGATACATAAATAACTTTTTTTTTCTCTCTTTTTTTCTAAAGACAGGGCCTCATGCAGCCCAGGCTGTTCCATGTTCGTTACTTCTGATTCTGTCACAGCTGTCACTGGGAACTGAGCTTACAGTCACAGGCCACCATTCCTAACCCCATATAAAGAACTCTTGAGAGCTGGCCATGGTGGTACATCCTAGGAATCCCAGCACTCAGGAGGCAGAGGCAGGCAGGTCTCTGTGAGTTCGAGGACAGCCTGGTCTACAAAGCAAATCCAGGACAGCCAAGGATAAACAGAGAAACCCTGTCTCAAAAACAAACAAACAAACACTCTTGAAATTTAAAATGCCTGGGGCTAGAGATATGACTCAGTGTTGGTGTTTGGCTTTGGTTGGTTGGGGGATGGTCTGATGTATTTTGATGCTAATTAATAAAAAGCCATCCCACCTGGGCAGGGCAGCTAAGATAGGTGTGGCTGAGGTTCCCCGGCTTGGGGGAGACAGAAAGGATCTTGGGAAAAGAAAGAAGAAAGAAGGAAAGAAAGACCTGAGGAGAGAGAAGAGAAGCGGGTTGGGGTGGGGAGTGGGGGGAAGGAAGGCCGCCATGGGGTAGGTGGAAGGAAAGCACATGGCCGGCGTGGATGGAAGATTCTGCCCAGATGTCTTCATCATTAGCAAGTATTTGGGATTATGGATGGGACGTAGCTTGATAGGAATTATTAGAAGCAGATGGCATGGGATTGGAGCAGGTATGTGATACCTGTCCCACTATGGGAAGTAGTTTAGAGGATTAATATCTGCCCTGCCCCAGGTTAACTAAGGCTATTTTAAAATATAACAAGTGTCTGTGTCTAGATTGCTTGCTAGCCGGGCATACTGAAGTAATCGTAGTTATTAGGCCCGATAATAAACAATTATTAGGCCGTACAGATAATTAAAAAACAACAAGTGGCACCCAATGTAGTAGGCATAATAATATTGATAATTAAAAACACTGGTTTTCTGAGTCAGGGTCTCATTGTGTAGCCCTGGTTGGCCTGAAATTCACAATATAGGCCAGGCTGGCCTTGAAACTCAGAGAGATCCATCTGTCTCCCTCCCAAGTGCTGGGGTTGAAGGAATGCACCACCATGCGCAGCTGGCTCAGAGGGTTAGATCGCTTGTTCTTGCAGAGGGCCTGGGTTTGAGCCCAGCACCCGTGTGGTGTGGGTCACAATCATCTCTGTCTTGTAATTCCAGTTTCAAGGAATCTGATGTTTTCTTCTGACCCGCCACAAGCACCTGGCATGAACACGGTGCACATACACACATGCAGGCAAAATAGCCATACATAAAAAATAAACCTAAAAAAGGTTTTTAAAAAATTTTAAAGAAATGCCCAGTGTGATGGCACACGCCTTTAATCCCAGCACTCGGGAGGTAGAGGCAGGTGGATCGCTGTGAGTTCAAGGCCAGCCTGGTCTACAAAGTGAGTCCAGGACAGCCAAGGCTACATAGAGAAAGCATGTCTTAAAAAAAAAAAATCAACCAAAAAATTTTTTAAAAGGAAAGAAAAATCAATTAAACACAAAGTATTTATGACTTTATTCTGAGATTCCAGGGGGCTGAACTTACGGGTCCTGAGCACACAAGGCAATCAACCACCAAGTTACATCTCTAGACTTTGACAAAGGATTTAAGTAGACATCTTTCAAGAGAAGATAAATGAATAGCCAACAGGTACATGAAAAGATGCTTAGTCCTTGGGTAAATGCAAATCAAATCAGAAGTCAACGTTGCTTTGCACCAACTAAGATGCTACAATAATGGAAGATGAACAAACTCCTTGTCAGAAAGGACACAGTGAATCAGAAGCCTCACACTGTGCTGGTAGGAATGTACCTGAATTTGGAAAACAATTTGGCAGTTTTTTTCAGGTGCGGTGGAGCATGCCTGTAACCCCAGCACTCTGGGAGGCAGAGGCAGGCGGATCTCAGGGAGTTCAAGAGTCCAGGATAACCAAGGCTACACAGAAACCCTGTCTCGAAAAAACCAAAACCAACCCCCCCCCCAAAAAAAAAACCAATTTGGCAGTTTCACAAAATGTTAGACTCAGGGTTCTGATATGAGTGTACATTTCCTCTCCTTGGTATTTGCATTTGAAACACATCTCAACATAAAGACATATACACTAATGTTCCTAGAAGCGTTATTCACAATAACCAAGAAGTGGACACAAATACTTATCAGCTGACAAAGAGTGGCATATCCCCACAGGGCAATGTTTGGCAAGAAAAAGAAATAGAGCGCTGAAAAACCGCAGCCATGAGAACATTCAACATTTGGCAATGGAAAGAAAAGAGACCGTATGCCTCATTCTCCACATATGAAACGTATACCCAGAACAGGCAGAGTCTTACAGAAACATAAACGAATGAGTCCTAATGCTGGGAGGGAGGGAGGGAGGGTGATTGCTCACAGGCCCCTCCCTCTTCCCCAGGCCCCTCCCTCTTCCCCATATACCTGTGCACTGATGTGAAGACAGAAATTCTTACAAAAGAAGGCATTTAGCCAGGGGCTGGCTTACAGTTTCAGAGGGTTAGTCCACTAACATCATGGCGGGGAGCATGGCAGCCTGCAGGCAGGCAGAAGGACTGAGGACTCCACCCTGGTGAGCCCCCCGCATAGGCTTTTTAAACCTCAGAGCCCGCACCCAGGGACGCACCTCCTCGAACGGGGCCATATTCCAAACCCGTCTGTCCCTAAACAGTCCATAAACTAGGGACTAGACACTCAAGTATATGAGCCTTTCGGGGGCTTCATTTTCATTCAGACACCACAACTGAAACGGAAAGAAAATTAGGACACAGCCACAGCTCAAATTCATCTTTATTTACCACGATTCACAGTTATAAGTCACTCAGGAGGTTGAGGCAGGAGGATGTCAGTTTCAGGCCAGCCTGAGATACAGAATGAGACCTTGCTTTTAAAAATAAAATGAATAAAAAATTAAAATCAGTGAATCTTGCCACGTAGAAAAAATGTTTTTAACCTGTTTTTTTGACAATCTAATACATGTATAACGTACAATTTGATTACTATAATTATCTAAGCTCCTCATACACTTTTAAGCATGTCCTTCCTTCCTTCCTTCCTTCCTTCCTTCCTTCCTTCCTTTCTTTCTTTTTTCCCCAAGACCCACCGAGTTTAGGCAGGATCGTTAAGTGTGGCAATGAGTTTGCAACTACCCACTGGAGCCTGGTGGGCACTCAATTGAAAATGAATGTTTCTCTCATAGAATACATTAGAAGCCAACACTTCAGCATGAGAGATAGGGCGTGGATCCCTCCTCAACCCGTGACTATTAAAATGCCCAGTGGTGTGTAGGTTCATTCAAGCAGTTACACCTGATGTGAGGTCATGACTGATTGGGCTCTGCCACACCCAGATAATTTGTGTTTGTACATACAAAATGTACATACATACATACATTTTTTTTTCTTTGAAAGAGGATTTCTTTTTATAGTCCTGGCTGGCCTGTAGACCGGGCTGGCCTCTAACAGAAATCCATCTGTCTCTGTCTCCTGAGTAATGGAATTAAAGGTTCGTGTCACCAATTGTACACTTTCTTGTTTGTTTTTCTCCATGTAGTCCTGGCTGTCTTGGACTCACTTTGCAGACCAGGGTGGCCTCGAGCTCACAGAAATCTGCCTGCCCCAGCCTCCAGGAATGCTGAGATTCATCTCAGAGTGCTGGGATTAAAGGAGTGCATCTCCACGCCCGGCTCCATTGTACACTTTTGAAACGGACAATCTTTGTGACACAAAAAATTCTATCTCAATAAAGCTGAAATCCAACTCGGTTAGGGTACTAGCTTTTCTAAGCACGCGGGGAAGTTTTCTTGGAGCCAGCGGCCCCAGCGTTTTAGTAAAGAAAAATACCTTCTGCCTCGGGCACGCGCCCTTCCCTCGTTACCTAGCAACCATCTTCCTACTGTACGCTTCCTCAAGCCCCCCCTCCGTCACTTCCGTTCTCCACAGGAAGTGAGGTCAGCCGGCGGCTTTCCCGGGAGTTCAGCGTTCGCTGCAGGTGAAGTAGTCTTCCTGGACGGGCGCCGTCCCCGTCCCCGTCCAGGGCTGGTGCAAAGGCCCGGGGGTCCGGGAACTGGAAACACGCGTGGGCCGAGGGCGGCAGGGGAGGAGCCGGTGGCAAAGCTGCTGGGTGTCCGGAGTTCCGAGTGTGCTTGCCCTTCCAGTTGCCCCAGCTCTCGGACATTTCTGCGCTCCTCCCCCAACTACCCCGGTCCTGCGTCAGAAAGAAGACCCCTCTTAGAAAACTTTCTCCTCGCCGACCTCCGTTCACGCCCAAGCCCCTCAGAGCTCTGCCGAGACCTCCCTGGGATCTTTCAGCGAGTTTTGAGTTCCCGGAGGCCTGGGGTAAATGTTTCCCTGAGTGCTAGCTAAGCCGTGGGTAGGGAGGTTTAGTTCCTGCCATCATGGGGCTAGGTAGCTTGAGGCAGTGTGCTTTCGGCTTCCTTGTCCTGAATGTCTCTGGCAGGGGTTTCTTGTTGCAAACCAAGGAGTGAGTTTGCTTTGCTTTTAGGTGGTGGGAGGCAACACTGCAACGAGGCCAGAAGGGTCCAAAGGGTCCAGAGGATGCTAATTTTGTAGATCTTTATCTGACCCTTTAGAATTAAGTGATCCATTTTGTCTCAGGTAACTTACTTTTAAGCGTTTCATGTGCTTCTTAGCTGCAGGTAAGCTGTAGTTTTGTTGGACAAGGACTGAGTCATGCAGTACTTTGGCGACACTTATTTATTTATTTATTTATTTATTTATTTTGCACCAAACAGTACTGAACACAGTAAGGTGCAGTCATACTTTAAGATCAGAATATCAGTGAATACATGTTTTTTTGTTTTTGTTTTGTTTTGTTTTGTTTTTTTGGTAAACATTTTAGCTTAATGTTGAAGGGATCACACCGGGCATGGTGGAATCCCAGCACTTGGGAGGTGGGTCTGAAGTTCAAATTCACTCTCGGCTACACAGAGAGTTCTATGCCAAGCCCGGGCTACACAAGACCTTATCTCAAAACAAAACAAAACAACAACAAATCACAATGTTGAAGGCATATATATTTAAATGTAGTTCAGCTCCTGGAAAGGCTGACATGAAATAGCACCGCCTTTTTAGATAAAAATAGTAAAAAAAAAAATCTATTTAGATAAACTTTTCTGAATTTGAGACTGCTCCGGGACACACATTTCTACACTCAGTAAGAAATGGTGCACCTGTCTCTTTGGAAAAGGCCAAATAGTGGTGACTTCATTGCTTTCTTTGTTTCTTTCCTTTTTGCTATTCATCCTGTCTCTCCCTGTTGCCATCCTTTTAAATAGGTATAGTGTGTTAATTTGCTGACCCAGCAGAGGTGCCAGCCACTATGGGCAATCAGCTCGCCGGCATTGCTCCTTCCCAGATCCTCTCTGTAGAGAGCTACTTCTCGGACATCCATGACTTTGAGTACGACAAGAGCCTAGGAAGCACTCGGTTTTTTAAAGTTGCTCGAGCTAAGCACCGGGAAGGCCTGGTGGTCGTGAAGGTCTTTGCGATTCAGGATCCCACGCTGCCTTTGACCAGTTACAAACAAGAGCTGGAGGAACTGAAAATCAGACTCCATTCCGCGCAGAACTGCCTCCCTTTCCAGAAAGCGGCGGAAAAGGCCTCCGAGAAAGCAGCCATGCTGTTCAGGCAGTACGTGAGAGACAACCTGTACGATCGCATCAGTACCCGTCCGTTCTTGAATAACATGGAGAAGCGCTGGATCGCGTTCCAGATCCTGACCGCTGTGGACCAGGCGCACAAATCTGGAGTCCGCCATGGCGACATCAAGACAGAGAATGTGATGGTTACCAGTTGGAACTGGGTTCTCCTAACCGACTTCGCCAGTTTTAAGCCCACTTACCTTCCAGAGGACAACCCAGCAGATTTCAACTATTTCTTTGATACCTCGCGGAGGAGGACTTGCTACATTGCGCCTGAACGCTTCGTTGGTATGTTTGCCACAGAGTTAGAGTACATGAGAGACCCCTCAACGCCGCTTGTAGACCTGAACAGCAACCAGAGAACACGGGGAGAGTTGAAGCGAGCCATGGACATCTTTTCAGCAGGTATTTGAGTCAGTCAGATTAACTAAGTTGTAAAACTAACTTCTATTCTCCTGATGTAATGTCGTCCCCGAGGCTTGCTGCCGCCCGTCTGCTGATTTAGGCCTAGTTCTGGAAGCTTCTAGCCTCCGTGCAATCTAATCTAGGCCTAGGATGTGTTCAGCCTCTGAGACTTACTGCTTAATACACTTGCCCTTTTCACCGGGGCGTGGTGGCACATGTCTTTAATCCCAGCACTTGGGAGGCAGAGGTAGGTGGATCTCTGAGTTTGAGGCCAGCCTGGTCTACAAAAAAGAGAGTCCAGGACAGCCAGGACTGTTACCCAGAGAAACCCTGTCTCGAAAAACCTAAAAATAAAAAATAAAAAATAAGCTTGCTCTTTTCTTGTTCTTTCTGAGCTCTTGCTGGCTGGTTCAACTCAGCTGTTCTGGGTCAAGCTCCTCTCCCAGCTGACTGATTCAGTCTGGCTTCTCTGAGTTTCTCACTGAATGTCTCTGCTTGGCCTCAGATTAACTCTAGCAATCTGTTCTAATCTTCTGTCTTCACCTGTGTCCAGCTTGTTCTTTTTTTTCTTCCCCTCTCTATAAAACTGCCTCCTCTCCTCTGCCTTCTCTGTGTTGCTCCCTGAAAAAGCTTCCCTTTTCTCTCTCTCCTCCTGAGAGGTGGATATATCCTATTCTGTCAAATCTTCTCTGATTCGTCACTTTTTCTGCCACTCAGACATCACTTTCAAACTAGCTTTGCCTTCATTGTTTGTGATTAAAGGCTTGTACCACCACAACAGGGCCTAAGCTTTTTTACCTGATATGCCAGGTTGTCCTTGAACTCAGAGATCTGCTTGCCTCTGTCTTCTGGGATTAAAGCCATGCCTGTATTCTAACCTGATCACACAGACCTAGAAGGTCTTTGGATGTGATGTCTTGCCAGAACAGCCATGCTCTGAATTAAAATTCCTTTACACTAATTTGCATATTTTAAATGTCAAACATAGAAATGTAGCTTGTGAGTTGCCAGATTTTCAAACATTCCTTGGTATGCTCTCATATACTGTCTCAGCATGTCCTTATTGGACAGGCTTAAGTGAAAAGAAAATGCAGAGTAATTTTTATTCAACTAAACACTTAAAATATATGCTTCACAATGCTGGTAACATAGAAGGATATATGTCTGTCTTAAGACAGAAGAAAAGTACTTTTCACCTTGTGTTTGCTATGGTGGTGATAGGCACAGGTGTTATTATAGAAACATAGTTAAATATGTCACCATGAGAGTAATAGGTACAGAGTCAGTGCCAGAAAAGGCCTCAGGTAGAGTGGCATTCAAACCGCGGCCTACAGAGTGCCAATCAGAGCACATCCTAATTGACTGTAGATTTTTGAACCAGGTAACAGGATCACAGAGCACCACAGTGTAGAGTGTGTTTGGTGACTCCTCATCATGTTTCCTGGACAAATAAATGTACATGGCGGCTTTGCTGGTCAGTGCACATACCAGGCGTCCCGTGACCTTCATGGCATAATTGTGGATTTCTCTGAGTGCCTGGCTGGAAGACCGAGCCACAGATGGACTCTGGGGTCACCACGTTGTGATGGCAGGATGACCCTTTCTTTTCTTTTTCTTTTTTTTTTTTTTTTTGGTTTTTGAGACAGGGTTTCTCTATGTAGCCTTGGCTGTCCTGGACTCACTTTGTAGACCAGGCTGGCCTCGAACTCACAGCGATCCGCCTGCCTCTGCCTCCCGAGTGCTGGGATTAAAGGCGTGCGCCACCACGCCCGGTGACCCTTTCTTTTCTTGCCACCTTCCTTTGCAGCAGCTATTCTGCCTGGCTTAAGTTAAAAAGGGGCCTCATAAGTTTTTATGGTGTGTGTGTGTGTGTGTGTGTGTGTGTGTGTGTGTGTGTGTGTGTGTATGTTTGCTCTCAATACTGGGAATGGAACACGGGCTCTCACCTAACATCGTCAGTTCCCAGTGCCTCTTGCAGTCTTTTTTGTTTGTTTGTTTTTGGCTTTTGGTTTCCGAGACAGGGTTTCTCTATGTAGCCTTGGCTATCCTGGACTCTCTTTGTAGACCAGGCTGGCCTCTAACTTACACTGGACTCTCTCTGTAGACCAGGCTGGCCTCGAAACACGAGCTCCTCCCTGAGTGCTAGGCTTGGCTCTTGCAATCTTCAACAGGTAACTAAGAAAGTATTTACTGCTTGTTGACAAAGATCTGACGCGGGGTGGGGGTGGGAGAATCTAACTAGCATCCACTAGGGCAAGTATTCTTGTAGAGGGACCAGCAGGTACAAATGCTGCGATGTAGTTATTCAAGGGCTTTTATGTAAGATTTGCTCAGTGCATACCATATGATGATTCAATAACATTGCTTTGTTCAAAAAATGGAAATTGCTTTGTGCTTTTGGGAATGTAGGTACTTTAAAAAATTATTGGTTGACAATCATATTAACGCAAAATGGTTGAATTATTTTCCCTTCCTTCTAGTTTACTCCCACATTTTTTTTTTAGCACTATATATGTTTGTAATATTTAGCACTACAAGTGAATTTTGTTCACTGGTTGTGTTCTGTCTTCTTTTCAGGAGGAGAACTTGGCTAAGGCGGGATTTTACCACCATGTGCTAGTAGCACCTATTGTAGGCAGCACCTGCTACTTGTTTAGTGATGGACGCATGGCTGGATAGTGCTTAGCAGTTCTTTTTTGTTTGGTTTGGTTTGGTTTTTCAAGACAGGGTTTCTCTGTGTAGCCCTGGCTGTCCTGGACTCACTTTGTAGACCAGGCTGGCCTCGAAGTCACAGTGATCTGCTTGCCTCTGCCTCCCGAGTGCTGGGATTACAGGAGTGCGCCACCACTCTTGGCTAAAGGAGTTTTTTTTGTTTTGTTGTTTGCTTAGCAGTTCTTATGAACTTAATGCTATACTTTTGTCCAAAGGGCTTCTTGTGGCTTTTAAACTCCTTATTTGTGTATATGTTTTTAAGGAAGAGAAGAAGTTGATGCATGCTGTTACGCTTGCAGATCAAGCAATTAGGCATGGCCTGTATATTGCGTTATATACTTAAATTCACTTTATTTTAGGTTTTGCGCATTGAGTTTTCTGACTTTTCTGAATTCTAATATGTATGATATGATCTCTTCATCTCATTCTAATGGAATTATGTCTGATTTTCCAGGTTGTGTGATAGCAGAGCTTTTTACGGAAGGTGTACCATTGTTTGATCTCTCTCAACTATTGGCATATAGAAATGGACATTTTTTTCCTGAACAAGTGCTAAATAAAATTGAAGATCGCAGTATCAGAGAATTGGTAACTATGCTACAAATATTTGCCGTGCGGCTTTAGTTGAATATGTCCTAGCTGGCGTGGAGCTCACTCTGTTGGCCCTCTCAGGGCCAGCCTCCTGCCTCAGCCTCCCGAGTGCTGGGATGACAGGCATGACGTCCAGCTCTCCCCGACAACAAATTTGGAATAAAACCTAGTACTGATAAATATACTTTTGATACCTTATTAGAAAGAAATGTACCACTTTTCCCTCTAAGGCATAAAGTACATTTGACATTTAAAAAGGCAGAAAATGAATCTATTATGTATTATTCCATGATAGTCTTAACTGCCTGCTTAGGGCAGATTTGGAAGTGGGCCATGCTCATGAGGGACATCTGCAGTTGGGGGGGGGTCAGCTTTAGCAGAGCACAGTGGTGGGGCGTCCTCCCATGGAAGCAGATGGGCTGTTCTGGAAGGGAGCTGCACAGTCACATGGTTATGGTAGCACAGGGCTGAGGAAGTGTGTGCGAGGCCATCTGATTGGATGTCTGTATCGCTGTTTGAGGGCATCTTTTCAAAGTAACTGACACTGTGATAATGACTCTGGGCCGTGTAAGAGGTGGTAGTGTATTTAGAATACTCTGCAATGTTCTAAGTGGGGAAATACTTGTGTCTTCTCGTAGCCATGGCAAATGCTGCTAGGCCTGGTGGTGTAGGTCTTCAGGCCCAGCTACTTAGGAGACTAGGGAAAGGGGACTTGAAATTCCAGGCCTGCCTGAGAGTACAGACTGCTCAAGGCTTAGTGAACTGCTCAGTTTAGTGAACCTAGCAATTCCCTGTCTCAAAATAAATGAAACTTATGAGGTGCTGGGCTGCAGCTGGGGTTGGCATGGGCCTGGATATGTTTGCTGAATGAGGAAGTCTGGATGGAGCAGGGGTCTGTGAGGTAATGCCACTGCTGCTCTAGGGGAAGCCAGCAGAGCTTACGGTGAGAGTGCCCCCTCGGCTCCTCCTCAGAGCTGAGACTTGCCTGTCACTTCAGCTGAGTAGCTCCGTTTCTTTGGACCTACATTTACTTGATTTGAAAGTCGATTTGTTTATTAATCTTTAAGGCACTATGCAAATGTAAAAGTAATTCTTAGATCATTTTTCCATATAGTACATTTGATTCCCTAAGTTCAGTGGTAATTTCTAGTTTAGAATCCAAAAAGAAAGCCAAACTTGCAGATACATTTTATTCATCTTTTATGTATTTGGCTAGTGGAAACATTGAACTATCTGTTACATATTGAAAGAGTTCATGTCCTTACATCAGGTATATTATTTCTAATGTTCACATCTTCTCACATTTTAAAATATTTTTACAGTTACATGTGTATGTGTAAACGTGTATCAGATCCCCTGGAGCTGAAGTTATAAGTGTAGCGAGCCACTTGCTGTGGGTGCTGGGAGCTGAGCAAGTGCTCTTAGGTGCTGAGCCATCGCTCCACACTAGTGTTTTCTACCTGTGAAGGGCTGGAATCTAACACGGGACCCCACACATCTGTCTCAGTGCTCTGTCCCTTGAGCTACACTTCCAGCCCTCTCATTCTCCTCGCAGCTAAACTACACTTTAAGCACATGCTAATCCTTTGGATTTGTGGTAGTGTAGTTTAAACCAGAACTCTTAATTGTGGCTCTGGAAATGATCTCAGGAGTTCTATAATTTCTTCCAGATTCATGTGTAATTTTGCATGTGCAACTGTGTCTACCTGTTTTTTTCTGAAGGTTAGTTGTTTTTTAATAACAAATATCGAAAAGGGTGCGGCCTCTCATATACCAGGCTATCTGTGCACATTACTGTGTAATGTCCTGTTGCCTTCAAGGATGATAAGAGATGTGATTAATTCTAAAAAGAAAGGGTGGCTGGGCATGGTGGTGCACGAGTAGGATCCAGTCATCAGAAGAGGCGGGGCGGCCAGCCCAGCCTATGTACTGAGTTCAGGACAGCCAGGGCAACATGTTCTGATGCTATTTAGTTATTGTTGTTTTTCCTTGTTGTTGTTTGTTTTCAAAGAATGGTTGGACAAAGAATAATTAGAATTACCTCAGAAATCCTTTAAATCTCATGAAATTGTTCTTGTAACTTTCATCTGGTCTGTTTTGGTGTGTGTGTGTGGGTGTGTGTGTCTGGGGGGGTGGGTGTGTGTGTGGGTGTACAGGCTTTTATGTAGTTCAAGCTGGCCTTGAACTTGTTGCATAGCTCAGGAGGCTGGCCTTGAACTGGTCATGTAGCCCAGGAGGCTGGCCTTGCATGTTAGTTACAGTGTGGGTGACCCATCTGGCTTCCATTTCGTGTTACGAAATGTACCATTTTCTCCGTTCATGTAGGTAACTCAGATGATCCAGTGTGAGCCAGAAAAGCGTTTGGAGGCCGAAGATTACTTGAAGCAGCAGCGCGGCAATGCTTTCCCTGAGATATTTTATACTTTCCTTCAGCCTTACATGGCTCAGTTCGCCAAGGAAACCTTTCTCTCGGCAGATGAGCGGATTTTGGTTATACGGAAAGATTTGGGCAACATTATTCATAACCTCTGTGGACATGATTTGCCAGGAAAAGCAGAAGGGGAACCCAAGGAAAGCGGCCTGGTTGTCCTGGTGTCCGTCATAACATCCTGCCTGCAGACGCTGAAGTCCTGCGACTCCAAACTGGCCGCCTTGGAGCTCATCCTCCATTTGGCCCCGAGGCTGAGTGTGGAGATCCTTCTGGATCGCATCACTCCCTACTTGTTGCATTTCAGCAATGACTCTGTTCCTAGAGTGAGGGCCGAGGCCCTGAGGATGCTTACCAAAGTCCTTGCCCTTGTCAAAGAGGTCCCTCGGAATGACATCAATATCTACCCAGAGTACATTCTCCCAGGCATAGCCCACCTGGCCCAGGATGACGCTACGATTGTGAGGCTGGCCTACGCCGGTAAGAGCTCATTGTCCTAGCCACAGTCCTGCACTTGTTTCCAAGTACTGACTCTCATAGCTCTTAATTTTCAGATTTCTTTGGGAATTCCTTGTATGAACTTTGCTCTTGAATTATGAATATATATAGCTAACTTATTCCTGGGGCTCAGCTTTTGTATATTCTTTTGCATTTAAACTGATTAGAGTTGTCAGTGAAGAAGTGTACAGTGTGGACTCTTACAGTTTGACCTGAGATGGCAAGCACATTTGTCTGGAAAAGGACTAATGTTTGCAGACATCTGCTCCTGATCTGGAGCTGCAGCCTTTTCAGAGTGGGCCTTATTTCAGGGTAGAACATTCTGCTCCTATTGAAAATAATGGTGGTGCTGATGGAAGGCTGAGTCCCCGTCCCCTTACTTTAGAGCACAAGATGCGTGCGTCATGATGAGCCGGGCCTGTCACGAACACCTACTTTTTCTGCTTAGAATTCTCACCCACAAAGCTTAACAGTGAAGATTCATGTTTTTAGCTCCTCAAACTAATTCTGAATGCTTACTTCACCATGGAAAATATCACCGAGACATTTACATAATCTATAATTTATAGCTATGATCTAATGACAAATGGACCTTCTGTTTGGAAAGCTTTATACACAATGTATAGCACACATGTAGTGATGATACTGCCACATTTTTGAAAGCAACTTGCTTATTAGTTTGTGTGTATTTGCTTGTCATTATTAATAGAATACATGAAAACTGGTCTTTGGACACTAGGCACAACCCCAAAGGTTTGCCGATTGTTGGGTGGCTTCTTTCCATGGATGTATTGTTCTTGGTCTTTCTTGTTTGTGTATTGTGGAGCCTTAAAATGAGGCCTAGAAATCTGGGATCTCTTTAAGACACATCTGATTTTATTAGCTATAACAGCCTGCTTCTAATTCATTTGGGAATCAAGTAAATTAACTAACATACAAGAAACATAGGTTTTAAAAAATAATGAATATCATTCTTACTTCAGTGTTGTGACCCTGCTTTTGGTGTAGCGCGTCTTACCTGTTGTCACATGGGTAAAGCACTGATGTGCAAGCGCATGTTAACATATTGGCATTTGGTTACTGATAGCCCTGGCATAAAAGCAACAGCGGCAGTGCATCCAAAACCCTGCCTGACGTCAAGCATCGATCCTTCCAGGGTGCTGCAAGAATTGGTTATGAGGCTTTGCCATTAACTCTTGGAAGCAGCCTTGAGTAAGCTGTTGTGTTGCCTTCATTTAACAGGTTGAGAAAGGCTAAGTGACATGGCTGTGACCAGCTGTTTCTGGTCTAGCGTTTAGTTTCTAGAGCTGTGGGACTATAACTTGGGCTTAAAATGGTCTTGCTTTTCTTTGGTTTTTCTGAGAGTCTGTGATACCTCAGGCTCAGAGGCAGCACCTTTCAGTGAGAAATACATGCCTGACTAGAACCAGAAATGTTTTTGAACTGTGTAGTTAAGTATAATTACATTATTTATAGCAGTAAGTATAAAAGCCTAAACTTTCTCCTTGTTTTCCATTGCAGTAATCTTTTTCATCTCAGAAGATGCTGGCTTATATATATGTTGTATAAAGAGAACGTAAAAATGTGTTGTTTTGTAGACATGGGGAATTAAATCACTCATACCTTAAAAGGCCTAGGAAAGAAAGAGCCTTTTCTAATGAAGATGTATGGTCAGCCCCCCATGTCTATGAGTTCTGTATCTGTGGACTCATCAAACTGAAGATGAAAATACTTGGGAGGCATCTTCATTTAAAATGTACAGGCTTATTCTCTAAACAGTACAGTATAGCAGCTATTTACATAGCATTGTATTAGGTGCTGTAACATTGTCTGGAGATGATCTGAAGTAAGTGAAAGATGTGTGTAAAGTATGCAAATGCAGTGGCTCTTTCTGCAAGGGGCATCGGGTGCAGGGGAGGCTGAGAACTTCTCCTGGCCATGGATGCTGAGGACAGTGCACAGGAACTCAGGAAGTGGATGTAGTGATTTAGAGTGTGGGTTATTATCAGGTATGACCTGGAAATCTTCCATCTGTTGTTTGTTTGGTGTTGGGGATCAAACCCAAGGCTTTGTGCTACTTGGTAGATATGCAGTCTACTGAACTACACCTAAGCCCCTTGTGCTTAGTGTTAGGGTACCGTGGGATAGCATCTTGCATACATAGTTCTTTCTATCTCTCTTATTTCTCTCTCTTTCTGTCTCTGTCACTGTCTCTGTCTCTGTCTCTCTGTCTCTGTCTCTCTCTCTGTCTCTCTCTCTCTCTCTCTCTCTCTCTCTCTCTCTCTGTGTGTGTGTGTGTGCGCGTGCTTGTGTGTAGTGCATCTGTGTACACATAAGGCCAGGGGTCAATGTTGGGTATCTTTTTATCTCTCTACTTTAATTTTTGAGATGGTCTCACAGTCAACCCAGAACTCACTAACTTGGCTAGACTGGCTTGCCAGCAAGCCCTAGGGATCCTCTCTTCTCCTGTCTTCCCAACACTGGGGTTATAGGCATGTGCTGCCACACTCAGCTTTTTGCAAGGTTGCTGGGGGTCTGAACACAAGTCGTCATGCTTGCATGGTAAGCACTACAGACTGAGCCATATTCCTAGCCCAAGTCTCTGTTGTAGTGTTGGACCTGGCCCTGTGGGATACAGTAGGACCCTAAGAGGAAGAGAATTGCTCTATTGATAGGCTCAGCTGCAGTAGGGTGGGTCTGATTGCATAGACGTTACAAAGTAAGGAAATGGGTGAGGCTGTGGATGTGCTCTCCAGCCTTCATTTCCAGTTTTAAGGTAGTTACTGTATGGTCAGTGCTACTCATTGCTAAGAAAGAAGAGTGCAGTTTTGGGCTATTTAGAGCCACAGGCAAAGCACAGAAGCAGAAGGCAAGAAAAAACAGAAGAAGGAATAAGTAGGAGAAGAAGAATGAGAGTGGAGAACAGATATAAATAGCAGCAAATATGATAGTAGAAGTTGAATGGGATCCTGAGTGTTGGAGATTGTCAGAGAAAAGACAGTCAGTGTACAGTGTGGCCAGCAGCCTCACCCTCTGTCCATGAGAACAGCAGTCTAATGCTGACTGACTCGATGTACTGTATTTTCCAGCGTATAAGACTGCTTTTTTAACCCTAAAAAATCATGCCAGAATGGGAGGCAGGGGTTGTCTTATATGCCAGATACTTAACATGCAGCTTGTTTCATATGTCCAGCGCATATGGTGGGGGGCGGGTGGTGGGGTTGCCACGGCTGATTCTCTGCTCCGTGCGGGGAGTATGAGGCAGGGAGGAGCAAGCTGCACACATCTTCCTGTACCTAGAGGAGGTGAATGTGAGTGTGGATTGGCTCTCCACCAGACCCTGCTCATTCCACTTGGAGGCTGCAAGTCTTTCGATTGAGTGTGGGGCATGCCTTAAAAGGGCAGTGTAGGCTGGCACTGGCTATCTGCTGCCATTTAATTAAGTGCCTGTCTGTGCCCTCCCTGAAATAGACACATGCCCGAGTCTGCTGCACAGGGCATGCATTGGAAGAATGGTAGTCTTATATGGCAAGTATATTTTAAACCTCTACATTTTACTGGAAAAGTTGGGGGTTGTCTTATTGCCCAGTTGTCTTTTTTTTTTTTTTTTAAGTTTTTTGAGACAGGCTTTCTCTGTGTAGCTTTGGCTGTCCTGGACTCACTTTGTAGACCAGGCTGGCCTCGAACTCACAGTGATCTGCCTGCCTCTGCCTCCCAAGTGCTGGGATTAAAGGTGTGCGCCACCGCGCCCGGCTTCCAGTTGTCTAATACACCAGTAAATACGTTAATGATGACTTTTAAGGTAGTCATGATGCCTCATTTATCTCAGAAAGTCAAGACTCAGGCTGTGTTCACAGTTAGCCAGTATTGGAGGTAAACCTTGTATTCTAGATACAATACCTCATATTAGAGTAGAAATATCTATAATGTATGTGAAGAATAATATTAAATTTGAATTCTATACCAGTGTATCAGAATTTCATTTATTTTGCATCATATACAGTATTCTATACCAATGAATTAAAATAACCTTGTGAGTAACAATTAAGGCCTTAAGTTGAAGAGTAGATTCAATAATCTACTTTTTGTCCTATCATCCTTATATGTGTCTATGTTCCTCCTTCTTCCTTTTCAACCCCTATCTCTAAACCTAAGAAAGAAAGATAAGGGAAAACAGAGACATCCCTGAGTCCAACCTTGCTTTCTCTCTGAATAAGACCAGTAGTAACTTATAACCAATCCCCAATGAAAATAAACATCTATAGCCCAAGAAAGCAACCAAAAACCTACCCAACCCTCCTTAAGGGAGATGAGGCCTCATTCTCTTAAGGCTTCTCTGGCTGATTTGAGATGAACAATACCTTTGTAGGGGCCCAAATAAAATCGAGGAAGTGGTTAAACAAGCTAGGAATAGCATTTGTGGTCCAGTTTCTAAATGTTGAGAAATTCCAGGCTTAATAGAAGTCCTGTGTGGGACAGTCTGAAATGCTGGACCAATTGGGGTTGGAAGCTTGGGGGATGGACCCTGCTGTCTGAGTCCAGCCTCGTGTGATGTCGTTTCTTTGGTGCTAATGTCTCTGTGTTGGTCTACTAACTCTTTCTAACTAGTCAGGAAACCTTTAAAGGCTAGTGCTGGGAAAGGATTAGGTACCGTCTCTCTCTCTCTCCTTCATTAGAACTGGATACTTCATTCCAGACAGTTTTGCAAACGCAGACTTTTGTTGTTTAGGGATTATCATAGACTGTGAGATCAGTTACAGAGACTCAGTTAAGGGCTAACATGAAAAATCTTGCTTTTCCTCTAGAATTTATGATTAATGTTTAGACGTATAAAGACTTGGGGATTCTGGGCCTAATGGTGACCAGTGGTCACCAGCACTCTGGGGGTGGAAGCAGGAGGATCTCGTTTGAGGCCACTGGGGTGCAGAGGACCCTGTCTCCAGAGCTAAAGGACTTGGGAGGAGAGTTAGAAGCAACGTGAAAACTTGAGGCTGTGGCTGTAGCTTCTCTGCTGGTGTCTTACAGAGAACATAGCTCTGCTGGCCGAAACAGCTCTGCGCTTCCTTGAACTAGTGCAGCTAAAAACTCTGAACATGGAGAATGACCCGGAGAGTGAAGAGGTAGACGAAGCCACCCATCCGAACGGAGACTACGACACAGGTGCTGTGCTTTCCCCCTGAGAGTTCCCACCGTTTACAGCAAGTCGCCAATGTTAAGTTGAAAAGGCTGTCACGTGCTACTCGCTTGTTAAGGGAAGGAGCAACGAGCATTGGGTAGGAGGGGCCCTGGCACTACCCTTCCTGTCCTCACACTGTAAGCTAGAAACGATCCAGCCACTCGTCCCTGTGGATTCCACACTTGCTTCAGCCAGAGCCGTGTGAGCAGTAAAGCTAGCTGAAATGTGTGGTTCTCGTTAAAAAATGGAAACATCATTACCAAAGAACCCAAGCCTCTTCTTCTTGCATGAGTAGTGTTGCGTTTCCTTAGTTATGAGCTATTTGCAAATAGTAGTTACGATCTCTGGTTTACATGTTAAAGTCCCCCCTTTCTATACAGGAACAGCTGTGATTAAATTCACTGAGCCTGGGGGGGCTTAGGATTCTTTGTATCTAAAAAATCATTTAATAGGTTTTTAGCTGAGGACTCAGAAGTAGAATTAAATGTACTCTGTGCTGGTTTAAGTTGAGAACTACTTAAAAAAAATCTAGTTTATACATCTGTGTGCTGTGGACAATTGTAAAGGAAATGGGACCATTTTCAGATAGTGACTTTAGCTGTCACAGCTTTGGCAGAGCTGAAGTTTTCTTCAGTGTGAGCGTGCACTTTAGTGCCCCCCCCCCCAGCTCCCCCAGATGGCCAGCTTTTCCTGGGTAGCCCCGGGCAGAGTGGCGCGGCTTTGGCCCCTTTAATTCAGCTGACTCTGCTGCAGGCAGCCAGGGAGCTCTGCGCCTGGGGCAATAGGAAAATGGCAAGAGCCGTGGTCAGTGCTGCCAGGCATGGACTTCAGCCAGGGAAAGGCAGACACGTGAGGATGAGTAGGAGGTACAGTCAGAGAGGACGGCTGCTCAGGCCATGTGAAGGACTTATTTTATAGTCTATGGGCCGCTATATGGTCAGCTGCCCTAAAATGCTTTCCAAGAGTTACTTGCTGACCAGTCTGGGACTTCGATGGCCTCACGTAAGTTGGTCTCTGGGGGAGGTAATGAGCTCCTTTCAGGTGCTTCCTCCTGCATTTCTTCTTGAGCTCTTAAACACATGTTTTGTCAGATGGAAGCTGCTATCACAGCATTCCTGTTAGGATGCTTGTTAGCGTCCCACCTGCAGGCCTTTGAACAGTGGAGAAGCTTAGCAGATGTAGCCTTTGTGTGGAGGTTTCTGTGATCACACTATGACTGCTGAGTAAGAAAGAAGACAGGTCTGGGTGTGAGGGGGCCATACCTGTACTTTCATCTCTCTGGAGGTCAAATAGGAGAATGGTGAGTTCAAGGCCTGAGTGGGCCGAACAACTAATTCCAAGACAGCCCGAGCTACATAGTGAGATTGTGTCTTCATCAAAATGACAAAACATAAGACGCTTGGTCTACATGTGTGTTGGTCCTTCTTTTTGTTTTTTAGAGCTCCAAGCCTTACATGAAATGGTGCAGCAAAAAGTTGTCACACTGTTAAGCGACCCGGAAAATATTGTGAAGCAAACTTTAATGGAGAATGGAATCACACGTTTGTGTGTCTTCTTCGGCCGTCAGAAAGCCAATGACGTTTTGTTGTCCCATATGATCACGTTCCTGAACGACAAGAATGATTGGCACCTGCGTGGAGCTTTCTTTGATAGTATTGTTGGTATGCTTGTGGGTTGGTCTCTTTATAATTACTTAGCTTTCTTTTCTGTGCCGTGGTGTGAGAGTGTCAGAACCCTTGGAACTGGCGTTATACACAGTTGTGAGCTGCCATGTGGTTGCTGGGAACTGAACCCAGGTCCTTTGGAAGAACAGCCAGTACTCTTAACCACAGAGCCATCTCTCCAGCCCTTTAAATTCAAAATTGCCCTCTCAGGCCCTTCCATTGGTTTTAAAGGTAGATAATTATACTGTCAAGTTTTGTTTGGTGAATGAGTTCTTCCTATTCTGTTTGTCTACATGTTCTTTTATAATATAACTGATCAAGAAGCAGTTTAATTAATCTGTGTTGCAGTAATATGAAGAAATAGCATGTGGTCATTAAGAACAGTGACCCGGGAAAGTGCATGCAGTCTGCAGAAGTGATTGAGGGGTTTTCAGGTCTGCCTGGTGAGAGCCCAGTGGTGTGATGGGGCAGGAACAGAAATTCATCTGTTTAATGTGGAGACTGCAGTGTACTGGTTACACGATGCCTGTCTTCTCGTTTATATTTTCCATAATTAATCAAATTGTCTACAGCAGACAGTATATACTTTTTTATGTCTTTTCTTTTAATTGGTTCTTTGTGAACTTCACATCATGCACCCTGATCCCACTCATCTCCCCGTCCCCTCACACCTGCCCTCCCCACCCCAAAACACACACACAGGAACAGTCATCTCACGGTGGCAGCTGTAATTGTGTCACACTGTGCACCGAGTGCACCCTTGGGTCCACACTTCTGTGCTTGCAGATGTTCATGGCTGTGACTTACTGGTCTGCTGTGAGGCCTCTGGCTTCTGCTGCTCTATCAACACGGAACTCCTCTCAGGTGTCCTGTTGTTGCCCTGTGTCGTGGAGAGTCTGTAGTTTTGGATCTGTAGGACCTCTTCACGCACTTCAGCAGTTCATTGTTGTGGGCCAATTGAAACCCTGGATCTGGGCCTGAGAGGTGTCTGAGCTGGTCAGCCCACCACTTCCCCCACTCTTACGTCCCCACGCTGGCTCACTGGCAGCCCCTGAAATAGGGCTAGCTCTGTTCTGATACCCTGGAAAGGTTCAGGGACCACTCTCCTGAGTGTTGCAGCCAGTGAGGGCTATGGCCAGTTCTCCCATTCTCATAAACTCAGGGCCAGCTCTCCGGTCTGCTCTGGGTGGCAGGGGAGGAGGGGGTCTCTCCCTTGTCTGTGTCATCACACAGCAGACAACAGACAGGCCCAGCTCTCCCACACTCAACACCCTCGGGGTGGCAACCCCTGCCACTAGGTCTGCTCTACTGTGCTGCCCAGGTGAGGTGCAGGGCCCACTCTCCCAAGTGCTGCAGCTGCTGAGGAGCAAGGCCAGCTCTCCTGCTCTCATGACCCCAGGGATAGGCCTTTCACCTGTCTCAGGTGGTGAGGAGCAAGTCAGGAGGAGGACCCAAGTGCTGAGATCACTGGTTAACTTCAATTTTAAATAATGTTATGTAGAGAGTGAGTCTTCCATATTTATTAGATATTCAGGTATCTAATATTTAATAATCTAAGGATTATTAGATATTTAAGTATGGTCATGCACTGCCTGGTGATAGGCTTTGTTCTGAGAAATGGCACTACATTGTGGGCACTATCATTCAGATGAGTGAATTCTATACCTGTCATAATGCAGCTTACTGTCCACCTCATTAATATTACATGACTTATTAGTTTCTGTAGCAAGAAGTATAAAATTTTACGAAGAAAGTTTGAATTATGCTTGAACTACACAGAGAGACTCTTATATAGTTAGCTTTCTGTTTCTGTGATTAAGACCATGACCAAAAGCAACTTGAGCATGAGAGAGAGAGAGAGAGAGAGAGAGAGAGAGAGAGAGAGAGAGAGAGAGAGAGAGAGAGAGACAGAGAGAGAGAGACTCGCATGAGAGAGAAAGCGCTTATTTCATTGTACAGCTGACAGTCCGCCACTGAAGGAAGTCAGGTCTGAACACAAGGCAGGAAACTAGACGTGAGAACTGAAGCAGAGGCCGTGGAAGAATCCTACTTACCTTGCTCCCATGCTTTGCTCAGCTTGCGCTTTCTTATAACCTAGGATTGCCTGCCCAGGTGTGACACTGCCACAGTGGCCTAGCATGCCCACATCAGTTATTAATGAAGACAGTGACCCACACACTTGCCTGTAATCTGACGGGAGGCAGTTCATCACTTGAGCTTCCTTCTAACTAAATGATACTGTCTTTTGTCAAGTTGACTAAAAGGTAATGAACACAGACTTCATTGAATATATATATATATATATTTTTTTTTTTTTTCAGTTTGTTTTGATTACTGAGTTAAAGAATATCAACATAGCTTTTGTAGGAAGTACTCTAGTTACTGCCCAGTCAATAAAGTATTCTTTCTGTAAACAAAGAAAATGAGCATGTTTTAAAAATTGTTGACATTTTTATGTTATTTTTGACTCTAGCAACTTTAAGTGCTACACACTCCACTCACTCCCAGCCAATAATAGGCTTTACCTAGTATTTTCTTGTTAGAAGGGTAAAGTAACAGATTTTCGTGTTTTTGCTGGCTAGTCAAGCTACAGAACCTTTTGCTGATGTTTATGTGTTTATACTTTTTACATATTTTTTATTATTTTGGTTCTTTTTCTTGCATGACCTTATATTTTTGCTTGTTGTTGGTTTTTTTTTTTTTTTTTTTGGAACTTATATAGCATTAACTTACCACTTTAAAGGCAAGTCCTTTTTCTGTTTTGATTTTTTTTAAATGCATTTAAAAATCAATGTTGTTGTTTTATTCCCACCCCCCTCAAGACAGAGTTTCTCTGTGTAGCCTTGGCTGTCCTAGACTCGGTTTGTAGACAGAGATCCTCCTGCCTCTGCCTTCCAAGTGCCAGGATTAAAAGCATATGCCACCATACCCAGTTGTGTTTTGGTTTTTGAAGCAAGTCTTATTATGAAGTTCAACCTCACCCCAAAAATGTTGGGATGCTGTTCATGTGTGTGCCACACACACACAGGATGAAGCCTTGGCTGATGTGCAGTTGTATCTGATTTCCCGTTTTTGCAGTGCTGATCACTTCCTAGTGTCGTTCAGCTTTTAGAAGCTCATTTTAATATATTATTACTGCCCTGCTTTTTATTTGTAGTGTAAGGAGATTAACACCCTTCCCTCTATACCTTTGTACCCTCCCTTTGCTCAGTTGAATTGTTAATAATTTTACTGCCAGAGTAAACATTTACTTTGTGTTCTATAATTAAAATGAAGTATTTTCAAATAGACTCACTCTAAAGAACCAGAGTAACATTTACATTTACATCATAACGAACGTGCTCCGGGGGCTTGTTTGGTCTTTCCCTGCACTTGAGTGTGTGGATGCAGCTGAGGCTGCTTTCTAACTCCCAGGGACTAGATCCATTGCACACTTGACTTCTGTCATGTAGACATGACTCCGTTGCTTGCTCAGGAGTTCTAGATCTGTGCCTTTTAGAACTGCTGCCCTTCTGCACCTGTCTGCAGCAGCCTGCTTCTTTCTTGCCAGTGTTATTGTTGCTTTGGATCCATCTCATTTCCTCCTGGTGTTAGTCTTGAAGTTTAGTTTGGGGTGTGTGTGTGCACGTTTGTGTGCATCATTTCATGTGTGGCTGCACGTGTGTACATGTTTGTGTAGATCAATTCACATGGTTGCCTGGGTGTGTGTGTGTGTGTGTGTGTGTGTGTGTGTGTGTGTGTGTGTGTGTGTGTGTGTGTAGGCAACAGGTTAGTGTTGGGTGTCTTCTGTGGTCACTTTCCACCATACTGTTTTGAGACAAGCTCACTGAACCTGGAGCCCATCTATCTGGTCCTCTGACTTGGCCAGTCAGTGAGCTCCATAGATTCTGGCCTTTCTTTCCCCTTCTAGTGCCAAGGTTTGCAGACTAGAGATCCAAACCTGGGTCCCATGCTCCCTGAAATACTTCTAACTAAGGCTGGAGGATTTTGTTTGCTGTAAGCGCTTTCCCTCCATGAATCCCTAGGCCTATAGCCTCTGTCTCAGGAAGCTTGTGAGGAGGGTGAGGATGGGCTGTCTAGGAGGTAAACCTCCACAGCCCTTCATGTTCTAAAGCGACTGGCTTGTTTCCTTGCTATTGACAGTTTTAGGAGACCTGTGCTTTCTCTTTTGTGAGTTCTGGTGTCTATAAATTCTGGATGGTCAACTTTGTTTGAGGTCTTTTTGTTTATTTCACTGGGAAGGAGGTGCGGTTCTTTCCTGGTTTTGACGAGCTGCTTGCTGGGTTAATTGCAACACGTTCCCTAGTGGGGACATGTGTTTTCAGGTGCTGAGAAATGGTAACGCTGCCTTCCCTTTCAGGGGTTGCGGCCTATGTTGGCTGGCAGAGCTCCTCCATCCTCAAGCCCCTGCTCCAACAAGGCCTCAGTGACGCCGAGGAGTTTGTCATTGTGAAAGCTCTCAATGCCCTGACCTGCATGTGCCAGTTAGGGCTGCTGCAGAAACCGCATGTCTATGAATTCGCCAGTGATATTGGTAAGCTTCTGTTTTTGAGACTTAGAGTGGGAAATTTGGGCATGGGAATAACTTCATATATTTTTATTCTGATAGAGTAAGACGAATACATACAAAAGAAAACATAATATTTGTCCTTTTGGGTCTGTGTTACCTCATGATTATTTTTTTTTCCTAGCTCCTTCCATTTACCTGGAATTTATATTTACATTTTTTTTACTGAATTACTGAATTACTTCATTGCGTAAATGTACATTTTCATTATCCATTCTTCACTTGACAGACTTCTAGGCTGTTTCCAACTTTTGGCTGTTATAAACAGAGCAGCAATGACCATGGCTAAGCACGTGTCTCAGTAGTAGGATGTAGAGTCCTTAGGGTGTATGCCCAAGAGTGGGCTAGCTGGATCTTGAGGTAGATTGATTCCTACGTCCTGAGGAACTGCCACACTGATTATATAGCCGCTGTACCAGTGTGCAGTCCCACTAGCAGTGAATGGTGCTCCCTGTTTCTTCATCCTCACCAGAATGTGCCATCACTTGTTTGATTGAACTTGGCCATTTTCACTGAGGTAAGATAAAATCTCAGATCACTTTTGATTTCCATTTCCCTGATTGCCAAGGACATTGAACATTTCTTTTAAGTATTTGTCAGCCATTTGTGTTTCATCTTTTGAGACCTGTTTAGCTTTTCCCCTCATTTTTAACTGGGTTATTTGTTTTCTTGTTGGGTAGTGTTTTGCTTCTTCGTGTATTCAAGATACCAACCTTTTACTGGATGAGTAGAGACTGCTGAAGGTCGTTGTCTATTGACGTCTCCGGTGTGTGTGCCCTTCCGAATAAGCAGCTTTTGGAGGGGTTGTGTGCCTTTGCATTTCTTTTCTTATTTAGCTTCTCTGGTTTTTCACTGTAAAATTCAATCCATGTTTTAAATAATAAATATTTAATAGGGACACATTAATGTTTTGTAATTCCTTGTCCATTCTTACTTTCCTATATATTTGTGATTTGATGATTTTTTTTCCTGGTTTTTCGAGACAGGGTTTCTCTGTGTAGCCTTAGCTGTCCTGGACTCACTTTGTAGACCAGGCTAGCCTTGGTCTGCCTGCCTCTGCCTCCCGAGTGCTGGGATTAAAGGCATGTGCCACCACTACCTGGCAAGTTGATGATTTTTTTTAAAGTGCTATGATTTTAATCTTTTAAGTTGCAGAAATTTAATTTTCACCTATACAAAAGCCCTATGCTTTAATTTTTCCTCTTTTATGTTGCCAAGTGACTTATGAACTTTATATATTGTATATCTATAAGCAAATTATTAGAGCTAAAGTTCCAGGCTGGCCTTGAACTCATGACCTCTTGCCTTGATTTCAGTTCTCCTAGTGCCAGCATGCCAGGCATGAACTGCCAAACTGGTTTAGTATAGTGATTCTGAGACTAGAACAGCAGTGGTGTTTTTGGTGATTATTATGATTTTCTTGGTGGTGGTTTTAAGAACTCTATTATTCCTTCTTAGATTACTCTCAATACTCTGCTTCCTCCGTGCTTGTCACCAGAGAATTGGGACATACTGGAGAGAAAAGACTGAATGCTGTATTTTCTAAGAAATTCTTTCAGCTCAGGCTTAAGTATTCTATGTGCTTTGTCAGCTAATTACTGCTATAATAATGCAGTGTGTCAGCCAGCCCCAGTCTTAGTAAGCACTGCCGTGTATTTCTTGTGTGTGGCTTGTGTGGGTGGCTCTGCTTCAGGCTGTGCATCTCCTTTGTCTTTTGAACATGATCCCTCCATCTCATTGTGGGACCGTGTTTGTCATGGCTGTGGCTGCCCCAGCTGTTCTCGAGGGGTGATCATAGCACAGGAGAGCAAGCCTAGCTGGGCAGCACGTTCCCCTTGGTGGTTCATTTGCTAACATCCATTGACTAAGGGCTGCGACAGGGATGCATAGGTACCTCAGGTGCATAGGAAGCGCATGCGTGTGGGGAGCTCAGAATTGGCAGTTTATTGTGCCCTGTCATGCCATTGTGGCTTTATTTGGGTTCTAGAGGTTCTCCGTGCTTTGCCAGTTCCTACTGTTCTTTATTAAGGCGCTAGGATTGAGCTCTGGGGACCATACATGGTAGATAAACACTATGCCAGTGAACTCCATCATCAGCCTGTTGTCCTTCTTTGTGTCGAAAGGAGACCACCACCCCTCCCTTGTCAGATGAGATGGATCAGAGCTGTGGATGGACGGTGTGAGAAATAAGCAAATCTTCATGGGTAATGAGATGATCATGTGAGAGAGGTGAAGAGAGATTTTATTATTTGTGTGCACGCGTATGCACATGCCACTGCATGCTTGTGGCGGTCAGAGGACAACTCTGGGGTTGGTTCTCCCCTCTCACTTTGCACGGATCCCAGGGCTCTCCCTCAGGTGGCGGCTCTGAAGAGTGGGGCTTGGAACATGTCCCTCTCCTTCCTTTTCGTGTAAGCATCACTAGAATGTGGTGGCACTGTTAATGTCTTCGTTTCCATGGACTTCTGATAAACAGCTCTGAGTATATTTTTGCATATTTAGAGCTCATGCCACTGTTGTGTTTCAGAAGTTTGAATTTTACTCTAAATCAAGTTAGTATGATAGATTAGTTGAAGTAATTGATATAGGCTTAGTGCATAAAACTACTAAAAGAATCAAGAGATTCAGTTTTCTGGGTTAATCTTATGTTATGATCATGTTGAAGAACAGACATAATGTGTTTGTTCTACTTTTCTACTTTTCCATTCCCAGTGACATGTGTAATTGTGAGGTATATGCAAGACTTGACCAAACCCTGCATTAAAAAACGTCACACGGATCAGATTGTTTTCTTAATGTTCTCGTGTGGAGAAGAAAGAGCTCCCCAGTGTCTCTGCCGCCTGTGTAGTAGCTACTGTCCTGACTGTACGCGGCAGAGTGGAGGGTGATCCTTACTGTGCGCTATTGGCAGTCTCATGTCTCCGTCTAGTGGTTTTGTTTTGGTTGGTTGGTTGGTTTTGTTTTGGTTTGTTTTTCAAGTCAGGCTTTCTCTGTGTAACACTAGCTGTCCTGTACTCACTCCCTGGACCAGGCTGGCCTGGTGATCCGCCTGTCTCTGCCTCCCGAGTGCTGGGATTAAAGGTGTGTGCCACCACCCGAGCCTGTCCAGTGGTTTTTACTCAGTGCTACAGATGAGGATGAACCATGCACTCTGAACCCTGAGAAGTAGAAGTTGAGGATTTTAGAAAGGAGGTTGCTTTTCTGCTCTGGCTGGTAAGTATGATAAGGGAGTGTTAGAACTGTTCTGCTGAGTTGCTCCTTCAGGCTAATGTGTGCAGGAACCTTCTGGAACCACGGAGGCTTGTTGTCTTTATCACATTGTGGTAACATAAGGATTGGTATGACCTCGCAGTTTAAGGTTTTGTGACTCTGGTTGATGTTACCTTTCTTGTTTCCCTTTTAGCTCCCTTCCTGTGTCATCCTAATCTGTGGATACGCTACGGTGCAGTGGGATTTATCACAGTGGTAGCTCATCAAATAAGTACTGCTGATGTCTACTGCAAGCTGATGCCTTACCTTGACCCCTATATTACACAACCAGTAATACAGGTACACACGTCCCCACTTATAACCAGTCCTTCCAGTGAGTCTCTAGAGCCCTTTAGTTGGTCTGTAATGTTTTCATATACTTTTCAAGTTAATGAACTCACCACCCTTGTAAGAGAAACACAATCGAGAGACTGTTATGTCACACACGGTGTGTCATTCTGAAGTTCAGACTTCATTTTCTTGAACTGTATCTGCTTTTATTTTTACTTATTTATTTTTTAAGCTTTATTATGTGTATGGGTGTTAATACAAGGATGTCTGTTGTTACTACATGTGTGCCTGGTGCCCAGGGTAGTCAAAAGAAGGTGCTAGATCCCTTAGAACTGGAGTTACATTCAGTTGTGAGCCTTCGTGTCGGTGCCTGGAATGGAACCCTGTCCTCTGGAAGGTCATCTAGTGCTCTTAACCCCAAGCTGTCTCTCTAGCACCCTGGTTAATTATTTATTTAGCTTATTAAACTTTGCTTTTATATTTGGTTTATACTTTTCAAAGCCAGGATCAAGAATTGAAGGGCTAATTAGTTTCTTAAGTCTTACCTTCCTTTATTTTAAAATTTAAAACTTTTAAAGTTTTAATTTTGTGTTTGTGTGTGTGTGTCTGTGTGGGTTTGTGCACATGAGTACAGTGTTCTTAGAGGCCAGAGAAAGGTCTTGGATTCCCTGAGGCTAGAGTTACACGTGGCTGTGAGCTCCCAGCATGGAGCGCTAGGACCCCAACTCGGGTCCTCAGCAGAGCAGTAAGCATGCATAACTGCTGAGCTAGCTTTCCTTTTCTTCACTTTAGATTAAACAAACACGGGTTCCTTGTAAGTTTAGATCAAACACGGGTCCCTTGTAAGCTTCAGCTGCAGTAGTTAATTATACCCAGAGCCGTCCTTTAGATCTGGGTGTGGTGTTGCACACTTAGTTCCCAAGAGACTGAGGCAGGAAGACTGTGAGTTCATGGCCAGCCTGGGCTACGTAAAGAGTTCAGAGACAGTGTGATTTACATAATGAAATCCTATCTCACAAAACCAGGTGCTGGCACAGAGCTCAGCAGAGCCTGCATGTTCAAGCCACCTGGTCCTACCTCCACATTGAAAGGAAAGTGAGTCCTTTTGGTCACTGCTGGTAGTGTCCGTCCTTTTTATTATACATGCGCTGACCTGAAAAGTGTTCTAGGGCCACTAAATGAAAGTACTGAAGTCTGGAGAGACTATTTTGAGGAAGGTTTGGGTCTGTTGGGGAAATGTGACAATGGAAGGGCAGCCCCGTGGCATTGGTTACTGAGATCTCTGGCCGGCGCCTGTGTCTTAGGCCTGTGACCCACAGATGGGGGTAGGTTTGGGGAGTATTCAGACCTCTGTGATCCAAGAGAGGCTTGCTCTGACTTTCTGAAACCTTTGCCTTTGGATATATGTTATTAATCTTCCTGTAGGCTGAACACGGATAGATACTTTAGTGGTAATGCTAAAAACCAGGAAATACTTACGTTCTTTAGAATTGGGTAGTGTCCTCTTTTTCTCCTAAAAAACAAACAACAACAACAACAACAACAAAAACAAAAAACCCCACATCATTTTCTCAGAAAATAAATGCTTTTATCCACTTTATATGGGCTGTGCTTACTGAGTTTGGAAGTAGTTATTCTGTGTACTGTAGTCTGACAGTTCTTTCTACTTCTCTATTACAGATTGAGAGGAAGCTTGTCCTGCTCAGTGTTCTAAAGGAGCCCGTGAGCCGCTCTATATTTGATTATGCTCTGAGGTCTAAAGACATCGCTAGCTTGTTCAGACATCTTCACATGCGCCAAAAGAAGCGAAATGGCTCTCTTCTCGACTGCCCTCCGCCTGAGGACCCGGCCATCGCCCAGCTGCTGAAGAAACTGCTCTCCCAGGTGTGCGCCTTCCTCAGACCTCCCTGGTAAACACGTTTCATGACAGCATTGAAGCATCTATTTAGATGTTGAAAATGTTTTTGATCAGGTATAGTGTGACAGATGAAAATAAATCTGTCAGCATCTTACATACTCTGTATGGCATCTAAGCAAAGACAGTCAGACAAACTTAAACCCTGAGTTGGGCTCAGTAAGGAGTCACGGGGCCTGTCAGCCTCCTGTGATTGCTAGAGAATAGAAAGTGCCTTGGAGTTAAGCACCATGTTTGATTCAGTTCTATACTTCACCAAAGTGTAATGCAGTTGAGGTAGGAGAAGCTGCCCAGAACGCAGACGCGATGTAGTCCCCTCCTCTCAGCCCGGATGCCTGCTTCTCATTGCATGCCGACAGCTGCCGGGTCTTGGGTTTGCCACATCTTTGCTGAATAAGCCAGCAGTTTACTGTGTGTTTGGGTCTGAGTTTGGATCAGTTGACAAATCCAGTAAAAACTAACCCTTTTACTTTATTTGGCATTGGTAGGGGCTCTTTTGAAACACTAAATTTAGATTCATCTTTCTGTTTTGTATGGGATGCGTGGGGCCTGGAGTCAAAATTGGAGTAAAAGTGCTTCTAAATGAAGGCTCCAGGCCTGGTGCTCCATGAGCACAGAACAAAGGCTGTGGGCGGCAGCAGCGGACAGTGTCAGCCCTGTGGAATGTTTCATAGAGCCGTGTCTCACCTGAACAAGTGTACTCACTCAGTTTTAGAGACTTTTTTAAAGGCAGGGTCTCCTGTGTAGCCCTGGCTGGCTTGAACTCACTATGCAGACCAGACTAGTCCTAAACTCATAGAGCTCTCCCTCCCTCTGCTGAGGTTAAAGGCATGTGCCACAACACACATGGCTCAGACAGAATTTGATGAGCTTTGCAGTATAAATGTTTTCATGCATTTTACTTGACCTTGAGTATTCAGTGATGATGGTGATGGTGGTGGTGATGGTGGTGATGATGGTGGTGGTGGTGGTGGTGGTGGTGATGGTGGTGATGGTGGTGGTGGTGGTGGTGGTGGTGGTGGTGGTGTTGCTGGGAATTAAACAGGGATGCACCCTCCACTTCTCTTAGCCTTTCTGCTCCCTGGTGTTTCCCAAGTGCCTCCATGACTGCCACTCTCTCAGTGCCAGCTCCCATTGTTGGATCTCACGATCAAATCACTCAGCTGTCTGACTTTGGTGCCTCTAAAAGGCTGTGTTTGGCATATTTGTCATTTTCATCACATTTGTCTGAGTGAGGAAAAGAGGAACAAATTAGCTTGTGTTAAGCTGTTGCTTTTGGTAGCATTAGGAGGCTCACAAGGGTGAGGAGACTTACACTCTGTTGCAGGGACACTTGCTGCCAGCAGAAGTGAGAGTAGGCCAGGATCTGAGTGCTCAGTACAAAGGACAGAAGCCACCAGCTTCCGCTTTGTGAAGATACGTGATGAGTCTGCTGTTGATGTCTGTGCTTCTGTGTTCTCCGACTGTCCTGAGAGCCAGTCTGAGCAACTTGCTACCCCTGTCACAGGAAGAGACGGATGCAGCGCAGTTGCCAGTGCCCTGGGGTGCAGTGTGTTTTAGAGTTAGCATTTCAACCTGAACTGTTCCTCCCGTTCTGCTGCCACTCACTGCTCAGATTATAAAGACGGAAGGCCAAGATGACAAGCTTGTTTGAGACTGATGGACACATGCAGAAGCCATGTGTAGCACCTCCCTTGTCCACATTTCCTCTTTTTTCCTGGTTTTAGCCCTTCCCCTCTTTGGTTACTAGCTTCACTAGCGGAGGCTTGGATCCAGGGGAGACTTTTGAGTTCTTGTTCCTAATGCCCCAGCTAAGAAGAAAGCGTTGCAGCCTCTCCCACTGGGAGCTCTGACCTCCTTGATCTTGGGGCTCAGCCCTTCCTTGCACAGTCCTGTACAGGTGTGCTGCTAGCACAGTGGGCTTCTCCAGGATAGCATGGTGCTCCCGAGGGCCTAATGCTCTGGGGCTTGAACAGGCCTGTGGAGCAGCAGTCCTGTGGGGCTTGGAATCTTCAGCAGGATGCATCCTCAGAGGTGACACACGCAGGGATGCTTTAGTTATCTCTTCTGTAAGAGCTCTGCTTTGTATCTGTTTAACAAGGGGCTATAAAGGACACAGGATGATTCATTCCACTCCTTTAAAAAAAGCCATATAATTTAAACTGTTGGCTGGATTTTTATGTTAGTTCTTTTTGACTGTATAGTGCAGATACAACTGCAAAATTGAAACAGCCCAAGAAGATGCATAATAAGATACAAGCTTTTCTGTTGTGCCCTGGTTGGCGGCCAGCTAACCGTTCTTGGTCCATTGTGAATTTTATGTCGCTGTGCTGAATTCCTGTGCATAATATTGGGCCTGGTCTGCTGACACTTGGAATCAGTTTCATCCTTTCCAGCCTGCCTTTCCAGCTTTGTACGGCGAGGTCCAGGGCATACCGCATAGCCCGTCTGGCCCCACCAACAGGATGCTCTGTGTGCGCCAGGACAGGATGGTGTGCTTCTAGAAGTTCTTTCACCCTTGGCAGGTAGAAGCACAGACTGTGCTGCGAAGTATTTGGTCCCCTGCTTGGCTGTTGCTTTGTCCCTGGATAGGCAGTCTCTGTATGCGTATGTATGTAGTTTAATTGTCTGCCAAAGAACTGAGGGCGCACCCCGCTTCCCCCCAGCCCTCTGTGTGCAGCTCCTTTCTCCACGCCCCTCCCCTTCACACTAACTTCTTCTGCAGCATTCTTGAACTCAGGTCTGCTGTGTGCTGAGCTCCTTTTCCATGGCTTTGGCCTTTGCAGAAAGGATTCTAGACAGCTGCAGGAGCAGGGCTTGTCTCTGTCTCAGGGATTGTAGCCCCGGCTGTCTGTCTTCTCAGCCCCGATTGTCACTTTTAACCTTGTTTAAAGTGGGAAGCTTACCCCTCAGGCTGGCCACAGAAGCCTGCCACATTAAGTTCTGGATGCGTAATGTCCCCGGGCATCTGCAGGAGCCTGTGGAGTGCTGGGAGCTGCGTGGATGCTGCTGCTCCATCAGGCTGCCTACGAGCTGGGTGAGCACCCCTGCGTAACTCAACCTTGGTTCTGACAGAGCGAAGTCCCCTCCGTTCTTTCTTGTTCACTGTTGTTTTGGTTATGCGTGGTCCTTCACATTTCCATATGTATTTTCCTAGTTTCTTGGTCTTGAAGTTTTTAAAATCATCTTGTCACTTCATAAAAGGCAACCAGCCTGCGAGTGTGTTCATAGATGCTGCTTTGAGCTTGTAGAGGAGACCTGAAGGCCAGTGGTGTTAGGTCGGCTGCTCCCTAGATGTGCTGTGTGCCCCCAGGGTATAGTCATCGTTAGCTGACCTCAATGATGTCTTGTGGGTTATGCTGCACGGTGTTGTCCTTGTTTGTTATGGGTGTTTGAGTAGTGTTTGCTTAGTTAGGTTTTTTTAGTGAGAATGTCTTTGTAGCCTAGGATAGACTGAATTTACAGTCTTTGGCGTTGAGTACTGAGTTTACAGGGCAAATCTCCTCCCTTTCTTAGCCTGAGTGTTTGATTTTTAAATTTTATCTATTTAGCTAATGTGTGTGTATGTGCGTGTGAGTGTCTGTCTGTCTGTCTGTCTGTCTGAAGGTATGCCATGTGTGTGCAGGTGAATCTGTCTGTCTATGAGGGTATGCCATGTGTGTGCAGGTGAGTCTGTCTGTCTGTCTGTCTGTCTATGAGGGAGTGCCATGTGTGTGCAGATGCCTGTAGAGGCCAAAAAGAGGGCACTGGGTGTCCTGGAGCTGAAGTTAGAAAAAGCTGTGAGCCACCAGATGTGGGTGTCGGGATCTCTTGGGTCCTCTGGAAGAGCACCAAATGCTTTTCACTACCAAGCCATCTCTCCAGTCACGTGTTTGCTTTTTTAAAAATATAGTTTTATTTGATAGATTAAAATTTTCTTTTCATAGCTGATGTGGAAATTTTTCATATGGTCATTATGAAACTTCATAAAAGTTCAGCAGTTACGGTCACCTGTTGTTCTTGGACAGGATTCTAATTCAATTCCCAGCTCCTACATGGTAGCTTAGAGCCATTCATAACTCCAGTTCCAAGAGATGCCCTTTTTTGTCTTGTACGGATACCAGACAAGCGTGTGGTACATACGGATATATATACGCAGGCAAAACACAAAATAAATCTAAACAATATATTTATTTTAAGAACTTGACAAAACATCTTTGTTGTAATAATTTGCTTGGCTGTTTCTTTTGATTTTGTGTGATTGCCGGGTGAACAGTGCATGAAATAGTTGTTGAACAGCAGCATTTTTATCTCATTCTGAACATTTGTGTTCTCCTTGCCTTATGGGAGCTACAGAACCTTTATTACAGTATTATCAATAGAATCTGAGATGTAAAGATAATATGATGAAAAAAATACCCTTGCAGAATATTCCAAAAGAGCCGGTAGTCATCTCTTCCTCTTTGCTTTCTTGTTTCACTTTATCATTTTTCAGTTTAAGTTGGGAGTTGACCTTCATTTGTTAGTCACCCTGATACTTGTTGTTACTTTGTTTGAAATTAACCCAAAATACATGGTTTAATTTGACTTTAGGGAATGACGGAAGAAGAGGAAGATAAGCTTCTGGCACTGAAGGACTTCATGATGAAATCAAACAGAGCGAAAGCTAACGCAGTGGACCAGAGCCATCTCCACGACAGCAGCCAGAAAGGCGTAATCGACTTGGCAGCCTTGGGCATCACTGGGAGACAGGTGGATCTTGTTAAAACCAAGCAAGAGCCAGATGAGAAGCGGGGTTAGTATGTTGGTGTGTGCATCTTGCTATTATTAGTTATTTATAAGGCTGGCTTTTAGCTAGTAAATAGTAAAATACCTCCCTCTTTTCCTAGATATAGAATTTGGAACTCAGTGACTCAGTTACTTAGTAGGTAGACACAGGAGAGGAAAAGTAGGGCAGTGGGATCACTGGGGACCTGCCCAGGGGACCTGCCCAGACCACAGCAAGGTGACTAGTGAAGGCCAGTGTCCAGAGCTCTCCACCTATAAAACCATGTTGCCTCTAAGGAGGGAATGACTCAAATTCTGTTTTCTAATCCTTTAACTGCTGACTCAAGGCCAGCCTATGTAAAACCAGGTACAAGTTTTTTGATTATTAATAGGTAATGCCTGATAAATTTAAGATAAACAATAAACTATAAAAGAATAGAGACCAAAGAATCCTTATTCATTTGGCAGCTTGATTTTTGAAACTGTCAGCCTGTGTGACAGTGACATTGACTGTATGAGGTTCGTAAGATCTTGTGCACGCCTTTTCTGCTGGTGCAGGTCACTGTTAAGTATATATATACCTTTAATACTCCCCCTGTTCCTATATCATCTTAGGGTAGCAAATGAATTACATGAAGTAAGTTTTATGATAAAGTGTTTGCAATTTAATTGTTAATAGCTTATATGCATAATATATAAAGCACCTTATAGATCAATAAAAATAGCAAGCACTTCAAAGGAAAAAGGGTGAAGGGTTTAAGCAGATAATTGGTAGATCAGAGTACATATAAATTAAATATAAATAAGTAAATAAATGCAGATTAAAATATCCATTTCTACCTGGATAGATGGATAGCTCTAGGTGTTGGCACAGTTGTGGTGCACAGGCATTTCCGCATGCTGAGATTGTAAGCTGAACACATCCATATGTGCTACATGCATTCAGGGATGTATGGCTGAGTAAAGGGACGCACGGGAAGTCTGGTCCATTGTATCCCTTATAGACAGACAGTAGAGTCACATTGGCTTTGCCTTCAGACTAACTATCCCAAATATATTTTCATAGCTAGAAAACATGTAAAACAAGACTCCAGTGTCAATGAAGAGTGGAAAAGCATGTTTGGGTCACTGGAACCTCCGAATCTCCCACAGGCCCTGCCTAAGACCAGTGACCATGATGTGGTTCAGCCTGGGAAGCCACCTCGTTCGGAGTCCTCTGCTGGCATTTGTGTCCCTTTGTCAACTTCTCCACAGGTACTGTCATGTAGGCAATACCCACCCTCCTGTTTGAGCCTTGTTCTGCTGCCTTGTATGTCGAAAGGCTGGGTGCTATAGAGAAATCAAGGCGTTTCTGATTGACTTACTTTAATTTTATAGCCAGGGGAAACCCAGTTACTTAGCACTGTGAAGGTCAAAGACCGACCTAAGATCATAATTAGGCTACAGAGAGCATTTCAAAACTTTTAAAATCTTTTTATTCTTACTTTAATGTAACAAAAAGCAAAAATATTTTGGGGTGAATTTCTAAATGGTCTGTGCATGTTGAGTGCCACGATGGCTTTGATGATTTGAAGTGAGTTGTAGCGTAAGACAACTGTGGCCCACCAATCATAGTTTAGTTAGGAGGCTTTGACTTAGATCAGCCGGAATCCACTTGCTCTTTTCACCTGAGAGAAACTGGTGTGATGTGTAGCTGCAGCGTGGGAACATCTTGCCTTACATGTGCCTTGCTGTGACACAGACCTGTGCTGTGTTCCCAGGTTTCAGAAGCCACACACATCCCCAGTAAGAAGCCAGTGATCCAGGTTGTAAGCAGCACCGTCCTGCCGTCCACCTACCAGATCCGGATCACCACCTGCAAGACCGAACTTCAGCAGCTCATACAGCAGAAGCGTGAGCAGTGCAACGCAGAGCGCATAGCCAAGCAGATGATGGAGAACGCCGAGTGGGAGAGCAAGCCACCGCCTCCTGGTGAGGGCTTCCAGCCTGAGTTTGGCCTCTAGTGCAGGAACCCGAGTCAGAGCAAGCCTCCCTACTCCAAAAGCTCAAAACTCCTCAGCTGAAAAGTTTAGGAGTTAGCATTTCTGATGACAAGCTGTAGTCAGGGAGGCACATCAAAGGTTCTGCCACCTGAAACACATGTGCTCACAGGAGCCCTGGAAAGGGTTCTTCAGCCTAGACAGGGGGAGCGAGAACAACCTAGTTAGAGCCCAGAGCAGGAAGATAGCTAAGCAGCCTGAAGCCATTATGTGTGGACTTGGGCCTTTAGGTTTGGTTGCCTCTTGCTACTGCAAGAGCATCTGGCCTCTAGGGGCAGACCTCTGCTCTTACTTTTCTGCTTACTGGAGAGTTTGCTTTTGGATTATATTTACTTTTCTGCTTACTGGAGAGTTTACTTTTTGATTATATTAACTTTTCTGCTTACTGGAGAGTTTACTTTTTGATTATATTGTTTAAGAAAAGGTAGGACATTCAGAAAACATGGAGATTTTTGAAAAGAACACAATAATGTATAACATCAGCATTTAGCTAATCATCAACATTAAGTATTTGGCGAAATGGGCCTGGAGAGATGGCTCAGAGGTTAAGGGCACTGATTGCTCTTCCAGTGGTCCCGAGTTCAATTCCCGGCAACCACATGGGGGCTCACAACCATCTATAATGTGATCTGATGCCCTCTGCTGGCCTGGCAGGTATACATGCAGGCAGAAAACTATATATAATAAATAAATAAATCTTTTTTAATTGGCAAAATGATCTTAAGAGATGGCTCAGCAGTTAAGAGCACTGGCTGCTTTTTGCAGAGGACCTGGGTTTGATTCCCAGCACGCACATAGTTGCCCATAACCATCCATAACTCCAGGTCCAGGGGCTCCAACTCACTCTTCTGGCCTCCTTGGGCACTGGGCATGTATGTGCTGCTTGGACATGCAGCTAAAAGACCCATGCACATAAAAAACAAAAACAACAACAGAAACCCAAAACCGCGAGAGAATTTGGCAAAACAGTTCCTGCATTCTGAGAGCGCTGAAAGGAAACGGAGAGATTGTTGGGACCAGAGTGTGGTCCCCTTGTGTTAGCAGCCTGGTTCATACATGCGGCAGAGCTACTCTTTGATTCTGATGTGTAGGTTTTTAAAAAATTAATGAATTTCAGTATTTGAGCTATAATAGTAGACACTTACCTTTAAAACTCTGAGAAGAAGTGCACTGTGTGTTTATGTTTAGACTCTGAAAAGATCACAGGAATCCCCCTGAGCTTTGTGTGACCTCAGGAAATACTGGTCAAGGCCGCTTGAAGGTTTGATGATTTAGAAAATATTTTTCAGTGCTAAGCAGAGTCTAGTCAGATGCTTCTGTCAAAATGAATATCCTGAGATGTTCGAGCTGTTTCTGTGACGTAAGCTAGTGTCACTTACCTGCCAGATCTGCTTAGGAGCATAGAAAAGATGGCCACACCCAGTCTTGCTCTGTGACCCTCTCTTCATAGGCAGCATTTGTATATAGATGGAGTCACACATTTATTCAGCAGTCACAGGAGTGTGCAGTGACCGCTGGGTCTTTACTCTTTTCTTCTTTCCACACTTGAGCAGTTATAAAATACTTACCCAGTCTGTGGAGCATGTAGACTTCATGGCCCCTCAGGCTAGCACTGTGTTCAGCCTGGTGCCCCACTGGGCGACTTAGCTATCCAAGGGAGAACCGTGGATAGGAATGGCAGGGTTCCTGGTTTCATTTTCTTTCTTGTTTTCCTTTTTCTTTCTTTTTTTTTTCTTGCTTCTGGTAAGAAAACAGTCATTCTAAAGTGACATTGCTACCCCTTGGGCATAGCAATGACTTCTACTATAGGTCTGATCTTCAGCTTTTTGGTTTATTTTAAAATCAAGTGATATTAAATGTATAAAATGTAATGTTTAATGTATATAAGCTGTGCATACATGTGGAAGACAGTTATGTGCAGGGACCTGTGCTGGGCACTGAGGTCATTCTCTCATTATAGGATGAAACATGAGCTTTTATCTCAGAACTTGTAACTGAGGAATTAATTATACACAAAAGAATGTGCGTGGTAAAGTGCAGAGAATTATAGCTGCCGTTTAAGAAGTTCTAGGAAGGCCATGTAGAGTCCGAGTCTGTACCTTCTAATTCTAGTGTGTTTATACCATGGAAGCAGTGATTGCTGGCAAAGGAGAATCTAACAATCTAGGTGTTTTGCTTTTTTGTTGTCTCTCTAAGTAGCTATGGCTCTTGTCATGAAGACCAGGCTGGCCTTGGACTCACAGAGACCCACCTTTTCTCCCTCCTGAGTATTGGGACTAAAGGTGTGTGCCACCATTGCTGGCCGGCCTCTTAGTGGTCATGTGGGCTGGGGCAGTGTTGGACCACGCGTGTTACTTGCATGCATACCCACCCCTTGGGTTAAGTGATATAGCTCCATGTTACAGCTGAGAAGATGCAGCTCAGTGATGTCCAGCCACAGCCTGGGTCACCCTAGTGTCTCAAGCTGCGGTTTTGCAACTTTCTTGCTCAGACAGTGGCCTGCAAGCTGTTTGTCTAGGCTAGGCTGGTCACACCCCGTGCTGCTAAGTGAGCAGTCAGGGTTTTTCTGAGGAGTACGTAACTGCTGTGTGGGTGGAGACTTTTTGAAGCTGACTGAGCTACTTGTTACTGTGCTGTCTTAGTCAGTAACTGTCATGGCCCAGTAAACCCCTCTGGATGGGCTAGCTGGGGACCTCTAAATTGACTGGTTCGGATGATTGCTCTGAAGTTAGTTGCTGAGAACTGTGGCTAGAGGGTGACGGGTGATTGTGTCTTTCAACCACAGTTTAAGATACACTTTGCTTTTCCTCAGGGTGGCGTCCGAAAGGGCTATTAGTTGCACATCTTCATGAGCACAAATCTGCTGTAAATCGAATTAGAGTCTCTGATGAACACTTACTCTTTGCAACATGTTCAAATGATGGCACAGTGAAAATCTGGAACAGTCAGAAGATGGAGGGAAAGACCACCACGACGAGGTAACATGCGATAGTGTGGCTAGCCTATCCAGCTAAGCCAGCGGTGCTTACAGCACGCTTTCTCTGTGCCACAACTGCTTAGGAGCACGGGATTCCTAGGGGTATGTGAACCAGAGTCCTGTGGGAAGTGAGAGAGCAAGAACTGTAGTAAGTAAAGTATTGAATGATCCTGTTAGATGACAAGGGACTGGGGCATGTGGCAGGGCTGGAATTCTCAGTGAATTGTCCAGACACCCCTCACCAAGGAAAATGAACTGAAAGAAAGGAGAAAGAGCCACATGGGTTCATTGAATGTTCTGGATTTCAGAGGTCCTGGGTGGGGTGGGGGACCTGGTCAGTCATGCCTAACAGAAAGCTTCCTGTAACCGGAGCAGAAGCAGCAGGAGGCAGCAGTTTGTAGAGGGCACTTAGGAAGGACTTTGATGGTGAGTGAGAGGGAGGTTTTGGGAGCCTGTGAACAGAGGAGAGTCACCATCTGAGATGGCAGAGGATGGCTCTGGCTGTGAGGGGAGAGTAACACAAAGATGGTGAGGCATCAGCAGCTAGGAATGGTCGTCATGGTAATGTGAGAAGGAGATGTGGTATTGGCTAGGGTGGCAGCAGTGTACCGTGGGAGTGGCCAGATTCCGCATGTGTTCTGATGGCTGAGCCGAGCTGATTGGCTGAACTATGTTCATACTGTCCTGTGCACAGTCAGCAGAACAAGGCTATTGCTCTAGAGCCTGGTTGTTATAGCTGATGTCTTTGAGCCTTTGGATGCCCAGATATGCATGTGATAAATGTGACTATCCTAAGGGGCTAGGTTTGGGTGGTTTGCGCATGTGGTCCTCCCTGCTGGAGGTTTTTCTACTTCCCCATCAGCCTCTGCCTCAGTCTCTGTGTCATTCTCGTTTAATTCTGCCATTTTCCTGTTTGCTTTTTGCCTAATTGGTTCTGCCAGAAGAACAACTATAAATCAGAGTGAATCTAATCTACGTTGAAAGGATGGGGAACGCTCTGCTGCTTTTCTTGTTATTAGTTCATTGAGCATAATTAACTAAAATGCGATGAAATCAAATACCCTCGACACTAAAGTAACATGAAAGCCTGCTTCGTGTTTACCAGCCCGGGAAAGTATGGGTTAGCTATGTATTTGATTAAAGGGCTTTTGCTTTTACATTATACCTAACTGTTATTTCTGTGTTTATTCTCTCTTGGCATTGCACTGAATAGACTGTAAATGAAAAGTCAGTAAAAGAAACACAGGCGTACATAATAATTTTATTATTTTTTGTTTGTTTGTTTGTTTTAGTTTGGAGGGTCGGGTCTTTAAGACGAGACTTCTTTGTTTTAGCTCCGGCTGTCCTAGAACTCACTCTGTAGACCAGGCTGGCCCCAAACTGAATGATACAGCATTTAAGGTGTTGCACAGGTTGGAGCATTGGTTCAGAACTTGGGGACAGGCCAGTCTCTGTAATAAGACAGAAGTGCTTAAAGATGGACATCTGAAGAAGATAAGGTGTGGTGGACTCTTAGCAATCAGGAAGATAAAATGGACCTCAGTAATATGGTTGTTAGTAACTGCGTGAACTAGTGTTTGCACAGGGGCTGTGGCCGTTTCAGAAGTGCTCTTGTATTTCTTTCATTCAGGTCTATTCTTACGTATAGCCGAATTGGAGGGCGAGTCAAGACTCTGACATTTTGCCAGGGTTCCCACTACTTGGCCATAGCGTCTGATAATGGAGCTGTCCAGCTTCTTGGAATTGAGGCTTCTAAGTTACCCAAGTCTCCTAAAATCCACCCTCTACAAAGCAGGTACTGTCCGCTGTCTTTTTAACTTTGCATGTAGGGCACTGCACTGCGGTGTGGACCAACTGGCGCTCCCCTGTTGTACAATCCACCTGGTAAGCCTGGAGGGCAGGAAACTGCTTCTGACACTCAGATGTGCTGAGCTTCAGAGGGCAGAGCCTTTGCCTCTTAATTTCTGCAGTAGAGTGCACAGAGGCAGTGCTTTAGTCTGGAATCTTTCTGAATGACACAGGTATTAGCCAGTTTGTCTAGCAACAGAATGTCAGTCAAGAAAATGCATGTTCTGTTGCTTGACACTAAAATGCCTACATTTGATATTTTTTAGACAAAGATTTGCTTATCATTCTAAAATAAAATGTTGACTGGTTTTATTTATTAATCTCATTTCTTGGTAAATTAATAGTTATTTAAAGATTAACATAAAATAAGGTAAAGACAGCCTTTTTCTGAATGATATTATGCCTAAGGATGCCAATTGTGTTCTCTCTCTTTTGTTAAAAACATTATGTTGTGTGTGAGTGCATGCACCGGGATTTGTAGAGGTCAGAGGACAACTTTCAAGAGTCAGTTTTTCCTTCCACTATGGGTCCTGGAAGTCAAACTCAGGCTTGGGTGGCAATCGCTTTTCCCCACTGAGCCATATTGTTGGTCCTATGTTGTGTTTGCTGAGAATCTGTCTGTAGTCCACTGGAAGATAGAGACAATTGATAGTATGAATGCAGTGTGGCAGTGTTCCATCTTACCTGGAAGGCATAGGTCAAGTTTCAGTGGGCAGAACTGGAAAGATGGCTCAGTTGGTAAAGTCCTTGCCTTGCAGGTGCCAGGGGATCTGAGTTCAGATCTCTAGAGCCCAAATAAGTAGTACATACCATAATCCTAGTACTGAGAGATGGAGGCACAGACAGGGGATCCCTGGAGGCTTGTAGGCCAGCTAGCCTGCCTGTGTACCAAACAGAGTTCCAGGCCAGCGGGAGACCCTGTCTCAAAGTGTGGAAGGTGCCTGAGAGCTAACACCCAAGGTTGTCTTCTGACCTGTCACACACATGCTCACACTCACATACATGAATGAGCAATGCACACATGTACTGAAAGGTAAGATTAGAGTCAAGTGAGTTTGTTAGAGCAGGGTGGTTGACGGGCATGCTGGGAAGAGGTAGTGTACCCCACAGAAAAAGCAGAGCAAGAGTTTAATTTCATAAAAGGCTGCCTTGAAGTCCTTTTGTAGCTTAAGAAAAGAAGGAACCTCTCTTGAGGCACTTAGGCTGTTTTGTTGTTTTGCTTTGCTTTTGCATTTAAAAAAATGTATGTATTTTCAGCATAATCACTAAATGTATTTGATTAGCTTTCACCCAGGACATATTACCAGTGCCTTTTAACAACAAATAGCTTCCAGTTTTCCTAAAAATTGTTTCAGCAGAGGATGACTGTTAATACTTTTGAGTTCATTTAAATCATTGGCAGAGTGTACTATGTGATGATTGCACCCCAGCTTGAAAAACAAACAAAAAATAACCTGGCAAAGCTATGCAGTAGACTAGAGTGCTGCAGTATGAAGGAGTGAATTATTAGTTTATGATGTCATCATTGGCAAATATGAAATAAGTTTTGCTAATGAAAAATGTCAGATTCAAAAGGCATGTTGACACAGTCGTAGGGGAGGGGAGTAAGGGGAAAATGGGAGGGAGGGAGGAATGGGAGGATACAAGGGCTGGGATAACAATTTAGATGTAATATGAATAAATTAATAAAATACATTAAAAAAACAAAAGGCATGTTGAATGTTTCCAACTCTGACATTCTGAAAAAGAACAGAATTTGCTTTTGTCGCAGGTGAGAAGCTGGATTGAGTTAGATTTCAGACAGGCTGCATGGAATACTTTGGAGGATGCTAGACAGTTTTGTGTGGTTCTATGAGAAAAGATGCATTGCTATATATGTATCTGTAATAATCCCTGTGTTTCACACAAAGATCAATTTTATTAGTGTTGCAACATAGTTGATTTCTTAGTTTTGATAAATAGTCTACTTATATAAGATGGCAATATGAGGAGAAACGGAATTTAAAAATGCACAGAAACTTTTTACAGCTTTCCTGTGTCTAGAATTATCTTTTAAAAACATTCAGCTGTAATTCTAATGGAGATCACATAATTTTTTTTTCTTTTGTAGAGAGGGTCTCAGCTCTGGCTGTCCTGGAACTGGATATGTAGATCAGGTTATCCTCAACCTCACAGAAATCATACTATGCTGTCTCTGCCTCTCAAGTGCTGGCATTACAGGGTGTTTCACTCCAGCTGGCTGTCAGTTTATTGCAAGTGGGAACCAGCTCTCCATTTTCTGTGACTGGAGAAGCCTATGTCCTTACTTTTGTGTTCCTGTAGGATTCTGGATCAGAAGGAAGATGGCTGCGTGGTGGACATGCATCACTTCAACTCTGGGGCACAGTCTGTTCTTGCCTACGCCACGGTGAATGGCTCTCTGGTTGGATGGGACCTCAGGTCTTCAAGCAACGCATGGACATTAAAACATGACTTAAAGTCAGGCCTCATCACTTCCTTTGCTGTGGACATCCACCAATGCTGGCTCTGCATAGGTAAGCCAGCAGCTGGGTTGGGATGCCACCAACAGCTGCGAGTAGCATCTTAAGACTGCCAGCTTTTCCTGGGGATTTTCCATCTCCTTTGTGTTCATAATTACTATGATAAATAATGTCTTCAGTTTATTTTTCACTAGGAAACTATGTGAGGCAGTGAGGCAGCTCAGTGAGTGCTTGCCTAGTATGCCTAAGGCCCTGCCATACCCTCTAGCACCACACAAAGTATTATAAAAGGTGTAGTTGGGCAGGCTATGGGAGTGCACCCTTACGGTCACGGTGGTTGGCAGGTAAGGGCAAGAGGAGCAGGAGTTCAAGGGCACTCAGCAACGTAGTGATTCTAGGCTAGCTTGGGTTACATGAGATTGTATTTTTAAAATCCTCAAGCAAGGCATTGTGTGAAAGGGTGAACCAGCATCATAGAACAGCGAAGTTTCTTCTTGTGCTCAGTGAGCCCTTGTCGTATAGTCACTGTAGCATGTTGCTGGGTTCTCTGTGCTGCTGCGGAAGCTCCAGCTTACAGAAAACAGCATGCGAGCCTGAGCCAGCGGTTTTAAACTCCAGTAACCTCAGGCAAGCTACTTAACTCAGAGACTTAGTGTCTTCATCCTCTAATGGGACTAATTCCTTCAAAGGCTGCTTTGAAGACTTAGTGGACTGAAAGCTTCACAGGGCCTCGTGGAAAAGCGGAACAATGGATTTCTGTTTCACCGTCTTCCCACTCCTTTCCCCTAAAGACTCAAGATGCATGCTATCTTTCATCTATTTTTTTGTTGGTTTTTGAAGTGTTTCTGAGTTCTGAAAATATATACTCTAGTGTATACAATTTTACCTTACCACAAACACAATACAAATAACTCTTCTGAAAATTGGTTTTAACCACACTTCTCCCTGTTCACTCTTACACCCCTTCCCAACTTCATGTTCCTTTAAAAAACAAAACCAAAAAACCAAAGCCACCCAGTCAGTTTGTCCTGCCCATATGCATGGGCGTAGGGTATCCTCAGGCATGGTTGACCTACCTGAGGCAACATGCTTAAAGCAAACTGACTCCGTCCCCTAGCAGCATCAGCTGTCCTTATCTCAGGCGTAGGGACTGTGAGACTCCCTCTCTTCCCCACTTCCCCCTCCCCTCGTGCTAGACTGCCAACTGGCTTCTCTTGTGTAGGCAGCCACAGCTACTGTGTGTTCATGAGTACATGAGTCAGGTTGTGTCCAGAAGACACTGTGTTGCTGTGGTCCTCCTGCCTGTGGCTTCTGTGGCTTCTGTGGCACTATCCCCTGTGTAGGGTAGCTTGGCTAAACACTTACATGACAGCAGCTTTCATTTGGCTTTCTCAAGGTTCTAGTGTGAGTTCTCCCCACCTCCCCCTCACTGCTCTTCTCCCTGTCATATCACCCATTTCCTACCAGCTTCTCAGTGTCCCCTCCCACCGCATGGCCCCTTCCTAGTTTCCTGGGGTCTAAGGTACTCCACGTTTGCACAAAGCTAAGGATTTGATGCTAAGGTCTGCATGAGTGAGAACATACGATGTTTGTCTTTGTGGATCTTTGTTATGTACGTGTGCTATTTCCAGTTCCAACTATTTACCTCCAAACTTGCTAATTTCAGTCTCTTTTCAGCTGAATAACACTTTATTGTGTATATATACCACATTTTCATTATCCATTCAACTCTTAATGGACATTAACTAAGCTGTTTCCAGTTCCTAGCTGTTGTGACTAGAGCAGTAATATCCGTGGGTGAGCAGGTGTCTCTGCAGGTGGTATAGAGTCCTTGGGTATTTGCCTAAGATGAGTAGAGCCGAATCATATGGTGACCTGTTTCTAGTTTTTGAGGAGCCTCTATGCTCACTTCCACAGTGGCTGCGCTGAGTGGGGGTCTCCCTCCCGCACACCCTCACAAGCATCTGCTGTCATTTTCTCCACCAGTGTAAAACCACTCATCAGGTTTCTGTCTCCGCTGTATTTCTCCCTTTCTAGACTGTCACAGAATTGTAATCATAAATGTGTATGTTTTTTATCAAACATAAATTTTGTGAAGCTTTTTCATTTTCATATATGCAGAATTTTAAATTATTTTTCACTTTATTTATAGACAACTTGTGTACTGACCACCCATACTCTAGTTGGATAGTTTAATTTTTTTCTAGTTTTTGGGGCTTTTCTGAGTAAATTTGCTGTAAACATTTGCAAGTCGGTTTTTTAAATTTTGTTTTTCGAGACAGGATTTCTTTGTGTAGCTTTGGCTGTCCTGGACTTGCTTTGTAGAACAGATTGGTCTTGAATTCACAGAGATCCACCTGCCTCTGCCTCCTAAGTGCTGGCAAGGGAGTTTTGGAGGAACTGTTATCCCATTTTTTCTAAGGTGTATACAGGTGAGTGGGATTACTGATTTTAAAAAAGTCATTTTAATTGCAGTAATCCTACTTTGTATCTACAGGATACAATGTGATATTTTGACAAGTTTATATTGATGAATGAGGTTATCAAGTAATTAAGAAACCTGTTACTTCACGTATTTTATGGTAAAAATATTTAAAACCTTTAGTAATTGAAAGGCACAGTGCATGTCATCAATTATACCGGAAGTTCTGTGTGTTGTTAAGTATAGTGGCAATTCTGTATGTCACTAAAGTATATTCCTCCTAAGAAGCTTTATATTGCTTGGCCTTGGCACTGATTTTATCACCTCCTCCCCTTTCCTGTTTTCAGAAGTCACATTTGTCCTGTAGTGTTTTTGTTTTCTTTTGTATTTGACACAGAGTTATAACATATCCAGGCTGGGGTCAAAATACCTGAGAATGACCTTGAACTTCTTCCTGTCCATCTCCAAGTGCTGGGCAACACAGTGCCTCGTGTAGTACTGGGGGTGGAGCCAGTACTTTGTATGCTAAGCAAGCACTCTGCCAATTGACCTATGCCCCAGGCCCCTCCCTGCATAGTGCTTTGCATGTGCTCCTCAAAAGTACCATATTCTTTCCCTCAGACCCCAAAGAAGTTAAGGTTTTCTGTACTTGAGTTTAGGTTCCAGGATTCCTTAGTTCATACTGTATCACCATTAAATATCTTTCCTGTTATTAATTTTTATGTATTGGAAGATGGTAACATCCAGAGCACTGCAGACGATTAGATAGTGCATAGCTAGCAAGTTCGCAACAGAAAATAATGTCTTAGGCAGCCTGAGCAGCTTTGAGGAGGGCCACTGATGCCACCTGTGGCTGTGAGTGTGGCAAAGAGCACGGAAGGGCCCAGCTGCCCTTCTCTCCATCTCTCCTGTGGGGTTGGAGCCAACCCAAGACTATGCTCCACTCTGCTCAGCTGCCTGCTGCTGGGACAGCCATTGCTCTTTTGCCATTGAGGCCGTTCTTCTTCAGTAGAGTTTAAGGTGCCATGGAGAGATTGTGTGGGCACTCACCCATTTTCTGCTGTGGTTGGACACCCATATCTATCTGCAGAGTGTTTTGGAGCAAAGGAGAAATGGAGATGATTGGATCTAATGATAGACACAAAACTGTTGCTACTTTGGACTTTGTAGTGATCACTGGGTATCAGTGAAGACATCTGTTCTTCAGGCAGTCTGCGTGTTCTGGCTCACCAAATGCAGCTTCTTCTCCACAGCTTCTGGTTTTGTGGGTGCCTTTGGCAGTTAATAACAATGCCAGTATTTAATGAATTATTCATTTTGAATTTGCATTAATTAGACAGTACTTTAATTGCATTATGATAAGCACTTTATGACTGTTGTTCGGCAACTGCAGGTGCTGTTTGAAACTGGGGAGACAACCTCATGGGAGCAAAGCCTTTTCTCTTTCTTGGTAGTCCTGGGAGGTGATCCCAGGGCCTTGTGCATATGAGGCAAGTGCTGTACTGCTGAGCTACAGCCACAGTCCTGTGTTTAGGTTTCACTTGTTGCCTGGGCTGGTCTTGAACTTTCTCTGTAGCCCAGATAGGCCTCAGCCTCCAGAGTAGCTGAGGTTACAGACTTGAAACAACGGGCCTGGCAACAAAGCCTTTTTCTAAGTGACCAAGGCAGTTCTAAAATACACAGGCCTAGGTATGGTTGAGCATGTCTTTAACCCAATACTTAGGAGGTAGAGCAGGTGGGTGGATCTCTGGGATTTTTGAGGCCAGCTAGGGTGACATACTAAGACTGCCTTAAACAAAAACCTAAAAATGTTTTCATCCAAAGGCACTACTGTTTAGCATTTGCTATAAATGCAGCATCATGTGCTTTGCTTAGATGTTAATGGTTTGTGCCTTTTAAACTTGAGGCACAAGCAGCGGCACCATGGCGTGTTGGGACATGCGGTTCCAGTTGCCAATATCCAGTCACTGCCATCCCTCCAGAGCTCGCATCCGGCGCCTCTCCATGCACCCCCTGTACCAGTCCTGGGTAATTGCAGGTAAGGTGCGGGGCTGACATTCGGTTGGGACTTGTATTATATATCTTTGCCGAGACCTGGGCTCTTCGAGTTTTTATTTTACATCTGAATCAAATGCTTGAGTCTGCTTTCATGTGAAAGCTGCCCACCAGTATGTTTTAAGCTCAGAACTAGGCCATCAGCCATTACCACCACACCATTCCTTTCCTGGGAAGCAGCAGTGCTCTTCGTTGCTGAGCCTCACCTGGGCACATCCTCCAATTTACTTTTCCTTATCTGTGAAGTCTGGTTGAGAACACCTTATCACTTAAGACTTTGAGGTGAAACATCAAACACAGTCTGGTAGCACAACTTAGCTTGCTAGATGATAGCTCCTCATTACTCAGTTTTTAGTTTTTTGTCTTTTCCCTAGCCCTCTTCTTTCAAATACTCACAGCCTCGCTGTGGAACCCAGGTGGAACAAAAGCAGAGAAAGGAGAGAGCCAGTAGCATAGCCATGCCCCCTGGTCCTGCTTCCTGGCCACTAGGATTGATGGATGAGCCAAAATAAACCCTGCAGTCATTTGCTAGGGTCATAGCAGTGGGAAAATGGGCCGACACACCACACAGCAGCCCACTTAGTCCTGGTGGCTTTATATGGCCTCTTCTATCCTCCAGTCAGGGTTCCAACAAGGCAGGGTTTCTTTCTAAAGGTGAGGGTAGAGACCAGGCATCACAGAAGCATGCTTAGGAGTAGAGTGGCAGGAGGTGCTTGGGGGGGGTCTGGTATTGGGGTTACAATGATGTTGAATAGAAAAGCCCACCTTGGGGGGGGGAACAGTGATTTGTGTGTGTGAGAGAGGGCGGGGGGTGGGGGTGGGGAGGGCCTGTGCACTTGAGGAGGTCAGAGAATGACTTTTGGAGTCACTTCTCCATGCTCTTGAGGCAGGCCCACTCTGGTTTCTGTTGCTGAGTTATGTTCTGTTGCTCATGTAGACCTTCCAAGCACTTCTCTTGTTTTCACCTACCATCTGGCTGAAGAATGCCAGGATTACAGATGTGCACTGCTGCATGTGGCTTTTTATGTGGAATTGGTGATCAGACTTGGGTCATCAGGCTGTGTGTTCTTACCCACTGAGCCATCTCTGCATCTGAAGCAGCGACTTGGGGTGAGGGGTACAGTTAGGAGGTTGAGTGATCTTTCTCCCTTCCTGGGGCTGTCCATACTTGGTGATACAACACACTTATGAGGGGTCTGCAGCCTGAAGTCTGAGCTGTGTGCTGTGGTGTGGAGACAGGGCCATGTGGAGGCTGTGGTGACTTCACTGCTAGTCTCCTCCGCTGGCTTCTCATCTACAGTGATTGGCTAATGTCCTCTCTTCAGGGCAGAAGCATAACACCCATATCCGCTGCTGCTGCTGACGAGTCTGCCCCTCTTACTGGCATGCTTTTGATGGCATTTAGGGCCCACAGGATAGTCCGCCCCTTTCAAGGTCCTTCGTTACATCTTTGAAAATCACTTTGTCATTTAAGGCAACATTTACAGGTTCTCAGGAGTAGGACCTTGAACTATGTGTTTGGGGGCCATCTTTTCTTTTTAGGTTGCTACAGGTCAAACCCATGTAGAATCCAGTGTATGGGAGCCTGGTGTGTAATTCATACAGGCCAAAGTTCAGAGAGTGCGTGTAGTGTGTCACCCGCTCCCATGCTCCTCCTGTCCTCCCCCTTTGCGCCAGCCTCACCGATTGGTTCCGCCCTCTGCTCCTTACATTTTTCTGTTGAGTCTGCCCTAGAGTAGAAACTCCCAGAAACATGGGATTCACCTGCTCTGTCAGTGCTCAGGACAGTGCCACAGTGAATAGTGCCAGCTCTGTAGGCGTTGATAAGTGAATGAATCCTGCTGTTTTCTCACATACACACCAAATCACATTACCTAAGGGACAGATTCTCTGTCAGACCCACGGTTTCTCCTTTTCTAGCCAGCTTTTACTCCCTGTCATAAATATCCTTCAGTTAGACCAAAACACCCTGAGCTTTCATGCCCACTCAGTTTAATCTGCCTGAAATAGGCTGCCTGCTACTACATCTGTCCGGCTTTTGGGGCCTGGCTAGTACATCTTGACTCAGCCCACAAGTGTGTTGTTTCTTCCCTAGCCTGAGTGAAGGAGGAGCTTTGTGCTTCTCATCACACTGTTTCCACGTGTCTTTCCTTTCTCCATCTGTACTGTAGGTTCTCGAGGACAAAACTCGATTTGTCTTTCTATAGAATAGTCTTCAAGACCTGGTTAGAGAGAGTGCAGGATATATATTTACTGTGAAGCTATCAAGGAACACCTTTTAACTCACACAGTCTGGTGATAAGTCATGCTGTTATTTTAAGAATATTAGTATTTCTTGCAGGATGGAGATAAATGGAAATAGATCCAGACTGCCTTGTGTTTGCTACCACGATGTGAAAGAAGAGCTAACAGTTCTTGCCTTTGTCTCTCAGCGGTTCAGGGCAACAATGAAGTCTCCATGTGGGACATGGAAACTGGCGACAGGAGACTGACTCTCTGGGCCAGCAGTGCTCCTCCACTTTCCGAGTTACAGGTGAGGCGCCAATGTTTACTTCAAAGGACAACTGTTACCTCCATCCTAAGCATGTTTCGGCATTTTAGCAAGCGTGGTCTCTCATGACCTTTATAGTTAGTTACATTCGTGTTTTAAATAACATGAACTCTCATGTGACCATTGCCGCGTGTTTTCCAGTTCTTCTAGCTTGCTGGGTCTGCTCCATTGGATGTTTGTGATCTCACATTGGAGCTCCTATAGGTGCAAATTAGACCAAGCCTACTAATGAAGAATGCAGGGCTCCCCTGGCTTAGGACTTTTGCCTTTACATGGTGGTGTAAAAGTGATATGCATTCACTAGGAAATACCATTTGACTTTTAACTTTCCCCAGGCTAGTGTTCTGTGCTCTGGTTCTCTCTTGATGCTGGGTGTGGCAGTGAGCCATAGGCCTGGTCAGACCACCAGGGTAAACACGTTTTCTAGATTAAAGATAGGATTGGGCCAGAACCCCAGCACAAACTGAGTAGCATCTGTACATGGTATGATTGGTGCTTGGTATAGATTTGTCATGGTCCTGGAAGTATCATGGCAGATGAGCTCAAGGAAGGAAAGGTTTGCCCTCCCCCCTTACTAGGTCTTATGCAAAGTAGTCCTGAAGTAATTGATTTTACAGTTTGTGACAGGGACTGAGTGTGTAGCCCAAGCTGACCATGGGCTGGTGACAGTTTGGCCTCTTCTTCCCAGAGCACTGACCTCTGGTGCACCACCATGCTCAGCCTGAACTCAGGGTTCTGTAAGCACTGAGCTACACCTCCAGCCCTTGAAAGCAGTCAGTCAGATCCTGAGGTTCCCCCAAAAGAGAAGGATGAGAGCCCGTTCTCATAGGCTATGTGTCTTGAGACATGAGGAGCCTGGGCAGCTATGGACAGTTTGTTCACTTCTGTTGTCATTTATGGGATATACTGGTGTCTTTCTGTTGTTCAAGCCTTCGCCGCACAGTGTCCATGGCATCTACTGCAGTCCTGCAGATGGAAACCCTATCCTGTTGACAGCTGGCTCAGACATGAAGATAAGGTGCAGTGTCTCAACAAATGCAAACGACGTTTTGGTGTTGGCAGTGTAGTATTTAAAGTCATTAGTACCTTGCCAGTCGGCTATTCATGTTCTGCTATCAATTCTAGAAAATTCTTTGATACACTGTAGATTTTATTATCATTTATCCCCTCGCCCCTAGGTTCTGGGACTTGGTTTCCCCAGAAAGGTCCTATGTTGTCGCAGGAAGTACCAGCTCCCCGTCTGTGTCCTACTACAAGAAGATAATAGAAGGCACTGAGGTCGTCCAGGTATGGCGCTGTGTAGGCACACAAAAGGCTTTGACCAAGATTGATATTTAAAGATTCCTTGGGCATTAAGGAATATATTTGGTTTTCCTTGTCTTCTGGGCGGGAAGAGTGGGAGTGGAGACCGTTCAGCTCACTGCCCTCCCCCCCCCCACCCCACCCCCCCGTCCTGAGTGCGGGCTCACAGGTGTGTGTGCCGTTGCAGCTCACTCACTTTTGTCAGTCTTATTTTTGTTGAGACAGGGTTTCTCTGTGTAGCCTTGGCTGTCCTGTACTAGCTTTGTAGACCAGGTTGGCCTCGAACTCAGTGATCCGCCTGCCTCTGCCTTCTGCGTACTGGGATTATGTGCTAGGATTAAAGGCATGCGCCACCACCTGGCACTTTTGTCAGTCTTAACAACGAACTTTTAGCACAAAATAAAAAAATGAGGAAGTACATAACAAAAGCACTTTACTGCTTTCCTTTTACAGATGAGGCGGTCAGGAGCAGGCAGTCATTTGTCCTGGGTCACATAACTAATAAACAGGAAGCTAAGACCCCAGTGTGGCCATAGACCTCCAAAGCATGTGTTACTGACCTAGAGAATATCAAATGGCCAGAGCAAGCATTGCATAACAGTGTTTTAAAAAGCCAGGATATATATATATATATATATATATATATATATATATATATATATATATATATATATATATATATATATATATATACTTTCCACATTAATATGCACACGGACTATACTGGTTCATTTATAAATGGCCACACATGTAATCTGATGATGACCGTAAACAAGGTTTAACTTCCTAGCCACAGGAATACTGTCACAAGCTTAACCTCAGGCCTTTGTTTCAACTTCTACCCACTAAACAGGAAATTCAGAATAAACAGAAGGTAGGACCGAGTGATGACACCCCTCGAAGGGGCCCAGAGTCTCTGCCTGTGGGACATCATGACATCATCACAGATATCGCCACCTTCCAGACGACTCAGGGCTTCATTGTGACTGCTTCTAGAGACGGGATTGTGAAGGTGTGGAAATAAACCCTGCCAGTTTGTATAAAATGCTGTAAAATTATAGCTGTACCATAAACCAAGGAAGAAAAGATTTCTAGAGAAGATGTGTTTTTAAGTCTGCATTACTGTTTCATGGCTCAGTGAATCCCAGCCATGCACTTCTGAAGAGTTGGTCAGATAGCACAATCTGGGAGTTCTTGCTGTATATGGAACAGGTAAGACATGCGAAGAGTGAACATGAGTGTCAGTTTATTTTGTATGGAGAATGATTGTAAGCTATTATGTAAACACACTTTTGTTATTGTAAATGCTATTCAAACTGCAAGTAAATGCTATTCAAGCATACTGAGAGTTGGAGTTTGTTTGGGGTAGTATTTTAGGTAGTCAACAAGCAGGGGATGAACTGACCTGGGCTGTTGCTAAGCAGCAGAGACAGGACTCTGGGACTGTGCTCCTCCGCTTACACACTTTTGTTCACTGCTTACGTTTTACGTTGTATGATTCGGTTCCTTTGTATCAATTCAAGAGCAGTGTGGTTCTGCCTGGCCATTTTTATAGGATTACCAAAAATTCCTGTCAGCTTGCATTTCCCAATGGGAATTATTTACGAAATGTGAGAGAAAGAATGTTTCAGATAAGAACATTCCAAACTTTCAAGGCCTATAGTTGCTTTGCCATTAAGGTAAAAGTTTACAAGCTAACAGATTTCTATTTGTATGCAGACCTAATTCTCTTCGCATTTTCTCTTCTTAGAAAAGGGTTATGAATATTCTAATTTGAAATTAGTTACCTTACGATAAACCTAGCTGCACAGATAACCCAAGTCTAGGGATTACTGCTTATTAAATACACTGCACATTTTTCATAGCCCACTTGTTATATACCTCAGTTGGTTCCTGACAGTTTACATACTCAGTTCGGGATTCAACAGTTTCTGGATGGCTTAAACTGCAGACACAGGAGGAAATGCCAGTCATTCAGAAAGGTCAAAGTTGAAAGTATTGACTCTGACTAGAGCATGTAGCCCTGGAGTATGCAGACTTTGGAAGTTTGGCATGGCCACTGCCCAGCTGTACAGTTTGTATGCTCAGAGAGCCGCAGGGGTTAGGGGAGTTGTTTGGTATGTAAGTGTCCCATGGAGATTGGGCCAAATGCCTCAGAGGGCTGAGGGATAAAGGAATGAACGTTTGATCTTGTTCTCACTTAGTACCCATGGCTCTCACACCTGGGATCTCCCTCTTTGAAAGAACTTTATTGGTACTGTTACAATTTGATAGCTTAGTTCAGAGATAATGGGAGGCAGTTCCATTGTAGTCAGTTATAATTTATATTTTTTAAGCCAAGATGCACCAATAATAATACTTACTGTTTTTCTTGACTTAAATACAGCCTTACTAAATTTAGAGTCAACTTGGGGTTTTTATTCGTTTGTTTGTTTTTTTATTTTCTGATTTTTACTTTTTGGAGACAAGGCATAAACTTAGGGGTTTGTTTTAATTTTTTGATTTTATGTGTGTCTGCACATGTGTGTGTAGTGCCCTGGGAGGCCAGAAAAGGGCATTTGATACCCTGGAGCTGGACTTAACAGGCAGTGTGAGCCACTCAACTAAACTCCAGTGCTCTGAGGGAACAGCACATGTTTTAACTGCTGACACAGTCTCTAGCAGCAGGAACTTTTTTGTTTCTTTTGTTTTCTAAGACAGGGTTTCTCTGTGTAGCCCTGGCTGTCCTGGAACTAGCTGTATAGACCAGGCTGGCCTTAAACTCACTGAAATCCACATCCCTCTACCTCCCAGAGTGCTGGAATTAAAGGTGTGCTCCACCTCTGCCTGGCAAGGAACTTTAATTTAAATGAACCATTTGCAACATTGTTCAGACCCTTAACCTGTTAAGGATTCAAAATATGACCCAAGATGCTAAAATAATTTTAATTACCAAGCAATTTTTATTTTAAAAAATGTACTATACTTAATAACACAGGAAAAAATACATTTTCAAAGTCTCTCCAACATTAAGTAGGAAAGTGTCTGTGCTCAGTCAAAGAGAATTAGAAAAGTCCCTGCTGTTAAAGTGACTCAAATATGGTCTAGCTATTTCCTGTACTGAAACATACAGTCTTCCTGAGCCTCTAAACGCCACTAGGTACATGAAACTGATGTGTACCTGAGTACAAACAAATGGTTATTCCTGGGTTTCTTGCTCCTTAGAAGGTGCTGGGAGCTGTCCGCATGCAGCTGCCCCAGGAACAAAGGGTTAAATAAAAATCCTGCACATGGCTCCAGATTCCCTGCACAGAGGTATAGAAAAGATCTGAGTGCACTCCCCTGGCCTTCGGCGGCAGTGACCTACTTCCCACACACCCACGCAAAGCTCCCTCCCTTCCCAGACAGAGCCATTGCTGCTAACTGGGGAGCGAGCTGTAAACCAAGGTAGGCTTCACCTGCTGGACCTCAACACAGTGCAGCACTTATGTTTAGTTATTGAAAATACCCTACCCTGAAAAGAAAGAAATGGAAGGGGTGAGGAGATACAGAATGCTTGAGGGGCTGGCCCTGAGACTTCCTGCTGACTTACTCTAGTCTGTGTCATTTGATCAACCCAGATTAAGGGGTTTTAAATGGCTCAGATCCATTTACATTTCATTCTGAGCTTTGCCAGTCCTGCATCTAGCCACTCACCTGTAGCCCAGATGCTTGCTGCCAGGCCGAGTAAAGGAACTCAGAGCCTAACTCATGACACTCTTCTTGTCTAAGGAACATATGGATTAGCAAAAATGTTAAAATGACCAGAGCAAGGAGGAAGTTCTATATAGACAGTCCAGCCCAGACGTGTGACTCAGGTTCCTGCCTGGAGACTTGCTGAGTCTCCCAGTGAGGTTAGGAAGTCAGAGCTGAAGAGAGTTACTCTCTGCTTCTTACCAGACCAGGCCAACAACGTGAGGGCCCAGAGGCATCCTGCTGGCACAGGCCCCTCCCAGGCCAGCCAGTCTACCAAGACAGCCCTGTGCTCAACTGCAAGTCCCAAAGGTCAGATTTCCATACAAACAGCATCAATTTCTAGGGTGGATGTTTGAGAGCTCCACACTTTGACCAGCATTAAATATCACCGTGTTAAAAGAGCAGCTTTGCAGATGGAAAACAGAGGGTTGCAAGTAAAAGAGTTTACATTGGCCTGTGTCCACATGCATATACTGTTCAAAAAAGAAAAAAAAAAAACTTCAATTTTTGCTTCCTTTCAACTTTTCAAAACACGTCTTTCATTCTTCCACCTCCTCATGGTTATATTGTTCTCAGAATGCTGCGATGATCAGGAATCGTCAAATAAACCTCCAAGATAATCTTAGTACCACAAGTGTAGGGGGTCGAGGTACCTGAGGATGATAGCCAGGGCCTGTTCTTCTCTTTAGAGCAGCCATCGGATGCTGGTGTGCAGCCCAGGAAGTACTCTGATCTGGGGCGCTCAGTCCGGAGTCTGGTCAGGGCTGACTGGTTGGATCACTTCATTTGCTGTGTTTGGAGGAAGCTTTTATCACTCCTTTTCCCTGTTTAAAGGTATAGAGTGTGTTTTTAGAACGACTTGAAATAGCAGCTCTGCCACTTCTCAGGACGCTTGAAAGGCGTTTTTTATCTTGAAAGAGCCTTGCTGCCTCTGGTGCGTGGCCTTTGAGGATAGCTTTCTGTGGTCCCGGAACAAAGCTGCACAGCAAAAGAAGAGAACATCGCGTGAGGCGAGCCCTCCCAGCGCTCCTGCCTCCATGGTAACCTTTCTCCCTACACCATTATACCCGCTTCCTTATCTCACCCCCCTCCAGGGTAAATTGTAAAAATTGTTGAAGTAGAGATTTCTATTGGCCTTTCAGGGGAGTTCTCAATCTTCCTAATGCTGCAGCCCTTTTGTACAGTTCCTTATGCTGTGGTGACCCCCCCAACCATAAAATTATTTTTGTTGCTACTTCATAACTGTAATTTTGCTACTGTTATGAATTGTAAATATCTGTTTTCTGATGGTCTTAGGCGACCCCTGTGAAAGGGTCATTTGACCACCCAAAGGGGCCATGACCACTGGCCTGTCAGAAACTGACCAACTTAGACTCTCAGAGTCTGCAGAGGTGAAATTCCAGCATCGGTTTCTTCTTCAGGAAGCGTGTTGCATCCAGCTCTTCATGCGGTCGGTCTTGCTACTATGGAGGCTTGGGCTCAGACATGGTGCTCATCTAGAGATTTCCCAGTTCTCGCCCTCCTCGCCTCTCACAGGCACACCTTCATCTTCCTTATAGCTCTTAGCATGGTCTGAGTCCTGTCCTGCTCATAGACAACTTCATGACCCGCACTCCATGCTGAACTTACTCCGGGGTAAGTTGAGGGGACATTGCCACTTCACGTGGTCATCCTCAAGTCTGTCTAGTGAAAGGCTGAGTGCGTGCCACTCCCTCCCACCCATCCAGGGCACCCAGATGCTGACTGTCTGCCCTGCAGGGCAGGTAGCAAGGTGTGTTATGTGTGGTGTGGATCACCAAAGAGCCCTGTCTGGCAGGTGCATACATAGTCTTGGGTTTAGCAGTACCCCAGCAGCTGAGGAACTGAAGCAACAACTGCTGTCCTTGCGTCTCGTTACCGGGGTTCTCATTTGGGGGCAGGTGAAGAAAATGAGATATAAAGAGGCTACAGGACAGACCTGTGCCTATATACCAACATTTCTAAGACTAAGGTTAGTGTTACTTGCACCGAATTAGATTTTTACTTAGGATGTTATGGAGAATTCAAGAGAAAGTCAGAACTGTAGAATTGAGTTTGATCTGTTTCTGTACCACTGCTGTAAGATAGAACCATTCTCTAAGAAAACATCAGCGTTTAGAGAGGGAGCTCGATGGGAAAATACAGATCAATGTAAACGTCATGTCTCAGGCATGTGACACCCTAACCCCTCACCCCGCCACACACACAGTCTTTTGCTTTCATCTATAAAGAGGTGGAGGAAACACAAATGACAAAGACCGTGCCACCCACAGCCTAGCTCTGCCTGGGCTTCTGAACTCACTTCACACTGTATCCCAGTCCCTCCCATCCGTGTTTTCAGGGACATAAAGTTGATCAAGCAGCCAGGTGTAGGAATGGCAGCCGTGGCTCAGAGTCCGTGCCAGCACAGTCTCCTCACACCTGCCTGCTTTGGCTGTTCCAAACTGAATATTACAAATTTGATTTTTCCGAGTCAGAAGAGTCTATATGCATAAAACATGATTACTGGTCATGGGAGGGGAATTCTTTTTTTAATAGCTATGAAGAGGGGGGGATAATAGAAGAAAGGTTTATGAGGGGGCACTGGGAAAAATGGAGGTTGGACTTTAACTAGGGGTACATCACATGAGGTGAGGATGCTTCCCCCAAGAGCCATGCCTCATTGTGCCAAGCTTAGGAAACCTCCCCTTCAAGTTGTTGGTCAGGAGAATACAAGTTTCCATAGCAATATGAGCTATTGCATTGCTCTTGCTTGCCTTTGAGAACTTGAAGGTAGAGCCTATTGCTGAAGACAGCATATAGTTTGGACACAGGACTTGGGGGAATTTGGCTGGAATTCATCTGGATGCAACTTGCCTGAAGAACAGCTCTCATTATTAAAAGGTGCTTTGCAAGCTCCCAAGGGAGAAGAGCAGTCAGTAGTCCTATTCAGTAGTCCTATGGACCAGTGACTAGACCAGCAAAGTGTCCCTGGTGGTGCACTGATGACCCCTTGTGTTGGGCAACCAATAGCTCTTTAGTGCCACTCAACAGTAGAGAATTCACACCTATTACTGTGAACCCAGCCAACTGTCCAAAGCTGGAGAGTTGCTAGACTCTAGAAAACCTTCTACTGCCATTTCCCTAAATGACTACAGTTCCTAACTCTTCTAAGAAATTATCTTTATACTCATAGATAAGTGTATCTCTCAACTCTCACCAAAGAAGCTGCTTCTTGCAACAGAGACTTAAGATTCGCACCTGTTCAGAATGCAGAGAATACGTGTCTGTCTGGTACCCAGCCCCAACCACAGAGCTGCAATCCAATCTCTATACCCCTCAGGGAACATTGTCAAAGAGGGGACGGAAAGATTTTAAGAGCCAGAGGGCCAGGATGCCTGCTGCTACATAGTGTCCCCCACCCCCATCCCCGTCACGACAGGGAAAATGCTCCCATGACTCCTCAGTGGTATGTTTGCATGAACAGGTCCAGTTAAATACCAGCATGGATGGGGAAAAATCACAAGCCCCCAAACTTAGCTGGTCAGTGGCTTCCGAGAGGGAGAAATAGCTTCCTCTAGAGACTAGCTCCCACATAGGTTGACCAGTCCTACGTGGTCAACCCTGGATACCTGAAGATATGGGCAGTGCTAAATGGACCCTGAGGTTGTCCATACATGTGTATGCATGCACACACATACAAATGTTTATATGTTTGTAACAATAAGTCATGATTTGGGAGGGGGAAATGTGGAAGGAGTTGGGGGTGTGAGGTGACATAGATGCACTATTCATGTATGAAATTCTCTAAAACTTTACATTTTCATATATTTATACCATGCATTTTTATATTCATCTACCACTGCCTCCCATTTTCTTCCCAACTTAATGTCCTTTTTCTGCTATTAATAACCCTGAGTCCATTTAGTGCTCCCCATATGCATGTGGGTGTGTAGCCATCCACTGGGACATGGGGACCCACCATTCAGTGGCCACTTCCCTAAAGGAGAGTGACCCCCTGCAAAGGATTTGAGTCTGAAGTGTACTGTTCTCTCGGTATTTCATTCTCCTTCCCTTTTGCCCCTCTTTTTTTTAATTTGTTAGGTCATGTTTCTTAGCCTTAAGGAAAGAAACTGCTGGAGAGATGGTGGAGTTCAGGTCTCAGCACCCACATAGGGCAGCTCACCCACCTTGCTTCAGCTCCAGGGGATCTAAAAACCATTGGCCCCTGAAGGCACCCACAACTCATGTGCACACACCCACCATGGAGATAGATGCTTATAATTAAAAATAAATCATTTTTTAAACTGTTAGATTGGCAACTACTTCTAAGCCTAACCCTGGTACTTGTCACAAAAGGGTCAAACATGTTCAAAGCCTTTTCTTTTGTGTTGCTTTGTTTGGGGGGTGTGTGTGCTGTGTGTTAGGTGTGTTCCTGTGTGTATTCATGCCCAGGGGTTCACTATGGAGGTGACACTGTCCAGTATTGGTCCTCAGACACCTTCAGCTTGTTTGAGACAAGGTCTCTCACTGACTTGTGGTAAGTGGCCTGTGAACGTCCAGGTGCCCTCACACCTGGCTCTTACGTGGGTTCTGGGGGTTCACAGTCATTTCAGGGTTCACAAGCTAAGTGTTGTATGTACTGAGCCCATGCCTTCCCTTTGAAGCTTCCTTTCTCTGCTGTTACAGATGAGCATTTGTGTGTAATAAAGCACTGAATAAGGACCACTTGACTACCTAGTTACTTTGTTTTTTTCCTCCTGCTGTATATTGTTTGGGAGAATTTCTGCTGGTTGGTAACTCCAACAACGAGCACTCAAGGCAGACTTAAGGATAAAACGATTCAAATTTCCAACTTGACCCCAGATTTGATAAAGCTTTTGAAAGCAAGATGTGGCATGTTCTAGATTTTAAAAAAGGGGGATTGGAGGGGAGACTGACTGTAGCTTTCCATTCCTGTGGTCACAGATTTCTCCATCTGAGTAGCTAATCAGGAGGCTGCCATGCTACATACTGACTAGAGGCACTGTGGTGACTATACAGATAAAGTTGCTTCTATTTCTAAAGTGTGTGTGTGTGTGTGTGTGTGTGTGTGTGTGTGTGTGTGTGTGTGTGTATCATCCAGAAAGTCTATTGTGGGAAGCAAACTTGCAACAGATGTGTAGCTCATATGACGGTGGTGGCTGCCCATTTTTACCATCCACCCCTTCAGGCTCTGCCTGTCTCTGCTCTGCAGTCTAGCACAGTATGTAGGTGCCTTTGAGTCTTTTACTTCTTGGAGTAGAGCTAAGAAGAGCTCGCACAAAGCTGTCCTATAGCCTCGCCCTCTGGCCATCTGTTTTCTGGGTTGCCTGGTGGTGGTGAGAGTCAGTGCCTTCTCCATCTGCTACAAACCAGCTTCTGCACATCTTCCTCAAAACACTTGCAGCAGGATGAGTGAGCAATTCTAGTGCAGGTACTTCTGGGGATGGCAAGTCATCTGGCTGGCTGGCCCCTGTGCCCAGCAGCAGGCGTTCTCCCTCAATCCCTTTCTGCCTCACTTCTCTTGGAAGGCCCAGGCAAGGAGTTTCAGAAGAAGCTATGTCTGTTTTTGCCACGACCTTTGGTTATTTAGAGAAGGCCTGGGGGAGTCCCGGGTGATTACACCATCAGGGTGTCACAGCCAGTGTATAATTTTTACATCTCAATTCTCCAATGCCTCAACCACTTAGCCATTTCAGATTCCCAGGAGAAGCTGAGCCTCGTGTGTCTAGGGCACTGTGGAGAAGAGGAAATTTCCTGTCCAAAAGTCCCGTGGATTCTCTCTTCCCACTCACCCTTCTCTTCAAACAAAGCAGTTTCTAAAATTGCCTCTTGAATGTGTAGGTTGGCGCTGACACCTGCCTTTGTAGTCTGAGCTGGCTACATGCCTGTGAAGCCCACTGAAGAATGAAAATTCAAACTTCTGGGTCAAAAGGCAGAATAAAGGCTGCTGTTTCTATGGTTATTCCCCCTTCCCTGGGCCTTGACAGTTTTTCATTTGTCATTTAATTCTGAGCTCTTCTAGTGATGCCATCCCATATCTTGGCCTGCCAGCCTCTAGACTGAACCCCATCCTCAGCTAGCCTCTGGATACAGTACCTCAGCGTATCACCTCCTTCCCACTAGGAATGCTGGGTGGAGACGAGCAAAGCAAATGTAGAGATGCCACCAGCCTGAACTGGAAGGTCCCAATACGGAGCACCTGACCACAAGGCTCCCATGAGGAGAGTGAGGGAGGGAGTCCAGAAGATGCCAGAGTGACCACAGTGGCATGTCCTGGGAGGCGGCAGCAGGTAGATGTAAAGTGAACAAAGGCTCCAAGCCTCCCCCACCCCCCCACCCCCAGTGAGGGCTTTATTTTTCCTTCTCTTAGAAAACCCGAATTCAAAACTAACAGCAGTTGCAGAGAGCTAAGTCTAAGAACACAGCCCTCCAGAGCTCCTTGAAGCGGCTCTTGCACCAGCCACACATGCCTCAGCCCGCTCTCCGGGGCCATGGAGTATTCTCTGCACCAATTGCCAGGCCCCTCACTCATCCAGCGTATCTAATCCCAGTGCCAGGCACCTGCAGCAGGGGGAGCCCTAGTCCTCTCAGCTTTCGCATTCACAGGCTGCCTCGGGCTGGGTTTCAGAAGCATTTGCTGCTGGACAGTTCCTCCCGGTAACTCCCTGCTGGGCGGGAGCCAGAGCCTCCAGTCAGGAGAGTCTCAGGCGTCCCTTAGCACCTGGGCTGGGGATGCCTGTCAAGGCCTGATGACCACACAGAGTGCACACGCTCCAGGGGTAGCACACTGCCAGTGGTGTCTGCCTCAGTGTGAGCCAGGTGATGGTGCTTAGTCATGGTTAGCAGTCGGGTGTCAGTGCACTGTCACTGACTAGGGAGGTGCCCCTAGCTACCTGATGCCTCAGGGGGCCAGGAGTTCGCTAGACAACTTACGGACTGGAATTCAGATTCCCAGAGCGCATGAAGGTGAGTTCAGCATGGCAGGAGATGATGACAGAACCCCTGGAGCAAGTCAGCCAGCCAGACTTGCTAAAACATCAGGGAGGGACTCTGCCACATATACAAGAAGATTGCTCAAGGAAGGCCTCTGTGCATGTACACACATGCACGCACCCTACACATTCACAAAAAGCAAAAAGCTGTCTAAACTTAGGTTGCAACCATCATACATGGCGTTCTTAAATTCTTTAGCAAACCTCTCGCAAAGACACCAGGAAACCCATACAGTCCAATAACTTCAATGTATTGTCCATACTCAAATTTCCCCAGATGTTCTCCAAATCATGTTTATACCAGCTTTTTTTTTCTGCTCTAGGATCCAATTAAAGTTCACAGATTTAGAGTTGGCTTCCCTGTCTCTTTAGTTCTCTTACTCCAGAACTGTCATCCTTATCCCTTTATTTATGACTTAAGACCTACACCCTAACAGTTCCACATCCTGGGGTTGCTCAGTGATTTCCTCATCATTAGCCTCAGGCCAAACATTTCCATCAAGAACTTCACACAGGTGAGGCACTGTAGGTCTCACTCCAGCACCTCAGGATGCACAAAACACTAGCACCTCAGGACCCATGCAGCACTAGCACCTCAGGATGTACATAGCACCAGCACCTCGGATGCACATAGCATCAGCACCTCGGATGCACATAGGACCAGCACCTCAGGATGTACATAGCACCAGCACCTCGGATGCACATAGGACCAGCACCTCAGGATGCACAAGCACCAGCACCTCAGGATGTGCATAGCACCAGCACCTCAGGATGCACATAGCACCAGCACCTCAGGATGCACATAGCACCAGCACCTCAGGATGCACATAGCACCAGCATCTCATGAACCTCACAGTACCAGCTATGCAAACCTGATAACTTGAGTTAGACTCCTGTGTCCCACAGTGGACCCTAGAGATGCAACTCCCCAAAGTTATACTCTGACACACACACACACACACACACACACACACACACACACACACACACACACCATATATGCAGCAATACATTAAATAAATACTCAATGTATTCTGCTCATTATCTTCATCCTTTCTGGAGTTGCAGTTGCCCAAGATTAGGTCCATAGGAGTCATCTCACACCATCTCGCTCCCCCTTTCGTCATGTCACTGTTTTTGTATTTTTGTTTTTGTTTGTTTTTTAACTAAGTTTTTGCTTCCTGTAACAACCCCATTGTCTCAGGCTCGAGTTGTACTGTCCTTACCAGATCCTGAGTGTTTCAGGCACCAAGACACCCTGCTTCCTTTCAGTGAACAATGCTGTTTAGAAACCCAGCTTGGCCGGTGGTCCCGCTGAGTGTTTTGTTTCAACAACTGGACTTTCCATTTAAAAGGAAAACAAAAACAACCAACAAACAAACGTCTATTTCTATTTCCAGATCAATTTAGTCACTTTAAAAATAAATCTCTTGCTTCTCAAAGCATATTTTAATATGTAATAGAAAGTTTCTATTTGGCTAAACTAGGTAAGGGGAGAGAGGTAGAAAAAGAGGAAGAACATAAAGAATTAGGGGAAGGAGGTGTGTATCCATCTATGACGTCAGACCAAGCACACGGTACCTTCGAAACTGGCGTGGGGGTGGCTTCGGGTCCGTAGGGCTGAGTCTGTTGCACTTGGCTTTGAAGTTCATAGGTGGATACTTGTTCATACCACCTAGAAAGAGAGAAGACCCTGATGAGGCTCTCACCCTCTGGCGAGGCTCTCACCCTCTGGCGAGGCTCTCACCCTCTGGCGAGGCTCTCACTCCCTGGTGAGGCTCTCACTCCCTGGTGAGGCTCACACTCCCTGGTGAGGCTCACATTCTCTGGCAAGGCTCTCACTCCCTGGCGAGGCTCACACTCCCTGGTGAGGCTCACACTCCCTGGTGAGGCTCACACTCTCTGGCGAGGCTCATACTCCCTGGTGAGGCTCACACTCCCTGGCGAGGCTCACACTCCCTGGCGAGGCTCACACTCCCTGGTGAGGCTCATACTCCCTGGCGAGGCTCATACTCCCCGGCGAGGCTCACACTCCCTGGTGAGGCTCACACTCCCGGTGAGGCTCACACTCCCTGGTGAGGCTCTCACTCCCGGTGAGGCTCACATTCTCTGGTGAGGCTCACACTCTCTGGTGAGGCTCTCACTCCCTGGCGAGGCTCACACTCCCTGGCGAGGCTCTCACTCGGACTGTTAGCGTGCCTGTTCCATACAGTACTACTTCAGTTTCCGATGTCCAGCCAAAGATGGTCACAGGGCATGAGCAATGTCTCAGGGAAACCCCCAAACTAAGTTTGGAAAAGAAGTCTCTAGTGAATATGTCAGTGAATTCAAACAGTTTTTCACTAGAATGCCGGAAGCTCCTAAAGTTGTCAGCCATTATGAAGGGCGACATGATCCAGTCAGTCCTAATCATGTCTGTAGTGAGAATTTTGTAATTATTGTTTCTTTAAAAAAAACACAGAAATAAAATGGAACACGTTTTCATTTTAATCTTAGGTGTGGGGATATGACGCTGCTTCCGGGGCATGGCTTTGCCAGCTGCAGATAGTTTCTTCGAGTGTGTGACGTTTGGAATTCTGGGAACTTTTGAGAGGATATATAAATGTTAGGGCCCTGAGACGTGGGGTTGCTGCTGTTGGCTGGTTGGTAGTTGGATGCTGTTTGTCAAGTAGTTGTATATGAACAAAGAGACGAAAGATGAAATTAGATATTCTGACAGAGAGGTCAAACTTGCCCCCAAAGAACTTGATGCCCCTAACCAGCAGGAAGTAGCCCAGCGACAATGACGCCTTCTTTCCTCTCCTATCTAGTGTTAGGGAGGCTAATAAGGGTGGAAGAGAGAAAAAAAGGGAACTCACAAAGCAGTAAATGCCAGCTACAAATGCTCTTGCCTTTGATAAGAACTCAATAGAGTGTTTTTTATTTGTTTTTGTGGGGTATCAAAATGCAACGGGAACAGAATATTCCCTTTATGGCCTTTATGTTAGCAACAAACTAAGTGCCTTTGGGTTTAATTCATTGTCTCACTTCATTTGGAAGAATATTAATTTTTTATAACAATAAAGCATGCTTTAATCCATTTTAAAATGCAAAAGCCAATTTTTTTTTTTAAACAGAGAAATTTTAAATGTGTTCTATGCATGCCCTGAAAGCATGAAGTAAAAAAGATTTGTTAAACAATTAAGTCTCTCTCTGGAAAAGCCAGGCATGGTGTCATATGCCTACAATTCTGGCACTGTCAAGGGAGCGATAGGTAGATCCCGAGGGTTCGCTGGCTGGCTGGCCTAGCCTATTTAACAAGTCCCAGCCCACTGAGAAACCCTGCCTCCCAAACAAAACAAACAAAAGCGGTAGACATTGCCTGAGGAATAACATCTGAGGCTGTCCTCTGGCTCACATATGCGCGTGCACACCCATCCACCCTCCTTTTCCTGGTTATCCAGGGTCCATCTACCTACCCGGCATGCTCTGGGCTGTAACAGAACACATCTTCAGAACTGTTGTTACAAGAAGGGCCGTATGCTCTATGGTGTGACCCAATACTGCGCTGTACCTGACCTTCAGGGTGTTTTGTTTTTGTAGTGTGTAGGACTTTTGTTTTGGGTCTTACTGAGTGGCTTGGGCTGGCCTTGAACTTATAGCAATCCTCCTGCCTCTGCCTCTCAAGAGTTAGAATTGCAGGTATGCCACTGTGAGGGTTGCTGGGCCGGCAGCTTTGCTTCCCCTACAAAACGTGCTGCCTTGATGCAGACCTAGCTCTGATGGCCTCTTTGTGGCAGTGTGCCAAATGAGTGGTGACCACTTCGAAGGCTTTCGAAGCTTCCGAAGGGCAGCGGGTAGGCCTATTCCTGAAGCTGAGCTCCTGCAGAGCCAGAGTAGATGCCTAATAACTAAGGTTGTGTTGAGTGGGTGTGGCCATGCGGGCCTGCAGCGGAAGTCTTAAAGATGGTGCTTCGCAGATGCCTCAGCTCTGGAAATAGAGTAGGGCAGCTGCATCATGCTCATAGCGCAGGAACCTGTTCTGTTATCACCCATGAGCCCTTCGTCCCTGCTCTTTTCCTGAGTGGGAGGGGCTGCCTCCGCTGATCTTTGTGATTGGATGCACTGGCAAGGGACAGCAGGGAGAATTCTGGGATACTAGGAAGGAAATCTCAGGGCCTGCGCCCCACCCCACCCCTCACCCCCACCACCCCGACTCATGTGCCATCATGCATGCTTCTTTTCGAGTTTACAGGACTTACCAAGTGGTCTTTTGTTCAACCCTTATGAAAGGTTTCCTTCGGGGTGACCCCTTGCCCTTAGCTCCTCTTTGGGGTTTCTTTCCAGAATGTATCAAAATAAATCTCACTGTGGGGTCTCTCTACTCTCATACCTGTGTTTCTGAAACCTTTTAAAAATATATGTTGAGTTTCCTGGGAGCTTTGGTAAGCTGCGCGCTCTAGTTCAGAACATCCAGGGTGGGGCCTCAACCTTGTGTCTCTCACCAGCTCCAAACTGGTAGCTCAGGCTGGTCCTAGACTCACTGAGAAGGATGTGACATCAGCCCCACCCGGTGCCTCTGCAGCCTTAACCCACTTCGCTGTTTAACGCAATGACAAGTTGGGGAAATAGCCAGGCACTCACTGAGCGGTCTTCAGCCTGTGCTAAAGAGCACAGTTCTTTGTCTGGACTCCCAGAGATAAGTGTCAGCTGGCTCTGGAAACACTGAACCATTTACCCACTGTTTCCTCTCCTTCAGGCCCACAGCCAGCCATGGCTCCTCCTAAAGCTGTCCCGCTGCAGCCCAAACGGGTTGCCTATCTTTCAGAACACCTCAAAACAAAACAACACAGGCCATGTTAGCTTCCTTAACAGGCGCCAGTTACTCTAACTAGTGGATCTTGAGAGGTCATGACGCTGAGAGAAACTTGTTCAAAGCCATCCCTTTCATTCTAACTGATAAAATGGCATCTCCTAATACTCCCGGCTCTGACTTGGGAACGTGTCAAAGCCAAGCCAAGAATTGTCTCATTTTTTTTTTCCCTTTGGCTTCTTTCTTTCTGTGTGCTAAGTGTAGACATCTCTCGCCAAAGGGCAGCATGCCAGTGTTACGTGGCAAGGGTTTTGCTCAGGAGCCAGGGTCCAGGCTGTGACTTCACACCCTCAGACTACACCTCTCCATGAAGACAGATGTGCGGACAGCTGCTTGTTATGATTGCTTCGCCATAGGAACCAGAGGCATAGAAAAGATGAGCCAGAAAATTAAACGCTTAGGAACCAGAGCATCCTCCCTCCCGCCATCCCTTATTACATATTTTCCTCTCTGACCCCGCAGCGCCCTTGAAGACAAACAAGAGTAGCCAAGGACGCATGCCAACACATCATCGCCCTTCTTGGGAATACCAGGCAGCCTCGTAGGCACAAGGACAGTTTTATGACTTACGCCTGATGGAGTTTAGGAAGGACTTCACAAACTTCACACCATATCCGTGGTCAGGTTTATGAATTCGGCCAAGCTGAATCAAGTGCTGGTCCATGGGGTGGCTAGCCAGGTCTTCCAATTCCTTGTCGCTCCAGTCAGGGCCCAAGGAAAACACAAAGAGGGCATACCCATGACATTTGGCCCGTAGCGACTCTTTCTTTAAGGTTTCCTCGTCCAGGTGGCTGGTTTCCCCAGCAGATATCACAAATATGACTCTGTTTCTTCTCAGGTTGGGGGTGTTTAAGAAGACGTTGTCCAGGGTCCACCTGAGGGCGTGGCCAAGGAAAGCGTCTCCGCTTGGCTGCCGAACTGCGTGCTCCACGTGCCTCTTCATGAGGCGCTTACTGCTGTAGGTGGTGAGGTTGAACTCCGTTCTAACCGGACTCCTCTGGGTGTTGGGTAGGAAGCCGGGGGGAGCATGGCTCAGTAGGGCCACCCTGTCCCCAGTGACAGATGTCTCTGGCTCTGGAGTGATGTCAAAGTGATCTAGCAGTGCCTCCAGGAAGTCTCTCATGTCTTCAAATTCTGCACTTCCCACGTGCTGGGAGCCATCCAGCAGGAATGCAGCGTCCAGGTAGGACTGTATTGGGGGTGGTTTGGCCTGGTCACAAGAAGCATCCGGCCTGCATAGGTCTGCAAACCAAGCCATTTGGAGTTACTAAAGCAGAGAATGGAAAGATTCTACCTCGGCTATTTTAGCATCTAGGAACTACATAGCCTTTGCTCATAAAACAGTTATGTCTTTAACTCTTGGCGGTTGGGTTTACAGAGTCTGGAGTGGGCGGTGCATCTCCTGCATACTGGAACACACTCTAGTACCGACAGTGTGCGGGCTAACCCAGGGCCTTAGTCACTACAGTGGCTGGGAAAACTCATTTTATTTCAATTTAAGTCAGAGTTCACAACTCCAAGCCCCTTATAAAAAGTTATTCTCATAAAGTGAAGCCATTTTCATAAATGTGCCTCTTTCATTGTGCATGCACAGCAAGAAGGAAAAGAGTGGCTTTTATTGAATGTGGCCACAACGGACATTCACAGGAATATGATAAATTGGAAAAGGGAGGTTTCTAGAAGCCACTTAACCTATTGTCATTGAACCAACTGAAGCTGGAGAATAAGTCATTTACAACGGATGCACCATTATACTTCTAGAAGCTTCTGTATATGAGGTCAATGGTAATTAAAAAAAATTTTTAACGTTTTGTTGTGTATACACATGGGCACATGTAGCCCAGCATGTGTGTAGAGGCAGAGGACAGACAACTTTCAAGAGTCAGTACCCTCCCTCCACCTGGGCCCAGGGACTGAACTCAGGTTGTCATGTTTGGAGACGGGCACCATTACTTGCTGAGCTACCTTGTAGACTACATGAAGTCAGTGTGTTTCTGTTAGAGCTGAGGACCACCTGAGGGAGCGGGATGGCCCCTTCGCCTGAGAGCTGGGATGCCTAGGTTCTGGTCTTATCATATAATAAGCATGACGTCACCTCTGGCCAAGCCACTGCTGGGCCTCAGTTATGCAGTTTCTCTGTACACTCCAAGTAGGTGAACCTAACTGGGAATCGGGCTGACCTAGATGTCCTTGCAAGGCTGATATTCTGTCTAGTTTGTCAGTAAATGCAATGGCTGAGGGTAAGAATGAGTTCTTTAAAAACCAAAGAGGGGGGGAACCCAAAGGGGAAATGGAGTAACAAGCATGCAGTTGGAACTCGGATACCAGCATGGATGAGAAATACCAACTATTAAATGAAAAATCTCATGGGCTAGCATGTGGATCCCGTGCATGTAACAAACTTCCTAGCTTCATGCTTGCTCATGGACTCAATATAGATGCCTCTGCCTACAGCCCTTACTAAGGTTTAGTGAAATTTTATGACCCTGCCTAATGATCAAATGACAGAACAGTCACTGTGTGCAGAACAGTTTCTAAAATCAGGGGCAGCATGCTGCCCATTTGCTCTGTTTTTGTGGGGTTTTTAATTGCAGGAAATGACAGCCAAAATATCCTCCATTATATGCCTGGGAGACGAAACAAGGGCTTAAGCCAAGGCACAGAGCCAAAAGTCTATCCCCAGCCACATATGTGCAGTTACTGACTGTGCAACATATTAGCACAGGGTTGGAACTGACATGTCCAGGGGTGCAACTAAGGATGTATAGGGCAGATGAATCTTAGCACATCACTGGTTTGTGGGAGGGAATGTGCCAGGATCCAAAAATTCCCAGTGCCACCCACAGGAATGGAGGGTGTGAGCAGAGAGCTTGATGCCAGGCCTGCAGGGGGAGACAGAAAAAGAACCCGGGAACTGTCCCCGTCCTCCTCAGAAGCACCCTCTTCACGTAAGGTCATTGTATCGGCTGGTTTTGTGTGCCAACTTGACCCAAGCTAGAGAGGACAGAGCCTCTGTCATAAAAATGCCCCTATGAGATCCAGAGGAGATCCAAGTAGTGGTCAGTGGGAGATGACCCAGCCCGTGGTGGATGGTGCCATCCTTGGGCCAGTGGTCCTGGGTCCTGTTAGAAAGCAGGTTGAGCAAGCCACAAAGAGCAAGCCAGTAAGCAGCACTCCTCCATGGCCTCTCCGTCAGCCCCTGCCTCCAGGTTCCAGCCCTGCTTGAGTTCCTGTGCTGACTTTCTCCAATGATGGACTAGGGTCTGGAATTGTAAACCAAATAAACCCTTTCCTCCCCAACTTGCTCTTTGGTCATGGTGTCTCTTTATAGCAACAGACACCCTAAGCAAGACAGTCTTCTACACAGCAAACCCCAGCAGCCCACGGACGCACGTGGAGAAGGTGTCAGATATGCTCTCCAGGTCTAAATGGAGAATGTCAGGGAGCAGAATGACGCGTTCATTCTATAGAAATTAAAGGTGCCTTGGAGCCAGATTCCTGGGTTAAGCTGCTCGTGGGCCCTGAGGAAATTATTATGGCTCTCTCATGTTGATCTCCCTCAGCATAGCACTAAGACCAGTGCGGTTAGGAGCCCAGATGGACACAATGTAGGTAAAGCAATTAAAACTGAAGGTAAGAAGCCCAGTCACTGAAGTCTCAGGTTTCACCACAGGGGTCAGCACCATGCGGTGTCATTAGAGCAGAGCACAGCCTGGAGCAGGAGTGTGGTGACTGCCTGCTGCTGCTGTGACCACCTGTGACCGCAGTGGCTTCCACAGGGTGTGGACCATCAAATGGAAGAGGAGAGAGGCCGTTTCCAGCTAGGCCAGTGAGCTGTGCGTCAACCACCACAATCAATACTGCAAACCTTTTTGTTGCCTAATGCTTGGGAGTCTGTGAAGGCTCTTGAATGAGATTGTATGAGTTTCTGTCTTCCACTCCTACTGCACTTTAAAAAAAAAAAAAAATATATATATATATATATATATATATATATATATATATAATAAAAATTCCAACTAGAAAGGAAGGGGCCAGTTTCTCTAAAGCTCTTTTGGGGGAGCTGTGAACATTTGAGACTTAGAAAAACACACATAAAATAGTTTATAGCATAAAAAGCTTGGCAAGGAGACTGGCTAAGGTTTTTTATTATTATTATTATTACTGTTTCCTGGAAGCTGCACTAAAGTAGAGGGGCCAGGAACATAACCCTCCTGCTGGGATCCACTGGGAGGGCCCTGCAGGCTGAGCTGAAAGGTTCCATCTGTGGAAGCTGTAGCGTGCACCTCGAGCCCCAGCAAGGTCTGGCCTAAGCTATGCATCTCCTTATGGCCACGTCCCAGCTGCTCCTCCTGCCAGCGGTAACTCAACACACTAAGCAGGCCTGATCAAAGTGGCTTCTCCCCGTGCGTCTCACCATAGCAGAAAGTGCACCGCTGGAGTCTTGCTAACGCTGGCGTGTCGTCAGTCCCGGGGGGAACCACGATGACTTGGAATGTGCCAGTGTCATCAATCTGGAAGAAGCAGAAGCAAGAGAAAGAACGGCTTAGTGGGTTGGGATGTGAGAACCTTCCAGCACCGTTTAAGAGCTGAGGTCAGGTGAGGGCAACCCCACAAGGCTGCTGGGAGGTGGCTCTGCTGGTTTCAACCGTTGACTCTCCCTTTAGCTGTCGAGAGGGAATTCTGTTAGCGCTATCTAATAGGATGCTGAGCGCTCGCCACTGTGAAGCAGTTACTGGCACAGAGTGGGTGCCATGTGGGTCAGCAGGGAGCACAAAGCATTTCCTATCCATCACCCAGCCAAGCAGGGCATTCCCCACCCCCAGGGCCTTATATAGAGGAACGGAAGCTCGGAGAAATGTCAAATAGCTGATCTAAAGAGGCAACCTATGGGAAAAGCGTGAGACTCCACCCAGCTCCCAGAGAACCAGGAAGCCAAGGGCTGTTCTTTACAATGCAGTCACATTGACAGGCAAAATTAGCCACGACACTGTTGTAACTGTCTCTTGTACACTAGGGATTAAAGCAGAAATCGGCTCAGATCCAAGCCTAGGAGGCTTCCCTCTCCAGAACACCCCAACCCTTTCGGTGCTGCAGTACCATTAGGAGCCCACCAGGGAGCCAGAGGGGTCAGAGTCTTGATGGGGGGGGTGGGGGGCACCCAGCAGATGCAAATCTACATAGCTGGTAGAGGTATCTATGGTGTTTCAAGTGAACCACACCTTGGTCCACCGGAAAGGTGATGAGAGACTAGAGACCAAGGCAGGGCCAGCTCAGAGAGCAGATAAAGATGCGCCGGCTGACTAAGATGAGTGAGCTTGCCCGTCAAGTGTGAGATGCTTAATGATGAAATGACAGTGGTCCCATCCTGCGGCTAAGATGCGTCAGATGGTGTTGGCTCCACAGTGAACTATTCTTAGACTCTCAAGGAAATAGCTCTCCTCTCTCCTTCTCGTCTCATTCCCACACATAATCTATAAAGCTGTGACCACAAAAGCCCTGGTTACTCACTTAACACCATTTCTCTGACCGGAACCAACTGGATCGTGGCGGGGCAGCTACGCCAGACAGGATTGCTCTCTTAGGAGTTGAGAACTGGAGTCCTAGGGGCTGTAGAACTGTCTAGAGCAGCGGTTCCCAATCCCCCGAATGCTGCGATCCTTTTTAATACAGCTCCTCATGTTGCGGTGACCCCCAAACATAAAATTATTTTTGTCACTACTTTATAACTGTAATCTTGCTACTGTTATGAATCAGAACGTAAACACCTGTCTTCCGATGGTGAAAAGGGTCCTCCAGCGGGGTTGCGGCCCACAGGTTGAGAACCACTGGTCTAGCCGTAAGCGTTGCACAGTTACACAGTGGGCCATAGTCTATCTAGTGGAGCAAGGAAGGAGGGGCAGGAGAAGGAAGGAAGGAAGGCACTTCTCAAGGCTTAGCCCTGTTTATGACGTGTTTTGTTTTGTTTTTATCTTGCCCACGGCTGATGGAGGAATCTGTGCTCATCAGTCTCCTCTCTGGCTGCCCACTGCTTTGCCAGGAAGAATATCAGTACTTCCTGGGTCAGAGGTGAAGGCTCTGAGAGCTCATAAAAACTGAAGATTTAGGTTCGATTTCTAGACATGAATCCACAGAGAAAGGAACAGGCAAGGAAGTAGAAAGCAATAGTTACTAGCAAGCATGGTGTGTCAAATGATGTGTCAGAGGGGGACAGGCACGGAGGCTGGGCAGTGAGAGGGACAGGAACCATAGTGACATGAACGGGGACTCCCTGTGTAACGAATACAAAGCTTTGTTTCCCCTCGCTGTCTTCGTACAGTCACAATCGCTTGCGGACTGTGCAAATGGATTCCTGTGAAGAGCTAACGAGAAACCAAGCCAGGGTCGCCTCAGAGAGTGTGGGGTCAGGGTTCTGGGGCGGGAGTGGAGTGCAAGGATTTTTTTCTTGCTGCCAGTCACGACACAGAATAAGCCAGAAGACAATTTAGAAACCCTGTAAGCCAAAAAGGTGAGCCAGGATAGGAGTGGAGGCCCGAGGCTTCGGCTCCAGGTTTGCTCTTCCCCAGTGGGAACCAGCTGTGCCTCTGGGAGCCCTTGCTTAACTGAGAGCGGCGCCTCTCCAGCTGTTGTGCAGGGGGATGCTGTCATCTGCTAACTAGCCTTGTGTTCTGTGTCTACACAACAACTTCCACATTTCTGGCGACGATCCTGCTTACCAATGGATGCTCACATTTAAGCGTGTTATCCCACAAGGAGAGGCAGCCCTTCCTCACTGATTCTAATGAGGAGCTCCGTTAGGGAGTGTCCTCTGGTGACCTGCATGCCCCTGATAGCCCAGCGAGTCATCTCTTTGTGAAGTCTGAGGATGTGATTTTAGGCGTCACGGGTCCCACTGTTTGTCATTGGCGTGGCTGCCGTATCAGAAACATTCCTTAAACTGAATGTGCGCTGGGGACTAAGAGGGAAGGTTTCTGTATTTTGTTTTGTTTTTTCTCTTATTGCTTATTTTCCTGAAGAATGCAAAGTAGTAGCAGCATGGCCAATAGTTGAGCTAGCAAGGGTGCGCGTGGACAGGGTGGGCAGTCTGTGGATGGTTGGATGGATTTTCTTTCAAAGACATCACACGACTCCATAATATGGCACATAAGGGGGAAAAGTGACATTCTGATACGATGGAGGGTTTTGCTTCTTTAGAATGTTTGGGGAGATCAGGCGTACTGGCTGTATACGTCAACTCGACACAAGCTCAAGTTACGAGAGGTGGGAACCACACTGAGAAAATGCCCCATAAAAATCGGCCTGTAGGCAAATCTGTGGGGTGTGGTCTTGACTAATGGCTGGTGTGGGAGGGCCCATCCCATTCCTGGACAGGTGGTTCTGGGTGATGTAAGCTAGCAGCCTAAGCAGCCTGTGGGGATCAGCAGGCAGCCTCCTCCATGGCCTCTGCCTCAGCTCCTGACTCCAGGTTCCTCTGGCTTGAACTCCTGCTCTGACCTCCTTCCATGACGGGCTCTGATGTGAAAGGGTAAACAAGATAAGCACTTTCCTTGCAGAGGGCTCTTTGGTCATGGCGTTCCATCACAGCAAGAGAAACCCTGAGAGTGCGCAGAGCTTTCAAGAGTTCCTGACCCAGAACTGCACAGGCACCGGATTTCTGCCTGGCCTGCTCAACTCTCAGTTAAACTGAGATTTACACAGGCCATAAGTATGAAGGAAGTTTAAAATATGCCCCTCGGATACCATGTTACTAGAGTTTTGATTTATGTTCTTTAAGAAAATGATGATGATGATGATGATGTCGTCATCTAAGTACTCAGGAGACAGTATAGGCAGATCTCTGTGAGTTCTAGGCCAGCCAGAACTACATAGTGAGACCCTGTCTCAAAACAAAAGCAAAACCAAATACCAAAACCCACAACAAAATAATAATAAAACCCAACGGTTTAAGTACAGGGAAGGCACAGGGAAGAAAAATGGACAGAAGAAAGAGAAAGGTGGCAGTAGCAACAGCAAAGTGAGCTTCCACTTATAATGTCCAGCCTCAGGCTCCAACCAGCTGGCACATTTGCCTCTACTTAAAGTCCCTCTAGACAGCATGTCAAGGATCCTCAATGGCAGAGTGGGCTTAGGGACCTCTAGCTCTTCCTTATATCCTCCGAGCACAGGACAGCCCTGACATACTCAAGTCCTCCTTAAACGTGTGACACGGTAGTGAATCTGGGATCGACTCTAACCTGAGGCCCTTCACTCCCTGTCACCCAGGCATACAAGGTTTGTTGCTGTTAAAATAATAATAAAAATATAAAAAAAGAACCTTTGTGCAGAGCCAGGCATGGTGGTGCACACCTGTAATCCCAGCACTCAGGAGGCAGAGGCAGGTGGATCTCTGAGAGTTTAAGGCCAGCCTGGTCTACAGAGTGAGCTCCAGGACAGCTACATAATGAAATCCTGCCTCAAAAAGAATGAGAGAGAGAGAGAGAGAGAGAGAGAGAGAGAGAGAGAGAGAGAGAGAGAGAGAGAAGAAGAAGAAGAAGAAGAAGAAGAAGAAGGAGGAGGAGGAGGAGGAGGAGGAGGAGGAGGAGGAGGAGGAGGAGGAAGAGAAGGAGGAAAGGAAGGAAGAAAGAAAGAAAGAAAGAAAGAAAGAAAGAAAGAAAGGAGCTTTGTGTGTTCTTGACATGTGGCAACTTGGTTGTTGCTCTTCTCCTTCCATGTGAACCCCAAAGTCACCTATACCCCAAACCAAAACACCTGAACCCCAAACCAAAACACCTTTCGTATGCTGCTTGTACTTTCTGAGTGGGTGGAACCCGTCGGTTTAAGTGCCTTGCACAAATGCTAACTAGGGTTTGCATCAGGATATAAAGTTGTCCTTTGTTTTGTGACTAAATAAGGCGAGTAGCCGAGGGACTTGCAAGGACCCTAGAATCCCCAGGCTTTGTTTGCACGGCCCAGCCACAGCCTTTTCTAATCTAAGTTCAGTGTCCTGCAGTCGTATCAGCCTTTTGAGTTAGGTCGCTGACACTAATAGCCATTTCATCTCCTGGGCTAGCCTGGCCCCACTTGTGTTAAACAGCATCAAGCTACTGACAAAAGCAGAAGTGATCAGCCTTATGCTTGCTAGAATGTTCTGGGTCCTGAGGCCCAGCATTGCTTCACTTACTCTTCACATCATCTCTGGGTACCAATCTCATTTCACAGATAAGTATCTTTCAAGCCTGTCGTTTCAATGCTGTCATAGAAATGTACAGAGCTGGGAAAGACCTCGAGAAAATGGTGCTAGCCTCCGGTCTCTAGGAAAACTCAAAAACGCACACTGCGACTGCCTTTCTACCAGATCTTCACAGCTGGGTGATGCCTTGGCCAGCTGGGTTGAATCTAAATGCACAATGTAATTCTTTGCTTGAAGACATCGCTTCAGTCGCTCCTACTTTTCCTTTCTCTAAACGGACTGTCACATGTTGGGATGCATTTACCATGCACTTCCCCATACTCTTGTACTGTTGCCTGGAGTTCACACATCATGCTGGCACAGCACTGACTGGAAGGACACCTTGCTGGAGCTCGTGTGTCTTTTGCAATGAAGCCACTAAAGGACAGAGGCTGTGGAGCTAAACACAGACGTCTCCATCCCACGTGCCTTACCATGTGCCGGGTTTAATCCTTAATCTAAGAAGCTTCGGTGGGAATGGCTTTTCTTTTATAAAGTGGGGACCTTTACATAACTGTCACTTAAAAAAAATCAGCTGTGTATTTACATTGCTTTTGTGTGGATGTGTGATGCATGGATGTGTATTTGTACATGGACGTGACACGCACACGGAAGCCAAAGGTTGTTTATTGTCCACATGCCTTTCTCAGTCACTGTCAACCTTAATTTTTGCATTGGTGTGAGGGTGTCAGATCTTGGAATTACAGACAGTTGTGAGCTGCCACGTGGGTGCTGGGAATTGAACCCGGGACCTTTGGAAGAGCAGACAGTGCTCTTAACCACTGAGCCAACTCTCCAGCCCTCAACCTTAATTTTTGAGACAGGGTCTCTCGCTGAACCTAGAGCTCAGCCCTTCCTTTAGTCCATCTGGCCAGTCAGCTGCACGGAGCCACCTGTCCCTGCCAGCATTGGGTTTACAGACATGCACTTTCATGCTCAGGGAAACATTTTGCATGGATGCTGGGGACCGTAATGCACTTTACCAAACTACTTCCACAGCCCCATAGTTTGGGTTTTGAGCCCAGACCAGCCTTGACCTCATCACATGTAGGTAAGGATGCCCTTGAACTCCTAGTCCTCACTCTTCTGCCTCCTAAGGGCTGGGATTACAGAGGTGTGCCCCTATACCTGATTAACCACCTTTTTGAAATCACCGCAATTGACTACGACCGTGACCATCTCAAGAACACTAGTATCTGTTTCCTAGGCTCCGGACTTAGTATCTTTGGATGCAGAGGCAGTGTGGCCAATAGCCAGGACAGCATTGGCTAAGCAAATGAGCATCATACCGACACTGCCACTCTCCTCTGACAGCTGTGGGACCTGGACCAGAAGCTGACCTCTAGGCTCGGCCTTTTCATCTACAAAATGAGAAAAAAAATTGACTCCATCTCATGCTCGGTACTTGTGAGGTTCAACATCAACAGGATGATGAACACAGAGCCTATTCAGTGCCTGGTAAACAGACGGCAGTAAAGCATCTACCATAGTATTTTGCTAACAAGAGTGACTTTTTTTTTGTTTTTCAAGACAGGGTTTCTCTGTGTAGTCTTGGCTGTCCTGGAACTCTCTTTGTAGACCAGGCTGGCCACGAACTCACAGAGATCCACCTGCCTCTGCCTCCCCGAGTGCTGGGATTACAGATGTGTGCCACAATGCCCGGCGACCTTGTTTTGAAGGCAAGAAAATATAGCCATATACTTTCTTACGAGGTTTCTGAATATCGACGACGTACATACTTACCGAAAAGGAGCGCTTGACGGAGGGTACGTTGCTGAATGCGATCACCACGGGCACAATGTCCAGGGCACTGAACTCCATGGCAGCTGTGGTGATGGACTGAGCATCGGCCGAGTGACCACTACTGAAAAATGTGGCGATTCTTCTCACATGAGCCCCTGGAAGCGTTCGCTTGAACACATTCCTGGAGATAAACCTCATGGCTTTGCCGATCTCCCTGCTGTCCGAGGATCTCTCATAAGGAAGAGCTCTAATTTCCCTGAGCAGCTGGTCCTTCCCATAGGCATCCGAGAAGCGGATGAGGTGCCTGGTGTGGGAGTTATAGGCTAGGATGGCAACACGGGCACCCACTGGGCAGCTGGTCTCCCTGACTTTGACATCCCTAATTAGGGAGACAATCATTCCCTTCATCCGCTCAAAGTCTTGCTCTGTGACATCCCTGGACTGGTCCAGGACGAACACCAACTCAGTTGGGTGCACTGGGCACTCGGGTTCTCCTGAAAGGCAAAACTCATGCTTCTTAACACGGAGAGTATTTGCCTAAAAGCAATCCGAGGAAAGCAAATTCATTTTAAATGCTAATGATTCAAATATTTAAACATTAAATACTTAACAACCCAAATATTAAAGCATATAAAACATTAAATGTTTACATCTTGAATCATTAAAATTGATGTTCTAAAAGCCGGCTATATGCTCTTCTGAGATGAGCACAAAAGAAAACAGTCTAAAATCAACACGATTTGGGATTAAATTTGTAAGTTAATTACCCAATTCCTTCTAAACGGTAGAAGCTTTTTGGAAATGTCCTTAACCCTAGAGGAGCTGTCTCAAAGGCATAGTCTTCTGCTTCTGTACTTTAATCATGTTAAAACAAATTATTTTCTCTTAATGAGGAAAAAAAACAAGGGGGGGGGTAAGAACTAAAGGAATGGCCATTGGGACTCTTTAAAAAAAATAGAGGATGAGGGTCTAGGGCTAGCTCAGTCAGCAGGGTGCTCGCCTGGCATGTGCAAAGCCCTGGGCTTGATCCTGAACACCGTATACATCAGCTATGGCAGTGTATGCCTGTAACCCCACACTTGGGTGGTAGAGCCAGGAGGATCAAAAGTTCAAGGTCATCCTGAGCTTCACAGACAGAGAAAGAGTGATCCCTGGCCAGTTATAGGACACACTGAAAGCCAGAACAGTTCATCTCAGGGGACGTGGGACATAATTTATTAGCTTCTGAGTCTAGTTAGTGGGATGAGCCGACTTTTCAAAATCAAAGTAATGTTAATTTTACAACTAGAAGGCGAATCCGAACTTAATGTGGATGGGATGCTTCTAGCTTTGCTTTGTATAAGGTACAAAACCAGCAATGCTACTGGCATAATTTAGAGATACAGGGAAGAAAAGATTAATAGTACTGCCTGAAAACACAGGGGAAAAAAAAACACTTAACGGTTGATTTGAAGTCCAGCCTTGAACCCAGCATGCTGTTCTCTGGAGAGCATGCGCTGAGGGCTGCTGCCTACCGCAAGGCATGTGGCACCTCTGCCTACACACCAACTCATCCTCTAGCCTTATTGATGATAACTCCTTTTATTTGAAAGGTCTTTATAATAAATTACAAGATGAGCCAGACCCAAAGTCTATACTGCTCAGCAAACTTCTACTTGGAACAGCCAGTCCAAAGCTGTGGCGGTTCACATTGGATTTTGCACTTTCACTGCTAATTACACTGTTATCCACTTAGCCACAAGAAGACTTTTTAAAAAATCCACAATGGGATTAAAACCAGCAAACCAAGTAGCTCTACACCCTCTTCCTGACCTGTCCTTTACCTGCACTCAGGCCGTTTTCCCCACCTGACAGTTACTCTTTCTTGCTCTCTGCTTGGCATGTCACACTGTACTTGTACCTGCTCACATGGCCATTTGCTTAGGCACATATGACAGGCTGTGAGGGAGAACGTGTGACTTTCTGAGGCCGAGTGACCTTAATTAACATTATACATCATCAGGCCATCAATTTTATGCAAACGTAGTTTTCCTTTAGAACTGAATTATATAGTCTGTCTCATACAATAGACTGCAACACTCACCTTGACGCAGCTTCTAGCCCCCACCTCCAGGACAATCTCTCCCCTCTCACAGTGTCGTTGCTTCCTGGGGTGGGGGGGGGTGTCTAGGTGTGCCCTGTCCCCAGGCTCTAGGGTTTGGATTCCCTCGCCTTACACTTAGAAAAACTGTGGCCCCTTTAGTCCTGACTTCAATTTCCCTGCTTCAGAGGGGAGCGCTGGTGCAAACAGTCCCCAGCCTGCCCCTCGCTTTAGTCCTGCTACAGCGCAGCCTATGCTTTGTCTCAGATTCTCAACTCTTCATTTGTCTTTAATCTGGATTCTCCACAAGAATGGAAATGTGTAAAGGCTGTGCGTGTGTGTGCGTGTGCCTGTTTGTGTGTGTGTGTGTGCGTGTGCGTGTGCGTGTGCGTGTGTGTGTGCGCGCGCAAGTGCCCGCATCTGTGCATCAGGCTGATAGAAACATATGTAATAAGCCTTGGTAAAATGCATTAAAAAAAAACGAAAACCAAGACTGAAAGACACTGAGCCAGGTTGGTGATTAATAGTATGCACCCGCTACTTAATTAACATTAAGTCTCAGCATCATCGCCACTGCACACTGCACTCACTTGTTATCTGGTCCTATTTTCATCCTGCCTTCTGCATCTTAATCACTGAACTATACACAGAGAAGACATGGTGGTGGGGGAGGGGGGAGAAAGGGAGAGGCAGAGTGGGAACAGATGCAGAGAGAGAAGATGAGGAAAAGAGGGAGGGGAGGAATGATGCTTTTTAAAAAAAATCAAGTAGGAACGTGACCGGCGTGGCATTAGCATATTATTCACAATGAAAGGGCCTTCCGGTTTGTTGGAAAACATCAGTGAAATTCAGCTATACTGGATGAGTCGCTGGAGGAAAGTGGCTGCTCTGAGTGTCAGCAAAGAAAGCCCGGGTCCAATTCCTGTCAGCTGGCGGGCAGCACCATATTCCAGACCAGGCGGGGACACCTTGGAGCTTGACTAAAGCATGCTGTAAAATGGAGGTCACTCACCATGTCTGACAGCTGGGGAGGAAGAACAAAAGAGAGTGGATGGTTACTTGGTAGGAAAGCAGGGTTCTAAACTGCACAGGAAAATTGGAGCAGTGAGGCCCCGTCCGCGTGTATGCAGAGCTCAGAACTCAAGGCAATAGTCTGCAGAGAACGCAGACTGTGCTCTGTACCCTGGTACAACAGGATTCCTTCCAGAATGGAGGGGATGGGGAAGTAGGGCCACAGGTAGCCATCAGTCAGCACCGTGCAGCATACATACAACATACATATGTGTTTTGTTGTATTTTCTTGAGTTTGGGTTTTTTGTTTGGTTGTTGTTGCTGCTGCTGTTTTGAGGAGCTACAGGGGGTGATGGAAGTCAAGCCCAGGCCTTCCTCGCTTTCTCACGATCAGCTAACGACTCTACCACTGTGGTGCATCCCCAGCCCCAAAGGCCTGAGTCTTATTTTTACTTTCATCTTCTGCAGTGCTAGGGGTTGAACCCAGACTCTTCCCTAAGCGAGGCCAGTGCTCCACCAATGGGCTACATCCTAAGCTCAAGTATATACACACATATGCAGATGTACGCATGCATATATGTGTATACAAATAAATTTATGTGCCTATGTCTATATAAGTGTGCCTATATGCGAAGGTAGTATTTGCCTGCATGGGTTGAGCTTCTGTTATCTGAAAGGCTGGAATTACTAGTGTTACGGATTTTAGATTTTTTTTTTCCAGTTTGGGATGTTTACATACACATAGTAGAATCTACTGGGGACAGACAAAGTCTCAGGACAAAACTCACTATGTTCCGTACGCGCTGATGCATATAAACTGAAGGTAAGTTTATACATTGTATTTAGTGTGCCCATGTTTTAACTGCAGCTTGTCACATGAGGGCAGGAGTGAACTTTTCCACTTGTGACATTATGTCAGTCATCAAGATGTTTGGGGGTCTGGGAGGGGTCACCCTGCATGTGGACATGTTTGTGTATCTTATAATTAAAAGTGATAAGTGGTCTCTGAAAGAAATGGACACTGGCTGGACCTGTACTGGCTAGCCACAGACCATGGGTAATGGTTTCCATTTCAAATAACTGGATGAAAAAAAAAAGTCATCTTCTCGGTGACACTCTTTACATTTTAGTGTCCGAAGCCACATACGACCCACAGCTGGGCTGCTGAATGGTACAGGGGACACTTCTGCCTCCACTATTGGGGCAGTGCTGCTACAGGCCACTCATTTGCAGGGCTCCCCTTCCCAGCCAGGCCAGGCCTGGAAGGAGTCCTGACCGCACTCCTGTGGCCACGTGCCTTTATTAAACATACAGAAGTTATTAACTCCTTTTGTGTTCTAACTCATGCTTCTGAAATAATTGTGTGCACCTTGGGCCAGATGTGCCGGGTGGAGCCCTCACCTTTTGAGCCATCAGGCCACTCACTCTTGGTTCTGCCACTCCTCGTTACTATTCATTTGGCTCCCATGTCGGGTAAAAACCTATTCTACTAATGCAACCTCAAAACAGCTCCATGGACTCCAGATTCCCGCCAGCGCTCCTTCCTGCCACGGGAAGGCAGAATCCCAAGCATCTTGACTCAGTGATGCCTAGAGCCACTAAAACTCTGTGCCTCTGGGCCTGGAGGGATGGCTATTTGGTGAGGAGCATTTGCTGCTCTTGCAGAGGACCTGGGTTTGATTCCTAGCTACACAGTAGCTGGCAAGCATCTGTAACTCCAGTCTAGGGGACCAGACACCCTTCTTCTGGCTTCCGTGGGCACTGCACGCATGTGTTGCAATACACCAAGAAGCATACACATATGCACATACAAAACAAATATATATATTTTTAAAATCTGTGTCTCTAGGAGCATTGCCCTCTGTAGAAACGGGCTCTGCTTTATCTAAGTTTTCTCCCAAAAAATGCCTTCAAGAAACTTTTACCTCTTCCTTTCAGTTTCAGTACTTACTTAGGAAGTAGTGTGCATATTTAAATCAAGAAGGTGCATGTGAGCACAGACTCATAACGCTGGTTGATATTTACAATAAATACTGAGGATACACCCTGTGAGAAGGCTCTTTAATTGAAGAGAACTGTTGCTAAATCTGAATACTTTTTTGATTTTGCATTTATGAGAGAGAAAAATTACTGGCAGAATAAGTGTTACTATGAACTGCACAAGCCAAATCAAGCGCTCCAGTCAATCACACCCTTCCAGGAAGAGAGTGACAGAGCATAGCAGAGTCGGGCTTGCACCCACCAGGACACGTTATGACAGCTGTCTCTCCACACCGCTGAACTCGGTCCTGTCGAATACTGTGCGACACTAACAGTTGTCTCAAACTCAGTTCAGTATGACTCTTCCCAGACTGATTTGACCACAGGGGAAGTTCTGACTCCCAACTTCCAAGATTTAAAGCTCACCGCTGCCCCCCCCCACCCCCCAGCCCAGTGTACATTACATGACTGCACAGCACTGGGAACAGGATCTGGCTCCAGAGAGGAAGCTGATACACTTGGCATCACCCTATCCCTGAGGACTCAAATTTACTCATCACATCCCTAATATTAAGAGGCTGGTTGGCAAATCAGGTCTGTCCTGAGAGCCCAGTTCCCTGACTCACCCTTCTTTCTAAGAAAGCTGATAGATTTGGGGTCACAGGGGATCATTTTAAGCAGGGTACTTACGACTGTGGTCCCGCACATACTGGATCAGATCACATGCCTGCAGTTTGAAGACAAAACATGAAGAATTAACCATGTCGCTGGGTCATGAAGTTGATAAATAAAGTTAATGGCATGATCAGAGCACCCTGCTGGCATAGCAGATACGTACGGAAAACGAAGCCAGTCCTCGGGCTCCTTTCATGCCCTAGGAAAAGAAACAAGCAAAGCCTGTTTTTTGGCTGTAGGTGTACACCTCAGTAGCGGGGATGCATACCAATACTGTCCCAGGAGCTCTTTGAAAAGGATTTACTCTAATGAAGCCAATGGGAGCAGAAAACACAGGTAGGACACACACCGCCCAGTGAAGAGAGCGCTGAGTGTGCGTACAAGCCACCAAAGCCCACTTTCCCCAGGTCTTGGCAGAGATGCCCAGGACATGATGGAGCGGCCCGTCTGACGGAGGCCCACAGAGCCTGGAGCAGGTGTTCAGCTCACAACTAGCAAAGGTTTAGCCATCTGTTCCCAGCTGCCCCTCCCGTGACTGAGTCTTGGAGTCTTCCACCCTCTGTAGTATCTCTATCGTGAGCAGCAACCGAAGCTGAGCCATGACCACTCCTATCTGTGGCTGGCAGACAAGGGGTCAGCTTCAAACACCTGGAAAGCTAGCTCAGCATCTTCCCTCAAATGAATATACACATGTGTACATCAGGGTGCATGGGAGTGGGAAGAACAAAGCTGGCTTAACTTTTTTGTTTTTTTCCAATCCAACCCTAAAACAAGAAGAGTCCTGGCTTCTATCAAACAGAAACACTGAAAGAAAAATGCAGCGGTGCCCCACCTGAACTCCCAGATATGTTCCATGGGAACGCCATTTTAACCACACTTGCTGCTCATTGGTGTGCACGGGCACACCCTTCACTCACTGATGCCTTGCTAACGTAGGATGGAGGCAGTCACTGACTGGACAGGTAACCGAACTCGCTGAGAAGAGTGTGAAATCGCAGACTGCTGGGTTGACTCAGTGGGTAAAGGCACTCACAGGCAAGCCTGAGCTCAGTCACTAGGCTCCGCGGTGAAAGGAGAGAACTCGCTCCCCTTGTCATCTGACCCCCCCATGTGGCGTGGCATGTACCCTACCCCCCAAACAAATCAACTTATTAATGTAAAAAAAATTTTTTTTTGAAACAGAAACCTCATTTCGGCCTGGTAGTCCAGGTTTTCCCTCCATGTCCTCCCGCCCATGAGATGTATTTAATTGGCCCCGTTTTCTCCCTTGTTAGAGCACACGGACTAGTGAGAAATGTGGCCAAGCAGTGGAGGCAGCAGGTGTGCACAGCTGAAGAGTGGCCTGCCCACACACTGACCTCTAAAGGGCAAAGACCTCACAGGAAATGTTTCCACCTACCTTCCGGCCAGGGGGACCTGGCTCCCCAGGGGATCCCGGCGCTCCTGGAAACCCAGCAGATACCTTGAAGCAGAATTAGTTCACTTTACATATTTTATACATGTATGAATGGTTTAAATTCAAGGGTAAAATATTGACACTATTTCAAAAGTAGAAGTCCCAAAGGAAAAAAAAAAAGATGTTTATTTTGGAAAACTGATAGATTTCTAAAATACACAAAGTGGGGATCCCTAGCAACAATTGTTCTTTATATGTTTGTTTTTCGAGACAGGGTTTTTCTGTGTAGACTTGGCTGTCCTGGACTCACTTTTTAGACCGGGCTGGCCTCGAACTCACAGAGATCCGCCTGCATCTGCCTTCCTGAGTTCTGGGATTGCAGGCATGTGCCACCACGCCCAGCTCACAATTTGTTCTTAAAATACTAATTGTTAATGTTTTAAAAATAATTTTCTTGTTCTTTTGGAATTAAGATTTTTAAACTGATTATGTCTCATACATTTTCCTGATGGCTCTATTTTGATATTGTTTCTTTTATATAAGGCCTTCCTGTGTAGCTGTGACTGGCCTCCAACTCATGATCCTCCTGCGTTCGTTTTCCAAGCTTTGGGATGACAGATATGTACTGCCATGCCTGGATCCCTGCAATCTTTTACATTACACACACACACACACACACACACACACACACACACACACTTTTTAAAAAAGTGTTACAGGATTAAAAACTTCACAGTGTTAAGTGAAATGATCTAAATTTAATTTATAACAGTAGGGCCTATGGAGAACTTAAGAATCATTAATGTTCTTCCGGTGTCCACATGACATTGACAGTATTGAAAAAAATAACTCAATTGACCACATTTTATTTAGGAGATATGTTTACCTTCAAGGAAAAAAAAAGGGGGATAAGTTAGATAATTTTTGTCCCTAATATTTTAATAATATCTTTTAAAGTAAAAGTCAATAGCACAAGGGAAAAAAAAGGAAGCTTTAGTGTTCTGGAGTCCAGGAAGCAGGTTTCTAAGTGTTGTGTTGAGGAATCTGAGTGCCGGATGCTTCCAGAAGCAGAGGTGAAGTGAATAGGCTAAATAAGGAGGATTAGTGGAAAAATTTTCACCAGGTAGCTGGATACACTTTTCTCTACTAGCAAAAATCAAAAGTAAAACGGTGGCACTCTGGTGGAGTTGAGAACCAGTGCTACCACAGCGAACCAGGAGACTAAATGAGAAAGAATATGGACACTGAGTGTGAGCCCGCAGCTCTCCTTGCCTCTGTGTGTTCTAGAAAACTGGCGATGGTCTCTGTAGTCTTCAAAAAAAAAATGGGTAGAAGGAATTTTCAGAGGAAAATCTAATTTAAAAAGATAGAATACTGATAGTGAAGGGTTGTTGAGCATAGTGTTCCATCAGATCACTGACCAGTGGAATCCCTATCTGGAAAACCTCATTCATGCCTTCAGGATTTCTAAACACACACACACCCACATACACACACACACATACACACACACACACACACACACACACACCTTTTTTTTTTTTTAAGATTTATTTCTTTATGTTATTATGTATACAGTGCTCTGTCTGTATACACATCTGCTGGCCAGAAGCGGGCATCAGATCACATAGATGGTTGTGAGCCACCATATGGTTGCTGGGAATTGAACTCAGGACCTTTGGACGATGAACAATCAGTGCCTTTAACCTCTGAGCTATCTCTCCAGCCCCAAATCACACAGCTCATTCTTGAGATATATGAAAGGTGAAAGTCAAAACAGAAGAAAAACTGCAGGAAAGAGACTATGTTGAACAAAGAAGAAAAGACCTAAAAATACTCATTTATACCCTCAGAGCTACAACATGCTTCAATCATGAAGCAAGAACAGTATACTACAGAAAAGGAACAGTCAGATTGTAGCAACAAACTCTTCAAAGGTAAGGTATAGGATATAAATTAAAAATAAAATCAAGATATCTTCCCAGGAAGGAGAACATCAAAGAGATATCGAACATATAAAGTAAATAAAATGAGAAATAAACTAAAGAACTGTATTATTACACGGAATGCTAGGTATTTCAAAAAATATAGAATAGAGAACACTGGAGAGGAGGGACAAAAATCAACAAGACTCATTTCCTAGAACTGAAGGGCACATATTTCCTGGGTCAAGGGGCTTGCTTAGTTCTCAGGAAAATGGATAAAAATGGACCATATGCCAGGTAACAAAACCCATGGCAGATCAGAGAGGTGATCCAACAGGGTTCCAGAGAGAAAACACTGTTTATAGGAATGTGAATAACATTGAACTTCAACAAAAGCAGCCAGAAATAACAGAAAACATAACCGCCTTCAAAATTCCAAGGAAGCAATTCCAACCCAGAGCTGTGTATACTAGCCAAAACATCGACACATCCTGAGGCAATACAAGTCATTTTCAGATGCTGGTTGTGTCACCAAACGTTCCTGTCACTCATTTCCTCTTATTGGCTTGTTAGGGTTTGCATGCGAAACACCCCTCACCCTGGCTTATGTTTTGCACTCTTGGCTTCCAGACGGTGGCCCTATTTGGGGGTGTCTTAGAGGCTTTAGAAGTGGGGCTTAGCTGGAGGAGGTAAGTCACCGGACCATATGCCTTAAGGCTTAGACTGGATCTCCAATCTGCTCTGTTTTTCTCTGTTCCCCACCACTATGGTTCTGCCCATGAGCCCCAAAACATGAACCAAATGGCCACGGGCTGTACCCTCTGAGACTGGGGCGGGGGGCAACATAAACCTTAGTTCTCTTCGATATGTTTATATCAAGCACTTTACCACAGTGATATGAAAAGTAATAAATACAAGGCTCTTGACAGGGTTTCCATGATGGGAAATCCAGGAGGGTGTGGGAGTGGGAGAGAGAGGGGGAGACCTGACATGTGTGGAGGGGGGGATCTCAGAGCCTGCTGCAGGGCCACTGTGGAGCGGCGGCCGATCCCAGGTGACAGGAAACTAGATCAGGAAATGCTGGCTGCATATGCAAATGTCTGCAGAGTACGCGGGCCAATGTCAGGTTAACAGAGGGGAACCACTGACATTACAGTAGGAAATAAGTTCATGCTATCTAAAACTTAAACATCAAAAGCAAGAATATCAATCTCCTGAAAGGAACACTGTTTTCGGAGACAAGGAAACGGGAGGGAGGTGGGAGAGGGTGGGGTCACCATTTTCTTTTTTGTGCTGGGGGGGGTGACCTTTGACTTGTGGTCACAGCCTGGGATTGCATTTTTAAACTTAAAAGGGACAGATAAACGGCATTTTAAAGTAAGGAAACTTAAGATGTTGTCTGACTCTTTTTTTTTTTTATTGTTGTTGTTTTGAGACAGGGTTTCTCTATGTTATCTTGGCTGTCCTGGACTCACTCTGTAGACCAGGCTGGCCTCGAACTCACATTGATCCGCCTGCCTCTGCCTCCTGAGTGCTGGGATTAAAGACATATGCCACCATGCCTGGCTTGTCTGACTCTTTTAAGCAGCAGTGCCCATTGGGAGCCGGTTTTCCACCCCACATGACAGTATCTGGAGACATAGATGGTTGCTCTCTCTAGGGAAAGGGGTTGGGTGGTATTGGAGTCCAGTGGAAGGCTCCAGGGATGCAATTAAACAGTCTACACCACCCACGGGCAGCCTCCCCACAGCGCCTCCCCAGCACCAGATGTCAATAGTGTCCGGGTCCCACATCCCTGCCCGAAACCTGCTCAAAGATTTTTTTGATTTTTGTTTTTGTTTTTTAATATACAAATATACACACATGCACAGCCGAAACAGGTTTGTAGATTTTAAAACCTATAACTCAATGAACTCAAGTAAGAATAGAATTATTCCAAGAGACCTGAAAAGACATTCAAAATTTAAGGCCAAAATCTTTCCAGAGAAAACATCTGCTCTTCCAGGGGAAAACCTGGACATTTGCAAGGTTTAAACTTCAGTTTCAAATCCCAATATTATTCATGTTGAGAACGGGGAGGGAGCAGTTCAAGGAGGAGAAACCAGTGGAGTTACAACAGTTCAACGCAGAGAACAAAGAAGGAGTCAAAGCCTATCTCCAGAGGCCAAGACACCAAGGCTGCACCTTGTGCAGTGCTAAGTGCACTAAGAACCTGTGAATGTGCTGTTGTAGGGAAGGGCCCAACAATGGCTGGATTTGTTAGCATGCTGCTGGTGTTTTAATTAAAGCACTCCATTAATAAGCCCAGGGCAATGATCCAGAGATGCTTCGGTGCGGATGACATGTGGATTAATTTGAGAGTCTTTTACAATTTTTCTCCTAATTATATTCATCTTCATCATGGCGGAGGGCAAACTGATAAAAGGATTGCCATCTGAGAACGCGTGTGAGGAAAAGAATTGCAGCTAGAAGCAGCCCTCCCCCTCGGGAGCAGCAAGGGGAAGAGGAGGCCCCTTGATTTCTGAAGCCTTAAAGCCTCCAAACATAATCCTTACAGATTATAGTTCCTGTTTCAGCTTGTAGAGGAAATTAGATCAGAGAGAAATTCAACATAAGACAAACTGGAAAACTGTCTCAAGTATGTAGTTTTTGTATCACAGTTTTGTGAAGATCTTGTTCATGGACAGGGTTGTAGACCGGTTTTTTTGTTTTCTGTTTTTTTTCCAGACAAGGTTTTTCAGACAGGAAAGAGACAAAAACTTTGAAAGACAATTGCCTTAAGAGTACTTTGTCACAATAAAATCTCATTTACACACAATCTAGTGGGTATGGTCAATAAATGCAAATGTTCCTTCTGCTCCCTAGAGACATGGGCTTGCTATGTAGCCCAGGCTAGCCTTGAACTTAAGATCCTTCTGTCTATATCTTCTTAATACTGATAAAAGGCACACGCTGCCACCTACATTTTTAGCCGGCTGTAACCTGGGGCGAGCTGACTCCTACGGCACATGCTGGAGAGTTGTGTTTAAGTGACACAAAGCATTAGGCAATGCTCAATTCTCCCATAAACTAATAAAGACACATTTGGTTCAATATCCAGAAATTTCACAAAACTCAGGAAACAGCTGGTAAGCTAGGTGAGGACGTTTTAATAGACACCTTATTAAAAGTAGCTCAATGAAAAGCTTCGGTAATCAAAGCAAGATGTTATTGGGTATTAGCTTTCACTAAGTCTGCTAGGAAAGAGTAGATTAAAATGATCATATTTTGTCAGTTAAAAAACCTGCTTTGGATTACAAAAATCCCTTTAAAAAAATCTTACTTCAAGGCTTAATAATGGCACATTGGTGACAGAATGGTCAAATTTGTTCCCTAAAACAGCCCATTGCCTTCTTGGTGGAATTGGGAGGTGAGTACTAGACCCATTTCTCATCTCACACGTGGACCTTAAGCAAAAATGCTTTCGAAGTTTGTGTTTGTCTGTCTGCTTTTAAGAACAGGTAACAATTCTAATGACCATCGACACAAAAGAGGATCTGGCAAAGTAACTGAAGGGATGACGGGTTACTTGCTCCTTGTGAAAGGATCTGATTTCAGTTCCAACAGCCACATAAAAGCTGTGTCCAGTGGCGTGTTTCCATAATCCCAGAACCAGGCAGGCAGAGACAAGAGGACACCTGGGGCTTGTAGACCAGCCAGACCAGCTACTAGGTAAGTATCAGGTCCAGTGGGAGACCTTGTCTTAAGACACTAAGATAGCAGGGATGGAGGGATGGATGGCTCAGCAGTGAAGAGCACTTGCCGCTCTTGCTTAGAACCTGGATTTAGTTCCTGGGCAGCCACATGGCAGCTCATGACCAAGACCACTTGTAATTCCAGTGCCTTCTTCTGGTCTTTGTGGACAACAGGCATGCGCGAGAAGACTTTGATACATGAGGGCAAACACTCACATCCTTACAATGTTTTTTGTTTGTTTGTTTGCTTTTGTTTTTGTTTTTTTTAATATTAAAAGAAAAAAAAGATGGCAAGTGACTGAAAACAGACACTTACTATCAATATCTGACCTCTATTTGTATGCACACATACATGAACATGTACCTGGCAAACACACATGTCCATAATGCACATGAACATAATCAACCAACCAACCAACCAACCAATCAATCTCTTTCTCTCTTTCCCCTCCCACACCGACACACACACACACACACACACATACACACACACACACACACACACACTTGAAGTTTTCCTCTGGATAGCTTACCGTTTTGCCTCTGACTCCCTTGGGACCAGTCTCTCCTGGATCGCCAGGTTCCCCAGTCTCACCCTAAACACATACATTAGAATTAAAATAAAAATCATTATTCAAATCAGATACATGAAGTCACAGAGGCATATCTATGTTCGTAGATTGATTCCAATGTAAAGTCTTGTGCTTTTTTTTTTTTTTTTTTTTTTTTTTTTGCTTTTCTCCATTAATTAGTTAATTTATTCACTTTACATGGATAAAATCCTCCCCTCTCCTCCCATTCTCCTGTCTCCTTTTCATCAGAGGAAGGGGAGGTTCCCCCATGGATACCAACCCACCCAGGCACATTAAGACACTGCAGGTCTAGGTATAACCTCTCTCAACAAGGCCATATAACCAGCCCAATTAGAGGAATGAGATCCAAAAGGAGGCATCAGAGTCAGAGAAGGCCCCACCCAGTTGTTGAGGACCCACATGAAGATCAAGCTGTACATCTGCTCCATCTGGGTAGGGGCCTAGGACCAGTCCATGCCTGCTCTTTGGTTGGTGGTTTAGTTTCTGTGAGCCTCCATGGAAGGCATATACATTTTGTCTTTTAATTAAAACAAAGTCTATGTTGCTCTCCACAGCACACCATGTCATCAGGGGCTCATGGTACAGTCTTCCAGACCAGAACGCAGGTTCCTCAGAGAACCAAAGGTTCTTTTTTAATTGGTCATTTGACTCTTGCAAGACCTGACACTTACTGAGTTCAGTAAAACCTTCCAGAGAAACTGAAAGCACTGAGGTAGGGGCTATCATTGCTAACTTGTTACCTGATAGGTGATTTTTATAACTATCTCCGGAAAAAAAATCAAGCCAGGCAAACTTTCATCATCTTGGTTCGTTTTCTCTACAATTTTATTTCCTTTAAGGCAGTGGTTCTCTACTTATGAGTTGCAATCTCTTTGGGGTTGAACAACCCTTTCACATGTGTCACCAAAGACCACTGGAAAACAGATGTTCACACTGTGATTCATAACAGTGGTGAAATTACAGTTATGAAATAGCAACAAAATAATTTTATGGTTGGGCATCACCACAACATGAGGAATTGTGTTAAAGGGTCGCAGCTTTAGGAATGTTGAGGACCACAGCTCAAGCAATGATGAAAATAAGGGAAGGGCTACATTTGAGGAGAAAACTTATGGGTTTTTTTTGAGACAAGATTTCTCTGTGTAGCCTTGGCTGTCGTGGGATCGATTTGTTGACCAGGCTGGCCTCGAACTCACAGAGCCCCACCTGCCTCTGCTTCTCAAATGCTGGGATTAAAGGTGTGCGCTACCATGCCCAGCTGAGAAAACATTTAAAAGGGCTACCTTTCTCCCTTTGACTATTAAAAACAAAGCAAAACAAAACTACAAGTGAAATATTTTAAAAGTTCTAACTCCTAAACAAACAGATCATATCAAAACTTGATGGGAGTGACCTGTTTCTTCCCTATGCTACCCCAACCCAAGTAGAATATATTTCTCACTAACTAAGACACTTTTCCTGCCTGGAGCATCCTGCCTCTCAGGACTGTGAAGTGTACATACCTTTTGTCCACTCTCTCCAGGGAATCCTTCCGGACCCTGCCATTAACAACAGAGGAATTCAATACATAGACACTCATCCCAAGATTTGTATTGACTTTAATTCTACCACCTTTCTTGTTTAGTGTTAATATCTGTGTATCATGGGAGGGCTGCGCCCAGTGGATACCAGGCAGCACTGTCTGAGAAACAAATTCCAGTTTCTAAATTCAGTTACCCGTGGGTTACATGATAGCAATCTAAGATGAAGAGAAGAAAGCATTTAAGGAGAAAGTGATGGGGGCAGAGCGATTACAAACAGCCTGAGTTTTACCCCAGTGCGTGTAACAGAAGAGAGGATCACTTGGCCATGTGTCTCTGAGGAACCTTTCTCAAGACGGTTTCAACGGAGAAGTTTAGAAAGTCAAAACAGAATCTAGACTTGACCGTTCATCTTTACGCCCTTTGTTTACCTCACTGTGGCCAAAGACTTGTTGAAGATTACTTCCAACCCTCATCTGATGAGGGATGTGTATTTTATCTGAATCAAATTTCTTTTGTTTCTATGTGTGTGTGAAGGGGTGCCGGCAGAGTCTAGAAGAAGCATCACGTGTTTTTCTCTACCACACTCGCCATCTTAGTTTTTGAGACAGGGTCCCTCACTGACCCTGGAACTCACCATTTTGGCTAGGCTGGCCAGAAAGCTCCCAGGATCCAGCCATCTCTACCCACCCCCGCCATCCTGGGGTTAAAAGTACCACAACCATGGCTAGCATGGGTGCTAGGGATTTGAACTCGGGTCCTCTTGCTTTCATGGAAGGCATTCTTACCCAGTGAGCTATTCCTCAGCCCCTAAATTTTATTTTCTTTACATTTTTTTTTAAGCTTTCGACGAACACCCATTAATTACCAGTGTTAAGGGAGTGATTTGAATTTATGCATATAGTTTGCACCAACCAAATCCCCTGATCCTCTTCCCCACCTCTCAAACTCTAATATCACTAATCTACAAAAATAAATACATAAATACAGTTTTTTTCTAATGTTAAAAAAAATCCTTAGTCACATAAAATTCAAAAAGACAAAAAGAAGAAAAGTTACCCAAACCTTCCAACCTGTAGCTGCAGTACATCTCTTGTCCTAATTAACTTCCAGCTTTGTAGAGGTGCATTTTACGCATAACAAGTATTCTGAGTTTTTACTTTAAGCTTCTACACACAAGCTTTAAGCAGAGGCCGGAAAAGAGGGCTCCATAGAGAAAGTGTTCAGTATGCAAGCAGAGGAATCTGATCCCTGGCACCTTGGTACTGGTGACAGAGGCAGGATGACCCCAGGGGGATCAGTCGCCAGCCATCCCATCCCATCAGAGTGCTCCCCGATTAGTGAGAGACCCAGCCACAAAAAAAAAAAAGTTGAAATGGCATAGAGAAAGCTCCCCACCCCACCCTCTGCCTCCATATGCATATACGTAGTAGGCATGTGTTATCCCCCCCATGCTCACACACATTTTTATAAAAGACTTCACATGTATTTATTCTATCAACAACCTAATGTTCAGCGTCATAGGCTACTTAATATTTCCCTTTCTGTGGGATACTAATGTTTTCGATTATTCTGTATTCTAATGGACATTACTGACACCCCTTCATTTGTTAGTTTTAATTTTCAAAAATCTTTAGCAAGTGTGGCTTTCCCTCCCAACCATCTTGGATCATCCCCTGCGTGACTCCGCTCTGGCACACAGATCCACAGATCCTTCTACCATTTTGGACCCCTGTACTGGCGATTTCGCATCGCTCCGATCTTTTGCATGGATCTCTAACTTTTTTTTTTTTTTTTTTGGTTCAGGAAAGATATACTTATATTTTCTGAACATTTTGTAGTAACGACTGGATATTTTTCATGACGACTGTGTGCGTATGACTAAACACGGGTTGTGTGTGGCTCTGTGCATGCACATGTGTGTATGTGAAGGCAGACAAAGGCAGAGGAGGGCCTTGCATGGGGCTGGTCCTCAGGTGCCTTATGCCTTTATTTTGAAACAGGCACTCACTGGCCTAGAACTTGACAAGGAGACCAGACTAACTGGCCAGTGAGCTCCAGAGGTCTACTGTGCCTCTGCCTTCTACCTCAGCATCGCTAGGACAAGCACCCACTCCCAAAACCAGCTAATTACATGGGTTCTAGGGACCGAACCCACGTACTCATGTTTGCAAGGCAAGCGCTTTACTTACTGAACCATCTCCCGACTACTTATGATATTCGTAAGTGGTTATTATTAGCATATTAAAAAAATCACTGGATTTAGTCAACTTAGTTATTTTTCAGGCATTTACACATCCAGTGACAAGATAATCATTCATTTTTAAGTTTACTGTTTGGACAAATACATTAAGGAAAGTGCTATAGAAATTCCTCATTAATAGCCGAGGCAGTCACAGCTGTCAGAAGACAAAGTGTGGAATGGCCCCCGAGTGAAGACGCACACGGAACTGCTAAGATTAGAGGAAGTTCAAGCTGGACCACGCCAGGCCCCAGCCACCCATCATAGAAAAGCACAGGTGATTCTTTTTCAGCTTCCGGTTTTCACCTGCCTCCGGAACCCTGGCAGGACTCTGTACCATACAGCCCACAGGACGTCAATCAGTGAGCTGTCCACACAGAGTTTGAATTGCAACAGACTGCTTTATATGTTGCCTTTTTTTCTCTCTCTCTCTCTAAATGGTGGCAAGTCAGACAAGCAACTGAAAGCAAATGGAGAAGGTCCAGCTCCAGTGGGTGTAACTTACCTTTGTCCCTTTGCGGCCAACACTACCGTAACCCGGGCTGCCGTCGTCACCCTGGAAATAAAGCAACTATCACACACTTCCAGGCTATAGATAGAGGTGGGCTTATTTATAGGAGGATGTGGGGGATAGATTTTGGGTTCTATCAGGGACCACTAGAAGCAGGGTCCTCTAGCTGGGTGAGTACCAGGGACACTCGTGATGGCACTAAAGGCTCCTGTACAACAGAAATAACAATCACAGTTACTTGTGTGGTTGTGTGAAAAATCAAGAGCATATGCTGGACATCCGGTAATCTTTCAGTAAAAGCAGGCAGCGTTATTAGCCAGCGCTTTTGTGTGTTAATACTTCAGTTCTGATCCATTTTCAGTTTACTGGACAAAACAAGCAAGGCATACTGCTCTCTCATTGGCTGCTGTCTCTGCTTGTAGAAGCCCTGGGCAAAAGGGGAAGGGTCGAATGATTTCTGATAAGGAGGTCTCGCAGGCAAAAGGTCAGAGGAGGTCTTGGGAGGATGCAATATAGAAAGCTTAGTCTGCCTTACCATCACGTCCCTGCTGTTTGCTGCCTTGGAAAAACTGGCTAAGGAACCAATCAGAATTGACTGCGACACTTCTCTCAGTTACAGCTAAGATACAATAAAGCTCTTATGAGCAGTCCTCAGAGACGTAGTGAAGACTTGTTTGCTGTGATGTGCACATTGTCCCCCATAGGTCATGTGTCTGAACACTTGGTCTCCAGTGAGTGGTACTTTGGGGTATTAGCATACTGCCCCAGTCTGCTTAGCAACCTATGATGTCATTACCTACCTGCCACTAGGCATGTCCCTGCCCAGGAGTGTATAAAAGGACAAACTCATCTCTCTCTCTCTCTCTCTCTCTCTCTCTCTCTCTCTCTCTCTCTCTCTCTCTGTCTCTCTGTCTCTCTCTCCTTTCTTGTTCTCCTCTTCCTCTCTTGCTGTCTTTCTGTCTCTCTCTTGGATGCCCCTCCCACTTTCCTGCTCTCCCATGCTCACATAATAAACTTCTCCACATCATATACATCTGTTGTGGTGCATATTTCATATTTCAAGGTCACGGGTTCCCCATATGAGCCACCAATTTTAAATATGCGTCACCCAACATACATGGTATAAGATTTATTATACAAACATGGGGACAGAAAGAAGGAGGGTACCCCAAGGGGACAGAGAGAAAGACGAGAGAGAGACAGAGTAAGCAAGAGATAAAAGAGTAAGAGTAGAGAGCGAGTGACAGGTGGTGGGTTTGTCCTTTTTATCCTGTGTCCCTGGTGGTAGCAGGAGGTGATAACGTCAGAGGTTGCTAAGCAACCTGGGGGCAGGCCACGTCTATGCCAACATGGGGTACAGTCATGGAATCTTCACAGGGCAGAGCCTTGGAGGAAGTGGGCCATTAGGGGGGCAGAGCTTGAGGTTTTATAGTCCAGCCCACTTCCTGCTCATTGTCGGCTTCCTGTCTGCAGGAGCCATGTGACCAGGGTCCCAGCGGCTGCCTGTTTGCATTCCTTGGCATCCCCTGACATGATGGATCGTACTTGGTTGAACTCTAAGCCAAACTAACCCTTTCCTTCGCTAAGTTACTTCCTGTCAGGTATCCCTGTGTCACAGCACAGGGAAAAGTAACTGATACGTGACCGAGTGAAAGGATCCAAAGACCAGATCCAAAGCAGCGAGAACAAACCCACCTGCAGGCCCCGAGGACCTGGGGAGCCGGCAGCTCCCTTTCCCCCCAGGTCTCCAGGTTCTCCCTGTTCAAGAGAAGAACGAAACAGGCCGTAAGTTGGTTGCTTTGTTTGTTTGAGACGGGAGCGCATTCGGAATCCCAGGTTGGCTTTGAGTTTGTGGCAGTTCTCCTACCCGAGCCCTCCTGTGCTGGGACTGCAGGTATGGCCCACCATGTCATCAGATTGCCTATTTGTCTCTTGGCAAATCAGAAATGATGGCTCCAGGCACTGTTTAACTTAGTCCAATGTGTCGGAGCAACTGGTCTGCAGCCAGACTTGCATACAAATGACCTGTGAGGAATCACAGGCTGTGGCTGGTCAACGCCGTCCGTCACCCGAGACTCAACAAGTCTGATTTATTTATTGTTGAGTGTAGTTCACTATCCTAGCCACTCAGCGCCTTGTGATTCAGGAAGGAATATCTCTCTATTGCTACAAAAAAAAAATTAACAAAATTGTTTCCCATGATGACCCGTGCAAATCACCCAGCTGTGAGGATTTATTAGGCTCGGGACCAGAGTGTAGATCAGTGAAGGAAGGCGCCTGACAAGCGGAGCGTCTACTGTGGCTCATGAGGCAGCCTCAGCTATTCAAAGACTGTGTCTTCTTTGAAGTCTCTGTTTCCAACACAGAAATACTCCTAATGGTGCTTTATTTAAAGCTCAACTCTAGTCTTTCTCCTTCCCTCTTCCTTAATGCCATAGATTGCTGTCCTTAAGATGACCTAAATTCTTTGGGCCTGACTTCATGCCCTGTGTGTCATAGCTACCAGGATGCATTCATTCATGAACACTCACGAAGCTCTAGTTCCAGGTCAGGCTCTTCTGGACCTCACAACAGACGCCTGGGTCTTAAAAGGTCCTTAGCAAAGGTGCACATGAGAAGGAGGGACCAAGAGATGTAAGAAGGGAAGCAATGGTGCAGAAAGGGTAGGAGAGGGGAGGAAAAGTCCTTGCCAAGGCAGCCTTCCCCCTCTGAGATCCCCCCAGTTGGACGGGGTGTAGCCCCTCCTGCGATTATGCTTGAGCTGGAGTCCCTGATCTCATCTCGGTCCACACCCCACGTCCTTAGAGATTGCTGGCTCTCCAAGAATCGAGCCAGAGCCTAGGGCAACAAGCTGTGCTTTCCTTTGTGTGGAAAGGGCTCTGGCTGATCCAGCCAGCCACAGCTCTCTCGGGTAGCACAAATTTTAACATTGGAGGGGGCAGGCTAAAGAATGTGACCTACTTTCTTTCCTTGGCTTCCCAAATGGCCTTGGTTCCCCGCTTGTCCTCCGGGTCCTGGAGGCCCCTGGAATGAAACAAGGACGGCAGATATAGCAGCTCTCCCTCGACAACACTTTCGCATGTGAAGTACAGATGGGAGAGAAGTTAAGGGCTGAGCTGATCCTGCTCTGGAAAAAAAAAAAAAACATTGCAGCTGTCAAATAAAGACTAGTAACTAAAAGAAAATTAATAAAGTAACCCAGGCCAGATGTGGCCTAAATGATTACACTTCCTTGTGAGTCTCTGTGTCCAAATGGAGTCTAGGTTCCCACTCTTTAGCTCAGGGAACAGATGTTGCTGAAATGTGTAGCATTTCAAGAAAGCTTTCCAAAGGACATTGGGCTTCAAAGAACCCTTTCTACCAGCAGCAAGGACTATTTTGTTGTTGTTGTTATATTTATCTTCATTTGCAAACTGTAGGATGGATATTAGAAAGCTCAGAAAGTTTCACTAGAATTATTTAGCATTGTGACAAGGTATGTCCAGGGAGCACAGGATAACGGTTCCGAAATTATTTCTAGAAACTGCTAGAAAACTGAACTGTCATTTCTGTGCCCTAGAACAGGGCCCACTGCTAGAGAGCACTTATTGTAAATGTTTGTCAAGTCAGAAAGAGGGATGAGTCCACAGCCCATCCGCCCTAACTCATGCAGGATGGTGAACCCGGGCAACTAAAGCGTGGGCTACGTATTGCTCTATGCCTGGCAGGGCTTTCCTCAAAACATGAACTCATCCAGGGCATAGGATTCCTCCGTTTGGGTCAAGGAGAACGTTCAGTGGGTAGTGGTGCTTGCCACCAAGCCCAAGGACCCGAGCTCAGTTTTTGGAATGCATGTCATAGGGAGAACCAGTCCTTCTAACTGGCTGACTTTTACACGTGGACTGTGGTGTGTACATATATGTGCACTCTCATACAAATAATGTAGAAAAAACACTGTTCAGTTACACAATGCAGATACAATATTGTAGTAATGAAAATATTTATACTGCCCTTACTATGCACTATGTGATCGTCTCAAATATTTGCATCTATCAAACTGTTTAACTTTCACAACCTCCATTAAGGTAGTTACTATTTACTATTCTTTTGCTGAAGATGTGTCTGTTAAGTAAACTGTCCAAGAGAACACAGATAAGATATAACGGTATAAGCCTGGCATCAGACCCAGGCATCCTGGCTCCAGATGTGGTGGCTATACCTACTATGCCATGGTCTACGAAGACAACAGAAATCCTGCATTGCTCTCCACATTTGTGTGGCGGGATTCTAGCCCCTCTTCCCATGACTCTCCTCTCCTCTTCCCCCTCCACCCTGTCAACATTTTTTTTTTAAACCAAAGCTTCATGTAGCTAAGGCTACCCTTGAACTTCTGATCCTTCTACCTCTGACTTCCTCTTAAAGCTTAGCATCTATTTACATATTTTGTTCTTTTGACAATTTCATACATGGGAATTGTGTGTTTTGATTACTCTCATCTTTTCTCCCTCCCATCCCCGTCAATTCCTCTTCCCTACAGGCCCCTCTCCCTCTGTCCCTTTTTTGTTCTGTGACCCACTGAGTTTACCCAGAGCCACTGGAGTGACCACCGAATGTGAAGCTTACCCAGTAGAGCCTGGGGCTGGGCCGGGTGGGGGTGGGACAGGGAGGGAGGTTCACCCTACCTGTACCTCTTGAATGCTGATCCTGCAGAGGAGCACCCCAATGCTTGGCTAGTTCTAACCTTTCTTGATGGTGTGCAAGCTTCTAGTCTTATTATTTTGTGACCTAGTTTCCCACTGTGTTTGTTAGCATCTGGAGATTTTAAAGGAGGGTCTTAAAGGGGACAAAAGCCAGGACAAAAGAAGATGTCATTCTTTTCAAAAATGTCTTCCTTGTTTTTGTTTGCTTGTTTTGGTTGTAGCCACATATTGGCTGGGTTAGCAAGTTTCATTTATGTGCAGCGCCAAGGACTGTGTAAGTTAGTAAGCCTCCGGTACGCCATCAATACAAGATGTAAGTCCCGAGGACTGCGCTCGCATCTGCCATTAGAAAACACATCGTTCCGCTGGAGGGTTGCTCCTGTGCCGTAAAACAGTACGAGACCCCTGGCGATGAGCTTGAAATGGCTGTCAAGGACATCACTCTCCTGTGGGTCTGGTTGTTCGCCTCTGTGGATTTCCTTCGGAAATAGCAGTCTTGAGATCTCATTCATCACGTCCCAAAACACAGAAAATTCTTCTCCTCTTTGAAACTGCATCTTAACAGCCGACAAGATGGGTATTTCGTGAAAACCGAACAGAGGAAGAAAAGCGGGGCCTTCAGCCAGACAAATGGAAGTGGTGGCAGAGAGACGTGGTGCCTTCGACTAACTGGCAAGGCCAAAGGCTGGATGATTTATGACTGTGCCACATCTTGCCAAAGTGAGATTAAAGGGACCCACAGATGGGAAGTGCCTCACGGGGCACAGGGAAGAATTGCTCCAGCAACAGCCTTAGGTACCATTTTGGATCCTAGATCTGAAGAAAGACCAAGGCCTTTGGATTTCAACTCATCTACATTTCCACATCAATATTTGATATCAACAGATGAGATAATAGCCCAATATACATTTTCCTTTGTACGTTTTGTTTTTAGTAAAAATCTCCATTTGTGGTGCCAGCCAGCTTTTAATGATTCAAAGATGTGGATTCAGGAGAGTTTTGCCATCAGGTTAGTTCTGCTATGAAACTATGAAGTTTTCAGGCATTTGGAAGGAGCACTTTTATCAAAACCAGGAACAAACATCGTCAGGAGCAAATATTAATGTACTTTAAAGCAGGATGTCACAGCATACAAGCTTATGCAAACAGCCTCCTAAATATTCTCATGATGAGCACAGCCACTTAAACCTGGGCCTCTGCCCAGCTTTACTGATGGATGCAAAGAAACGCATTCCCTGGATACTGATCTTTGTGGAGGGCGAAAGGTCCCAATGGGGTCCCTTTCATTCATTTGCTGCCTGATTCATTACGCAGATGCATCGAGCTCTGCTGTGCCAGGAATTGCAAAGCCAGGCTCTGGGGATTCAGCATAAGCAGGACACTGACACGGATGGAGCCAGCAGACTGTACAAACAGAGCAACAGATACATATACACTATGCTAGCTGCGGACGAGGAGCAGATCACACAGGGCCTTGCTACTCAAGGTGTGGTCCAGACCTGCAGCCTCAGTACCAACTGGGGACTCACTGAATCGAGGCAGAATCTCAGCCCTCGATCTAGACCCCCTGGATCAGGACGTGCATCCTAACACACTCTCCTGGGGGTTCTCAGTGCATTTTGAAAGAGGGAAGTGTGGACATTGGGTAGTCATTCCCAATCCTAGTGTTATCTTGTAGATAGCCATGGCTTTACTTGTAGAGGTTCTAAGAGCTCTGAGGAAGGTCTTAGGCAGTGAAATAGTTTAGTCTCCTCAGGAGACTTAAAACAACAACAACAACAAAAACTTTACTTGTGTATGTGGATATGCATGCGTGTGTGCGTATGTATGCATGTGTGGGTATGCATGCGTATGCTACATGTGCTGGGTACCTACAGGACCAGGAGATGATTTCAATCCCCTGAAGCACGAGTTGCGGGAAACTGTGAACTTGAGTCCTCTGGAAGAATCAGCAAACGCTCTTAACCACTAAACCAGCCCTCTAGCTCCCCCAGGAGGTGGGGTAGGCAACTCCAAGTGAGTTGTGAGCAGCGGGTGATGTATCCGCATAGCACCGAGGAGGGATTGCTAACCTGGGCTGAGAAGCAGAGGCAAGGAGGTCTAGAGAGAGTCTTCTACCACACTACAGCCTGTATGGCGAGGGGCAGGGGCCACAGATGGACGACCAGGCTTTGAAGCAGCTGCCACTTGCCCACTCAAGCCAAACGTAACACACTTGGCCTGCAGGTAGTGTGTAATTCACCTCAGGAGGAGAACCACAGAGGAGGAGAGCCTCAAAGCCAAGAGCGAAGCTGGATGTAGTTGCTTTTCTGTCTCCTTACGTACCTGGGGCCCGTTCATTCCCAGGCTTCCTTTTTCTCCTTTCTCGCCAACCTCTCCTCTCAGGCCCTAAATACACAGAATCAAAGCGTTATTTTCTCCTTTAGTGAGAACCCTTGAACATTAAACTTGCACATTAAAAAAAAAAAATCAAATGCTAAGTCAAGATAACAGAGAAACCAGGCTGGGAGCCGAATTCCACAGTGGCTACCGTGAGGGCCTCTGAGTTCCTCCTCACTTGTGTTGGGACACCACAGACCAGTGTGAAATAGAGGTGGTTGAGGCTATTTAGCCAAAGGAGCTAGGACCTGGAGGAACGCACCCAAAAGCTGAGATTTTTTTTTTTTTTTTTTGGTCCTGCCAATGGTCTTCGGCCTCTTCATACTCTGAAGCCATATGGATTTTATGGCTGTTCTTAATCATATAAATCTAAAACCAGAACATTTAACTCCGTCTTATATTCAATAACCACAACAAAGATGGGTCATACAGAAGATGCATCCATAGCAAGATGAAATTTAGATCTTTCTACTTCTGGAATCCTATGGCTTCCACTGGTTGCATGGAAGCTTTCTTCATGCACTGTGTTTGGTGTTTTGCCTCATTTTAAGTTGTGCTATAAATAAAAAGCTCCATAAACTGAAAGAACAAATGCTGGATGTGACTTGCGTAGTATGAAATAAAGGCAGTCAATTTAGTGAGGCGCTTCCTGGCGATCCTAAGGCAAATATATCTCACTTTAAAGTAAGAAAATTGAGCCTTCCTCAGCTGGCATGAAGTGACAAATAAAAGCAATCAAGCCAGAGAGAGAGAGAGAGAGAGAGAGAGAGAGAGAGCGAGAGAGAGAGAGAGGGCTGAAGCGAAAGCTGTTTGCCATGCCGAAATCTTGGCAATGAGTGGACAAAGTGTCTCCTCTGACATTTTGATGTATTTTTGCCCAACTACCATAACACAAACTGTCAATACATAATGCCTCTATTTTTAAGTACTTGCTGTAAGACTTTGAAAAATAGAACCAATGATGGTCTTGCCCATGCCAAACAGTACACCTGTTTTTCATACACTCAAGACTAAGGTTAGGGAAGAGAAATACTATTCTTGTGGTCTGGTTTCTATCCCTGGCCCCTCCTCGCCCTTTCTCCCTCCCCCCTCCCCGCTTTCCTCCCATGCTAGAGACTGAAGACGGGGCCTGTGCATGCTGCACACACATTCCACCCACGGCTACATTCTAACCCAACTGCACTCTTCCTTCTCAGCATTTGCGCCCTTCCTGCCTCACTGTTGACTTAGGCTACCCTTTCTCCTCTCTGGCACACGGTTCCCCTCTTGCTCATATGACCAGTGCAGAGCGCCAGCTATGGCTTGCTCCTTGTAAAGGAAAATGTGCTGGAGGCAGCTCCCCAGAGAACAAGCTGGAAAGGACAGGCAGCGCGCCATGCTATAGATCACCTCCCTGAAGCCTCCTCCAGCTGCACTTGGAACAAATCTTTCCTTGAGTTGAGCCAAGGTTTCAACACCATGGACAGCCAGAGATACAAGCCTGAGAGCTATTACCGCGTTACATTGACCACACTCCCCAAATTCGAGGCTCAACATTTTCCTTGGCTCAAGGGCTCCTGGATTATCCTGACAATCCTGAACCCGGCACAAGAGGCTGGCTGGCTGCCCAGCGTGTTCATTGCTTTCCACTTCTTGATGGGGACAAACTCTGATAAAAGAGACAAAACTCTGTACAAGCCATGCCTTGATGGGACTTATTTTAGTAACCTGAACACACTTCCAGGTATCCGTAATCCTGCAGGGCCACGCGAAGGGTTCTATCCGGGTTATAGGTCATCCACACACAGACTCTTCCCTTTGGTCACACCCCCACATGTTCCCTGTGTATACCTGAGGGCCCTTAAGTCCAGGAGAGCCTTCAAGTCCATCTGGGCCTGCGATGCCTGGATTTCCCTATGGTGAGAAAGAATCAACCTATTAATCTATTAATACTTAATTAATCTATTAATCCCTTCATGTGCAAGATTAGAAACTTTTTCTCCCCACTGGCAATGAAAGGTCTTTGCAAAAACCGAAGTTTTTTTTTTCGTCCTTAACATTGTGGCGTGTCACTTATGGTGTGACTGTGTGACTGAGAGTGGGTGTATTAGTACCAACCTTCACTGCGCTTTTAACCTGAGCACCTGCGTTCTGAAAAATTCTAAGCCACAGCGGCTTTTTTTTTTAAAGACTGGGCATCCATGAAGCACAGTGTGACAAGGCTGCCCGCTTGGGTCTCCAGAGTCCTCGGAATATCCAGTTTGTACTAAGCTTTCACTGCGTTCTTCAGGCTCAAATGGGCTTTCGCTCATGTTGTGAGTTGGAGCGGCTAACTGAACACAAATCCAAGAAAGATTATATTCGAAAGCCAAACAAAATGAAACTTAACCGTTGGACCAATTAGTCGCTTTGATCATTTCTATGTTTAAGCATTTTTTTATTTCTTTGAAAAATTTTTAATAAAGTGACTCAATTTTTGCTCCATGAATTCTTAAAATTGTAGCCAATATTTTCTAACAACTTATTCTACAACCAATGTCCTCAAAAAGTAAAAGTTTAAGATGGGAGAAGGTTTGACCATCTTGATTGGACATGAGTTGTTTATTTTTTGATGTTAAGAAAAAAAATAACCACTGACCTGTGGGCCTGTATGTCCCCTTCGGCCATGAACAACCTAAATTAAAGGAGAAAAACAGATACTCTTAGTTTAGAAAAGATGGTGCATATATAATGCCTTAAATTGTAACAGATGCCTCAAGGCACGGCGGCCATAAATAACTCTCATATTGTGCTTAGCACATTCAGTTACTCAGTGAGTTGTGAAAACAGGCTGCCGATGACACTGGCTTTCTGTACAGGATGACAGGTAATTGAAATCACAGACAAGCCAAAGCCAGAGAGGTACATAGAGAACAGATTATAGCCGGCAACCCGCTTCCCTCACACTTGACCTGAGCTGCACATCAGCAGCAACACTGACTGATCAGGACTTTCTTTCTCAATTCTCCCCAAACTACAAAGTCAGTCAGAATCAGGGGTGGAGCAGCGGAAGGGCAGAAGGTCAGAGGAAGAACGGGGGTCGATTCCAGGAACTTCGTGATACTGTGAGCTCAGAAATGAAGGAGCCTGCCTGGTTTGATTTTAAAAGCCAAGCAATGTGATTGGCTGTCAGAAATCAATCAGCTCAAGTATTCAAAAGCGACTTGGTTTATTGTATCAATAAAAGGCCTAATTTAAATAGCACTGCTAAATAAGAAAGGGACATTTTTCAGTCCATGTAAGGTTAGGGTCAAGGTGCATTCCCAATCAGTGGTCGTGGTTCAGAGAAATCAAGAGATGATAGCATTTCCGGTCTGACTCGGTCACTTAGTAAAGTCAGAACACCTGGAACATCTAGGGTTCCCCAGATCCAACAGCTGCCAGACAACACTGCCTTGCTGGAAACTCATGCCAACTGTTCTGACAGGCCAGTGCTGCTAGGTGTATTTCAAAATACGTTGTTGTCTAAGGAGCAAAAGTGTGTGCATGGGGACATGCCTCATTTCTTTCAAACAAGAAGGATTCACCTTCAAGGGGCAAAATTCAGAGAAGAAAAGAAAGTCATTTTCAAAGGGCTGGAAAGATGGCTCGACATCCAGGGGCACTTGCTGTTCCTGTAGAGGACCCTAGTTTAGTTCCCAGCACCCACATCAGGCAGCTCACCACTGCCCGTAACACCAGGTCTAGGAGCTCTATCTTCCTTTTCTGAAATTGACAGGCATTTGCACACATGTGGAGCACATACATACACACATCCTTTAGCACAATGAATTGCTCCAATTCAATTCAGTTCATTGTCACTCAGAAAAATATTCACCAGTAGATCATTTCATCCAGAAAACTATCTGCCACCCTTTGAAAAACAGTAGAAAGGACCCATGAGAGCACGAAACTCGTATGCATGCTTGTGCCCTACCCACAACACGCGCGCACACACACGCGCACACACACACACACGCACCGTGAGTCTTTGACCTCAGGAAATCCTCTCTCTCCGAGTCTCCAGGGAGGAGGGAGATAAGACTGTGCGCATTTCACAAAGCAGAGCACAGCACGTGCCTAAGGATGCGGAGAGAGTTTCGAAGACAGAGATGGCATCCAGTTGGTCAAATGTGAAATCTTCCCTGAGGAAGAGACTTGAGATTGGCTTCTGGGGATGGGTACTAATCTTTCCATCAGAGGCACGGCCCGGGTGATGGAGTAAAGGTGGGCAGACAGGAGGTGGAGTAGGTATTGGTAACGAGGACAAGTTGGGTCAAAAGGGTGAGATGACAGTGTTGTTGTGGGTCCCTAGGCTGAGTGCCTTGTCCCCACCTTCAGCAGTAGCCCTAGGGTTTGTGGTGCAGTAAACATACATGTGTTGGACCAGGTTTCATGTGGATACAGCTGGTTTGAGTGGAGAAGATAAGAAGAATGTCATATTAATGTCATATTTGGCAAAACAAAATTTCACCGATAGATTCTAAGGGCTGTAGAACAGACCCCCAAGGAAGGATGTTTCACTATTGTCAGTGTTTGAAACGTCAACATTTCTTCCTGTGTATTAAGTTGCTTGCCTTTTGTATGTGCTCGTTGGCTTGTGTATGTGGATGCACATGTGTGAGCCTGCACACGGAGGCCAGAGGTTGTCCTCTCTAGTGTCATTCCTTAGATTTCATTTCCCTTGTGCTTTGAGGCAGGGTGGCTCCACTGGCCTGGAGCTCACCAATTAGGCTGGGCTGGCTAGCTGGCCAGCAAGTGCCAGGGATCTGTTAGCCCGCTTCTCAGTGCTGGGATTGCAAAGGTATGTCACCATGCCCGGTTATGTCTCAGGTCCTCGGGCTTGCCTGCAAGTACACTACCTGAGCCATCTACTCAGCTCTGCCTGTCATGTGACTTTAAGAGCTGATTTTGAGAGAGCTCCATGGCCTGAGTCACCATAGCACAAATGTATCTCTGGTCCCTGCTCCTTCCAAGGCATGGGGGCTGATGTGGTGAGAAAAAACTGACTCCTGTCCCTACTCATGGGGGTTTAGGCCTAATGGAGGAAGCAGACTTTAATCTATCTAAGACTGACATACGTGATGGAAACAAACCCAGAAGTGGCCACCTAGTAAGTTTGCTGATTTAAGCTACAAAGTCATAGGAGAGAGACCTTGGCAGACATGAGGCAGAGAAAGCAGACAAGGAATTAAGGCAAATGATTTTCACAGCTTTTGCCTAAGATTTTCAAGTGGTTTACATAGGGAAGATAATCTTGGGGTATCTGAAGGGTGCACTCAAAGGCTGACTGGGTTCTGGCCACACCCCCAGAGATCCTGCCTCTGTAAAGCAAATGTGAGTGGGCACATCAAGAGAGTAACGTACCCCCAGGAAACCTGAGAAGAAAACGATGCACCACAGAGTCCCCAGTTGCAAAGTTCCCATAGCCTGGCTTTCTGGGTACTTATGAGGACCCTGTTTTCTGGGTGTGCATGACTGATACGGCACAGAAAGTCACCAGGAAGCAAACAGGGTGTTAGTGGCAGATACCCGGTGAATCCTGAAATCTCACTGGCAGGCTCATCCCCAACGATGCTGCCCTGGAGCAATTGCGGCGGGGGGGGGGGGGCAAGGGGGGCAGGGGTGCTATAAAGAGGTGCCCAAAAGAATGAACGGACAACACCACAAAAGCAATCTGGCCCAAGCTGGAATGGAAGCCTGCTTTTATATGAGGTTCCAGTTGCTTCTCATCACCCTGGCAGAGACTCTGTTCTAATTCTCAGCACAGTCTGGTGCAGAGAGAGCCACCCCTTCCTTTCCCACCAATGCCCAGGAGGGGGTGGGGGGTGGGCTCTACTTTCTGGCTTTGGTCCTTCCTCCCTGCTTCTCCTGCCCTCAGTCCTGCCTATTATCTATCTTGGCCTCACTCTGCTAATAGCTTGCTCACCCGACAGGCCTGCCTCCCTTCCCATCAGTGACCTTCAACTAGAAGGGTTTACCTCCGCCTCTTCCTTTCCAGGAAGCATATAGCAAGGTCTGGGGACATTTCTTGGCGGGTGTGCTGTTGGTACCCAGTGAGGAGATGCCAAGGGAGACATTGTCATCTTCCCATGCATGACACGGCTATTCTCCACAGCAATGGTTCCAACAAATGCCAGTGGCTCTGGAGTGGAGAAACTCTACTATGGTTTACACTGTGGTTCTAATTTCCTGCAGAGAAAAGAACTTTTGTTTGAGTTCTTAGCTCTATTACTCAGCGAGTTGCTAGTTCATTGTTGGTATTCAGCATTTGTCAAGTGAATAAAGATCAGATTAGACCAGCTGGTATCCACTTCTCTGCATGCCACCTGCCACCTGCCTCACCACTGTCACTCTCCAGTCACTTGCCATTTAGCAGAATTTTATTGCTCTAAGGATTTCTCAATGTTCTGCATCTACATATGGATTTTGTGGCTCTATAAAATGCTGGCAATAAAACTAAGAGCTTGGGACAGACGAGACAAGCACTCAGCCACTGAGCTACACCCCCAGCCCAGTATCCACCTACAGTTTTCTTAAGGAATAACAACTTCACTGCAATTGTCATAATAAATCCTGACTTAATAGTTGTATGCCGATCAAATGTAAAATCATCCCAAATCCTCCATGCAAGAAATAAGCATTAGCAGGGGCGGAAGAGATGGATCAGAGATTAAGAGCATTGGCTGCTCACTCCAAGGAGGATCCAGATTCTGTTCCCAGCACCCACCTGGCAGCTCACAAACATCTGTAGCTCTGGTTCTAGGGAAGCGGATGCCTTCTGCTGACCTCAATGAGCAGTGCGTGAAAGTGGGTGCACAGACACACAGGCGGACAAAACCCTCATATTCCTATCCATTGTGTCTTCTCATTTTATTTTGCAGAGTCACACAAAGAGAGCTAGTTGAGGCACCCTTGTTTTGTCATTTGTTGACAGTCCTGTTTTGACCCCTGTATGGCACAAAGGCACCTCCATGAGGTCCTCCTCCTCCTCCTCCTCCTCCTCCTCCTCTTCCTCAGAAGCTGTGTGGTTGGTGTGGCCTCTGGGAGCCACGAAACAGTAAACACACATCCCTTCACACCAGGGTTTCCTGGGTGACAGTCTTCACACTGACCATGTTTTGCAGGAGGAAGCAAGCCTGCAAGGACACCCTTCCAGAAAGCCAAGCAGAAAGGATAAGCTCTCCCTCATTTGCATCTGCATCTGCATATGCATTAAAGCGTCATTAGCAACTCTCACAGTCTGCACATTCTGAATGTAATCTCGGTTCCTATTTCCATTTCCCAGCCTTGTGAGGAGCTCGGGTGTGCTTCCAGATGCAAAAATACTTTCCTGACAGAGGATAATAGCTAGTTTCACAAACTACTTCTGCCCTGAAAATACAATACATCATAAGCGTCGTGTACTCAACTAGGGTTTATTTGTGCTCAATTTTAAGATGTTTTGAGGGGCAGGGAGAGGAGGTTGGATAGCTAAACAAAGAATGGAAAAGAAACTGCTGCAAAAATGAGACAAAATTGGTCTAATTTAGACACTAATGCAGGTGTGGAAGTGAATTCCATTAAATAATCTTATTGGATAAAGGCGTCCTATTTGGAATCTTTGTGTGCTTTTCTAAGCGGTAACACATGGAATGTTTTAAGGCATGTATTTAAACAAAACCAATAAAATAAACTAACAACAAACTAAAACTCCCCACAAGGGGCTGGCTGGCTTTTGTCAACTTGACACAAAGCTAGAAATATCTGGGAAGAGGGAATTTTAATTATGAAAATGCCTCCGTCAGATTGGCCTGCAGGCAAGTCTGTGGGGCATTGTCTTGATTTGTGACTGACGCAGGAGGGCCCTGCTCACCGTGGGTGGTCCACCACGGGCTGGGTGATACTCACTTGTGTAAGAAAATCAGGATGAGCAAGCCAAGAGGAGCAATTCAGTCAACAGCATGCGTCCGTGGCGTATGCTTCAGTTCCTGCGCTGAGTTTCTGCCCAAACTTGCCTCAGTGACCGTGTGTGTATGTGTGTGTGTGTGTGTGTGTGTGTGTGTGTGTGTGTGTGTGCGCGTGCGTGCGTGCGTGTGTGTGTGTGTGTGTGTGTGTGTGTGTGTGTGTGTAACCTGCCAGTTGGAAGCTGAAATAAACCCTTTCTTCCTGAAGTGGCTTTTGGTCATGGTGTTCTATCCCAGCATCCATCAGAATCACTCAGACACTCAATAACCTAGTCTAACTCTTGGTCCCACGCCTACACCAGACCCTCTTTTTATTTCTCTTTTGCTACCTTTGTTGTTGTTTTTTTCCATTTTTTTTGAAATTTCATATATGAGTATACTATATTTAACAATATTTTTACCTCTCCACCTCCCTCTACCCTAAATCCCGACAGAGATACTATACCCTTTAAAATCTCAACATTATAGCTGCCTAAACAAGACCTGCATGTGGACAATAGCAGTAGAGCTGCCAATATGGATCAAGAACTTCAGGCTGTCAATCAGTGGCTCTGGGGGAGGTAGACCAGTTTTCTTCCCAGCTTTCATAATAGTCATAAAATCTAGCAGACAATGGGGCTTGGACAGCGAGTAACATCACTGGCAACTTCAGTTAACTCAGCAAGTAGGCAAAACATTGGCCGCTTTCTCCTCATTGGCCACTCTTACTTTCTTTGTGTGGCAGTCTTTCCTTGCGGCAATTTTCCATGCAGCTAGCACTTTCTTTACTTCAGCTTCAAGGGCTTTGCTAAGCCAGCCCCATTATGAGATAGCTCAGTGTCTCTAGATAGCATCTCCGACCCATCAACCATCCCACCAACTCTCACCATCAGCCTGGGTCATCATAGCTAAAGCTATGGGACCCATGGGTCTAGAAGTTCCCTCCACTTGAAGGACTCTCACCATCTTTCTTCTTGAGCCTGGTGTCCCGGGAGCGCCTGGCCAGCCTCTTCTTCCCTGTCAGAGGAACAAAAGGATGTGTGACTGCAAAAGCCATCACTGACAGGGTTCCATTTTAACATCTGTTCATCCTGTGCCGGAAGAGCTCCTACCAGAGATGGAGTGATCTTTCCCTGAAGTGTGAGACTATCTTCCATTGGGCAGAAACCACCTCTCCATGAAAGTCATGGGGGTCGGCAGCACAACTCTGACAACATGGTTTCAGGTCGCAACTGCTCATTGTCACTAATTCATGCTTGAGACATGGGTATGTCAGAATACTCAAACTATCCCTGTCACCTAGCTTAGCATGAATGTGGCTGGTAGGACACTATTGGTTGGCACTTTTGTGCGAGTTCGGTTGTGTATGTATATATTTGTAGGGAAGGGAGGCGTATACATGTGTTCAGGCACATGTGGAGGTCAAGAGGTTGACAGACTACTTTTTCCCCATTGCTCTCCCCTTTATTTTTTTTTAGATAGAATCTCTAACTGGGCCTGATTCAACAGTACTAGCTGGTTGAAGGGACCAGGATCTTCTTGCCCACTAGCAGACTACAGGTGTTTGCCACATCTTAAGTAGGCACTGAGGATTCAAACTATGGTTCATGATTTTGCAAGCAATACTTTACCAGTGAGAGCCACCTCTCCAGGCCCCAGGAGGGACTTCTACCTTTGGGCTGCTTCTTTGCCTACCCTGTGTAGATTAATACTTTCCTATGAATAAAGCCTTATGGAATAATTTATTAGCCAAGACAAGACAAAAGTAGGCTACACACTGCATTTTGCTAGTGAGAGAGATCAAGGTTTACATAGAGTGGGGCTCAGTGTACAAAGCAAGTCACGGACAAAGTCTGAGAAAGAAGTGAGGGTTACCGACTCCTTTCTACCACCCGAGGCTTCTTCCTTATGGGGAGTTAACAACGGCGCTTGTACATTAAGAGGAATCAGAGGCACACATTATCCACATCACCTTTTAAGTCCTAAGTAATAGGATAAGGGGACTAACTTGAGGCCTGCGAGGTTTCAGAGCAGTGCCGAGATTTGCCTTGTGGAGGAACCATCCATCACCAGCTGTCGTCTTTCTGTTGCTGGCTAACAGGGTTACGTCTTCCTAGCATGTATGTGTGTCCCTTGTATACTGGGACAGTCAACAACCGTGCTAGCCCTTTAAAAAGATATTTCTATTAAATCAACTAGTCCTTCTCCTTTGAAACTGGGGCTTAGGTGTTCGTTTTCATGAAGATCTCATGGGTGTGGCTTAGTGTAGCTAGTCACCTCAAATTCAGAACTTGACAAACAATGTTTCTAATGTGTCACAGCAAGAAACAAGCAAGTTCTTCATTCTTTTTGCTTCCTCCAATTGTTTTTCTGTACTAAATATATTCTCTTATTCCAAATTCCCCCTCAAGTGCTTTATACTCTGCTTATGAGACACTGAACCCCTTATAGCCCCTGCACCCTCACGCAGCAAGTTTACTTTCAAATGCCCACATAATTACTTGTCTTCCATGGTCTCCTTTCAAGCCTTTGGGTCCTTGTATGCTATTGTCACGTCCAGGATTTCCCTAAAAAATAAAAGAGAAAATAAAGAAATGATGAACAGGCTTTTAATAGATTCCAAATTCGACAAAGCAGAAACAGGTTGAAGTGGCAGGTAGCTTCCAAGCTTTTGATTTGCCAACTTGGACTGCTGTTAGCAGGCTCAGAGTGGGGAAGCCCAAGGTGAGCGCATGAGGAGAAAGCAAGAACTCCCTACAGGAGGTGAGAGGATAGGGCTGTGTCCTACCCTGGGGCCAGAGCCAGCCTTTCTCTGATCCTTTTTCTTGAGTCACCAACAAAAGTGCACTTGAGAATTCATGGGATTATTCTCTTCTCCTCTTGGGAGAAGATAAACATGTGTGGTGGGTTCATCACACGCATACAACACACTCTGACCAATCTGACCCATGCTGGACACCGTAGCCTATCACACTGGCTGGGGAAGGGAGACACTGGGCAGCTGCCTGTGAGTTGTCCAGGAGCTCTGGGACATAGGTTTTGCTAAGTCTCCCTCTCTCCCTCCTTCCCACGCTGGGGTAGCCTTCCAGTGATGCAGCTGCTCCGAGTCACCTATGCTTGCAACTCTTCATTCACGTCCCCATAATAAACTCAGATAAACTCACTGCATCACTAGGCTAGATTTGAATGCAATCGTTTTTTTTGGTCTGTTATCTCAGGGTGCGCAGATGTTTGCAGATGTCTCCCCAGGAAAAGCTACAGAACACTGAGGGACCAGGTTGTGCCATGTCCTAGTCTCATCTCTGGTTTTTAGAAAAACCTGAAATCTTAAAGGCTTTTCTTTTCTTTTTCAGTATTTCCCCAAACATTCCTAGGAGGAACTTGCTGGAAACAGCACCCCTGTGGGATATCATCTTTATCAGGCAAAACTGGAAAGTTTCTAATGTGGGGAACCACAGTCGAACTGCGCATGCATGGGGCTGAGCCCATCAATTGAGCCAGCCAAGTCAGTCAATAGATGCTCCAATACGACAGGAGGAACAGTAGTGCCACGGCCCTGCTGAGTGCCAGCTGCCTGGCTGCTCTGCTGATAGTGCCCAGATTACTTCCAATCAATCAATAAGCAATTTGCAATCACCAACAGGGATGGGACACTGTTGCAGATACTTAGTAAGCCCTTTTAGTTTAGTTTAGTTTTTTTTTTTAACTAGCATTTGGACTTGGGCTCAAGTAGCTTATAAGATAAAAGGAAGAAAGAGAAGAACCTGGGTTTATATTATATGATTGTTATCACTAAAATGTGCTTGAGTCTCCGCTCTACCAAATCAGCATCATTTTCGACATTTTTTTCCTTCCCTCCTCAAGGTTAAATGCTTGCCTCTTAAGTCACCAAGCATGGGCACACCTAAGGAAAACAACCGGAAAGCTGGATCTTGGTGAGGACGGTAAGAGAAGGACAATCACCTGCAGAATTTACTTATTCAATTATTTATGTTGAGACAGATGTGCACACGCAGCTTTGGCTGGTCTGGGAACTCTCTGTGTAGCCCAGGCTGGCCTTGAACTCACAGAAATCTGTCTGCCTCTGCCTCCTGAGTGCTGGGAATAAACGTGTGTGCAACCATGCCCTGCTCAAGTGCACAATTTTGTTCCACTGAACAGTAAGGCCTTTAATTTGAAAGATAACACAAAAGAGCCACATACCAGCGTCCAGAACGGAACCTCCCACCTCTGTAGGTTGGCAAGCTGCCCAGTCAGTGTGAATACAGATTAATCTCTCTGTATTCAACAAGAACAAAGAGCAGCACTTAACACGAATTACAATCAAACATGAGATTCTAGTAATGATGTATTGTCAGGTGGTGAACTTGCTAGTCTCTGTAGATAAAGATTTAGCCCAGTTTTCTCTCAGTATTATATGAAATTTTTAAAAACCACCACCATTAAAGCTGGGTGTTGTGGGGGTGAGGGGGTGGCACACCTGTAACCCCAGTGCTTGGGAGAAAGAGGCAGAAGGATTCAAAGTTCAAGCACCACCATCAAAGCTGGGTGTTGCGGGGAGGGAGCGGGGCACACACCTGTAACCCTAGTACTTGGGAGGTAGAGGCAGAAAGATTCACAGTTCAAGGCCAGCTTTAAACAAACAAAAAATCATCTAGACAAAATAGGAAATTCCAAAATCTTGTTTAGATGTTTCCCCCAAGGAATGTGTGTTACTTGCATGCATTCCTGAGGAAAATCTGATCCTACGTGTGTTGTGTTTATTCTATCAATATTGCTCTTTCCAAATTTTCCTGAAATAGCAAAATACTAAAACCACACCCACTCACCCACCCACCCACACTAGCACGCATGCGCGCGTGCACACCCACCCACACCCACACACCAAAACAAAAAAAACACAGAGAGCTATTTTCACTTTCAGCTACATTATTTCCAAGCAGGTGAGAAAGGACTAGCTAAGGCAGGGTAGCTGACAGCTCGTCACAGAGGCTCTGGAGGGATGAACTCTCAGCCATGTTGAAGTCATACAGCATTGCTTTCCAAGGTAAAAATCTCTTTTCTATCACAGGCCTAGGGGAGAGGAATAGGGTGAAAAAAGGAGGGAGCCAGGGAACGGGAAGATACAAGTGAGGGGATAACAATTGAGATGCAGTGTGAATAAATTATTTGAACTAAAAAAATTTTGTAATAGAAAAAACTCTCTTTTCAGTAATCAAGTTCTTTAGACAAAAAGTAAAAAAAACAAAAAAAATCAAAAAACCCTATGTGTGGTACATGTTGGAGGTTGGAGGTTGGAGGGCAACTTCGTCGAGCCAGTTCGGCTCCCACCTTCATGTGGTTCTGGGATGGAACCTGGGCCATCAAGTGCCTTTACCCACTGAGCTATCTATCCCACCTGCTTTGAAAAATGCTATATAGCCGTGCTGTCCATGGCAGACAATTAAGGGGATGTCTGATTAAAAATTAATGAAATTATGTAGCAATACCTCAAATGAGCTTGGGGCCATCATGTCTAGCTGACTGAAACATCTAGGCATCAGAATCATCATTCCTTGTTTACCCAGTTATGAAATGACACTCTTGCCTCCTAAACCGTATGATATACCCTTGAAGTTAAATGAAATCATCAGGAGATGCCAACCAATAAACAAGGTCATCGTCAAGTGAAAATTCTTGTATTTTAAACTTCATATTTATTTATTTGCGTGTGTGTGTGTGTGTGTGTGTGTGTGTGCATGCGTGCACTTGTGTGCTGTAACATATGTGTGGAAGTAAGAGGACAGTTTGCTGGAGACTTTTCTCTCCGTCTACTATGTGGGTCCCGGGGATTGAACTCGGGCCCTCAGGGTTGATGACAGATGCCTTTACCCTCTGAGCCAGCCGTCTTACCAGCCCTCCATCTTTTAAATAAATCTATTTTTGATGCATACCTCACATTCACAGTTTTGACACATACTACAACAAATCACCTCTCTAATCAACATACTGGATGCCCTAGAGGATACCAGGTAAATGTCCCATCAACGCTCAGGTCCCCACACCCTCCCTGAGCATTTTAAAAACAGTTTTTGTAGACTGTAGGCATTCTGATCAACACAAGCGACACTAACCTCCATATGGGGGGAGACTAGCTCACTACAAGCTTTTTTGACAAATGTTTGCGAACTGTCAAGATTAGGCTCAATATAGGCATACATGTCACCATCCCCAAATTCTGTTCCTAAATTATATACTTGATATAATTAATGTGTACACCAAAGGACAGGCAAATGAATATTCACAGCAGTACTATTTTAAACCCACATAGCTATCAATAATAGAGTGGAAAAATATATGATGAACACCCAATGCATGACTGTAAAGTGCTGAGCTCAAGTCATGTATGTTACAGACAACATGCATGCATCTCATGACTGTGAGGCAGAGCAAAAGCAGGCAGAAGCAGAAAAGTGCATGCATAATGCTCCCGTTCACATGAAGCTCGGGGCCAGTTAAGACTGATATCCCACACTAGTACAGTGATGACCCTGGGGAGGGCGGGGTAGGGTGAGGTGACCGGAGCATCACAAGGGGGCTTCTAGGATTACCTAGGTGCTGACCACACAGGCATCTTCAGTGATTGAGCCCCTATACTGATGCGTGTTACAGCGCACTGAAAAGCTCAACAAACATTTTCATTTCTTGGAAAAGGCCTAGTTCACTGCTGTTCTGTAGAGTCATCGGATTGTGGGCCATGGTGAGGGGAGAGAGCCCATGGCACTGACTTCTGCTGACATGGTGTGCTCATACCGGGATGTGGGTTGTGCCTGCTCGGCTGGGTTACACTAGCGGGTGTCTTCATGCCCTGAGGATGGCCTGATAGAATCCTCCCCACGTCCTTGGATTGGGAAGATGAGCCTGCTGTTCTCAATAGAGACAGAGTCTTGGGAATAGATGAAAAGAGACAATTTCCCCCACACTCTGTATTTTGAGGTGCTTAGGAAAATAATCAAATAGACTAGAATTCCTTTGTCACTCTGAACCACAAGATATAGGCACAGAAACTACATTTAACCTCTCCAGTTAGAACTTCAAGCTTGTAAGTTCAGGAGCATGCCCATAGTACCTGAAAATGGAGCCCCTCTCCTCTGTGGAAGGGAGCCCTGCCTATACTACGCAGCCTGCACGGGCCCCACACTTACCGGATCTCCTCGCAGGCCCTTCGCTCCACGGTCACCAGAAGCCCCTCTCTTGCCTGGGCTTCCCTAAAGTTAACACAGACCAGAACAAAAACAAGATGGGAGGTTTTAATAAACCTAATAAGCATAAAGAAAGGGCTTAGATTGAATAGTTAAATATTTTTTCACTGAAGTTGTTTTTTAATCTGGATAAAGGAATTACCAAAAAAAAAAAAAAGTTCTTGTCATCACATAAGTAACTTGTGGTGACCTCGGTTGGCTGGCTTGGATCTTACTATGCAGACCAAGTTGGCCTCCAACACAGAGAGCTACCTGCCTCTACCTCCTGAGGAGTGTGCTAAGATCAAAGGTGTGTGCCGCCATGCCTGGCCCTTCTCCTGTACTGAGGACCGTGTAACTCGATTGGAATCAAGAGAGAGGAGTGGGTATATAAGAGGCAGAAGATGTCGTGAGAGGCCTGATGTGTTTCTAGTTACCCTCCATAGAAAAGTCATGGTCAATGTGCTAAGAAACACACGTACACCATACGGACCTGAGTCAAGGTTAGCCATGCTCAGCCTCGAATAGCAGAACCCACCAGAAACACAAGAAACCAATGTTTGCTGTCATGTGTGATGGTGTTTCATGAACCATGTTGCCATAGGCAACAAACAAGTCTAAGGTGGTTGTTTTATTTTATATACCATTTCCTTCACTTCAAATGCAGGTTTATAGTTTCCGTGTCTTGAATCCCTACCTGAGATCCCCCATCACCTTTTTCTCCTCTTCTTCCAGGAATCCCACTGTCACCCTAAAAAAAAAAAATGGACACAGGAAAGCTCAAACTCTCATGTTCTCCATGAGAACCAGCTGAGAAGGCTGTCTGGGGTAGAAGGCAGGCGCCATACCTGTTCTCCGTCTAATCCATCCAGCCCGTTTTCCCCGGCTTCTCCCTGCAAAGACAGAGGTGATTAGAATATAGTGCACATTTGTCAGCCACCAAACCAAGACGGTCTCAAGGGTTATGTGCTGAGCAACAGCCTCCTTGGCAGGCAATGGCTGGGTCGGGTCAAAGATTGCTTTCAGTAATAGAAAATGTCATAATAATAAACAGAGCCTGCCTGCAGTGAGAGGGAAAGATAAAGCAAGACAAAGCAAGGCAACTTAGTTTCATACTACCCCAGGCCGAATGGCAAATACCAACAAAATGATGAGCAAACAAGCGCTGGAGGGGATACAGGGAGAAGGCAACCCTCATTGCCTGTTGGTGGGATTGCGAACTGGGGCGGCCACCGTGGAAACCCATGTGGAGGACTATCAAAAACTAAAAATAAATCTATCTTATGACCCAGCTATGCCACTCCTTGGACTGTGCCCAAAGGACTAGACGTTGTACTCCATGGCTGCTCTATTCACACTAGTTAGGAAATGGAAACAACCTAAGTGCCCTTTGCCGACAAGTTGATAATGAAATTGCGGCACATACACACTGTGGAATACTGTTCAGATGTAAGGAAAGACGGAAATCATTAACTGTGCAGGCCAATGGGTGGGACAAGAAAGGATCATATCGAGGGAGGTAACCCAGATCCAGAAAGGCAAATGTTGCGTGTTCTCTCTCCTCACGCCAAATCTTGAGACGTGAATACACAGCCTGGAGTAACTATGGAAACCAGGAAAGTAAAATGGGGCCATTGCTAAGACAGGGAGGCTGGGAAGCAGTTGAGAGGGCAACAGTAGTATACACGCGATCTGATTAGGGGAATGGGAGGAGCACTCCTTATGGAGGGGGAGGAGGGAGATACAGAAGAGGTTAGAAGAGGGCAAAGAAGAGTAGTGGGACATAAGTGACCTGATGGGGAGACGGACGAAGGGGAGGTGCTTAGGGAGGGGGAGGGGAAGAAATACGGAAGGAGAGAAGAGGGTAAAATAACATAAGGATGTCCAATAAAGCTGCAAGGAATCATATATATAGTTAATATTTTAAATAGTTAATAATAATTAACTATATTAACCATTATAATATATAATATATTTATAATACCTGTAACTCAGTATATAAATATACATGTATAGTTTTAATACTTTTTTTTTTCAATCTGGGCTGGCAATGTTCCTCCAACAGCCAAAGAACACCTAAAAATAACCCCAATACCAGATTTTAAAAATCCCTCTTTTGTGTTGTTGCCCAGGGCTGTCAGGAGAATCCCAAGCATACAGCCTATTGCTGCTGCCCTTGGTTAGCGCACAGAGGTGGAAGGTAAGTCCTTACTGCTGAAGACACCATGCACTTCAGACCCAGAGCCCAGGGACCCAGAGGTAGAACTGACTTGAATGTCTCCTCCCTAAGGACTAGCTTCCATGGTACCAGAAGGGACCATGCAGCATCCAAAGAAGGGAGGTGACCATTTGTCCTTTCTGGCTACAACACCTATGAACCACCATGACCAGCAATGGCCCGATAACCCTAAGGGTGCAGTAGTGACATGTGTACCTTGGTGGTAACCAACAGCTTTCTAATTGGTCTTAAGATCCACTCAATCCGAGTGAAAACATGGTACTTGAAGCCTAGCCGGTGCTAGAGAAGTCATGGAACTTGGAGGAAAACCTACAACCATTTCTACTAAACGCACCCCTAATAACACTCCACGCATCTGTCCTTATACCACAGACAAGAGTGGTTCTCACACCTCCCTCCTATCACTGAAACTTCTCTTGGCAGCAGACAGAGACCACTACAGAAAAAAGCCACATTCAAAAGGCAGAGTTTTGGAGCACAGCAGATGGATACATTCACAAAACAGGACTGCATTTAAGGCCCAGGGAGTACTGTGGGAGAAGGAAAAGAAAGACCGCGAGAGCCAGAAGGTTGGGGAGTTGGCTATGAGATTGTGTCTCCTAGTAATGTCAGAAGCTACTCTCATAAACTCTCCCCAATGTGACTGCCCACACACGGGCTAAACAAGGACAGCAACAGTAGAAATGTCAAGGTGGATGGGAAAAGCCCACAATCCTACACAAGGGACTACAGTCAGCTAGGGAATGCTGTGCAGGAGAAATCGTCTTCCCTGGAGAAGAGCACGTCAAGCGGTTAGCCAACATCAAATGGTCAGCCCTGAAAATATATATAGAAGCAACATTATACAGACTGAGCAGGCTTCGTTTATATACACGCACACATAGGAATGCAATAACAATTAATTAAACAGAGGCCATCGATTTGAAAGAGAAAAAGGAGGGTTATATGAGAGGGTTTGGAGGAAGGAAAGGGAAGAGAGAAATACTGTAATTATAATAGGAAAAGAACTAAATGAAATAATTGGTACCAAAAAAAAGGGGGCGAGTGAGGAGGCCAACAGTGGCTTTACTTGTAGCACCCAGTGATAACGAATGATTTCAAAGTAACATTTTTTTTTCTGGCTAACGAAAGGGTAAATAAAATACACAGGCCCGGCACCATACCTCTTCTCCACCGAGTCCTCTGCTACCCTGAAAAAAACCAGAAAGGAGATCAGATGAGTGTGGGAAATGCAATGGACTGCCAAGATGATATCCCAGGGTCTTACAAAATCCTTACCTTAGGCCCTTTGGTGCCTAGGCATCCCTTAGTACCTTGCTCCCCCATTGGTCCAGGGGCTCCTCTTTCTCCCTGTGGAAAAGTGGAAAGCAAAAAACCCACAAATCCAGATGAATGTGTGCTCTCATGATCCGGGATCTGTCCTGGATACTCGACAAGTTTATTGTTTTGTTTTTAAGAAAACCTCTGGCTACTCATGACTTACATTCCGGGACTCAAGCCTATCAAAACAAAGAGCGGAAGTTAGAACTACATAGAAGACAACCCTTCGCTTTGGACGCCACCTGCATACCTCGTGCATGGAGCATCCGTTTCCCCAGGTGGCCACCATATTGTTCCCTTTTAACTTCCTGACCGTGTGTGTTCATCCTGCCCTAAGCTGAGACTCAGGACTCTTTGCCCGGTCACTATGACTTTAAGACTTTGACCCATGACTTCGGTCTGAACGGCAGACCTGCCTGAGCATGCTTCCAGACCATTCCCTTCATTCTCGCCCCTATGCTCAGCATCATTTGCTGTTCACTAGCGAGACATAAGCCAGTCTCCTCCAGGGGACTTCTGCAGTGTCTGAAGTTCCAGCCGTGCCGACCAGGTGCCATTTTGCCAGCTCATAATCCTTTGATTCCATTGACGTCCTTGAGCACGTGGTTCCCTTTTCAGTAGAGTAAGATTTCCCACACGCTTTGCCCAGAGAAACTAACTCCTTGTCATCCTTCACGTGCCTGCCCAAGTGTTACCCCTTGCTTTGTAGCCTTTTCCTCCCAGGCCCAACTCCCACCTTGGTGGTCTTCAAGCCTTGCTTGTCTTCTCACTAGTGTGGAAGGTTCCTAAGGTAGGAGTCGTACGTGTTTCTTTTGTATATATTTTTTTCTCATTTCTGGGGTGTTCACACTGCTATCATGTGTGTGTATATGTGTGTGTGTGTGTGTGTGTGTGTGTAGATATATATAGAGAGATATAAGTATGTATATATAGGATACGTATATCAATGCCTTTTGTAAATAATGAAGTGAAACAGTAAAAAGATTAAATATGTGTTGTCAAATGAATGCATGACTGGATACATGGAAGGAGGAAAGAGAAGGGAGAAAATATGGAGGATGGAGGAGGGAGGAAGGGAGGAAGGGAGGGAGGAAGGGAGGAAAGGAGAGGGAGGAGGGAGGGAGGAAGGGGGGAGGGAGGAGGGAGGAAGGGGGGAGGGAGGAGGGAGGAAGGGGGGAGGGAGGGAGGGAGGGAAGGAGGGAGGGAGGGAGGAAGGGGAAGGGAGGGTGGAGGGAGGGAGGAGGGAGGGAGGGAGGAGGGAGGGAGGAGGAAGGGAGGGAGGAGGGAGGGAGGGAGGAGGGAAGAGTTCCTGATGAATGATGTGGTACGTTGGTTTAACTTTTACAACATGACGTGGGCAGATGGCAGGGACGTGACTCCACAGCAGAGACGCTACCACCCACACCTGGGTCATTGTGTGGTGGAGGTGGGTGGACCAGAGCAAGATTGTCCAGTAGTGACCACTAAGAAGAGTGTCACCCAAGCACAAGGAGGCTTAGGAAAGACCCGAGATGCCATCGGAATCCTTAGAGTCTGGTCTCTGTTTCCCTTCTGCTTGTGGGAATAAGTGAGCTGCAAAAGGTCTTGACTTACAGCAGTGCCCTCTTCTCCTAGGTAGCCTTCACTGCCTTTAAATCCTGGGGGTCCCTGCAAAAAAAGAAAGAGGAGGAAACATGAGCAGCCCACAGACCGGGAAATGAGAGCTGTCAGGGCAGAACCACTCTGAGGATAGACTTCATGTGCAATGGAAGAGGTCGAAAATGCTCCTGACTGTCCACATCAAGTTAACGGCGTTGATACAAACAAAAAGAAAGGGGATTTTCATACAAGTATCCAGATAGTCAAAGGTGTGTGTACACATGTGGGGGGAAGCTGTGGGTGTGTATGCCTGAATGTCTTGTGTGAATACACGCATGCATATGAATATGTGCATGTCTGGATGTGGTGGTGGCAGCTGGTACCTGTATGCATGAGTGCGCACACATGTGTACCTGTGCCAGCACACTGTCTCACTGTCTCCAGGAATACCAACAGAGCTGGCATTCCTCTCTATAAAAATATATGTGTTTTTCATGGGCTACAGTTATTTTTTTCACAAAAATAACCTTTTCCCTTTTTTTTTTTTAAAGGACTTACTGCTATACATAGAAAACCAGACCACACACATTTCTTTCTATTCTGGCTTTTTGATATATTTTAAAATTCTACCAGTCTCCTTCCGTGAATTCCAGGCATTCCAGAAATAATTAATCCAATTTTTCAGTGAAATCGTTCTGGTGATGGGGGAGCCATGCCACAGATATCCAACCCATATGGACAGTAGCAGTACTGAGACCGTTAAATGTGTCCCACAGTGTGTTTACACACGTTTGGATACGTCCTATGTCTGAAGTAGTATTTTTATGCCAAGATACATAAATATCCCTGTTTAGTAAAAACACTAGTAAAAAACCAGTGCTGTTAGTTATGAAAAACCAGAAGAAAACAAACAAAGCTATCTGGCTTTCTTTTATGTATATATATACGGATGTCAACACTGTCACGTTCTCTGCTGCAGTAGAGTGACCTGGGTTTGATTTTCAGCAGCCAGTACACAATATTGACTTGATTTTAATGTCACCGCCAAGACTAAAAAGGGAAACTGAACTGATTTCTCGATATGGAGGAAACTTCCGTCACTCAGCGTGAAGATGACTGAGTTTTCTGCACTACCATTGCTGTAGAGCACCGGGCTCGTCGAGGATTCTGACGACCGTGTCTCCTTGAAACCCCTTGAAGAACTGCCAAATAATGCTAATGTAGAAGACCAAGGAAAATGGCAGCTATCTAATCCAACAGGGGAAGAGAAGTGTGACAAATGGTCAGCCTCCTCCAGAAGCTCAGGCTAGCAGGCAAAACCTCTCTGCTTCTACCCCAGCTTATATGCGGAAGGCAGGCTACAGCTCAAATGACGTAAGTAAGCGTGAGATAAAGTCACCTTCTTTCCTGCTGAGCCCGGGTCCCCCATGGCGCCGTCCCATCCTGTGCACTTGCAGAGCAAACAACAGCAGGTCCTTTCTGCAACGTTGATCTTGGGGGAAGACATGAGGATAATTATATTTGGTGGCGTTGATTCCCAAACCCCGACACATGAGCACCGCTGAGGGTCCATGGTGGCAGGAGCCTTCCTATTGCTAAAATGGCTAGTCCCACCTTGGAGTCCTGACGTGTTTATCCCGTGAGGATTCCTGATCAACTCAAAAGCATTTGACTTCTGCAGACGGCATCATTTCACTGCATGATAAACTATCGATACGCTTTGTCAACACACCCTTCCCTGGCTTTGCCCATTGTTGGTCACTGAGAATATACTGCCCTGAAAGCTTTGTTCAGCTCAATGAAGGCGTGCTATTTTCTCCTGGCTCCATTTGTAAAATCTCAGCTTGTTAGCAGAGTCAGACAGAGCACTCTGAGACACTGCTTGGAGCAGAGTCCCCTGGAAACGCATCCAGGGGAGGTTTGATGTAACTTCGGAAATGTCAGCTGCATGCCAACATTTTAGAAGCATTTGCTCTAAAGGGTGTGAGCACGAGAACATTCTCTTTATATGATAGCCAAACAAAATTTTTATGTATTTAAAACGTGAGTGAATTTTACTCTGGACTTACTTTGACATCTCTGGAATAGCTACCATAGATTTGTTTGTTTATTTGTTTATGCAATTGACCCAACAGATTCATTTTTTAGGAAAATTGAGTTTGCAATAAATTCTATTTTTCATTTTTATGAGTTAAAAAAAAACAACAAAATAAAACAGCCCTTCATTGGAAAGTATTATGATACACTAAGAGTCTAAAAATTATCAACAAATTAAATCCAAATCACTCACTAAAATCATTAAAATCAGTAACATGCCACAGCCTTGAGAATGTTCATACACGACTTTGAGTCTTGGTATATTTCTGAAATAACATGGTAATGATGCCTTGTTTCTAGGTGTGAGATCATAAAGCCAGAGCAGAGCATGGAGATCTGGCAGTGTGGACACAACCCAAGAAAATCCCTCACTCCTTCATAAGGAGTGCCTCCAGCTCTCCCCCCCACCCCTCAGTCAGGCGGTTATTTCTCTGACTGAGCTCCACCTGTAGAGGGCTGTCGCTTACAGCCTGTGCGGCCGGCAAAGTACACCTTGAACATGAGAGAGCCATAGCTGTGATGCTCAGAGCTGCACAGAACCTGAAACCTGAGAAGCTGCTGGTCCCGGGAACAGCCCAGGCCTGTTCACAACACGGGCTCATCTTGGTGCCCTAGACTCATGGGCTGTGGTCTGGCCAGCACAGTCCGTGCTGTTTAAATATTTTCTTATTTTCCTCTTTGTTCTGCCTCTTGCTACCTCTTATGTTCCAGGCGTATCTGTTAAGCATGCTTTGACCCGTTCTACTATATAATGCTTCAAACACGTTCTTAGACTGTTCACGAAATTCAGTAAGGTCCGTCTCGTTAGTTCAGACCCATGCTCATCAGTATGAAACCCGTGGACAAGATAATGGAAGGCTTAAACTATTGGGGCTCAGGCTACAGCCCAGTTGGGGGTGGGGGTGGGGTGACTTGCTTAACCCCTCTGGCCTTTTCTGAGTAACTTACTAGTTGCTTTGACAGCTGACTCCCAAGGTTCCTCATGCCAATTGTGAACTGTGTTCTGTACTCAAATCCTTTTCCAAATTCAATGTAGAGAAGGTCAGCCAGGTCGTTAGGATCGGCAGCTCCGTCCACAGCGATGGTTATGAGGGCATTCAGGCCTGTTAAACGCATTCTGTAGGTGAAGTGGGCTTGGGTCTCTTAAATCACTCTGCACACTTAAGTCACCACCCTGAGCCAACAGCTGCTTTCTATTGCCTGTGGCCTCTAACCCATGATGCAATGCTGGTAAATAAGAGCAGGATACTAAGTGAATTAAGCTGGGACGAAGCAGCGGGACTTCAGAGCATTATTGACTGAAGCGAGCCAGTGGGTTAACCAAACGTCCACACTGTGCTTGCCAAAGCACAGAGGAATTCACACATCAAGAAAGCGAACGCTGTACATGGTTTACCCATTGCGGAAGATTCTTAAAGCCGCAGCGTCAGAATCCACCTACGAGCTTCCCAGAAATAGAGATTTTTCCCCCTGAGCTATATACCCACATTGGCTAGTATCTGTCAATAAAATGCAGAATTGATTTGGAAAATGATCCATTCAAAAAAGGCAATATAGAATCTTAGGTCTTAGACCATATCTTCGGAACCAGAATGTGTATTTAACTAAAACTTCCAGGTAGAGTAGTTGCCTAGCATGTGCGATGCCCAGGCTCAAGCCTTAGGATTGTTTAACAAACAAACATATAAACAAAACCAGAACTGCACATTTAAGGGCAGGAAAGGTGATCCCGCAGTTAAGGGCACCTGCTGTAACTCCGGAAAACCTGGTTTTTGTTCCCAGCACATGCATAGTGCCTTGAAACCACCTGTAGCCCCAGTTCCTCTTCTGGTCTCTGGAGGCTCCTGCACACGTGTGGCACATGTGGGGCATATAAACTAAAGCCGGTACACGCACGGATGCGTGAGACATAGGTGTTTTCAACGACCTCCTTAAGAACTGACACTCCAGCTGTAACTTTAAGTGGAAACAAATGTCGGTCACCGAGAGCAGAGCCTCATAAGCCTTGGAATTTTATAGATCAGAATATTCCCAATAAAACTTTTGGGCTGAGTGTAGGGTTGCCAGTGGCTGGTTTTGAAAACTAAGAATTAAGTAACCCGGACAGTCATCCCGCATTAACAGTTATGTTAGCTTTCATCTATAGCCGCCGTGTGCCTGGAGGACAGTCAAAGGACTTACATGCATGGCATGGTCTTACTCACACCCTCTAGGCGTGCAGATAGGACTCTAACCGCATTTATTTTACAGACAAGAAAGACATCAGGCTTAGAGAAGTGAACTCTTGACCCACTGGGCTTCTCAGGTTTTCACCCAGAGCCTAATTCTAAAGCCTTAGATGCAAGGGAGCTTTAACAACCATGTACAGAAGACATGACCATGGAAACAAAAGCACAGCTCCACACTTTCTCATTCTCCTGCGGAGGTGCATGGCTCCATCTGGATGGGATTTGAAAACCAAAATACCTGAGGAGATAGGAGATAGTAAAGGGCTTGCCTGAGTCAGGGTGCCTTCCTAGATAAGGCCATCCGATGTGGTTTGCATGAAGAGAATGAAGCGAGTGAGGTTTCACGGCACAGGGAAGTCGTGCTTAACTAAAGGGAAGAAAGGCTTAAATCGGGCGGCCAGCTCGTTCTGGTTTGCCTGGGACTCTTCTGGTGTTAGTCCTGTAGAACTCCTGGCCTGTCCCAGACAAACCAGGAAAACCGGTCTCCCTTCCACAGCAAGCATGAGGAGCGAGGAGAAAGCCTGTGGGGTGGGCAGGGACAGAAGGCTGCGGAGCTCAGCTGGGTATCAGTGATGAGGGAAGGCTCGCTTGTGGATCCTATTTATAAAAGAGAATGGTTTCACATCTGCTTTTCCTTATAAGCGTCAGGAAATGTAAAATGTGAGCACTACAAGATCCATGGGAGAGGGACACGCAGAAAATATGCGTGGAAACCGTCATTTGTGAGTCTGTTTCTCAGAATTGGAGCATTCAGTTATGCCCCCTTCACTCCGTCAGTAAATGAGTCACAGCACAGCCTTCTTCGGTGCAGTGTCTTCAGCTGCGAGAAATGAATCGAGGAAGAAAACCGCTTCAAAAGTTGTGAGAATGAAGAACCACTGAGGAAATTTTAGGACACTTTAACTCTTTAACGAACAAACTCAAACCTCAATCTGCATGCATAAATTATAGAGCCACGGCCTCTGTCACTAAGCCTTTTCTCCTCCCATTTTGTTGCATGGTGACTGCCAAGTCATTGTGCCAATGTGTGACCTTGAACTAAAGCAGCCTCCCAGGTCAATAGATCATCGATTGGAGATATATATGTGTAATATATATATATATATATATATATATATTTTTTTTTTTTAAAGTATCCAAGGACAGGGGTTCTTCTTGTCAATGTTGAGAGCTATGTGATACTTCATGAAGGACACTGCCACCATTCCATTGTCCCTTTCTCAAGTATTTTAAATTTCTTTATATATATATTGTCTAGCTTCTGAAGTTTATGTAGATTTCCTATGTTTTCTCTGGGAGATGGAGACAGAAGGGCCTTGGAACCCTAGACGCTCCTAAGTGCTTCCTAGAAGCCACTTTAACACCATGGGCAAGAGATAGATTCCCCTTACGCACACTCACACCCTAGGAGGGCTGAAAGAGTTAAAAATCGCAAGGATGACAGCAAAGCTGTCTTCTCAACCCAGGTGCCCCAGAGTCTTGTCCTGCATCTTAATTAAAATCTCTCTGGAGCTCACAAAGACCAAGATGCGATGATAGAATAAAGAAAAGGCAAGCTGTAGTCAAGAATGGGTAAAATAAAAGCCTTTCCTATATGGCTGTAAACCAGGAGCCCTCTGCAGTGTGTTTAAGGTTAAGGAAGTGAACTCAGCAGAAAACACAGATTCTGGCTGACTGACATCAGGAAAGCTGGGAGGCGTGTGTACTGGATCAGGCTCCCGGAAGCAGACCCTGAGGTAAGGGCTGGACACAAACAACGTGTCGAAAGTCCTCAGAAGAAAGGGGGTGGGGCTAGGGGTGGGGAGGGCGGTGTGAAGGAAGGAGGACAGGACAGGACCTGAACTTGACTTGGCCTCAGAGAGTCCTGGCGCATAAGCCAAAGCCCTGGTGTCACTCGAGGCCAAGATCTGATTCTTTGTACTGCCCGGTGACAAAGTGGGGAGTGACTTTCCAGTTGACGGGGCTCCTACAGGCCAATGGCTGTTCTTCAGAGCTCCGAGTGATTGGCAGGTCAGTGCTGCTGCCAGCAAGGGAGTAGGAGAACAGCGGTGGCAGCGCCCACTTACAGGAGGCTGGTCCTGCTTCCTGTCAAGTCAGAACACGTGGTTGCCTTTTGCCTCTACTGACCCATATTTTCAAAGGACTCAACAATAAGCCAGATTGGCTAATGGCTCTCAAAGCCAAATGCCTGGCTGCAGAGCTTTGAGGCAGCATCAGCCTCAGGGCTTGTTCTGAAGGCAGGAACCAATTACAGAACCCCAACACATGAGGAAACTTGGCCAAAGACACTTGCAAGTCTGGAAGTGGTTAGCGTTAGGAGGAAGTCATCCAAATGCTTGTGTTCCTTGGTCGAGATGCTTCCTGTTCATTTTCATATGGCAGATGTAGCAACATTAAACAGCATGGGGAGATATGGAAAGGCGCATCCTCCAGGGAAGGCTTTGAAGAACAAATACAGTAAGAAGAGGTAAAGTGTGGGCCTTAGTCAGTGTGCTGATTTAGACACAGGGACCATGAGAGGCAGCGAGAGACCAGAATGGTCTGCGAGGCCATTTGCTCTACTGGGCCCACACGGAAGAGAAAGGGTGCCAAAGTCAGGGCCAGTAAGGCACCTGGACATAAAAGAGCCAGAGTTGAGCTCTGAGACAACGAAACTGACAAGCAGCCAGGCACAGTGGTTCATGCCTGTGCCCCTAATACCCAAGAGGCTGAGGTGAGGTTGACCCTGAGTTTGGAACTGACTTGGGTTACATAAGAAGTTCCAAGCTAGGCTGGGCTGCAAAGTAAAACTCTACTTAAATAAAAGACCCAAACAGTCAACCCCATCCCTTCCCATCCCCGACCTTCAGTACCTTCCTTTCTGAGTTCATCAGATTTCTGTTCAAGTTTTTCAATGTCTTCATCCAATCCATCTGAAAATAGAAGGACCACCTAGGGGTAGGTTTTAGAGGAAAAAATTAGCAAAAAGTTCACTGGAAACCACAGACCAACAGACACACTAAAGCCATATTATTACCTTCCCTCGGGCAGCGGACTTATTCTGAAACGTGTCCCACAGAGAACTCAGCAGGTTGGCATTGAGGCGAGATGGGCCGTTCACTGTCACGCCCTGCAGGCTGCTCAGTATGTTGTCACTGTATATCTCAAACTTGGAAGGGTATCTCTCCACAGCATTTGCCACTTGAAAAGCTATGCTCACTTGAGTTTCTGTGCCCACCTCACAGCTTACGCCGTTGAGGGAGCTGATGGCCCGTAAGATGCCTTGGAGGTAGGTTTCCATCCAGGGCTGACCTTCGAGCAAAGACTGCCCTCTCTGCTGACTTGAGAGGTCAAATCCAACTACGACGTCCACGAAACAATCTAGGATTCAAGGGGAAAAGCATATCTTGTTAGATTGAACACTGCACCCATGTGGTTCTGATGCACATCTGATTTCAGGGACCAAGAAGTCTTTTCATTCGAGCTATACAGGGGTCAGCAAAGAGCCCCAGAGTCAAGTCTTCTACAACCTGTAGAAGTATAAATGTATTTTTTTTTTTAATCTGGCATAAAATTCTAAAGTGCGAAATGATTCTACTCTAGCCATTATAAATACGTTCTGTCCTAAAGTATTCTGAAGGCACCCTGAGGACGTGGTATTCTAAAACACAGTCATATAGCACCACTTAACACCTGAGGTCACTGACAGATATTAAGTTGTAATGGGAGTGAAAGAAAAGTTAAAAAAAATGTTTGAAAAGAGAAAGTCATTTAGAACCAAAAAGTCACAGAAAAAGTTTTGATCATTTTTCTTTTGAGACGCATTGGGTCAATTTTGGTTTTCTTTAACATCCGCCCAAAGAGGAAGTCAATGTTAAAAAAAAATCGTTTAGATCTTGAGGCAAAGACACTGGCAATCCAATTATCCAACTTGTTCATGTCAAGGGTGTCTACCTTCAAGAGCTCAGCCAGTTGGGGAGCCAAGACGCTTCCATTTGGGGTTCTAGAAACTTAAGAGTAGAAAAGTGTTGCATTTAAAGGTCTTTGCTGTTACCTTACAAACTCCAGGCAAGTCTCGGCATTGAAGACGTTTGCATGGGCTTGGTATTTTAAACTGAGCTCCCTAAAGGCAAGTAATTTAAGAAGGATAAAAATCTTATGGCACAAATGCTCATCTTTCAAGAATGTCTAAGATGCTAAACTCACTCCAACCTTGAGGCCTGCCTTCTCAACACATGTGGCTTGCTTGGCAAAATAAAAAGAAATGCTTTGCATAAATCAGCAATTTTCAGATTGTGTGTGTCTGTGCGTGTATGTGTCTGTGAGTTTCTGTCCGCATGTGTATGTGTGTGTCTGCATGTGTATGTATATGTCTGTGTGTGTGTGTGTGTCGTGTCTATGTGTATGTCTGTGCCTCTCTGTGTCTCTGGTGCATGTCTGTGTATGTGTACACATGTCTGTGTGTGTCTATGTGTGTGTATGTCTGCAAGTGTTTGTGTGTCTGTCTGTGTGTCTACATGTCTATATGTGTGTCTCTGTGTGTGCATGTCTACATGTGTGTTTGTACATGTCTCTGAATAAGTGTGTACTTGTGTCTATGTGCAGGTGTGTGTGTCTGTGTGTGTGTGTGTGTGCATGGCTGTGTCAATTGTCTCTATGTGTATGTCTGTATCTGTGTTGTCTGTGTAATCTGTATATGTCTGTGTCTGTGTGTATGTCTGTGTCTATGTCTGTGCATGTCTGCGTATGTCTGTCTGTGTGTCTGTGTATCTGTCTGTGTGTCTGTATGTGTGTACAGAGATACCTCTTCATGTCACCTCACAGACACACTGATCAGTTGGGTATTTCTAAGTCCCTGAAGCAACAATAACAACCAAATTCGGTGCTTGCAACAAAAGTTTTTAAGCCAAGGACTGAGTGTGGAAAAAAAAAATGAAAGCCTTACTTGATAATCAGTTTCAGGAAGAGATTTAACATCAAAAAGTGTAGAAGGGCCACCTTCTACTTTGCTATATTTGACTCTCTTCCTGGCTACTCAGAAAGTGAGATGGAGGCAGAGACAGGAAGCCTCAGAAATCAGACTCCACCTTTTCCAAAAACCATTTGTGTCCACATCTCCTCCTTAGATTAAAAATACTTTAACCCATCAACAGAAAACCAGTCAGTGACAAAGTGATGCAATTGCCCTCAAGGAAAACACACTTTGGAAAGGCAGACGCCAACAGAGATGTCATAATGACACTGACTGACTCGGACTTGTTCCCTCAGAAATTGAGCATTTAAAACATTTCATCTAGAATGTCAAAGCCACAGTCTGAGTCCCTCATGTTTAATTAAAACTGGCAAACAACTCCATAGTAATGTGATGAGAGCAAGTCCAGGCCAAGCAGCCGCGTGGCTGCAGACAGCGTGGAGCTAGGGAGTGAGCTCTCATGCGTTGGCCCTGAAAGCTCTATGGAGAGATTTCCCCGGGGAAGTCTGGGGGCCTGGAGTCTTCCCTGCTCCACAGGGAATCTGTCAGCAGACATTCAAAGTCCCTGGAGGCTGGGGTCATTTGAGAAGTGAGCTAAGGAGAAGGAGAAGGTTGATTTTTCAAAGAAGAAGGACAGGGCTGAGAACAGGGAAGGAAATTAAGGAAGCAGCCACCACAGAGGAAAAGGGGTGAGGGTGGGATGGAAAAGGGAGGGAAGCACGCTGCTTTGAGCCTTGTGCTTAAGTTTTCTAAGAGCTGTGAGGAAGTTAGGGCAGAGCTCAGGGTGGGAAGACAGGAGCTTCAGGTGTGTGTGTGTGTGTGTGTGTGTGTGTGTGTGTGTGTGTGTGTGTGTGTGTGTGTGTATGTTGGGAAAATCTCTTACCTTCTTGGAATTTTTTTTCCTTTTTTCTTTTTCTTCTTTCTTTTTTGTTTTTGTTTTTGTTTTCTGTTTTCTGTTTTCTGTTTCTTGTTTTTCAAGACAGGGTTTCTCTGTGCAGCCCTGGCTGTCTGGAACTCTCTTTGTAGACCAGGTTTGGCCTCAGACTCACAGAGATCTGCCTGCCTCTACCTCCCAAGTGCTAAGATTAAAGGAGTGAGCCACCATGGCCATCCCAGATTTTCTTAACCACAAAAATCAAGAGATTGTATGTCTCAGAATAAAAATGCAGAACAACAGATAGGATGAGACAGTCACACTTCTGCCTGCCCTGCCAGGCCCAACAGCTGAGTCTAACTAATCTGATCCTTCCATTTGTAAAGGGCTTTCTTTAGAGTTGGTGGTTGCATAGTCCTAGTATTAGGAAACCCTGTTGAGTCCTGGGAGCCAGAGGGGTCAAGGACAGCAGCAGGACACAGCCCACAGTCTACCGAGCAGGCCTCATAGGGCTCACAGAGACAGAAGCGGCAACCACCAAGCCTGCATGCGGTCTGAGCCAGGCCCTCTGCACACATGCTGTGGTTGTTTAGCTTGGAGGTTCTGGGGGACTCCTAACAGCAGGAGTGGGGGTGTCTGACTCTCTTGCATGTTTGTGGGGCCTTTTCCCCCTTCTACTGGCTTGCCTTGTCCAGCATTGATGAGCCTAGTCTCATTGCATCTTGTTACGCTGTCTTCTGTTGGTATCTCTGGGAGGTCTGCTCTTTTTTGAAGGCTAACAGGGGGGCAGTGGATCTGGGGGAGCAGGTAGGTGGAGGAGAGACTGGGCAGAGGGGAAAAAAAGGAGGATACAGTCAGGATGTATTGTATTCAAAACGGATAGATTTTAAAAAGAGAGAGAGAGAGAATGAAATATGGTTGAGGGGCAGTGAGATGCTAGCTCAGTGCGACCTCTGCCAAGCCTGATAGTCCAAGTGCAATTCCCAAAACCTGCATAGTGGAAGGAGAGAACGGACTCTAGCAAGTTGTCCTCTGATCTCTACATGTATGCTGTGACATGTGTTTCCCCCAAATACGCACAATAAAGAAATAAGTACATGCAGAAAAAAAAATCAAGACATACTGTTGACAGGCTGAAGTACATTAATAAGATTAGGTAGCTGTGGCCCTGAAGAAAATACCTCATCGGGAAAAGTGGCCTGGTTGGCCATCGTTGGGTGAAAGAGGAAAGACATTTGTACCGAGCATTTCCACGCAGCTGCTCACTTTCTAATTTTGAGTAATTGTGCACAGTGAGGGAAACTATTTTTTAAAAAAGATTTATTATTTATACAGTATTCTGCCTGCATATGTGCCTGCCCACCACAAGAAGGCAACAGGTCTCATTACAGATGGTCATGAGCCACGATGTGGTTGCTGGGAATTGAACTCGAGACCTTTGGAAGAACAGATGGTGCTCTTAACCTCTGAGCCATCTCTCCAGCCTAACTTTTAAGGGCAAGCAGGCTTTATGAATGGGAAAACTAAGACTTGAATGGCAACTGTGTCTCCAACATTCTGTGTGTTTTATTAAGAAGTAGATCAGATGCAGCTGGGCTATAGCTCAGTGGCACTTGCCTGGTACCCATGACGTTGCTCCCCTGCATCCAAAACCAAAAGGAAACACCAACAAACAAGCCAAGCAAATGCCCAGATCTAAGCCTGGTTAGTGCAGAAACACACCAAACTGCTTTCTGACCTCTGTGGTTAGAGATTTTTTTTTTTCATTTCAGAAGGAGCATCCCATAATATACTTGTGCATGCCTTTGAAGCTTTATCAGTGTGCATTCCAGCCTCATCAGCCCGAAGCTTGCAGCTTGGCTACGAAAGCCTTACATTTTTGTTTGCTGCACTAATGACTTTTGAGTTTATCTTAATAAAAAAGGACTTTATCTTCTCAAATTCATGATTGTTTCCATAATTTAAATAAAGTTTAAAAAATACTTATTTATGGGGCACTGGATGGGGTGAGGGCAGAGGAGAACTAGCAGCAGCCCTTTCCTTCCTACACCACGTGGGTTTCAGGACAGAGCTCAGTTGTCAGGTGTAGGGGTGACTGCCTCTCCCGGCTGAGCCATCTTGTTGGCATAACAACTGCCTCCCTTAAAAATAACCCACTACATTCCCATTTTTAAAACTGTCTCAAGCACTCAAGTAGAAGCCAAACTGCTCTAAGATAATTTTTGACCTAATAATTTAAAAATGAGTACCTCTTGTGAAACAGAAAATTAATGAGGAAGCGTTGGCTGGGACAATCAGACACATTCCAAAGTCAGAGCAGCGTCTAAAGCAAGATGCAGAAAAGGCAGTGGCCCCCAAGTGACGTCATGATGTTCAACCTTTGACCCTCCTGCTGGGTTCTTACAAAAGATGGGAGACTGGGATAGTACTCTTGGAGATGGCTGTTGGTGTACTCTGAGCCTTCTCACATGCAGGAGAAGCAATTTCTCCTTTTGTTCAAGAGGAAGGGGTTCGAAGTTTACTGCACGTATTGTCCTTGGCTGGTGCCATAGTTTGAGCAGGACCCCTGAGCACAGATCCACCAGTCATAATGTTCTTCTTGTAGGTTTCTAGGATCCACTGGATCCTTCTATTTCCCCATTCTCGCATGCTTCTCTCACTTAGAGTCCCAATAGGATGTCCTCCCCTCTGTCCCACTTTCCTGGTAAGTGAAGACTTTCATGGGACATGCCCCTTGGGCTAGTGTCCAGATATAAGTGAGTATATACCATTTGAGTCTCTCTGCTTCTGGGTTAACTCACTCATTATGATCATTTCTAGTTCAATCCATTTGTCCACAAATTTTGGGAATTCCTTGTTTTTAATAGCTGAGTAATATTCCATAGTGTAAATGCACCACAGCTTCTACAGTCATAGGGGAGGGGAGTAAGGGGAAAACGTGAGGGAGGGAGGAATAGGAAGATACAAGGGATGGGATAACAATTGAGATGTAATATGAATAAATTAATAAAATATATTTTTTAAAAAAGGAAGGGGCTTGAAAAAGTATCTTGGAATCTTTGAGTTAACTTAAGCCTGGAAATTGGAGGAGTGAGACCCAGGGTTACAAGTGGGTTCCTGCAAAAGGAGAACAGCAGTTTTCAGGGCCGTGAATTCTGGTGTTTATGGGGACAGGTGACTTGCCACTGTGGCCCACAGAACTGGTATGAATAAGCAGCAAAAGGAACTATGTTTGGGGTCCTATGATTTTCCACTCAAGGGAGTTGGGCAGGGAGAGCTCGGGAACCTGAAGCCGATGTGCAGATGTGGAGGCTCAAGTTGAGACACTCCCCCTAAAATCGGCTTTGGTAGGGATGCAGGCTATGGGAAATAGGGTGGAAGAACTTAAACGGTGCTCTCACCCCAGGACCCAGCTTTAGGTGTGGGCTACTGTCAGAAGGCCGTGTCTGACCAGTGCCACCGAATGAAACGCTCTGTTCCTCTTTTCCCCAGCCCATTCTGGAATGGCCAGAGACCAGGGTCAGCAAGACGGGGGTGTGGGGGGTGGGAGGTAAAGGGGGTATGGGGGTGTGGGGGGGTGGGGCAGGGACGAGGATGATGACAAGGCCTAGGAGAAAGGGTAGTGTGAACGTGAGGAACGGCAACAACGAGGGAAATGAGAGCCACACATGGCCTTGTCTCTTGTGGCAAGTGAAGCAGCCCGTGGCAGGCTGGAAAAAGTAGAGTAACCTTGCAGGGAGCTCACGGTTTCTGTACTTACAGCGGTGTAGGCTGTCAATCACTAACAGGAGGCTCATTCCTTCCAATGATGTGGGCTAAAGGGAAGAGCCAGCTCTTATGGATGGGATGCCTGTAACGGGTGGGTGGTGGGCAAAAACTGCCTGTCAATTTGACCACATCTGGAATTAGCTAAAACCCAAGATTCTGGGCACACCTGTGAGGTGTTATTCCTTAATTAAATCATTTTGAAGTAAAAAGACCCACTTTTAATCTCGGTCTTTTGAGGTGGGACAAGCCACCTTTAATCTGGGCCACACCTTCTGGTGACAGCCTATATACAGGACATGAAAGAAGGAAGCTGTCTGTCTGTATGTCAGTCCATCTGTTTGTCTCTCTGTCTGCCTGGTGGCTCTTGCTAGCAAGCCCGTTCCTTCACTGGCATCAGAACCCACTTCTTTGGGATTCCTGCATATTCTGAAGACCTGCCGAGACATCCACCCTTGTGGGTTGAACAACTGCTAGACTCTTGGACTTTGCCAGTAGACAGCCATTGTTGGACTAGCTGGACCACAGCCTGCAAGCCACTCGAATAAATCCTCTTTCTACATAAAAAGAGAGATTCGTTCTATCAGTTCTGGTCCGCTAGAGAACTCGACTGATGCAGAGGGACTTGGTAATTCCATGGTAGGTGGCAGGCTTACTTTGAGTCAGGTCTGAATGTTCATTTTCTCAGGGAAATCCTCACAAAGGTGCTCTGACCCAGGTGGTGCTCAATCACACTCCACAAAGGCAACCATTCAACTCCGGAGAAGCAACTGGTCCAAGGACAGATGGCGCGGAGCAGGATCTGTAGTCAGGTTTTCAGTCTCAGCTGCCTATAAATGATACCGTGGCTTTCCTTTCCTTGTGGGAGTCTGCGGTAAATGTTTACCATGGGAACTTGGGTAGAAAAATCACTAACCCTTAGGGTGGCCTTTGTAAGAAAAACAAAAGCTGTTCTTTCAAGACACTTCACCTCTCAGGAAAATGTCAAAATGAACTCTCTTTCTCTCTCTCTCGTGTGTGTGTGTGTGTGTGTGTGTGTGTGTGTGTGTGTGTGTGTGCGCGCGCGCGCGCATGTCCCTGGAGACCAGAGGTCAACCTTGTGTACCATAGACCTTATGTTTTGAGACAGAGTGGCCTGGAGCTAATTTACTAGGCTAGGCGGGCTTCTCAGCAGGCTCTTATCAGTGTCACCAGGCCTGGGATTACAGGCATGCATCCCCACATCTGGCTGTTTCACACGGGTCTGGGGATCAAACTCCAGTCCTCCTGATTGCACAGCAAGCACTTTGCTGACTGACTGGGCTCTCCAGGCCCCACATCTGGCCATTACTAAGCAGATAACTATGAAATGTTACCACAGAGGCTAATAGTTAAGGGACAGACCTAGAGATGGCCCCTCCCCACCTATATGGAACCATCCCTTGCACCGTAGGCCTATTGCCAGGCAACCGGAATCCACCAGGCAGCTCATTTTCTCTGTGACACATTCTCCAACCTCAGAGAGCAGCTGGGTTGTGAACAAAGGCCTCTCTCTCTCACATTTGTGAAGTCAGGCATCTCTATTCACAGAAGAGCCATGCTCCCCCTGGGAGACGGAGCAAATAGAAGACACAGGGTCTCTAGCACACTGCGGCTCATCCCATGGTTCACAAAATACATATATGCTTTCATATCCGTGAAAAAGTTCAAATTGAAATCCAGAGGCACAAACCCAAATTCTCCCAGCAGCCCCGGGGGAGGGAAACAGTGGGAGGAAAATGCCAGTGGAGGCGGTGAGGGAAGTCAAAATGGAGATCTCAATACTTACTGCTCTCGCCGCCTGAGGTACAGATGTTGCGCACGATCCTTTTCTTCACCTTTTTCAGCTCGTCGAAGTTATGGACCGTCAATTTTTTCTCCGCCGTCCCCGTGATCTGGACCAGCTGCTGGTCGTCCACGTCCCCGATGCCCACCGAGTAGATGTCCACCCCTTTGTGTCTCAGCTCCTCGGCGGCCTGAGCTACCTCGTCTTGGGATCGGCCGTCTGTGAGGACCAGCAGCACCTGGGGGGTGCCCGCGTTGATCCGGCTGCCTGTGTCTGGCTGGAAGTAATACCTCACCTTCCTAAGCGCCTCTCCGATGTGCGTGTATCCAAAGATCTGCTGGATGCTCTCAATCTGTGTGGATACCTCCTTCTCCCCCGTGAAGGTCCCCAGCAGGAACTCCGACCTGTAGCTGTCACTGAACTGCGCCACTCCAACGCGCACTCTGTCGAGGCTGACATCGAAGTCTCGAACGACTGATGCCAGAAACTCCTTCATCTTCTGGAAGTCGTTGGGATGGATGCTGTTTGAGCCGTCCATGAGGAAAACAAGGTCAACCTTCTCAATTTCGCAATCTACAGAGAGGAAAGGAAATGAGGGTAAGACCAGACGGCCGCTCTTTCTTTAACCTGCCAGGAGTGAATTAGACATCTGCGGCTCTACAGAAAAAGCATTTTGAAAGTGGCTGCTTATCTCATGCTGCTCTGTGGTCACATTAATTGGAGAATAAATAAATACAAACGATCCCCTCAGAGGCAGCGGGAGTCACGCACTGCGAACCGTCCCTTCTGTGTTTCTCTCGTCTCTGTCCGTTTGGTCGTGCGCCATTTTCTGTTCTGACGTGCCAGAAAACTGACAACAGGGCTACATAGGAGCTTCTCCCATCTCTCATCATGTACAATCGGGTCCTAATCTTTCTAGAAGGCCGGGGACAGCAGTAGCACAGCAAACAGCATTGACACGCATCCACAGAGATTCAAATAGAAGCAGATGGTCTGTATTATTTCCTTGGCCTCTCCTGCCCAGTTGGTCCAATAAAATTTTTTTTTCTGGCTTATTAGGGCAAATTGTGAAAAGTGTGCTTTCGGCTCCCCATCCGACCTTCCTGTTCTATCAGCTTCCTTTCTCTGATATACATAGGCAAAAATATCAGCATAAAAAAGAATGTTTTGGAGCCCATAATGCAATATAGTCAGAGATTACTCTATTGCATTATTGTAACAAATCTAAACAAACAGAACAAGGCTGCCAATGGGTAAGTTATGCCTAACACAACCTCATCTATATCTTTTAGGTCTCTGCTAAGCCCTGTTACTTCCTTGAACTCCCAGGGTTCCCAACACTGACTCAATTTAACATTTGAAATTACGCACACACATGTGTGCTCACATGTGCCTGTGTGTGTGTGTGTGTGTGTGTGTGTGTGTGTGTGTGTGTGTGAAGGGTATATGCACATTAGTACATAGGTGTGTGGGTATGAACACCCATTCATGAAGGCCAGGGGAGGACATCAGGCATTCTGACTTATTCTCTTCACCTTTGTCCCTTAAGACAGACTCTCAGCCAGGTGTGGCAGCCCATGCCTTTAATCCCAGCACTTAGGGAGGAAGAGGCAAGAGGATCTCTTGAGTTCGAGGTCAGCCTAGTCTACAAAGCGAGTCCAGGACAGCCAGGGCTATGCAGAGAAACCCTGTCTCAAAAAATAAAAACAAAACAAAAAAACCCCAACAACAAAAGACAGGATCTCACTGAAATTGGAGCTAGGCTGGTGCCAGTGAGCCCCAGTGACCCTCTGTCTCAGCTCCCCCATGGAGCTAAGTGTACAGACACAGCTGGCTGTTTACATGGGGCTGGGATTTGAACTCTCTAAGCAACCCTCAGCCACATCCTAATCCTCAGAGTAGTCTCAGAAATGGTAAGAGGTAGCAGATTGCCTGCAGTCTGGATAAGAGAGAGAAAAGCAGAAATAGCACACAAAGTCCTTCGGAAGTGATGAGCTCACTGAAGGTCTCTGTTTCACACTCTACCTGACAGCCTTTCTTGCTTAATGGGGACATCTCAGTGCAAAGTGCAGTTGTCAGCTTTCACAGAGAGTGACAGAAGGACAGATCAAATTTTAGGCATCTGTCAACAAGGAAGGAAAGATCTGTCCTTCTTCCTAATAACAAACAGAAAGATTGTTGGCTTGCCAGAGAAAATGCTCGTGGCTACATTTTAAGGAGGCAAAGCTCACAGCAAACAACAAACAAAACTGAAAAGGTGAAATAATTTTGAAAAAGAACTGCACCCATATGTTGGAATTGTAAACCAATGGTGATTCCGCTGATAAAAAAAATACATTATTTATTTATTTATTCTTTTTTTTTTTTTAGAGCACAAATTTGCTTATATGTTTTTCACCTAACAGTCCTATTGTTTGGAAAACAAAACTCTGTCTCTTCTTGAGAAACACCTTTTAAAAAAGGGTGAGGACTGTCTTTTCCTCTTTTTGGGGGGTGAGGAAGGTGAGCAGTGACATTCTACATAGCAGGACTGGCCTGGAACTCAGGGTGTAGCCTAGGACGGCCTCCAAGTGCTAAGGCTATTAAGTGTGTAGAGCCACACCTAGCAAAACAAAAGTGGCAGCTTCATGAACACACACACACACACACACACACACACACACACACACACACACACACACAGTCACACTATCTCTGGCTGCCCAAATAGATAAAGCCACCTGCCCTGTGTCATAGAGCCCCTCAGGGGCTGGACTGGAGTCTGTAAAACCTAAGCCTGCATTTCCAGTGAACTCCTTTGGCCTGGAGGAGGGAAAGACTTCAGGCAACTGGTGATAGCCCTTAGGAGGAGGCAGAGTTTGACTCTGGGTAGGAAGACCCCGAAGGAAACCTGTGTTCTAATAAAGTCTTTGGAAAAGCAGCAGAACTCTCAGTGCTAAAAGAGCCCAGGTGGGGGTGAGGACCTGTGTTTTCAAGAGTTTTTCTCTTGGGGAAAGAGTTAAATGAAATACCCTTGAAAGCCTGTCCAACTCTGAGATTTTATGAAGTGGGTAAGCCACTTCCTAATTCTGGTTCCTTCTCTCCTCTCAGGACAATTCGTTCCCAAATGTGACTGGTTGGTATCTCACTCATTTGCCCCCTCCCCTTTTTCCACTAATTAGAAAAAACTTAATTGACAGGCCTTACCGACTTTTGAAGAGTTACAGACACTGGCTGACACATCAGAAAATATCCCCTTCAGGCCTCCAAACGTCTCTACAAAGTAATACTTGTCACTCGACCCTGCCATGGCTAAGAGCTCCCAGCTATTGGCACCAGCAATCCCCACAGCCAGGACGAGGATGCCTTTGTCCCTCAGGGCCTTGGCGGTGGCGTTGAGCTTCTCCGCATCATGAGATTCCCCATCCGTGATCACAATGAGGACTTGGGGGACCCCCTTCTGCAGACGGCTGCCCCGGGCTTCAGTGAACATGTGATCGGAGAAGGCCAGGGCCTCGGCAGTGTAAGTGTTACCACCCATGGGCTGGTCATTCTGGAGGACCGAGATCACCTCCAACTTTGTGCCTAGTTCATCCAGATAAAACAGCACTTCCGGGTCATCGGCATACTTGAGAGCTCCGAACCGGACCCGATTCTTGCCCACGTCAGCTTTCTTCACCAGGCCAATCATAAAGTCCTTCATGATGTTATATTCTTGGTAGTCAATGCTGCCGGAGCTGTCGATGACAAATACAACATCCAAAACTTCAATCCGCTTGCATTCTGAAAAGAAAGGAGAAGAGCTGAGATTCAGTGCGGGGGGTTCCCCGGCCTTGCGTTCACATGGCTGGTCTTTTCTCTCTGTAGGAACAAGCTATGCGTCAGATTTTCAACACTCTGCATGACAGAGATAAGGTGCGCTCTTGTGCTCAGCAATGTTCTGGGTGAGCTTTTGGAGCAGGGCGAGTGTGGCGTGTAACCCACCACAGAGGTAAGAGATGCGATGGCCATCATGGGTCATGGGGACCACAATCTCAACCTGTAGGCTAAAAGAGAAAGATCATAACCGTATAAAATTTCCCCGTATAACTGGTCCCTTCCCTGTGTGCTTTTACTCATTCAAGTTTATTTTCAATTTATAGGGATCGTGAGGTCTTATGAGGATCCCATGGGGGAAATGACAAAACAGCAACAGTAAAAGGCATTCGATAACACTACGTTTTTATCGCGGCTCGGTTCTATGTTGGCTGATTTCTGAGCCTCCGTGTCTGCCATGTTGACTTTCTTGAAGTGCGTATTTCTGTTATTAGGGCTCATCAGAAGCCTAAAAGTCGGCCAGTTCTCACGTAGCTCAAGTAAGCTGTCCTAACATGACACCCTGAACTCGTCAAGCCTGAGGCCAGCATTTTGGGCACAGCAGAGCAGGAAAGACCTAATTGCCAACTCATCTAAAGGAGCACGTCCCACTGTGAGTTCTAAAAGTGAGCTCATCATTCTGGGGAAGTGGGGTCCTGAGATGGCCATTGGGTCTTTATGTTGTTAATACACTCTCCCTGGGTCTTTAGATAAATTCAATCCAAAGATTTGTCAGCTCATCCGTTCTGGAGAAGCAGAACTGTGAGAAAGTGCTCCCCAACCGCCTCCGCTGGCGTTCACATGTCCTTCCCTTTGTGAGCCACTTGCCAGCCATGTGGTGGACTGTTGGAAATACAAGAGCCAATGTACTCAGCGCTGACCGGAGGCCATGCCTACAGAGCCAAGACTCAAATTCCCAAGAAAACAGGCTGACTCCACTGAGGAAGAACTAGGCCCCCTCCAGCTGTCAGCTGGCTGTGGAGTTTGCTTGGATCACTCAGGGACTTGCGGGGGTTGTGGGGGTGGCGACAGGGAGGGAGTTTGCTCAGCGTTGGAGCCCTTCGAAGAGCTTATACTTATTATGGATGGCATTGCCAGGAAACAGAAACCAGATGTAGTCCTCCTTCAACCAAACACAGAGGACAACCACCAAACCCTACGAGACAGTATCTCTTCTCCCTTAAAGGTCTAAAAATACATATTTTCAGAATGTTTCTATCATTAAGTCCTGGGGTCACACAGGAACAGTTTAGATGCTTATATTTGCTGGGCTCGGATGGATTTGGTTTTGGGGGGAGGGGTGAGATGCTGGGGTTCAGTCCATGGCCTTGAGAATGCATTGCCGCCGAGCTTAAGCCTGGAGCTTTGGTGTGCACACCTCCATTATGCTGTGGTGTCATAGGAAGAGTGCGGAGTGTGACGTTTAGTGCTCCAAAAGTATGAATTGTTCAAGCTCTCTTTTTTTAAAAAAAAATATTTTTTCTAGATTTATTTATTTATTATATATACAGTGCTTGCCTGCATGACAGAAGAGGGCATTAGATCACATTATAGATGGTTGTGAGCCACCATGTGGTTGCTGGGAATTGAACTCAGGACCTCTGGATGAGCAGTCAGTGCTCTTAACCTCTGAGCCATCTCTCCAGCCCCTGCTCAAGCTCTCTTACTACAGTCATGCTTTGTACAATTTAGTAGACAGTGTTGACAAGCATTTCATTTGATCAAATAGATGCTGAGCCAGAGATGAGTCTTCTGGATGGGGGGGGGGGGGTCACTGGAGAGATGGCTCAAAGGTTAAGAGCACTAAGTGCTCTTCCAAAGGTCCTGAGTTCAACTCCCAGCAACCACGTGGTAGCTCACAACCATCAATAATGTGACCTGATGCACACTGTATACATAATAAACAAAAAAAGATGTCTTCTGTTCGGGAGGATCTGTTCCTCTGCAACTGTCTCAACAGCCCACCTATGGGCTGATGGCACAAGACATATAAGGCTGGGCCCCTCAGGGAAGAGCAGGGCCACCTGGGGCGGGACTCATGACCCAGCATTGCCCATGGGTAGACTCACAGCTCAAATGACTGCCTTGGATAGCTCCCACCTCTGCTCTGGTTTTGCTCTCCTTCTTCTCTTCCTGGAAGCAGTTCCTCAATGGGTCACTTCCACTAGAGCTCTTGACAAACCCCCTCCCTCCAGGGAACCTGCATAAGACCTGGTAATGTCCAATTATTCCCCACCCTCCCAAGACTTGGTCTCTCTGCGTAGCCTTGCCTGTCCTGGACTCCCTTTATAGACCAGGTTGGCCTCGAACTCACAGTGCCTCTGCCTCCCTGAGGGCTGGGATTAAAGACATGTGCCACCTTGCCTAGCTGGCATCACTTTTTAAAAAAAGGAGTAATTAATCATAGTAGGACTTTCTGTAGATCTATTTATTTTATACGTGAGGGGGTTGGGGGAGGCTCTGAGCCAAGATCTTACCCTGTATCTTAGACTAGCCTGGAACTCATTTCTGTAATCCAGGCTGGCCGTTTTCCTGCTTCACCTTGCGTACTGGGATAACAGGCAGGAGCCACCATACCCAGCTCTTAACACTCAAAAGGCCAAAGGCACTAAAGCAAGCCTTCCAAGTGAGAAGCGGCAGGCGTTTGAATGCAAGTCTATTTAACTCAAGCAACATTAAGTATCTGGTTGCCCCTGCTGGGACTGGCCCCGTGCTTGTGCTTACCTTCACGGGGACTGCATATTCCCAGAACGAGATCATCTTCGATATGCTGAAGAATGTCAAAGTTCTCAACATAGAAAACCATCTCTGGTTTCCCACTGATCTCCTCCAGCTGGGTGACATTGGAGCCAAAGACCCCCACGGAGTAGATAATCACCCCTTCGTTGCGCAGGGCTACTGCCGGGTCCCTTACTACGTCCTGCGCCTCCCCGTCTGTGATGAGAATGAGGAACTTCCTGACGTTGGGCCGAGCCCCCTTGTCGGGACTGAAATACTGAGACACAAAGGTCAGGGCGCTGCCTGTCAAGGTTGTTTCCCCAATGTGCACCATTTGGTCGATGGCGTTGGAGATGTCACTTTGAGACATGTACGTGTTGAGCTGAAACTCCTCCTTGTTTTCGTGGCTGAACTGGACCACGCCAATCTGCACCCGGTCTGCCCCGATCTGAGATTTGCTCACCAGGTTCTTCATAAACATCTTCATCTTGCTGAAGTTTTCCGGCCCGATGCTGCCGGAACTGTCCACCAGAAACATGATGTCCGCCTTCATGTCTCGGCAGGCTGCAGGAAAGAGACTGGGGTGTTTAGTCACATCACTGCAGATAAAAAAAATTAAGAGTTCACAGGAAAACCCAAATCGCAAGTAATTCTGTGTTCAAGCTCGGTGTGTGTGTCATAAAGATGCTTAGGCAAATAAAGCATTGCAAGCAATAACAGCTAAGGCTATTCTGTTCCTTGGTAATTTGTGCTAGTATTCCACCTCTGCACCATCTGGGGCCAGGCCATTTTTATTGTAGTAGGTGATTAGCAAATGCGCTGGACTCCTCCACTCAGCAATGCTAAGAAAGCTCCCTACTCAGAACACCAGAAATGCCTCTACAGGTCTCTACCAATACCCTGAGAGAGAGTAAAAACTACTCACGTAGCGCTCCAGAGAAATTCATACAAGCTCATTTATAAAATAAAATGCCAATTAGATGGCCATGCCCCTCCCAAGAACACATTTGATTGTACTATAAACATGACACCTAACCATACATCTTGGCAGGGCTTTGTGGGAAGAGGCTAATTAATATTCATTAGAGAGAAACAGCTCAACTAGCTCTGTCATTCTTCAGAAATTAATTTATACTACCACGGGGGTGAGGGGTGGGGAGGCTGCTTTGTTCTGGAGGAGAAAATAGTAACAATCTCAACTTCGAAATGTGTGTCATCCCTCTAGACTAACTGTCCCTTTGTGAGCTGCTGTCTGAAGGTCCCGCTGCGTCATATCCTACCTTCTTGAGCACAGATCTCTTGAACCACTTGGTTCCTTATGCCTCTCAAGGCATCGAATTCATGCACGTAGTAGACTCGTTTTTCCTCTCCCGCTATCTCCCGCAGCTGTGTTTGGTTGGCTTCCTTGACTCCGATAGCATAAACGCGGATGTTTTCCTCCCTCAGCCTGTGCGCAGGCTCCAGAACGCTATCCTGGGACATGCCGTTTGTCAGAACGACGAGGTGACATGGCACTTTGTTTCCTCGCTGCGTCTTTGCTCTCTGCAGCAGCTTCAGAGTGAAGTTCAGGGCTGCACCCGTGTTGGGATTCCCGCCCATCTGTCTGATGTTCTCAATGGCCTTTCCTAGGTCAGGTTTGCTGGTGTACTTACTGATCCCAAACTCCAAGTCCCAGGTGTCTGCGTACTGCACAGCCCCGACCCGCACCTTGTGGGGAGCAATGGTGAACATGCTCACCACCTCTGACAGGAACGTCTTCATTTCCTGGAAGTCTGTGGGCTGGGTGTTCCCCGAACCATCAATGAGCAGGTAGATATCTGCTTCCTCTGTATCCACGCAGGCTAAAATGGAACAAAAAAAACCCAAAAAACAATGGGATGCATCATTTGGGGCAAATGCAAAAGAGACATGAGTGCAGATGGGAAAGGTAAATGTTACAAGCACCTACAGAAGAAAGATGGGGTTGACTTGCAGGCATCAGAGGCTCTCTTTGCCTAGCTTGGGATCAGGGCCCAGCATTATTTGGCTGAAATGAGTTGTTTCTGACAGTTTGAGACTGTAACCTGGATTCTCTGCCATGAATAAGGATGAGTATAAGTACGGGAAAACTAGAAATTCTTCTTTGCAAGTTGCTTCTCACTTAGTAAATACCATTCAGAGGGAAAGAACTATAACGAGGAACAGAGGGCGTGTGGCAGGATGCCGTGAGCTCGTCAGTCCTCTTTCCTATAGTCCAGAAAAAGAGATATTCACTCCTTGCCCACTCCTAGTCCTGAACTCCAGTAGCAGTGTTGTCAATCACCTTGAGTGTGAGACGGTGAAGCTTACAGTAAACAGGCCATAAATAATTCTTGCACAATATGCACACATGTTTGCATATGAGTGTAGGAAAGCTAGAATACGATACTAGAATTTCATATAAAATATGAGAATATTTATATAGCATATATGGGTACATATGTGCATATGTCTAAAACAAACACTGACTACATGCAAATACACAGCCACTTCTCTCTCTAAACTTGCAGGCAATAGATTCTTATTTAAATGTATCAGTCTCCTATACAAATAATGTTTCTTACTTATCCTCTAACTTGGCCTCAGGGTTAAAAAAAAAAATAGAGAGAAAAATATGAAGTACAGGAAAGATCAGGGGAACTTCTGAGAAAAAAGAATAAAAGTCAGTAAAGGGAAAGGACTAGAACATGGCGCTTCCAGGGAGTAGTGAAGTAACCACCCAGCTAAAACCACGTCAGAGAGGAAAGCCATTCTCCCAGGCTCACACTTCCGTGGGTTTTCGTGTCCCCCACGCTGGAATTCCTCGTATCTAGCTACACTTAAAATCAGCCTGGAGTGGTGGCTCACTCCTGTAATCCCAGCACTTGGGAGGCAGAGGCAGGCAGATCTTTTTGAGTTCGAGGCCATCCTGGTCTACAAAGTGAATCAGGATAGCCAAGGCTACACAGAGAAAGCCTATCTCAGAAAAAAACCCATAATAATAGTAATAATAATAATAGTTATTACATATAATAATAATATAACTATTGTTATTATTATTATTATTATTATTATTATTATTATTATTATTAACTCATTTTGCACACCCACTTAAGAGCCACTGAGTCCCTTTAATATAACACTCAAAAGACAAAAATAAAGAAGGCTCTAGAATGGCACTTTTCAGTAAAGCTTTACCAGATTTGAGGGTCTCGGTCCGTTCTGAGAAGACAGTGACCGTGTGCATGATTTGGTTCCGTAGCTTCTTCAGGAACGTTTGGTTGTGGGTGGCCAGCTCGGAGAAGTTGCTCAGTTTGGAGGCAAACTGCTCCGCAGGGTGGGATGCGATCTTCTCCAGCTCGTCTGGGCTGGCTCCCTCTATCCCCATTGTAAAGATGGTCACGCCCTCACGCCGGAGGTTGACAGCCGCCTTGGTCACGTTGTCTTCCGAGGCTCTGTGGGTCACCAGCACGGCGATCTGAGGCACCCCCTGGTTCTTCCGACTGCCTCTCTGTGCACTGAAGACCTCCTTTCTAGCCTTTCTGAGGGCAGCCCCAGTGTACGCCTGCCCTACTCGGGGAGACAAGTCCTGTATGTGCTGCAAGACCTCCGTCTTGTTGATGCCCGTGCTCAGTGAACTGATCACTCTGGTCTCGTTGCTGTAGGCCACCAGGCCAACCCTCATGCAGTTTTCCTTTACGTCAAGGGCAGAGACACTTTCTCCCAGGAATGCTTTAAGATGGTCGATGTTCTCCTGGCTGCCGTTAATGGCCATATCTAACAGGAACACCACATCGGCCACAGAGGGACCTTGGCAAGCTGGGTGGGACAAAGATTGAATGAGCACAGTTATAACGGGACGGTCAACACCTCTGTTGAGCATCGTAAGATGTGCAGAACATACACTAGGGTTCAGCTAGGTAAAGGAAACATGATGTGACCGATGAGACTGAGATGAAGGTGACCCCAGGGTCAAAGACCGAGTCTCAGCTGCACTCCCAGCTTCAATTCCTTCATCTATAAAGTGAGGTATAGTGTTTACTTCATAGAGTTGGTGTAGATATGAAATAATATACTTAACGTGGAGCCTGGCATATACTATTCATTCAATAAACACTAGCTATCAAATGTGAAAAATCATTTTAGGTACCACTTCCATTAGTCTCAGCAGGTCAAGCCTAAATATTGCAAAGGAACGGTAATGTGTGCATTTGCGTTATTCAATTATTTGGCAACGGCACTAAGTTTTAAAGACTCATATTTTCGTAAGTTGCCACAAGAAAAGCATTCTGTATTATCGGTATGTCATCGCAAACCGATTTAACCACGGGGGCCGACTGTGGAGAACACAGAAGCTAATTCAGACACAAGCAGCAGACTAGGCAATGAGGTGTGCATACTGCCTGGCGGGGAACCAGGGAACTTGACACAGCCCTGCCTGCATATGGCCGCCTGGCACTGGGGCAGGCAGTATCACTTTAGTTTTTCGCTCCGGAATAGGATTTGGATAACCAGAGGCTGGCTTCAGCCTTGCCATCCTGCGGTTACGTTATGTGGTTCCAGAAGTTGAAGGTTTTTCCAGGAGCAAATTTGTTTTCACTGAGCCAGTAATAAGACCGCAGCAAGAACAACCCAGGGAGGGTGGCTCAGAGTAAACCGGGTGACAATGAGAGGTTGCTGCAGAATCTTTAAATGCCTAGGGCTAAAGAAGCCACAAAAGAGGCCAGGCGAGGTGGTGCATGCCTGCAATCCCAGCACTCTGGGAGGCAGAGGCTGGTGGATCTCTGTTAGTATGAGGCCAGCTTGGTCTACAAAGTAAGTCCAGGACAGCCAAGGCTACACAGAGAAACAAAACAAAACAAAAATTTAAACAGCCCACAAAACCTAAAGCCCTGTGGGATTCGCTGTTTTCTTAAAATGGCCACAATCTCTGGATCTCGTTGGTCATGCAAAGATATTTAACACCTGAAAATGCCACCCATTGAAAGAAAGGGGTATTCATGGGATTTTAATTCTCTTTCCATCTTGATTTTTCAAAATCCTTTTGACATTAGTCCTATACACTCAGCCTCAACCCACTGCCCAAGTGAGTTTTGTTGTCAATTTGACACACTTAGAAGAACTCCGTCATATTGGCCTCTGGGCATATGTGTGAAGCCTTTTCTTGATTGCTAATTGATATAGGAGGGCCTGGCCCACTGTGGGCAGTACCATCCTTAGGCAAGTGGGGATATGCACAAAAAACAAAACAAAACAAAACAAAAAAAACAAACAAACCTTAGATGAGTAAGTCAGAAAGAGCAAGCTAGCAAGCATGGTCCTTCCATGGTCTCTGTTTCAGATCCTGATTGAACTTCCCTCCATAAACCCATAAGCTAAAATAAACCCTTTTCTTTCAAGGTTGCTTCAGGCCAGTGTTGCATCACAGCACTACAAAGAAAATTAGGACACTCGCCTTCTACAATAATGTCATCGGCCATTCCTTCCCTGTGTTTTGTTACATCCTTGATGATCTGCGTCATGTTCGGGGCAAACACGCTGAGGTCCCTGACGGTCCTGAGGTTGAAATGGAACTGGGCTGTGGCCATGGCCTTCAGGTTTTCCTCAGAGGCCTTCTGCACCCCCACCGAGATGATCTTCACCCCAGCCTCCCGCAGGGCCTTCGAGGCCTCTTCCACGTCATCCTCGGACTCGGCTGAAGCCAGCACCACCAGGATTGGGGGGAACTGTTTCTTGTCTCTTCCGTTTGTGGGAGCAGAGAAATAGGTCCTGTGAGCCTCCTGCAGGGCGTTCCCTATCTTCAGGGACCCACCGGTGAACCCAAAATTCTTCTTCAGGTGGTTCAGCATGGGGTTTCTGCTCTTGAAGGTGCCCAGCTGGAACTCACTGTGGAGATCGTCGCTGTACTGGGCCAGGGCCACGCGGTACTTGTTGGCCTCTATGGGGAGGCTGCTGATCATCTTGTTGATGAAATTTTTCACAAGAGGGAAGGACTTAATCCCCAGGTGATCTGAGCTGTCCACCAGAAATACAACATCGGCATACTCGGGCCCTATAAAATCATAAACATAGCATAGCAAAAAAGTTTTAGAAATTTTCTGCCATGTTTAATGCCAGCCACACACACACACATACACACACACACACACACACACACACACACACACACACACACACACACAGAGAGGGGGGCGGACAGGGACAGGGACAGAGACAGAGACAGAGAGGCAGAGACAGACAGAGACAGACAGAAAGACAGAGACAGAGAGACAGAGACAGACACACACACACATACACACACAGGATTTTCATTTGAATCAGTCTCAAACTTGTTTGAGTGATGAAATCTGAACATCTTTCACTGTAACTCTCACTCATGCAATGCCTCAGGTTATCTGATTAATTTATAAACATTATTTTTGTATTACAAAGTGTTGAGTTGATGAGGTTTAAGACATCACACACACACAGGATTGGCTTACTCTGTGAGGGGAAGTCACTTATGTATATTCATGTAGTACTTATGAATAAATGACATAGTCTCATGTATCCCAGGCTGGCTTTGAAATTTGATCTCCTGTTATGACCTCCCAAGTGCTAGAAATACAGGCACGGGTCTATCACCATGCTAGGCTCTGGAATTCTGTTTTTATTTTTACAGAAAATCATAGAGCCCAAACTGGTTCCATATACTGACAGCTGTTTGCCTGGTCTCTGAACTTTCACTACTTTATCACAAAGGGAGATAGGGATGGTGTGTGTGTGTGTGTGTGTGTGTGTGTGTGTGTGTGTGTGTGTGTGTGTGATCTGAGAAAATGCAGTGCGGTTGGATTAAGAGATAAGAAGAACCCTGCCTGTCATCAGCTCACCCTATGAGCATTATCTGGTCATTCGGTAAGAATGAGCCTAGTCGCCTCTACTTTAGACTAAGTAGGTGCAATTAGCAAATACCCAGGCTGCCTCCTCACTTGAAGCTTTCATCACAAATGGCTGCTAGCTACATTCCTATCAAGTCATACTAGATCCTGCTTTCTTCTCCTGTTGCTAAGAAACCAGCTCCACCCTCTGTCACTTAGTTTCTATAAGCATCAGACCAAAGCTCTGAGGATAAATTGGTCCTTTCTCATCCTTCAAATGACTGAATCCCCAGCGTCTGAGATTCTCCAGGGGGAAGAATGAGCAGAGGGCCAGTCAGTACCTTCTCCCAACGGAAGGCTGGTTGGTCCAGGAGACGGCTGGCTGCTTGGGGTGGCTTGATGTATAGCCATGAGTGGCCTTTCTACTCATGCAGAAGCCCCTATGTAGCCCCTATATAGCCCTATATCTAGGAAAGACTGATTAGCAGTGAGGCAGTTCCGGGGGGCTTTATCACGTCTAAGCCATGAAATTATGGGCATGTGGGGTATAGGGTGAGTCTTCTTAAAAAGTTTAGGGCTCAGAGAAACATCAAATGATGATATTTGGGGGGCAAAGTCTAGTTTATCTCCACAAAATTGTTTCAAGGTCAGAATCCCAGAGGGAGCTATGAAAGCCAATGTAGGTGGTCCTGGCTGCGAGCTGGCCAGTACACACACCAACTACTTAAGCAGGGCCAGAGGAGGTGACAGAGGACGTTTTTTTGAACTTTATTTCACTGGACTTGAGTTACTGACTGCAATTACTGACCATGACAGCTAGGAGCTGTCTCTCCAGGATAAACACATGCATGCCATTATAAACAGCAGTCTAATCAGCTGCTGCTGCAGCAGCAAAATCTACACAGTTAGCCAAAGCAACACTTTCAGTCAATTAAAAACTGAGACATTCTGAATTTTCCAGTGCTAAGCCTAATAGAATTTCCAAAGAGACCTGGAGTAGGCTGAATTAAGAACAGAATGCTAGCTTTCGTTCATCAGTAGCCCAGGATTTCCAAAGAACACAGGGAAAAATAAAAAATAAAAAAGATAAAAGACAAAACCTTGCCACCCACATCCTCACCACCATTGAAATCAGACAGCGTGAAGCAAATATCCTAATTTTAACAGCTTATACCCATTTGCTAGCTATTGAGTATAATACAAATTATGAAAAAGAACCACTTCTATCTCTTCTTACCAGAATCTTGGCTCACACAAACACGGAAACAAATCACTGTCAGGAACAAGGTCAGCAGCATTTTCAGGTTATGGGCTGAAAACATCGCCAACTTGAAAGCTGAAAAAGCAAAGAGGCAAGCATGGAAAATCATTTGAACATTGTGAGTCAGGACTCACACGGATGACAGCAGACAAGATTACACAGTGAACTCGGTGTGATGAAGGGCAGGGGACAGCTGAGGCTCACTGGCCTTCTAATCTGTGAGGTGCCTTGGAGGAACACAGAGCTCCCTTAGAGGTACACTTTCCTGGTTCTCAGACCTTGAGAGGATACAAGACACTGAGCCACCAGGGCCAGATGCGCTGTGTTCCTGGTAGTCTTTTTCCCGTTTGCTTCCTGCCGTGATAATGCACTGTTCATTGTGATGTGGTCTAAGACTGCTAAAACCATCTCCCAATATGAATACATAGGTGGATTTCATATTAAGCAATTTATATTCTAGGTATAGGTAAATCTTTCCCTATTTTTCCCTCTCCTTCCTTAGCTAGATAGGCAATAACGGCCATTTCTTTCTTTATATTTGTATTTTTGAAAGAGGGTCTCACTATACAGACCAGGTTCACCTTGAACTCAGATCTCCCTGCCTCTGCCTCCAGAATGCTAAGATTGTATGCACCACCATGCCCAGATATAATTTATCTTCTATGTTCTTTTAAATTTTTTAAAAAATTAAACTTTATTTTATAAATTTACTAGAAGTGCAAATTTAAAATATCACACATTGAAATTAACCATACCCAAAGACTAGACCTCTCAATGATCTTCTACACAGTTGGAGTAGAAATTTGGAATGGATGTTTGCAGTTTCATACTGGATTTTATGCTTTCACTGTTGAATATGTTTTATATACTTATCCACCAACAAAAACAAAAGCTCCATGACAGAAATAAACTAGACCAAAAATTAGCTTTATGTCCTTCATAACTGTGTCTACAACCTCCATTTAATCCTCCTTCACCCTCTAATATTAGCCTGTTCTAACATTAGCCTGTTCTTCTTCTCTTCCTGTTCTACAGCACCCACATGTACATTTGTTTACACGCACACACCACACAGACACACATGTATGTGCACACTTGCACACACTTGTATATAAGCACACACATAGACACACACATATATGTGCACACTTGCACACACTCATGCATGAGCACACACAGACACACACATGTATGTGCACACGTGCACACACTTGTGCACGAGCACACACACACACACACACACACACACACACATTATTGGCTAGTCCTGCATTCAAGGAGAACATGAGGTTGTTCTTCTTAGACTGTGTGACCTCGATTAACATTGCACATTCTAAGTCTATTCATTTTCCTATGAATTTTATGATTTCACGTTTCTGTAGATCTAAATTGTATTTCTATGTGTAAATATATGTTATATGTTTAATTTTTTTATTATCTATTTATCTGTTGATGAACAACTAGGTGGAGTCTAATGATTTATACTTAGAGCTTATTTCTAAATTGGAGAGAAGAGGGAAAAAAAACCCCATGTGTCACATGTTAATAGAAGATGAAAGTCTCACTCCTTAGAATGGGAACTCAATTTGTGTCCATCTTTCTGGGTGCACATGGAGCAAGGGTCTCACAATTCCAGCTTGGCCCAAAGCAGTTTTAGCCACCCTGGAATGCCTATCATGGGGAATAGTAAATATTCTCAGAATAGTAAATATAGTAATATATATACATATACATATATGTAGAATAGTAAATATTTACAGAATATATAATAGAATAGCAAATATATTACAAATACATATAAGCACACAGCTTTTTCAATCACTTCCCCACTAAACAAAAACCAAGCTGACAATAATATTTCCACGCCCAGCTTAGTTGCCCCCAGATGTGCGTTCACAATACTCCTACAGCCACTCGGCTCCAGGGCAAACCTGGAGCTTAACATTTCACAGTCAGAAAAAGACTCTTAACTGGGGAATCCTATTATTTCCCTGCCTGCTCCATTGTCCTTGGGCCATCCTCCAGCTTGGGACTTCACTTCCGTCCTTCACGAGAGTGGAGACACTTCACTTGTCAGAAGCCATGTCTATCATGAGGACAGGAGTGGGGGCGGAACTGGGCTCCTAAGAGGCTATTTTAAGCCAGCTTTTCATTTTAAAAGGAGCTAAACCTTAAAACAGAATGCCCAAAGCAAACATCATCTGCGTATACACTTTTGCTACTAGTGTACATAAGACCAAGCAAGTGGCGTGCGCATGTGAAGAGGGGACTGCGATGAAACAAGAAGTGGGAATGATCTTCAAATCCAAGGTTGGGCGGCAGGGCTGGGCTGGAGCCTCAGCAGGGAAGAGCTGGCCTCTACCTTTCTTCCCAGGCAACGGGTGCATTTTCATTGTACCAAAATATAGACAAGTGCCCATGATTTAAATGTTAGTCTATAACCATATGGCTAGATTCTCTCCTGGGTGTTTCAAAAATGTCTGATTGCTTAAAGACATATGAAGGAAGAATGAGAAAGACGTAAAGTAATTAGCATAAAATTCAAATTCACAGCACACTTCACCTTATCTTAACGCTGATTGCCTTTCATCACAGAAACAAAAGTGTGGGTCTCTGATCTGTGTTCTGCTGCGTTACCATCCGTTCAGACTCAAGCCAGCTGGTGTAGGTTTTTGGAATAGTTCTGCTCAGAAGGTAAGAGTGTGACTTGTTTACACTGCAGCTGCAAAGCGAGCTCGGTCACCCAAGCCTGGGCTCCGAGCCCAGAGTGTGCAGAATTTGACTAAGCCCTCTCTTCTTGAGGTTGTTGGGAATCGGGGGTCACAGAGAGACTTTTGCCCCACATGAGCCAACTCATAATCCAGGCCTAATCTACAAAACAGATATTTTAGAGCCCAGGGGTATGTAGAAGCAGCTCGTCATTTCTGCTGTATTTTCAAATGAGGCATGCAGAACATAGCAGCTCTAAGCGCTGGCTTTCTTCAGAAGTGAGTGAGTGCATTATCAGCGGCTTCTCTGGAAGAAACATTGGGTCTTCGCCATGGTGATGAAGATAAAGGGCTGTTTGTTTACTCATTAACCCTTCACGGTGCTTCCGCTCCCACCCAACTCAAAAGGAAGAAAGGGAAATGTCCTATGTGAGCCTTAGGTTCATGTTAAGATGCTACGGGATGAGCCCTTGGCACATGGTGGGGACAAATGAATATGGACGTGAGGACAGCAAAGAAAACAAACCATGCGAGGTAACTGTTAAAATTCAAACTGCCCAGAGTCTCACACAGAGACGTTTCGTAAGCTGATCATACCTGAGCAGTATTAACAGGTTGACCTGTCACTTTGTAAAAATCAACACTTTTCTGCAGTAAGATGGAGAGCAAAGAGCTCCCAGCACAAAGCGTTGGGATTGGGGCTCTGCTCCTATCTCAACTCTGACATGGTATCAGACAATGCACTTCCCTAGGTGCTTAATGCGAACCACGGGAGGGGGGGGGGGCTCTGGTCTCTTACATCCAGAAGATCCACACTTTAGTGTTCTTTGATCAAATACCTATAACCCAACAAAGAAAAACAAAGAAAAAGCCAAAAAGCAGTGGCAGGCCTGGTAATACAGGCCAATAATCTCAGTTACCTGAGACACAGATGCAGGAAGCTTCCAAGTTCAAGGCCTGCAGAGTAAGTTTAAGGCCAGTCTGGGCAGCTTAGCAAGAGACTTGTCTCAAAAGTAAGTTAAAGAGCAGGGGAGGTGGGGAGTGAGGAATATGTCTCAGTGGTAGGATAATACCCTAGTATATGCCAACATGACAACAAACAGACTGGCTGACAGGCAGGCAGACAGCAGCAGCTATAACAAAAACTGCTGGAATCCTTTAGGGCTTAACTACATGAAGCAAAGGGACCGAATCGTCCTAACACAAATCCACCAGCTAGTAACTGTCCACTTAGACACTGCAAATGCAGAGGGAGCTCAGGAGGAACAGACGAACAAAACATGCAAATCAGAAATCAGGAAACTAAAATCATTTACAATTTTAGTTGACTTTGAAGAGACAAATCAAAGAGGACTGGTCAATAAAAACAGTTGTTTTGTTTTTCATTTGTTTGTTTTTTGTCATAAGGTCTTCTCTTAATTTTGTTTTGTTTTGTTTTTTCATTTGTTTGTTTTTTGTCATAAGGTCTTCTCTTAATTTTGTTTTGTTTTGTTTTTTCATTTGTTTGTTTTTTGTCATAAGGTCTTCTCTTAAGAGAAGCTATTTAACCAGATCTGCCCTGCTAGGGTTTTCCCAAGCCTAGTCATCTGGGGAAAAGGAAATAAGCAATTGTGGCTCCATTAGCCTTCCGTGTGCTAAACATCCACACGGGAGGCAGTAAAAACCCAATATCGCCCACTCTTGCTATTTAGTCCCTAAGGAGGTAGGGCTGAGGAATATGGGCTAAATTCGCCATCTGGAGGTTCAGGCTCTTCGCAAGTCTAAGAGCAAACACAGGACATCCCTTCCTGCCCCATCAACCACCAAAGGCATATTTACAGGAATTCATTTTACCCAGTGTATCATATCCAACGACCAAGAAAACATTACAGGTCAAAACAAAAGTGTCAAAACCACAACTTGAAAAGACTCAGCAAGCATTTGAAGCAAATCAGATACAGCTAGGATGGTGGAGTTAGTCCAGGAATTTGAAAGTATGGATGGCAGGCAAGGAAAGCCGAGCAACACACCAGACTCTTCAACTCCAGCGAAGAACCAGAACTGTGTCTGCTGGGAAACACAACACTACGATGGAAATGGGGAATGCCTTGGGTGGGCTTGTTAGGCTGGGCCTGAAGGAGGAGAGAATCTCTGAGCATGCAGTTACCTCATCAGAAACCCTCCAATTTGAAAAAGGCAAAATGATAGAAAGAGAGGAAAATACAAAATAATAATAAGAAAGAAGGAAGAAAGAAGAAAAAGGAGGAGGAGGAGAAGATGGAGAGGAAGGAGAAGGAGGAGGAGGAGGAAGAAGAGGAAGAGGAGGAGGTGGTGGTGGTGGTACACAACTACAGAAGGGGAAACAGCAAAATCAGAAGAATGAAAAACAGAAAATACTTAAAGCAATGGTAAGGATGTCCTCCCACCCCAGACTGGTGATGAAGTTAGGTAAGAGGCACAGGAGGCACAGAGAACTCACCAAGCAGAATGAATGCCAAACATCACACTAGACTGCTATTTCTTGAACTTCAGAAAAATCAAAGATAAAGAAGATATTTTTGAAAGAAACCTAAGGAGTAATTTTTTTCACCCATAAAGGAGGAAAGATTAAAACACACATGTAACTTTCTTGCAAACCATGTGTCTTATTGAGGGTTACTATTGCTGCAATGAGACACCATGACCAAAGGAACTTAGGGAGGAAAGCATCTGTTCAGTTTATGCTTCCATATCACAGTTCATCACCAAAGGAAGTCAAGACAGGAACTCAAGCAGATTCAAAATACAGATGCAGGAACTAATGCAGGGGCCACAAAGGAATGCTGCTTATTGGCTCCCTCAGCCTGCTTTCTTATAGAACCCAGGACCACCAACCCGAGAATAGCATCACTCACAATGGGCCTCTCACATCAATCACTAGTTAAGAAAATGGCAGATGTTATGGAGGCAGTGTTGTAGTTTAGTAATTAGATTAGATAAAGATAGCAAAATATTCGGTGTGGCAGAATGTTGTGACCTGCTTGGAATTCCTCACATCTTGAGATTGCCTGCAGCTGGGTTGCCATAGCAATATGCTTCCCTGCCCCCTGCCTTATAAAACCTTCTACCTAAAAAATAAAATTTGAGAGCTTGATCAAAGACTTTCTCTCCTTCTTCGTGTCTTGTGTTCTGTCCCTATACAGGAGAATTCTCCTCCCAAGTGTTACTCAAACCCCCGCTGGCCGGGGCAGATTGAGACTTCCTCCTCTCAGGTGACTCTAGCTTATGTCAAGTTGACATAAAACTAGCCAATACACCATGAAAGTAGAACAGAGCAAGTAAAATATCTCAAGAATTGAGAGGATGTTCCATGCTGCAAAGCTGTCCTTCAAAAATGCAGAAGGGGCCAGAGAGATAGCTCAGTGGATAAGAGTTCTTGATGTACAAACATGGTGGCCTAGCTGAAATCCCAGCACTAAACAAACAAAACAAAAGCAGACTTGACCACCTTGAGCCTGCAACCCTGGCCATCTTGTGCCTATAATCCTGGTTTGAGGTGTGGACAGGCAGAGGCACAAGATTCAGAATTTCTGAGCCTAACTATGCATAAACATAGATAGTTTCCGGCTCAGTGAGAGCCTGTGACTCAAAGGAATAGGTGGAGGATAACAGAATGACACCCAACAGCCTCCTTGGCCTACGCGGCATTCTCACACAGGCATGCATATGGCATACATATGTAAATTATCCTTTTAAAATACATGCATATTTATACCCACAGATACACACAAACACAAAGAAAAAAAAACAAAAATGAAGGAAGTAACTGGGCATGGCAGCTCTCACCTATAATCCCCTCACTGTGAGAAGATAAGACAGGAAAATACTGTCACAAGTTTGAGATCAGCCTGGGCTACATATACATAGTGACTTCAAGACCAGCCTGAGCCATAAAGAGAGGTGCTATCTCTTTGAAACCCTTTCTCTCCACAAAAGTGTGAAGGAGAATGCACCAAAATGACATAGTAAGAAAAGGATTGGCAGGCGTGATGGTGCCCGCCTTTAATCCCAGCACTAGGGAGACAGAGACAGGTGGATCTCTGTGAGTTCAAGGCCAGCCTGGTCTACAAAATGAGCCTAGGACAGCCAAGGCTACACAGAGAAACCCTGACTCAAAGAAAAAAAAAAAAAAAAAGAGAGAGAGAAGGAAAGAAAGAAAAAGGGATCAACTCTTTAATAAGTGGTTTGGAGAAATGGGGCATCCGCACAGGAAAAAGTGAAATTGGACCCTTAGCTCACACTACACACAAAAATCAACTTGAAATGATACATCTAAATAGCAGACCTGAGCCACAAAGCTAGAAGAAAACATAGGGGGAAGTTACGACGGTGGCCTTGGCAATTGTGCTTGGCTGCTGCATCAAAGCTCAGCCTTCAAACGGAAAATCAAATCAACTGGAGTCCATCAAACGGAAGACGCAGGCAGCAGAGTGCAGAGACAGCTTTCAGAGAGAGGGAGGAAGAATTTGCTAACTATCTATCTGTAAGGGGTTAAGATAAAAAACAAAGACCTCACAGTTCACTATCTGAAAGCCTAGAGACTCTGGTAACAGCAGAACAGACAGCCTGGTTATAAAATGGGCCAAATGGTCCAGGGTGCAGGAGGATAGACATCTCTCCAGATGGTAAAAATGGCCAGCAGGTAGGTGACTTAAAAAATGTCAACATCACTGATCTGCTATATGTATACAAATACTAGTTATCCTTTAAGTGGAGGGAGGGTGATTCTGACACTGGATGACTGTGGTGAAAGACATAAGGTAGACACATGCATGGTCTCACTTATATACAGAATTTTTTTTTTAAATGAGCAGAAGAGGAGGAGGAGGAGGAAGAGGAGGAGGAGGAAGAGAGTTAATGGGGGAGAAGAGGAAACATAAAAACCTAAGTCAAAGAATATAAACCCCCACTTGAGTAGAACGGGTGAGTGTATATGTTTAAAGAACAACTCGAGGACTGTGGCTGATGTATTCAGGAGTTTCTACCAATAGTTAGCCTTGTAAGACCGCAGGTGTGTTGTCGCTGTTAGTTTAATGGCATGGCCTAAATAACGTTTATTATTAGGCTTGTAATTGTCACGGCGGTGTTATCTAACCTGCTTTTACAATCAATAAAGCCGCAGACAGCTGGAGTCTTTTAGAATAGCCTGTTTCCCCCTGGGGCAAGGCAGACATCACCTCCTAAGCTGTCTTCCTTTATACCCCAGCCTCCATCCCGTGCCATCTGCTTCGAATCATTTTTATTTGGTCCACCTCACATCCCTAATCCTAAACTGCTTGCTGCTCACTGGCTTGCTCAGCCTGCTTTCATAGAGAACCCAGGACCACCAACCCAAGAGTGGTGTATTTTCTTCATGTCCCAGCAGGTGGAGAGCAGTGAGTATGTCAGTCATGTATGCACTAAGCTTTGGTCTTCAACTTGAAATGGATAGGCTTATCCTATGCGTGCTATTTTATATCTTTTTATTATTATGAATTCTGGGGACTGTGTGAGCCTCTGTACGTTTCCATTAGGAATGCATTTACCAGTGTTAGACAGAGTCTGTGCTGCCTTCAATTCTTTGATAGAATGTCAACCTGACTCTCTGAAGGTGCTGTAGTCCCTCCCTCCAGTAAGATGCCAGAGTTTCAGTGTTCTGAATCCTATCCGACACTTAGAGGATTTTAAACTTAGGACATTTAGTGATGCAACAGCATCTCTTGGCTTATTCATTTTTATTTTCATAACTATAACTGATCAGCTTTTATATCTATTGAATCTTTAGGTTTTGGCAGTAGATGATGCTGAGGAATCATTTTAATTAAGTATAATGATATATTAGAAATGCATATTAAAATAACACAAAAGTACAGTATCGATTTACTTTAAAATAGTAAAAAAAAGAATGCACAGATATTTCAGTGTTTCCAAATATGTTAACAGAAATAAATCAGGAAGTACTCAAGTTGCCGGTTGGTGTTGGTATATGCCTTTAACCCGATACTTGGGAGGCAGAGGTAGGTGGACCTCTGATTTCAAGGCCAGCCTGGTCTACATAGCCAGTTCGAGGAGCCAGGGCTACACAGACAAACACTGACTCAAGAAAACAGAACTACTCAAGTGACAAGAAGACTCCTGTGTGGTACAGCCCCCTGTGAGCCCACTTAGTGGTTTCCTATAAAGCTAAAAGTACTCCTAGGGTAAGACTCAGTCATTTGCTGCAGCATTTACTTATGCCAATCTAAATGGAAACTCCCATCAGGAAAGCCGCCCCTGGACGCTACAGCAACTCCAGCCACAACCGCCAAAACCCAGAAGCAACTGAGGTGCCTTCAGATAAGGGGCATTATTCACCATGAAAAAAAAAAAAAAAAAGAAATCAGAGATTGGGTCATGAAAAGGCGAAGAGGGCCCGATCTGAAAAGGCAGCATAATATGCTGTCCTAAATGCATGATATTCTGGGAAACTATGGAGGAAACGTTGCTGCTGGCAGTGAGAGGTGGAGGATGAGCGGGATGACTATAGAGGATGTTTCAGGGCTGCTGGAGGAGGAAGTGTCACTCTACACTTGGCCAGACCCATGGGATGTGTAATGCAAGAGTGAGCCCTAGTGTCGACTATGTGTTTGAGTGACGATGTGCCACTGTAGCTGGGTCATCAATTGTAACAAATACGCTGAAGAGATGCAGGAAATGGACTGTGCATGAACCAGAACAGGGCTTTCAGAGACCTCTGTGCCCTCAGCTCAGTTTGATGGAATTCTAAACTGCCTTGAAAATGAGACTATTATTTTTTAAGCAGAGGGATAATAAACATAAAGTCACGAAGAGTGATTATATAGATATATGGTCCAGGAGGGTGGGATTAGGAGGGAACTCATCCTTTTAATTCCAGTTTTAATGAGTAGATGTTTATGGCTTATTTATGGATAAACAGCGTCTTACAAGGACCTATGGATAAGAATGCAGATTAGGTGGGGTGCAGATCAATCCAATTCAGTATAGCCAAGACTCAATAAACATATGTAGATATGACACACACGTTGAAAAATTAAATACTGTTAGGAAAAAGAAAAAGGCCAGAAGTGAAGCCGATGGGTCACTGAACGCAAAGAGGTTTGTTTGAAAGGCCCTGAAACTGCCACTTGTGATGTTTTTTTGCACAGTGTTAGCTGGGAAGGAAACAGAAAAGCAAGGAGCAGATTTTGACCCAAAACAAAGAGCAACTTTCTCCAAGTCTGTACTTCAAGGCATCAAACAGGATCCACAGCAAAACCCTACCAAGGGGCAGCCCAGTCCCCTGATGGGGGTTTTCCAGCCATCCCGCTGAACAAGGACGCAGGCCATGGTGACATATCAGGGGAGCTTCTGCCATGCGGGACAACATCTCCCAACCTACTGAAGGCACAGGGTGGGAACTGCCTCCCACAGAAATAAAGAAGAGTCTCCCACAGGGTGCCCTGCCAATTATTTTCTCTCTGACAAGCTGGAAAGGACTCACCCTCAAGCACCAAGGTTGAAGGTTCAAGGCTACTCTCAGCATGGGACTCTTGAGTGGCTTCACGGCGAGGGACTGCCCGCAAGGGCGTTTATGCACCCGTGAGAGGATGTAACTTACAGGTGGACCAGCAGGCATCTCGGGGATATTTGGCACAGTGGGTACTACCGGAACCAAAGTAGCCTCCGGGACCCATGGCAGTAAGGTGGCATGAAACAGAAAGACTTTAAGCAGGTCCCAAGAGTAGAACAAATTCCTGAGGTACCATGGTAGGCAGAGAGGGAAGTGGACTGCACTGAACATGTCTTTCCACAACCAGTGCTCGATCGCATTGGGATCCTGCCGTGAGGTTATGTGGCTCAGCAGTTAAACCGCGTAGGTTCTGGCAACAGGCTGCCTAGCTGAACTCCTGATTCTGTGGCGAGCAAACTACACATATAACTTTATAAGCCAATGCTAATTGGCATTATTTATTTTTATATTTTTGGGGTGTGTGTATCTGTGTGTGTCTGTGTCTGTCTGTCTGTCTGTCTGTTTCTGTGTTTGTGTGTGTGTCTGTGTCTGTTTGTCTGTGTTTGTGTCTGTCTGTCTGTCTGTTTCTGTTTCTGTGTTTGTGTGTGTGTCTGTGTCTGTGTGTCTGTGTGTGTCTGACTGTCTGTGTGTCTGTTTCTGTGTTTGTGTGTGTGTCTGTGTGTCTGTTTCTGTGTTTGTGTGTATGTCTGTGTGCCTGTGTATATGTGTACATAGAGGCCAGAGGCCCAATGTTGAGTGTCTTCCCCCATTGGTCTCCATCCTATTTGAGGCAAGGTCTCTCACTGATCCTGGAGCTTACTGATTCAGCTAGACTGACTAGCAAGTGAGCTCCAAGCATCTCCCGGCTTCTGCCTCCTTGGTGCCGCTGGGATGACTGGCTCATCTTACTGTACACAGACTTTTGGGGGGGAAAAACGTATATATGGTTGTGGATGTGAACTTGGTCCTTCGTGCTTTTGTGGCAAGCTGTGTCCCCAGCCCCAGATGGCATTATTTGTATTCTTGCCATTGCTCTATTTATAATGGGACGATTTGCAAGTGGCCTAGGAAAGGCACTGGCTGAGGACCATCCCAGGACCCTGACTCCCCAGTCCTAACTTTTCCCTGCATGCTTCATAACCTCAGGGCATTCGTAGCCTCATCTGGGTCCAACATTTTGCACCTTTCCAGGTCTTTCCATGGCCACTGTTTCCCTGGCTCCCTGCAGCATGTGTGTGAAGCTCTTCCCGTTCCCTTCTCAGGGAGGAACGTCTGAGGCCTGGCAAGGCTGAGCGCTTCCAGCCACAGAGGCCCCAGTCTGGTGCTTTCTCTGCTGTGTCATTGCTGCAAAGCTCCGCTGGTGCCCTGTTCTCTGTAGATGAAGGGATTTTAACTAGTAAGTCTGGCAGCCCTGGGTTATCTGTTAGCAGCTGTTTTATTTTACTTGAAATTATTTCTCTTAAGTTGTCTTCCTCATCAATGAAGGGGAAGCAACTAAGGCAACCTCTTTGCCTACAGCTGATCCCATCAACTATGAGAGGGGTACTCTCTCCCCATGCGCTGTTTTCTGTATTTCACCAAATACACAAAAGCCAAACTGATACATTTCGCAAAAAGCCAACAATGACATCAGCCAGTCTGAAATCTGTTCAACAAAACCCAGGAGGACCAGAGAGGTAATAAAAAGCATTGGTCACTGATAAGATATTTATTAACTGCAGCTAAATCAAAAGTATGACTGGGTCAGTATGGTAGGAAGCATGGTCAAGGTTAACTGGTCCTATGTGCCAGCCCAGCAGTTAAGCACAAGATAGACATTCACCAAACACCTGCTAATCACTGACCTTATAAGAGTCAAGTTCAGAAAAGCAAGATCTCCCTAAAAAGATTCACACATAGGCTGCTGCAGGCTTTCTTCATCAGCCAACATATTTTTGAGTAATATCAGAAATAATAAGTTGGGAGTGGGGGGAACCAAGGAAAATATAGTCCAACCTTGCATTGAGCAAAAAATAGTATGGATCCACTTGTAAGATGCCTTGCTTTGAGCACCCATGATGGGTGGGATGCAGGGCCACTTCAGAAGTGAAATGAGAAAGATCGAGGCTGGGGGTCATAGTTCAGCTGGCAGAGTGCTGGCCCAGGACACACAAAGTCTCGAGTGTTAGCTACAGGATCCCACAAAACCAAGTGTCATTACACCTTGGGGGACAGAGACAGGAGGATCAATGAAAGGTCATCTTTGGTTAGTTCAGTGGTTCTCCACCTTCCCAATGCTGCGACCCTTTAATATAGTTTCTTGGGTTGTGATGACCCCCCGACCATGATATTATTTTCGTTGCTATGATATAACTGTAATTTTGCTACTGTTATTAATAACAATATAAATATCCAGTGTGCGACCCTGTGAAAGGGTTGATTGACCTCAAGGGGTCATGAGCCACAGGTTGAGAACCACTGGATTAGATAGAGATTTCTAGGCCAGTGTGGTCTACATGAGACTTTGTCTCTTAAAAAAATAAAATAAAAAAATAACAGCTAATACTCAATACTTATGTATGTAACAGACACTGTTCTAGGGGCCACACAGTTCTCTGAACAATCCAGTGAATGGAGTATTAAAAATGGTCCAGCCTGCATTACAGACAAGACTGAATCCAAAGGTTCAGTAGCTTGCTAGAAGCCATGTGCCTGTCAATGATGCCGCCTCGGTCAGTCAAATGTGAACAGTGTCTCTGGCTTTGCTTGCCTATGATGCAGCAAACAAAAGCCCCACAGTCTAATTATGCAGCAAACATTCGTAGTAACTACTACTAAATTCTTCGTAGTCAAAAGCTCTGCCCACTCCCTGACAACTCAGAGGTAATTACTACGTCATCTCTTCTTCCCCTCATGTTCCTGGATTTCACTTCTTGTTTTAGTTTTAGAAAAATTGGTCTAGGATTCAGCCATTTCTCCACACCTCTAATCCTTCCATACTAATCTAGGGCATCATTCATTCACCTGAAGTTTAGCAAAGACTGCTAGATTCCTAGTTTCTACTCTTGATCAACTATGGCTTATTCTAGAGCGCTTTCTCTTAAAAATCAGAGGAGGAGGAGAAGTTGGAGTAGGAAAAGGAGGAGGAAGAAGAGGAGGAAGAAGAGGAGGAGGAGGAAGAGGAGGAGGAAGAAGAGGAGGAGGAGGAGGAAGAGGAGGAGGAGGAGGAGGAAGAAGAGAAGGAGGAGGAGCCACCTATCCCACACCTGCTCAGAACTCTATCATGCCCTCTCAGGATCTGGGTGTTACTGGTCCTCCTTCCCCGCAGCCTTCCTAGCAGCCTGCCTGTCCTTACACGAGACTATCTTGCTGCCCTTCAGAGCCTCTCTCTGCACCTTCCCTCAGCTGTCAGATCTTCCCTAGCGACACCCTTGGCTAGCACCCCATTGTGGGTTGAATGTGAGATGTCCTGTTGGTGTACGTGTCTGAACACTTGGTACACAGCTGGTGGTGTGTTGTGGGAAGTTTTTGGACCCTTTAAGAGGAAGAGCTGGAGGAAGTGGGTCACTGTGGATATGCCCGGTCCTACTTCCTGCTTCCCGAGTGCAGATGCACTATAATTAGGCAGCCTGGTGCACCATCGCCCAGGTCTGCTCTGTCTTCCCCACCACGGTGGACTCTATCCCTCTGGAACTGTGAGCCAAAATAAACCCTTTCCTCCTCAAGCTGCTTTTGTCGGGTGTTTTATCACAGCAACTAAAAAACAACTAAGACACATCACCATTGAAAAAAGCTCCCACTTCCCCTTCTTCCTCCCAGTCACCATCACTGTGTGGTTTCTCTTTAGAGTCTTTGTTTGAGAGTTTGTCGGGGCAATGTGCTTCCTCATTTGTGTTCTTGCTTACTTAGAAAATGAGATCCAAGGACTGGCATGGTGTGGACATTTCTATATTCCCAATGCTTGGGAGGCTGAGGCAGGAGGATTGCCATAGGCTAAAAGCCAGCTGGTGTTATAGAGTGGGTTCCAGGACAGCCTGAATTAACACGTGAGGCTTTGTGGAAACAAACAAACAACAACAAAAGCAAAGAGCTACAACAAAATGACCTGGTCAGATGGCTCGGTGGCTGAAAACACAAGCCTGATGGTCGGAGTTCAGTCCCTGTAATCCACCATCTTAGAGTTACTACTACTGCTGCGATGAAACGCGACAAACGAAGAGTACTGACTCCTGAGGTGTCCTGTGACCTCCACATACATCCCATGTCAAGCACATGCATGTCTACACACACACACACACACACATACACACACGCACAGACACACACATCACAAGCAAGCATTGTACATACACATACCATACCTAAAAACATTTTTAAATTATTTGTAAGAAGGGAAAGCAAAGCCACTCTTCAAGGATATCTATAGATTCATGAGAATCTCCTTACACTTAAAGAGAACCATCACTGAAGTGACACCAGGTCAAACAAACAAACAAACAAACAAACAAACAAAAACAAAAAACTAGCTATGAAAACAGGAACCGCTGGAAGAGGAGGTGGGATGTAACGCAAAGAGATGCAGCGCTCACAGGCATGAGGCAATAAGACCATCTGAATGCAGCTGCAAAATACATGAAAGGTGCTTAAAGGGACCGTGGAGAGCACAGCGATCACACGACAATCATCATACGACATAAAACCACTGGAACCCAAAGAATACAAAGCAGAGCTAGGAAGCAAGCATCAAAACACGGACCCATGCAAGCATCCACTGGAACTACAGTGGGTTTGGTAAGTAGCCTGCTTTATATAGAAGGTTCAAAGCAAACAACTGGGTTCCCAGAGTGGAGCAAAGACAAAGATTTTTTTTTTTTTTACAATTATGCAACATGGAGTGAACAGCATTAGACCAGCTGGCAAAGGTCTAATAGAAAATCTGGGGAAGACTTGAGAAAGAGGAGGTGACTTTTGAAGAGGTTGTGGGTGGGAATGTTTCAGAATTGAAAATGTAAATTGCTGGGGTTGGAGAGATGGCTCAGCCATTAAAGGCTGGGCTCACAACCAAAATGTCAAGAAAATACAAATGGTTCTGAGGTGGTAAAATGTATCAACAGTGAAGGGGATACGCTGTGCAGATTTTTCATCCACATCAACAAATGTCAGGATAATTAAGTGTCTCCCGTCATAGGAAAAACTTATATTGAGATCATTTATAATTGGAAGCAAATGTGAAAAAGATTTACAGATAGGTAAAACTTAAAATAAGACGAGGCAGGATAGACTGAAGGAGCAGGGAAACAGTGACAGACCCTCTCACCGGGCAGCCTGGTGTGAACTCTTGCCAGCACTGAAGCAAGACCCTCAGCGAGTTAGGAACTGCTTCCAACCTTTCTCTGTTCACAGCCATAAAGCTGCTGTTTTCTAGGAATGTCACCAGAAACCCCATGTATTTACAGGAAAAGGACTAGATCTAAACTCCTTGTGCAAACAACCACCACCACCGCTGGCCCCCACCCCCGCCCACACTCAGTGGTTGAGGCAATCAGATCACTCACTCATGTGAGACACCTGTGGAGTCGTCCTCAGGTCTTAGCTAACACAAACAAAAAGGGGAGGCAAGCAGGGCTCCTCAGCGTGGTTTCCAGATCAGACTTAACAGCCACCAAATGCTATCTGTGGCGAATGCTGAGACAGCCAGCCATGGCTCTCTCTTGAGGAGCCCGCATCCACCTTGTGTTAGGGAACTCCATCTTAGGGAAGCCAACTCCCATGTTCTCGATAATGCTTTCTTTTATTCTTCACATGTTCCGTTCTTTCTAGAACACTGCAACTCTTTCACACCGGCCAATCCTGAGATTCTTTCTTTCCCGTGTTGAAACCCGGAATCCAGATTTGGCCTGAGTCAAGATCCCTAGAAGGTTAGGGGAGTCCCCAGGCTGCCAAGTCTGACAACATGGGGCTGACAGAAACTGCTTCAGGATTTTCACCTAAAACACTAGGTATAAAAGATACATTTGAGTAAGAAGAAAATTAAAACCAGTAAGAAAAAAAAAAAAAAAAAGAATGTGGCCAACAATAAAGACGGAATTTGAAAGCATAGCAATAAATCTAGGAACTAATTGGAACAGCATAAGAACAAATTGGAAGAATTAAAATTTGGGATGATTTAAATGAAGCCTAGCTAGGGTACCAACAAAAGATGAGAGAAAGTAATTAATGATGGTGACACACACCTTTAATTCTAGCACTTGGGAGACAGAGGCAGGTGGATCTCTGAGTCAGAGGCCAGCCTGATCTACAGAGTGAGTTCCAGGACAGCCAGAGCTGTTACACAGAAAAACCCTGTCTCAAATAAACAAAAACCAAAAAGAAAAAACAAAAACAAAAAAGAAAGAAAGAAAGAAAAGAAAAGAAAAAGAAGGAAAGATAACTTTGGACTTCATATAGTATGCAGGGGATGTCTAGGTGCTAAGATTATACTGTGACATGTCACAGGAGAGAGGTTCCAAAGGCAACATGATAAAAGGAAACCCCAAAGCATGTCTTTGGAAAACATTCTCAAGGAGGAAACAGTAAAGTATAGACCAAAAAGGAGAAGTGGGGTTGTGAGAATATAAAGTATTTTGACTAATCCATAGAAGCCACCAATCCCAACACACATGGTAGATGGTTTGGTGCATGAAATACACAGTTGGCAGCAATGTGAAAGGCTAAAGGCGTGAGGAAGGCCCCACTGCTAGCAGTTGAGAGGGAAATGTGTTATACTACACCAGGACCTAGGATCATCTATGCTGGGCAAAGCCAGTGGTCATGTAGGAAACTCACCTGAGTCTAGCCCTGAGGAAACACAAGCCCACTCCAAGCAGAGAGCTCACGAGAGATGCTGTACCAGGGGCCAGGTGGCCCAGCCATTCCCAGCCCAAGTGTTATATAACTGAAAAAGATCTCATCGGCAATAGCCTTGGCCACCGGCTGACCAAGACCCCCACACTAGACTTCCTTAGCCAGCAGCCTACCCCACCCACAGAGCCACAAGAAACTGAAAAGGATGGGTCTACACATTTAGGTAACTGGCACAGACAGAAGAGCCCCAGGTCTGTTTTTTTAAGCGCCGAGTTTGAGGCACTCACAGATCACGGAGTGGGAATATCCCAGAGGCGGAAGTAGATGCAGTGTTGGAGCTGAACGTGCCGTCATCACTTGTGTGAGCATGGTTGGCTGCTCTGGCCTCACAGCCCCTGGAAGTGCAAACCCAATCAACACAGGCCTGGACCTAAGGAACTCACAGTGTGCAAGAGGCGGAGCACGGGGACCAGACATGACGTCATGCAGGTGGGTGGGGGAAGGGACAGACTTCAGGACTGAGGCGTCTCAATGCTTTACAGGGACAGCATTGGGGATGCAGAAATTCTACCGCCACAGTGTAGTTGCCCCCCCCCCAATAAAATCTGAGTAATGTCGAGCACAGTAATGAAGACCTAGGCAGCGGAGATAGGCAGGCGTAGCTAATCGAACTAGGCAAGCTGCTTTGCCTTGGCAACAGTACTTTATGTATTAATCTCAGAAGGGCAAATGAAAAGACCCCACAGCGGTCCTCAGCTTTCCTAACGCTGCGACCCTTTAACACAGCTCCTCATGCTGGGGTGACCTCTCCCCAACCATAAAATTATCTTTGTTGCTACTTCATAACTGTAATTTTGCTACGGTTACAGCTCGTAATGTAAATATCCGTGTTTTCCGGTGGCATCCGAGTGCAACTCCTATGAAAGGGTCATTTGACCCCTAAAGAGGTCACGACCTACAGATTGAGAACTGCCGCTCTACACATTATTTCAAACGTGATTCAAACAAATTTAAGCAAAGTGCAAACTACGACGTGTACATCCATTCATTTGGTATTTTTTTGAAGGTCACATTTTAGTCTCAGCTTTGTCTTAGATTTCCACTGATTGAAACCTGCCACCATCTCCTGAATTAACTATCACGACAATCCTCTAACTCTCAAAAAAGTGACAAGGCAGAGTTTACACTTGTTTAAAGACCAAGGAAAACAGAGACGCCAAGGACTTCCGGCTGGGTGCCAGAGTCAGTACTCTTGCGTAGTGTCTCCAGGTTAAAGACTTACCTTGCACAGGCACAGTGTGGGAATATTGCAGCTCTTTTCTCTCTCCTTACCCAACTGTGGCAGTTACCAGCTAAAGATCCAGGATGTGGAGTGAGATAGCTTAGCTCCTGAGTCCACATCCTAACTTGCCGTCCTCACACTGGAGCAAATTTACCTTTTATCAGACAGCCGGCCCCACCCCAGAAAGCATGATTACACTGATCTGAAGGGTCTGGTGGGTTTTTTCTTTTGTTTTGTTTAGTTTTAATCTAGAAAGTTCTAGGTACAGCTGAGACTGGGATCAGGCACCACCTGATTGTCAGCCCACTGCAGCCTATGAGGCCAATCGAACACTGTCGGCTGCTTAGCTAATTGAAGTTTTACTGGAGCCCACATTACCCGATCGTTTTCGAACCAGCTACAGCTGCAACTGCACCACAGCGGCACACTTGAGTGGCTGTGGCACTAGACTGCTTGCTATGTAGATATTTCCATATCATAGGCAACTTCTTCCTGCTCTATTGCCCTCGAAGTGTGGTCCTCTGGTCAGCATCAGCAGCATCGCCAGGGAGCTGTTAGGAAGACTCCAGCGTACACCTTGCACCAAAGTCAGCAGTTTAACAGAAGCCCCAGGTAGCCTACAAGCATGGCAACGCTTGAGTCCTACCTTGTGCCCATGTGGCTACTGCTACCTTCTCTAGCCTTAAAATATATTTTTTTATTACATTTATTTATTTACTTTTGTGCTCATGCATGTGTGGAGACACATAAGTGCCAGGTTGTGTGCAGGCACCATGGTATATGGCGATCAGAGGACAGCTTGCAGAAATCAGGTCTAGCCTTCTACCATGTAGGCCCCAATCTTGGCGATAAATGCCTTTACTCGCTGAGTTCTCTCACTGGCCCCTCACTGTCATTTTTTAAAATCCCTTTTCTTGCTCCTAATTGGTTCTTTGTTTGTTTGTTTGTTTGTTTGTTTGTTTTTGGTTTTGGTTTTGGTTTTGGTTTTTCGAGACAGGGTTTCTCTGTGTAGCCTTGGCTGTCCTGGATTCACTTTGTAGACCAGGCTGACCTCGAACTCACAGTGATCCGCCTGCCTCTGCCTCCCAAGAGCAGGGATTTAAAGGCATGTGCTACCACTGCTTGGTTCTTCTCCATTAAATAAGGTCCTCTTTCTGAGTTTTCCCTCCTAGTGTCTCAAAGCACCATTCAAATCTGTGACTAGACATCCTTGGAGTACTTTTCTCTCTGATGTCTGCCTCTCCCTGAGACTGGCAGCCTCATGAGATTGGCATGTAAAATGGCTATAAACTGTAAATCTGCTGGACATAGTGACACGTGCTTGCAATCCTAGTACATGGAGGTGAAATCGGGAGGGTCAAGAATTCAAGGTCATCCTTAGCAATGTGGGGAATTTGAGTTCAACCTGGGCTATGTGAGACCCCATTTCAAAAGCAAACAAGCAAAGCATAAATCAGGGCTGGGAGATGGCTCAATGGGTAAAGCGCTTGTCAGGAAAGCACAGGCACCTGAGGTCAAATCTCCAACCCCCATGTAAAAGCCAGGCTCATAGCACACATCTGAAACCCCAGCATGGGGAGCAATGGGAGTAGTAGAGACAGCAGACCCCAGGCTCTCACTGGCCGGTCAATTATCACAAATGGCTAACTTCAGTTCCGTCAGAGACCTGGTCTCCAGACAGTACTGCAGAGTAATAGGGAAGACATCAGAAGTTGATCTCTGGCCCTCACATGTGCACACATGAGCAAGCGCACTCTGACATACAAGTGAACACAGTACAACACATATAACACACGCATATACATATGCACACATCTATAATATACATACAGACACTGTGCATGTACAATACATGTATACACACATGTAAACAACACCCATACAGTATCTACTTATCCACATGTACAACACATACATGCACACACAAGTACACTATATATACATGCATGTATGACACATGAACAACATGCACCACTTATACCACATGTAACACACACACACACACACACACACACACACACACACACACGAAAACGACACTGACTTAGCAAGTAGGAAATAACCAAAAGAGGAAATGTAATAAATGAAGTAAGTTATTAGGAAGCTTTACACCAAGGGGGTGGGTAGTGCCTTGGAGGCCTGGAATGAAGAGCAGGTCGGTTAAGCTTTAACCCCCCCCCCTTTGTGTTCTAGGGCTAAAAATTACTATTCAGTCACACAGAAATTTTCAAGTGCTTTGGGAAACCTCTGCAGAGCAAGGATCCAATTTCACCAGCTGTTCACTAAATGAAATAGCTATCTCTATCAGGGATTTAATTAGAATGCCCAGAATGTGATCCTGCCTGAGAAAGTTACTTTGCAGGCAGCTGCTTTGGATGAAGAGAGCAGAGGAAGGGCAGGCTGTGCTATCCGCTCCCTCTCGATGGCTGTGCTCCCTGTTCCCTCTCGATGGGAGTGCTCTTCAACTGACTCTCTCCAAATGCCCTTGGGAGGAACGATCTTGAATGGTTAACTTATTGCGTAGAGATTAAGTACCCCAGCGGTGACTGGCAAGAGATCCATAGTATTGATCAAAACAGGACTCGGGTCAGATGGCTTAGGCTGACTTCCCTTAGGTGCCTGCATCGAGAGCTAACACAGATGCCCTACACTGGGAAGGAAACAGGATTCAGGAAGACAAGGGCTGGAGAGACAGATCAGGTGGTGAGGTGCTTGCTGCAGACGAGTTCTGATCACCAGCACCCATGAGGAAAGGGTGACTCAGCAGTGTTTGTCTGTGATCTCAGGGCTGGGCAGTGGAGACAGGAGGATGCCTGGAGTTCCTCGGCCAGCCAGGCTAGGCAGGGTGATATCTAGCTTCAACAAGAGACTCCGTCTCAAAAAAAAGGGGAGGGTCATGAGGAAGGCATTCCAGTGTGGACATCTGGCCCCCACACGCACAGGTACACACAGACACACTCACACACACACTCACACACTCACACACACAGACACATAGACACACACACACACTCACACTTACACAGTCTCACACATACAGTCTCTCACACACACAGATACACACACACTCACACACAGTCTCACACACATATTCTCTCTCTCTCTCACACACACACAACATACTCACACACACACTTACACACACAGACACATAGACACACACACTCTCACACACAGTCTCACACATACACAGTCTCTCACACACACAGACACACACAGATACACACACACTCATGCACAGTCTCACACACATATACTCACACACACATACACATGCACACACACACATGCACACACACACACACACACACACACACACACACACACACACGCACGCACGCGCACACACACACACAGAGTGAAAACTTATCTCCAAAGTAAGTGGAGTATGTTGCTGGCGTGGATAGGCGCCTAGCTAAACAGGCCATCCAAGGAGTTTATTCTGCGTGCATCTTAGTCAGCCCTTCCCCCTGCTGATAAAGAGCAGTGAGGCTTAAAGGAACTCAACTGAAAGAGCGAACACCTCATGAAGGAGTGTAGACGCACAGGCTCTAGTCTACACTGGGAGATCCTAGGTTACCGTCTCAACCTAAACCCCGAGAGGCTCATTTCCCATCTGTAGAATAAAATAAATCTTGGTTTACAGCTTTAGTCAATCAGTTACCATTCATTCTCTCACTCAAGTGATTTTTATTATTATTATTATTATTTGGGGATTTCACACCATGTGTCCTATCACACCCACTCCCGGTCTTCCCACACCCATCTCCCTTTCCGGTGACCTCCTCCCCAGCCCCAGCAAAGAAAAAAAACAAGCCCATTCTGTGTGGTCCACATATTCACTGGAGCATGGTCAAATTTCTCATGGCCAGCCCCCAAAGGAAGATGGTTCTTTCTCCCCCTGCATCTGCCCCAGAAGCCACCATCAGTTGAGGACAGCCGTGTGATGACCCGAGTGGGACAGGGTGTTAGTTCTCCTGTCTCCAGGCCACCACCTGCTCTGCACCACCGTGGGCTGGTGAGGGGTAGGGCCAGCTCTCCTGTGCTCTAGGCACCAGGCACGTACTACATAACAGGCAGTGTGGTAGGGAACAGAGACACAACCGAGCACGGGTTCTGCCCTCATGAAGCTTTTGGTCAACTGAAGAAATAAGGTGTCTGGGGGGTGGGGAGAGGTGCACTAAATATGAAATTACAACCACAGCGCATACAGGGAAAGGTTTCCTCTGACGCCTCACAGTTAAGCCATCAACAAGTCTTGTGACCCATACCTTCAAAATACATTCCAAATGCCAGACCCCAGCTACATCCATGTCACCGTTGCTTCTAGCTGGACTACTTCAGTAGCACAGCCGCCGATCTAATCTACACTCAGAAATCTTTTTTTTTTTTTTTTGAGGACTATAAATTGGGTCAATAAGCGCTGTGTGCACAGTCTCTGGTGACCTTCCATCATGCTTAGACTAAAGGGCAGTTCTGGAAGGCCCATGAGGATCCGCATGGTACACGCCCTGTGGGCCCCGATCTCATTCGCTGGACTTTTCCTCCCACCCCTCCACTCCAGCCACCCTGGCCTCCTTGTTCCCTGAGCATGCCAGTGCAGGCTTGTTTTCCTCAGAGGAAGGAACTCTGGGAAAGGACGTAGTTTACAACCTGTTGGTCTTTCACTATCTTTAGGGCCTGGCTTCACCAGAATCCTCCAGAATATTATGGTTGTTTATCCTTGACTTTCCCCTATATTTTGAGCATTGCTTCTCAGTCCACAAAACCCATCCTTATGAGAGATGTCACTTGTACTTACAACAGCCTGAGTAACACTTATGTTACTTATCTTATCTTAGCTCCAGACCAATCCTGACTCCCACAGTCATGTTTACCTCAATCCTCCTCCCTAGAGCTTCATCTTGAGCACTGTTTCTGAGTCCGTAGAACCCATCTTTATGGAAGAAGCCATGCCTATTTTGAAAAGAGCTTCAATGTAAACACTCTTAAATTTTGCCCTATACACAGGACTGAGTAAATTGACATCAGGAAACTTTTTTCCCCAAAACTGTTCTGTGCTTAAACATGGCTAAAATAAAGCACCTGGTGTCAGACCCCAGAAGTTTGTCCCAGGACTGGTTAACCATGTCGGGCTGAACTGAACTTCATTCTTACCTCACTTGGATCATTCCCCTGCTTAAAGGGATCCCCCGTACAATGCACCTGGATATGGCTCCAGATGGCTTCATTTGGTCCCATAGTCACTCATAAATGTTGAGACACTGACACCCACAGACCTTGATCTCTGCTCAAATGTCGCCTTCCCAGAGAATCTTTTCTGCTCACCTATAATCACCTGCCCAACCCATAGAGTCAGTTACCAGCCCCTTAATCCATCTAAGGCGGTGTTGAATTCCACTCAGAAGCTACCTGCTGACCTCTCTATTGTTTATTTGCTATCTGGAAATAAGACTCTGTCCATATAATTTTCAATCATCTATAATAGACTTTGAACATAAAAGAACACTGAATAAACATTTATTGTTATTCTGTACTGAGATGATATAAGTCATGACGTAGTAAGAATTACTTATTTCAGGGAGATCAGGGACGGCGGCTTGCTTGGAGGAGAACACAAGGCTGAAAGAGTGGCTTGAGTGCACCAGGCCAGGAGGAGTGCAGTGTTGGCTGAGGAGCAGGGATTGCTCAAACAAAGGCTCTGAGGTGGGGATGAAAATAGTGTAGTCAAGAAATCAAAAGAGAGCTGGGCAGATGCCTCAGTTGGTAAAGCACTTCCGTGTGAGCATGAGAAGCCGGCTTTGGTCTTCAGAGCCTCACACAGACAAAACAAGTGAAAGGCCTGGCACAGTAGCCTGCACTTATAATTGCAGGGCTAGAAAGGAGCTGGGCAGATCCCTGGGGCTTGCTGGCCATCCAGCCCAGCCTAGCCAAGTTGTAAGCCAATGAGCGATGGTTTCATAGAAAAAATGAAGACTGATGCTCAGCTCCTGAAATAATACAGAACAACTGAGGACACTCCGTATCAACTTCAGACCTCCACACATCCATGCAAGCACACACACACACACACACACACACACACACACACACACACACACGCCATGAGAGTAGGAGTGACAAAGTGCATCTACATGACAGAACATAGAGAAAGGTGCTAGGGTTTTTATTCTACAATAAAACACCATGACCAAAAACAATGCGGGGAAGAAAGGGTTGATTTTGCCATTACTTCCAGGTTGCTCTCCATTGCTGAGAGAAGTCAGGGGCAGGAAGCTGGAAGCAGGGACCTACTCAGAGACTATGGAGTAAAGTTACTCACTGGCTTGCTCCTCATGAACTGATCAGCCTTTCTTGTATACCCAGGGTCAAGTAGCCCAGTAGTGGCACTGTCCACATGAGCTGTGCCCTCCCCTCCCCCCACATATACATTGATCATCCATCGATTAAAAAAAAAAGGATCACTGTCCTGCCTGCAGGCCAACCAGGTGGGGGCATTTTCTCATCTGAGGTCCCTTCATCTCTAATGACTCTACTTGTATCAAGGTGACATGAAATTAGCAACCATGGCCCTGAATGAAGCTGGATCCAAGGAGGCGGCCAGACTCCTTCATGATTTGTGTCTTTATTCCTAGATTGTGAGAGGACTTTAACTGGGGGGGGGGGGGGGGGAGAGGGAACTAGGGGGAGAAACCTACTCATTTTTCCTTACAAAAATTAAGGCTCTGAGATGATTTATTAAGTCTCTTCTTTAAGCCACACAATAACATGAGGCAAGATTTCTGGAAATATTAAGCAAAGTCAGTTTCAATGGCAGAGGTTCGAGCCGCTGAGGGTTTTCCTCCAGTGCTGAGGAGTCAAACCCCAGGCTCATGCTCACCTTACCACTGAGAGCTGGATCCCAGGCCCGGAGCTTTATGTCCAGACTAAGTTCACCACTCCTTCCTTTTCTTCTAAAAAACAAACAAGCAAACAAAATACCCACTTATGGAAAACTTTCCCTTACCGTGAAAGAACGAAGTCTGAGCTACTGTTCTGCCCATGCAAGAATGTTAACTCAAGTGTCAGCATAACGCTTCTAGGCTTGCAAGCATTTCCCGCTGTTCCTTGCAGGGTAGACTAGTGGTCAAGGCCGATGGCTGGCTGCATCCCGAATTCAGATCTTTCCAACTGACCAGAGGTGGTCTGAGGAGTAACTATTCCTTGGGACCCTAACATGCATGTCACGAATCATCAGTTAACCTGGTTTTATTTGGGAGTGAGGGCTAGCACTGGTACATATGGTACTTTGGAGGCTCTGTGTTCACTGACAGAAGACTCTGTGGGTTGAAGACTCAAAGATACCCTTTGTGAAGACCTGAAGACCCCAGCTCCTTCTCCTAGGGGTGGCCCAGGCCATCTCTAGCACTGAGCCTCTACATTTCAGCAAGCTGTCTTTCCAGTAAGGAGTTCAGCAGGTACAGGGGCTAGGAGAGCACAGATGCCCTGTGCATATCCAGGGCCCTGCACAGCTTGACCCCTGCTGTGTCAGCTGCCTCAGGTGACAGCAAAAACAAACAAACAAACAAAGAACTACATCTATGGCAATTTTCTCCTTAAAATTAAAAAAATAATAATAATAAGAGGGCCAGAGGCCATGGAGATGGTTCCATGGAGAAGATGCTTGCTATGTGAACAGGAGTGGGGTTTAGAGCCCCCCAGTAGCCGTGTAAAAGCTGAGCAGGCAATATATCATGCTTATCCCAGAATTTGGGAAGCAGAGACAGGGGATCCCTGGTAATGCTGGCTAAAACTAGCCCGAGTGGTGAGCTTCTGGTTAAGAGGAGATGCTCCTCCCCCACCTCAATCAATATACGCAAGAACAACTGAGGACACTCCGTATCAACTTCAGACCTCCACACACATGTGCACACATACACGTGTACACACACGTGCGCACACACGTGCACACACATGTGTACACACACATGTGTACATACACACATGTGTACACACACATCCATGCAAGCACACATACACATACATACCACCCACATACACACATACAAATACAAAGAAGAGGAAAGGAGTAGTGGAGAGGCTTGCTGGAGCACCAAGGAAGTAGTAACTTGGCAGATAAATGAAAACCTCAGGCTTGGGGAGTGAGGGAGCAACTATTTAAAGCATTCTTTAAACTATTTAAAGAATAAGTATTTGTGGATTTATCTAGTCAGGTCTATCTGAGAAAATGGGGTGAGAATCTAATATAGACATCACTAATCATTAATTTACCTATTTTCTTTATAGTGACTGTTCCTTACAAGTGACTGTGTGTCCCATAATTATTGGCTCTACAGACACAGGGGTGGGGCTGGGGCCGCAAAGTTTTTGGTGTCTCTGGCTCTGCCAGCTTGAAAACAGTCTAGTTACAGATCCTGAGGTGAGTGTGCCAAGGCAGCAACTTGTCAAATACACCTAAAAGTCCCTCAAAGCCTGACCCTCCCTGGAGGGCTATTATCTCCACTTCCACCTCAGTTGTGTTCTTCACTGGGCTGCCCACTGCAGGCATCTGAGTTGTTTTTTCTTTTACCTTCTTTGCCCACTATTGCAAGCCTGGGAATTCATTTACTGTGTGCATCCCCAGGCAGCTAAATCACCTGCAAATGTGCCTCGCATTTTAGGAGCACCCTGGCAACAGTTCCCCGGAGACCCAACAATTAGATGCCTAATGGCCCCCCACCACAGAATGATGACAGTAATCAGGGAAAAGGGGGAACTGCCAAGCAGCATTCTCAGTGGGGAGGCAGCCTATGGAGACAAAACCGCTTAGAAATAGCTCCACGTGTCTGCCTCTGACCCAGGGAAGGCAGAGGTTGGCAGCTGGGAGGAAGGATAATTTGAGGAAACCATGAGAGAGTTATGTTAGGACTTGCTTTCCCAATAGCCCACACTAGGTTTGAAAAGACAGGCATGTATTTTAGGTAGCTTACCAATGCCTTTCTGCCTCTGGCCTTCAGCCTTCACCTCCTGGAACACGGCCTTACCTACCTCAAAGTGTCACAGGGTGAACTCAAGCATCTCCTTATCTTGTTGGCTCCAAAGTAAGCATTATTAAATAGCAATTGCGTGCATGCCAGAGACCCCCCAAACCATAATTTCATCAGATTCTTCCTAGCTTGGGTACTGTTTCATTATCACATTGTCAGTGGGAAAGTTAAGCTCAAAGAGTGTCTGTGAGTTGCCAGTGCCAGCTAGTAAAGACCCTGATGTCAGCTCCTTTATTCATCTGCAGATACTGGCAGAGCATCTACTGAGTGACTAGAGGTGAGGCTGGGCTGGAGAACACACACACACACACACACACACACACACACACACACACACACACACTCAAAGCAATCAGTATACGGGAGAGCAATGTGATTAAAGAGGATCGGGGCACTGTGCCTATTCCAAATAGATGGAATCCAATAATGCTTCTCTTAGGAATAGGCATAAATATTTAGTACTTATGCTAATAAGGGACAGAAGTAGTTAGCCAGGCCTTGGAGTCTAGAAAACAATACTGTCCTGGGCAGAGGAAATCCCAAGCGTAAATGCCAGGAGGTGGGAGAGAGTAAAGTCTCCCTAGGCAAGAGTTTTTCCCCAAAGCAGACCCTGAACAAGAATTCACATGACCATGTATCCTAGTTTGCTTTCTGTTTCTATGATAAGGCACTCTGACCAAAAGCAACTGAGAGGATATTGAAGTTTATTTTGTTTGTACTTCCGGGTCACGGTTTACGACTAAAGGAAGTCAGGGCAGACACTGAAGCAAGAACCATGGATGAATACTGCTTACTGGTTGGTCACTGACTTGCTCTCAGATAGCATCCTTATATAGCCCAAGCCCACCTGCCTAGGGATTGGTGACGCCTCCAGTGGGCTGAGTCCTTCCACATCAATCGTAAATTAAGATAACCTCTCACAGAGATGGCCTAAGGCCAGTCCTATTGAGGCAATTGTTCGACTGAGATCACTCTAGACTGTGTTCACATTGACAACAAAAATTAGCCAGGAGAATTGATTATTTGGGAAGTGATTCCTAGAAGCATGATACTGGGAAAAGAAGACAGAGGAGAGGGAAGGAAATCGATGTTAATATGCAGGTAATCTGCCACTGTGCATACCTGGAGCTCTGCTCCCTTGGCCACCTGCCACTGTGCACACCTGGAACTCTGCTCCCTTGGCCACCTGCCACTGTGTACACCTGGAACTCTGTTCCCTTGGCCACCTGGGCAAAATTGGCCACCTTGGCAAATCTAGGAAGCTGTTCACAAAGATGGAGTATTCCCTCACCAACTTTAACCTGATGTTACAGCACTACTCCCAGGATTGCTAACTCCCCAACCCTGCCCTGCATGAGTCCTGCAATGCTGAGAAAACGCTCAGGCAAAAACCACCGGTGCTACATGCACGAAGCCTGCAGAATGCACTGAACACTAACAGAGAGAGAGAGAGAGAGAGAGAGAGAGAGAGAGGGGGGGGGAAGAGAGAGAGCGCACAAGGCCAGGGCTCTGACGTCATCCGCCAGCCAGTAGAGCAAGGCTGGACCCTGAGGTCAAGAACCCTCCCTTAAAGCTTGTTGTCTTAGCATTCTAAATTCTAAATGTGCCCCCCCCCAAAAAAAGGTAGAAAGTGATCTTGGGGTGAGGCAGGAGTACCAAAAGATGTTTGTGGACCATCTGATGTGCTGTATGTTTTTTTTTCTTCCTCACTTAACAATAATAACCAAATATGATGATGGCTTGCTATGAACTTCAAAGTTCACTTGCGTTTGGACTCACATGATAGAGACTTTGGGGCAGAATTTCTTGCCAAACATTAATCAAACTGTTTTTAAGGACTCAATGAATGATTAGTTTATGATTTTTCAAGCCAACACAAATGCCTTTGTCAACTAATTCTGGCAAAACCTTCCCCCGCTCTAAGGGTTAGAGTGCATCTGGTATGCACAGCTCTGAGTCCTGATCCAAAGCTGTAAATGCTTAAAGAGTTGAGAGTTCACTTGAGACCTCGTGAGCTAAGGAGAACTAAACTAAATTCATTTTTTATGCTTTATTATTTTTTTCTTCTCTTTCTTCTATTATCCGAACATTTGGAGCAAAACGTTCCTCTCCATGCCAAAAGTAAGGCAGAAAATTTCCGTAGACTTGTCATTTGGAACCATAAAAAGTACTTAACTGCGCATTATCTCAGCTGCTCAAGAGGACACACAGAGGTGAGGGTCTCAGTCCTGATGGTAGACTGGCAGCTTCTGGCTTTGGCTAGGCTGCCCTTCCTGTGAATGGTGATATTTTCCTTATCCTGCCCGAGACTTTGCATGTCTGTAGTTTTCCCCAGGTCGGCCGGCTTAAGGATGCTCAGAGCACCATGAAGCTTTGCATGTTACAGGACTCTCTCAGAGCATCTGCCCCAGCTTTCAAGAAGACACACACCCCAGGCAGATTTGGAAATCTAATTTACTATTTATTAATACCTATTAAGTGACAGGTACCGTGGGAAACATTAGGGATAAGAAAAGCACAGGACATGTTTTCAGCTGGCGTATGATTTGTGTTGGCTACACAGCATCCGTTTCTGCCCTTGGGTATCTCTTCCAAATCCCCATGCCAACGCTGTGAGCTCACTCCAAGAGCAGACTTAGGAGGAGGGTGAGAAGCGGAGAGAGTGACTGAGGCAGAGACTATTATTTCTTCATTAAGTGTGCCTCTTAATTACCCACAATGTGGCAAATGATCTCTGTGTCTTACTCTTTTACTCTTGAAGAGCTTGGGGTTGCAAAGGAAAACTGCTTTAAAACCTTGAAACTGTAGGTGCACACCACGACTCTCTTTTTGACATCCTCAGACATCTTGTACCCCAATAGACATTCTGAATGCGGCGGCTGTACCTCATCCTCAGGGAAGAATTTTTGTTTGTTCACTTGTTTGTCTCTTTATTTAGCCAGTGTCCCATGTCACCCTAGCTGGCCTCGAACTCATATGTAGTTGAGGTTAGCCTTGAACTCCTTGTCCTTGGGCTTCTGGCTTCCGAGGGACGGGATTTCGGGTGTTCATCACCATACCATGGCAGTTTTACATTATGCCATCATCCCTTCTGCTGACAGTCTGGGAAAGGGCTTAGGGGCTAAAGTGCCTGCAGCGCTGGCATGAAGAACTGGGTTTGGGGTCCCCCGCCCACTGCATAAGAAGTCACATGACCATAGTCTCTGTGCTGGGGAGGCAGAGACGGCAGTTCCTCGAGGCTTGCTGAGTAGCCTAGCTGAGGTTACTGAGAGACTTGTCTCGAAACTACATGGAGAGAGCAGTTGAAGGAGGCCCCTGGCATCAACCGACATACAGGGGAGTAGGCGTGGGAGTTGGAGGATGGACTGCAAAGATATCTCCAGCATCACAGAACACGGCCCATGGAATCAAAAGCAGCAAATGTGCTTCATTGTTTTACTTTGTTCTATGTCTATGGGTGTTTCACCTGCATGCAAGTCTGTGCACCACATGTGTGGGCCTGGTGCCAGCAGAGGCCAGAAGAAGGCATTAGGTCCTCTGGACTGGAGTCACAGATGGTTATGAGCTGCCATGTGGGTGCTTAGAATTGAACCCAGGTCCTTTGCTAGAGGAGTCAGTGATGTTCAGCCCCTCAAACACATTTTTTTAAAAAAGTCACCTACCTATGGGAATAATTTTATTTCTCTGGAAAAAAGTTTCCTCAAATCATAGTTTAAGATATGAGGACATAGGCAGGCATGGTGGCACATGCCTTTAATCCCAGCACTTGGGAGGCAGAGGCAGGTGGATCTTTATGAGTTCAAGGCCAGCCTGGTTGACAAAGGGAGTCCAGGATAGGCAAGGCTACACCACAGAGAAACCCTGTCTCTAACCTTCCCCCCCAGACAAACAAACAAACAAACCCAAAAAAACAAACCAAAACAAAAAAAGCAGACATATGGATCGGGAAGAGGATCAGCGAACAGGCTGGACCAGCATGCAGGCCAGAGACACCTAGGGACCTGTTCCATGGAATAGATACCGGAAGGTTCACTCTTGTTTGCCATTAACCTTTTTTCCCTTTTGTGTTAGCTAGTTGGGTTGCATAATAAAGTTTAATTGTTAAGAAACAAACAAACAAACAAAAAGATATGAGGACATATACTGTGAGATCAGTAGAGACACCCGTCCCCTGCCTTCCCACCTCTGCTCCAGGCAGCATCTCATCCAGGATAGCTGCATGCCTGAGTTTTTAAAACCAATCTTTATGAACTGGGCTGCTTCCAGGAAAGAGAGAGAGATTGCACTTGCACTCTCTGCTCGTCGTGTGCTATGTATACACTGCATGGAGACAAGTCATTCACTGGCTTTAACAGAGACAGAGTTGTCCCAAACAGTGGTGTCTGCCTGATGGCTTTCCTGTCACCTTCCTGCTGGAGAGTGCCCTTGTACTTGGCATTTTACAAAGAGCTCAATTTTCTCACTCCTTCTGAAGGCCTTGCTTTTACACGGGACAAGTGAACAAAGAAAGGCTCCAAGAAGTCAAGGTCAGGGTTCATCTGGATCATCTGTCACTCAAAAGTAGGCCTGTTGGAGGGCAAACTTAGGCCACTCCTTACTGTGAAAAACCAGCAGTCACAACAAGCGGGAAATGTCAAGAGAGGGCTGGGGACATGGGTTAGAAGTCACCAAGCAAGCCTGGCAACCTGAGTTTAGTCTCCAGGTAGAGACTGTGGAAGGAGAGGACCAATTCAGGAAGCTGCCTTCTGACCTCCGCCTATGTGTAATGGCTTCTCGGTAGCACCTACACACACACACACACACACACACACACACACACACACACACACAAATATGATAAGAAATTTAAAAATACTTTATCCAGCACTTAATCACCAAGGAAAAGTCATGTTCATGTCACACGTAAAAGAATAAGTATGCTGGGCGTGGTAGTGCACGCCTGTCACCCAGTGTTCAGGAGGCAGGAGGGCTTCTATGAGTTTGCACGTGTGTACACATTTTGTGAGCATGCCATGGCGTATGTAGTAGTAAGTTTCAGCTTGGCCGGGACTGCATGGACCAATTCTGTCTTCAAGCAAACAAATTAAACAAAAACAGCAAAAAGAAGAAGGAAGAAGAAGAAGGAGAAGAAGAAGAAGGAGAAGGAGAAGGAGAAGGAGAAGGAGAAGGAGAAGGAGGAGAAGGAGCAGAAGAAGAAGAAGAAGAAGAAGAAGAAGAAGAAGAAGAAGAAGAAGAAGAAGAAGAAGAAGAAGAAATAAGTAAAAGGGGGAAAATGTAACAGTCACCCGACTTGTTTCTTGGGCCTGTCAAAGTGAGTGTCCGTCACTTTCAAATGCACAATCCATCCGTTTGCACCTTATTTCTTTACCTTGGAATATTTTTTAACAGCATCATTTTTAGCTTTTGAGACATTCTGATCCAGGGCATATTTACTGAGGGTTTAACCACCATCTTGAAGAGTTTTATATATACCACAGGACTCCGTAGTACACAATGTACACGGAGGAAGAGATAATGTTCCTGTTTCTACTCATAGTTCTTGTAGCCTGATCGCTATGCGGTGACTTAATTAGCGCTATCAGTACTTCATACATAAGTAAATAAAATTCCCTGCACTGATATTGCAAATACTAAACCTTAAAAAAAAAAAGTACACTCTCTGAAGAGACCGAGACAAGAAAATTGTATTTTACATTTAATAATAATATTCTTGGAGAATTATGTCACTAGAAGACTTAGCAAAACCAAAAGATTTTATTCCTGAAGCAAAAGTGTATTCCCTAATGAATGCTTAACAAAAATTTTATGAGCATCATAAAATTTGATTTCTTATGGCACAGCATTTAAGTATACCAAACTTATGAGTGGAAAGGAACCCATGGCCCAGTTTCTCGCCCTCCTTTCCTTGTTTCCTTCACTCATTTTACATTCCACTTGAGTGTGCGTGCGTGTATGCATGTGTGCATGTGTGTTGCGTGTGTGTGTGTGTCTGTCTGTCCATGTTTGCACATGTGCACACATTTTGTGAGCATGCCATGGTGTATATGCACATGTGGAGTCAGGGGACAACCCGAGGGCGTTGGTTCTCTCTCTCTGTCGTGTGGGTCTGGCTGGCTGGAGCCCAGGTCTCCAAGCTTGGCAATCGTCTTTACCCACTGAGCCATCTCACCGCTTCCTCCTCTGCATTTCTGACGTTTTGAAAGGATGGGAAGGAAATGGCAGGTTTTTCTTAGACCGACGAGAACATTTAAAGCTTTTTGTTTCAAGCCTTCGTTTTAACTTTCTGGCTCTTGGTGCACATGGCCCTAACTGTGAAGACACTGACCGACAAGCAGAACAGTGTAAATTCATGCTGGCATACTTGGGACTTCACAGTAGAGGCCAGAGAACCAACTCAGTGAGTAAAGTATCTGTGGCAGAAGCAGAGAGACCTGTGTGCAGATGTCTGCATCCACGCAAACTCCTGGCACATCAGTGATGCCTCTATAACTCCAGTGAGGGAGAAAAAGGCAGCAGGACCCAAGGGGCCTCCCCGCCTAGTCTACCTAGAGGAGCAAGCCCTCGGTTTAGAGAGAGAGGCCTTGTCTCAAAAGTGAGGTGGAAAATGATAGAGGAAAACACCGACATCAGTCTCTGGCTTCCACAGAGATTGGCAAGTGTATCCCCCACACCCAAACACATATGTGCACACACATTTTTTTAAGTGCCTTGATTTATGAAATACAACAACAACAACAACAAAAACCATAAGTAGCCTGAGGTGACCTGTGAAAATTGTTAACTTCTCCCTCAACCAGAAAACCCTATGAAATCATGAAAACCAAGAGTTCAAATCTATGCGTTCACTTTAAGAACACCTAGGAAGCTACCCAGGCCCATCAAGGGTCTGTCTATGGGGAAAGCCAACCAAGCATCTGAAAGATGTCACCTTAAAGAAGCAATGTGTGGATGGGAGAGTGGCTCAGCAGCCAAGAGCCAGTATTGCTCTTCTAGAGGCCACAAGTGGAGAGAAAGCTCAGTGGTTAAAGAGTGCTTACCGCTCCGGCCGAGGACCAGAGTTCAGTTCCTAGCACCCAGGGCCAGTGACTCACAACTGCCTGTAACTCCAGCTCCAGAGAGTGTGACACCTTTGTGGGCACCTTCACAGACACAGAGCATACGCACGATTAAAAGTTAAATAAATAATTTTAAAAAATAAGAGCAATGTGTGCCATCCTAGCAGCACAAGCCTGAGAATAGGTAAATGTCCCCAGGCTCAGCAGCGCAAGATTCAAGGTGTCCAAATGAATGCGATATATAAGGCTGAACTTGCTGAAATGTGCACAGGATCTGAGAAGTGAAGGAGCTGGCTGCAGATTCATCTCCATGTGAACAAAATGCCCATGTGCCCTGCCACACTTAAAGAGCTCAGAGCCCCGGCTGTCCTGCACCTCAGCGCCCCCTGGAGGTGAGACAAGGAACAAATTGTGCCTGCACCAGAAGAGGAGGTTGCATAGGAGAGAGATATTCCAGAAGAAACTGAGGGAGCAAAGACTTACACGTGGGAATGAGTGCAAAGAAAAGTACAAGACAAAACTAAGTGTGGTGCTCACCAAATAGATCCTTTAAAAAGGGATGATGGGCGGCCTTAGAGGTGGCTCAGGCGTTAAGAGCTTGCACTACTCTTATGGTGGACTAAGTTGGTTTCCTAGTACCTACACTCCCAACCACTTGCCGCCACTCCAGCTCCAGGGGATTCGAAGCCCTCTTCCAGAGTCCCCAGGCACTGGCACTCATACCTGTAGCAGATTCCCCTACACACACACACACACACACACACACACACACACACACACACAAATAAATAAATCTTTTAAAAGCAAGTGAGCGCTGTGACTGCTGTACTCTGGCAACCAAAACCCTTAAGAAGAGCTTTCTCCTATTCTATCTCGAGTCTTAGGTAATCAGCAACCCCACAGCTCCTCAGTGCTATCTGGTCCTCCCTGTTGACCCCCTAGCATTTGTGAAAGTCGTCTTTAAAACGCCTCCAGACTAGAGATTTCTAAAAAAGGAGCCCAAAGAAACCCTATCACTCGAGGCCACATACAAAAGAACATGACTTCCTAGTTCCAGGATTTTCCCTTCCTCCTCTGGCCAGAATTCCTTCCAAGGCTGGTTATGAGCCAGGCAGTCTGGGCTCCACACATAGAAGAATGTCACTGGGAACGGATTTTTAAAAGGCACATCTTGCCTGCCTGCCTCCCTCCCTCATCCTCAGCAACAATAATAAAAACCCAAGGTCGATAGATTTCTGTGACATGGTGCAAGGATCCTTAGAAGCTGGGTTCCTGCAGGCTTGGCAGTGGCTTTTCCTGGTTAAGTGGCCCTGTGCGCCTGCCATGCGCTGGGGGCCCTGTGCTGGGCGTGGGGACACAGTATTGGGTAAGGCACTTCTCACCCCTGGAGAACCCCCTGGGTGTGTGGTGGGGAACTCCCAACCAAAGCAGGGAATGATTCTCTTAACAGCCTGATACAGAAGAAAACAAAACCAAACCAAACCCCCAAACCACCTAAGGAAGCCAGGGAGTGCAGCTCGCTCTGTCTGGAGGGGATGAACACCCCCCCAAAGAGGCGCTTTTAAGACCTTAGGTACAACGTTTTCCTTCACCTCAGTCCTCTAAAACTTTTCTCATAGTGCTGATCCACTGCCTCCCACCACTGACCGTATATTAAGTTTGTTCTGTGCTTTCCCAGAGGACCTTGGCTTCTGGACTTACCTCAGGGAAACTTCTACCCAGCCCGGGGTGGATTTGTGGAGTGCACAGCTAGAGCGCACAGTCCTCGGATTGCGGATTGCAAGCGGCTGCAGAGCTGGGGAACCTGGAAGTGACTCCAGGCGGGGAAGCCTCTGGCCTCTGGGGTCTTGGGGCAGTAGTTCCCACGCCCCTGGCTCCAGCAAATGAATGCTGCTCTCTCCGCCCTGGTAGCCCCCAGGGCCCAGTGAACGGTTCAAACCTTGGGAGGTGACAGAAGTGTAAGTGGTGGTGGGGGGGTGATCTTGGCGGCTGGCACTACCCCGCCCTCTTCTCTGCAATGTGGACCGCCCCCGCCCTTACGTCCCCCCCACACACACCCCCGGGCTGCAGACCCTGGGGGAAAGTGGAGGGCGGGGAAGTTGGGGCGTGCTTTGGGCTTGCCTTCACTCTGAGAGCTGGAGTGGAGCGCACTAAAACAATCTACTGCTAACCTCTGTCCTGGAGGCTTTGCCTTTGCTACTGAGATTTCGTGGGGGCGGGGAGGGGGTGGGGGGAATGGGTTAAGAGATACCCAAGCAGTTTTGAATGGCAGGGACGTCCTTCTCCACGTTGGACAAGCACTAAGTAATTGAGTCTTGAAAACAGTCACCCAGTTCTCTCTTTTCATTCATCCATCCCTGTGTGTCCCACAGATACATGACCACCTGCTATGCACCTTGACTAGGTGCCCCCCTTCCCCCACCATCCCCTCCCCTCCCGGCCACAAAACCATCAACATTGCAACATCTGCTGGCTGCCAGAGACAAACTGGGAAACTTGGAATGTGAAAGGCAGTTGCTAGGTGGGAAACGCAGAACAGGCAATTCTAGCTCAGGTTTAGAGGCTAGGAGAGACATCTAATTTCCAAATGAATTCTAAAGATTGTGCTAGAGAAACAGGGTCCCAGATACATGAACACATGGAAGGACAAAAGGGGCTCCACGCCCGCTTCAGGAAAACCAGAACTTTGCTTCCAAGAACTTGCTATGTGGTCATCTTAGGCGGGACAAAAAGGTAAGTTTGTGTGGTGGAGGGGAACAAGGCTGAAACAGGCACCCTAATTCCAGCATGTTCCATTCACGTCAGCACAAAGAGGGGGAGTGCATGATCTAAGTGGTTTGCCAGGGAGAATAACTTAAGACTCAGCCAGACTGCTCACCAGCTGTAACTTAGGCCACACCTCAACCTCACTTTTTTTTGTTTGTTTGGGTGGGTGGTTTTGTTTTGTGTTTTTTGTTTGTTTTTCCGAGACAGTGTCTCTGTGTAACAGCCCTGGCTGTCCTGGACTACCTTTGTAGACCAGGCTGGCCTCAAACTTACAGAGATCCACCTGCCTCTGCCTCCCGAGTGCTCGGATTATAGGTGTGCACCACCACCTCCTAGCTTCTTTTTTGGGGGGGGGTTAAAGTTTTACATACACATGTGTGCGTGTATGTGTGTGTATGTGTGTATGGATGGATGGATGGAGAGAGAGAGAGAGAGACAGAGACAGAGAGAGACAGAGACAGAGAGACAGAGACAGGGAGAGAGAGAGAGAGAGAGAGAGAGAGAGAGAGAGAGAGAGAGAGAGAGAGGAGAACAAATTAAATTTCAGGAGTTGATTCTCTTCTACTATGTGAGTCCCAGAAAACCAAGTTTAGGAGCAAGTGGATTAGTCCACTGTGCCCTTTGCCAGGCCCTCAGTCAGGCTCTTTCTTAATGGAGTATAAAGACATATACTAATGTCCCTCACTGTGTGTCCCGGATCAGCCACTGACTCTGTGTTCTGCTTCAGGGACTCCACATCAGGACAGGTGGCTTCAAAATGACGACAAGAGGGCAGCTGAAAGGACGTGGGGACAACAACACAATAGTCAACATTAGCAGGTCTCAAATGATTGCTCTCACCTTACGTGGCTAAAGCAAGCAGTCGGCATCTTTATAGTCTTCCTTAGCCATTATTTGTAACTGCACCTTAGAACTTGAGTGTTTGTGTTCCCCTGACTCCAAGGTCAGGATAGAAAGAGGAAGAGCTGAGAGTTCGGAGCGGCAGAGTCTCTCATCAATTGCCAGCCAACCCAAACTCACTCACAAAGGTGTCTCACACGTGCTGACATTGCCTGTTCTGTAATTTTCTCATCAAAAGAGGTTCTTGAGCTTTTTAAAGCAAAGTAGTTGCCTAAAGTGACCTCAAGTTTTCACCATTGTGCAATCTGTAATCTCTGGACCAGAGACAAGATGGGCCAACAGCCAGCGGTTCTCTGCTATACTTCTGGAACCTTTTCAGAAGCATCTGTAACTTAAGGGAATGCGTGAGTGTCATGTGCATTTGTGTGCCATATGTGTTTGGGTGCCATGTGTGTTTGGATGCCATGTGTGTTTGGGTGCCATGTGTGTTTGGGTGCCATGTGTGTTTGGGTGCCATGTGTGTTTGGGTGCCATGTGTGTTTGGGTGCATGTGTGTTTGGGTGCCATGTGTGTTTGGGTGCCATGCGTGTTTGGGCGCCATGTGTATTTGGGTGCCATGTGTGTTTGGGTACCATGTGTGTTTAGGTGTCATGTGTGTTTGGGTGCCATGCACGTTTGAGTGCACTTTGGGGAGGGAATGCACTTTTGAAGTCTGTGACATCATCATCCAACTAGAGAAAAATGACATCAAGGACAAGCTGCCATTGACAGTGCGGGGCTCAAGAACCACCCAGTCAGTTCATAAATCAAGGCTGTGAGAAAGGCAGCAGCCATTCACCCCCAGAAGGAGCCATATTGACTTTAGAACTATCTTCAGACTTCAACCCAGCTAGGTCACCCCTTTAAGCCCACAAGCTGCCCAGGTCACCTTCTCTTGGGTCTTCCACGATCCAATCTTCTTCTTTCCCATCCCATGAATCCCCTGCCAATGTATCCTTCATCCTGGCAAATATCTCTGTAAGCTGTCTCCCCGATTAATCACTCTGCTGGATTTAATGATCTAAGCTGTGAGCTGTGGCTCACTGCCACTACCTAGCGTGGCAAGAGAGTACTGGTAGCCCTGAAAAACCCTACATTTGAACCTTGAAATAAAGTATCTGTCAAACATCTCATAAAGTCAGAAGAAAATGCTCGGTTGAATCGTCATAAGCTGGTAACTGCCTGCGCATTAAATACCATATCTTAAATATAAAATTACTACAGGACAAGCATTGTAAAGAGCAGAATCGCTTTATAATAATAATCTGCACATCTACATATGTCCATGCATTGTTCTTAATGGCCTTATTAAGCTATAATTTATGTGCAGTCCATCAATTTCAACAACTTTAGTATGTTCTCAGATACATGTGACTGTTAGAAAGGCTAGAGCATCTCCTCTCAGGAGGAGCCCCCTGCCTCTGCTTGTCAGTAACTCAACTCTTCATCCCCCAAAACCTTTGGGTAGTAGGCATCTGCTTACTGCCTCTAAAGAGTTGCCTCTTCTGGGTATTTCAGAAAAAAAGAAGCCATATGTGACTCTATAGCTGGCATCTTCCCTTTGTTATGTATCCATGTTTGGGCATGTACTGGTGCTGGATTCCCTTCGTAGCCAAATTTGTCTTCTGCGCAGCCATTACACATATTCAGCTGGTCGACATTTAGGATGTTCCCACTTTTTTCTTATTAAGAATACTACTGTAAACACGTGTGTGTGTGTGTGTGTGTGAGTGTGTGTTTTTGTGTGAGCATGTTTTTATTACTTTTTGGAACAGACCTAGGAGGGCGTGGCTGGGGTGGCTGAGCTGGAAACTTTGTGCTTTTACTCTGCAGGCACAGCTGGACTTTTCCGAAGGGGCCACTTCATCCCCACCCAGCAGCATGCCGGGGCTTTGATTTTTGTCACCTCCTTGCCCGTGGTTGGTAACTGACATTTTAATGGCACCCATCATGCTGCAGTTTAGATGTGACTGTCTCTGCTGGTGCTGAGAAACTTCTCATGTGCTGTTTGGAGACTTGGCTCATTCTGGTTCCTTTCTAGGTTTACTTATTTTACTTCACCTGTGTGTTTTGTCCGCACGTGTGTGCATGTGCACTGCATGCGTGCTAAGTGCCTGTGGAGGTGAGTAGAGGGTGTCAGATGCTCTGGGACTAGAGTAACAGATGCTTGTGAATGGGCATGTGGATGCTGGACCAATCCCGGGTCCTCTGCAAGAGCATCAAGTGCTCTTAGTCACCGAGCTGTCTCCCCAGCCCGAGTGTGGCCCATTTTAATTAGGCTGTTTTTTGGTTTTTTTTTTAATTATCAAGCTCTACACTCTTCCTACAGAATTTCCACTCCTTTACATTGATGAGGCATCAGTGTTTTCTCCAATATGTGCTTTTTTTTACTTTCACGGTAGTGTTTTTGAAACACATGTTTTCAGTTTGATGAGGGCCAAATAGCTAATGTTTTTCTTTTGTTGCTTATTTTCATAAGTAATAATCCATGGCCAAATCTGCAGTAATGAACCCTACACACACACACACACACACACACACACACACACACACACATAAATTTAAATGATATACTTAAGGCCTGACTTGATCGCATTTGTCTGTAATCTCAGCATTTAGGATGTGGAAACAAGAAGAGCAGTTCAAGGTTAAGCTTAAAATAATAAATTTAAGTCAAATATCTTATTGTGTTATTAGAATCTATTGTTTTATTAAATAGCTACTTGTGTGGTAAATACTAGCTACCTAGGATTCAATATGGTAGACTAAAACACACACACATGTAGACACACATATACACACACGCACACAGGCGTGCACACGCACATACATTTATGCATGCACAATGCACAAACACAGATTCTGCCTTTGGGAGCTGAGAACCAGCGTCAGCGATGGATAAATCAAGCTAATCATCAGTTAGTAAAGGGCTGTGTGTCCTGGGAAGTGTGGCAGGGGTCCTGCTAAGAACTCGGGGCTTGAAATAAGCATTGGAGCTGGAGTCGAATGAGACAGCGTGAGAGAGGAAGGACAGCAAGACAGAGTGAGACGCGATTACGGAAGCCACTGATGACAGGAGGTCCATGACCGGCAATAATTGTTAGAGATGTGGGGGCAGGTGCCAGCAATCTGGGCAGCCCCAAAGGTTTGCCGTTATAACTATGCGCGGGCAACCCCATCTACTGAGACAAGGGATGCAGAAGGAGGGAGAGGTTTGGGGAAGAAGGCAGGAGAAAGAAATTCTGTCTTGGATACTGTATGTTTCAGATGTCTCAGAGCTGTTCAAGTGATGGTGCGAAGTAGCCAGGTGCACAGGGATAAGTCTGGGCTTGGGTGTTAGTTAAACGCAGCGCTGGAGGTGTGGATTTGGGTTCATCATGAAATGGGTAATGGAAGCCACAGGTGTACAAGGGGGTGGAGGGAACATTCATTGGCTGAGCACTCAGTCATTCATTTAAGAAACACACTGAAGGGGTCTGGCTTTCATACAAACTCTGGTGCCCCATATTTGACCACGTCCCCTTGATGGGGAGGCCTGGTGGCACTCAGAGGAAGGATAGCAGGCTACCAAGAAGAGACTTGATACCCTATGAGCATATACAGGGGGAGGAGGTCTCTCTCAGTCACAGTCATAGGGGAGGGGAGGACAATGGGAGGGAGGGAGGAATGGGAGGATACAAGGGATGGGCTAACAATTGAGATGTAATATGAATAAATAAAATATATTTTTAAAAAAAGAAAAAAAAGAAAGACACTGAAATCCAGCCCGTGGGAGGCATTGTCCCAAACCCTGATGATACACACCAGGGATCGAGTAAAGAAAACTGCTCTCTTGGGGTTGGTTCTTGGGGGAAGAACTAGTAGTACCTTATTGGAACGCAGAGGACATGACTGGTTTTGTTCTTTTCTAGTGCTAGGGTTTGAGCCCTTGGCTCTGGTGAGGTTGAAATAGACACAGGAAGTGAGCTTCAGAGACATCTGGAAAGAACAAGTTGCAGGCAGTGAGAACAGTCTAATCAAAGACCCTGTGGGTGGCAGGAGAGTCTCTGTGCACTGGGGCAAAAAGAGAACGCCGCCAGTGTGACTAAAGCAGGAGAGTGACAATCAGAGAGGAGGACATGAAATCAGAGAGGTCGTGGGTGACAGGTGGTAGGTTGTGGGGAGAAATGGAGGTTTGGAACAGAGCAACATGGTGTGACTTCTGGTGATGATGGTATCTGTAAGACAAAGGCAAATAACAGAATCCTGAGAAACAGCTGCCATTTTAGGGATGAGGAGAAGAGGGTAGCAGTAGAAAGGTTGCTGGGGAGTCAAATACAGGTGATCTTAAGGATGCCTAGAACTTAAGACTCTGGTATATAACAACTGATCGTGAAGGGATGGCCAGTGAGGGAGAGCGCAGGAGGCAGCCCAGCCCAGAGGCCACGGTCAGACAGCTGTAGGAAGACTTACAGCGAGCAGGGACAGTTCTGAGACAGTCTCATGTTGACTGTACCTGGAATGCTACATGGCTTTAGGACCATTCCTCACAGGAGATCGGCCCCCACCTCCACTAGCCCTCATTTTAAGCTAGAAAGCACCATGATGCTTGATCAGTGTCAACTTGGCCAGATTTATAGCCACCCTGGAAACACTTCTGGATCACTAAGACGGTGATCCCAGAAAGGTTTAGCTAAACAGGAAAGACACACCCTGAATAAACTGGAGTCCCAGACTGAGTAAACAGAAAAAAAAAGCAAGCTGAACCTCAACTCCAACCCTCTCTGATTCCTGGATGTGGATGTAAGGGGACCAGTTGCAACATCCTTCTGCCACCATGCCTTCCCTTGTCAGCCACAATAAGCCCCTCCTTACCTGATGAAAACTACCTGTTTTTTCACAGCAATAGGAAGAGCAACTGACCCAGGCAGGATGGAGCTCTTATTGTGGGTGGGAAGGTTGCAGACATCAGCTGGCGAACAGCCAGCCATTGAGCACGCCCAGCCCACTTACCGAAGAAGAGAGCAAACATCACTTCCTTTACTTTGGGGCCTTCTGATACTATATAGTGTTTTGAACACTGATTTTCACTAACCTTGCAGCCGTGCAATTTTAATTTCATGCAGCTAACCCTCAGACTGTGTTTACCAGTGTGCATCAAGAGCATTGACACAGTTACTTGGAGCCCATGCTGAATCACTCAGAGCAAGTCGCTTTGGAGCCCAGAGGTCGGTTCCCTAGTCACTCATACATACAGCAAGCAGCTAGAGACACTGAGCCAAATTCTCCCGCTCTGTGATCTATTTCACTTGTATAATTTATGAGAGGTCAATGTGCTTTTATAGGCCATTAGGGGGTAGTTAGGATTCAATAGGAAATTTCTAAACTCCATTCTCGAGACTGAAAAGTCAGTGTTCCATACTTAAAGGACCAGAAAACACACACAACCCAGGAGAGGGTAGAATTTCTCAGACCTTCCATAACAGAACCTCATTGTAATCAACCAAATAAAACTCTCTAGGATAGGCAAGGGAGGGACTACTGGACTTTGTGACTCTGACCACTGACCCCTAGGTTTATTTTGTTCATGCAGCTTTCCCCTGAATTGTCTGGCCTCAGAGAGGGGACCCAAAAGCTTTGCCTTGGTTTGATTTTTGAGCCATAGCAAAGTACTAGAAAGCCCACGATGGTGATAGAGAAATAAGGGTGAGTTGTCTCCATGCAGTAGGTATTTTTACAGATGAGAATAGTTGCACTTGTGCGTGCACACACACACACACACACACACACACACACACACACACACAGAGAGGGGGGGGAGAGAATATCGAAATTGAGTCATATAGCTACTTGAAGCCAAGAATGAAGCTCAGAAAATGAAGCTGGAAGCAGATACAAAGGCAAGAGACACAATAAAGCAGGTTAGCATACAAGGAGGCAGGATGTACTTCCAAAGAGAGCCACAGTCTCTGTCTTTCTGTTTTGTACACTTTGGCTAAACCACTTCACCGTCTCCTCCGTGCAGGGCACAGACACTATCTTGTGTCCATCACCCCCCCCCCCAACCCCCGAACCTGCCCCAACTCTCATCCAAAAGCAGAGCCCAAGACCAGGATTTGTGTGCAGGCTGACAATACCTCTAGGGGAGAAGAGAAGTGCAGATAGGCAAGGGAAGGCAGCCAATGCAGGCTGTGTGACCGAGAGACCACGGACACTGGACAGCTGGAGCCCAGTCCCACTGGGGAATGCTTGGAAACTTCAGAGTACACATCAGCTCTTCTTCTCTGCCAAGTCCTGGTGTGTTATTGGCTGAGAACTCAGGAGGTTGATGGCCAGCCCTGGGAGTAGACAGATATGAAATCCAGTATGGAGAAAGGAAGAGCGAAAGGGGCACGGTGACAGCATCTGGTGCACATAGCGGTCCCCAGTCTGTGTGCCTGGCCAAGCCCCTGGGACTGTGGAACAGAAGAAAATGATGACACAACTGAGCTTTGCATTACCCAGACCAAGCAGGATGCAAACTCCGCTTGAGGCTACTGCACTCTTCTGAGTCTTGCGCCTTGTCCCAAACTGTGTCTCCCTCAGCACTGTTGACCTCGCTGGTCCCTAGTGGTCATGATGGAGAGGGGCCAATAGAGGGGAAGACACGGAGAGTTGGGGCTAACTTGTGATTTTCCTTTCTTGGAAGGAGAGGGTGAGGAGGCTCATGGGACACCCCCCATCTGAGTATCCAGATGCCCCCCTCCTAACCAGTTGTATGCAATTCTGCCCTAATTAATTGCATGTGGCCTCCAGGTCTCGGGGAAAGGTTGGATTAGAGGCAAAGAAGGGTTAGGGTAGGCAGAGCCCTCTACACAGCCAAGGGACATTGTCACCCACCCTGGGTGTGGACCTTCCAATATGGCTGCTTTAAGGTCATCTAGCCTTGCCCTGTGGCCACTGCTCTGTAAGTAGGCCTAATAAATTCACTGGTTCCCCTGAGTGAACTTGAACTTGAGTGTCATCACCCCTTGGGTTGTCATTGGAATAACTGGAGGAAGGACTGAGTTGTGTCTGGAATAGTAGCGACAGCAGCAGCAGAAAGTGCCCCCAAAACCGTAGCATCAGGAGATGGGGACACGCCTTAGGATTCTTCCCTAGGATTAGGGCTTGCTTCTAGATCATTCTCACCTTGGCTCAGCAGTCACGTGGGCCCATGATTTCAGCAGGGAAGATGAAGAGACACCACTCCCTCCCCGCCTCCCACACTTACCTGGAGGGATCCACTTCCTGAGCCAGGGGTGTGCAGGAGGGAGGGCACAGCTAGCACACTCCGCTCTCCTCTCAATTGGTGCCAGAGTACATACCCCAGGCTCTGCTACCTACAAGCAGCGGTGGAAGCTCAGGTCCGGAGGCCGAAAGCCTTCCATCTTGGAGCCATTGAATGAGTGTCTCAGACCTTTAGGAAATTTGGATCTCATATATGGCTATGACTTCTGCAATGGTTGCGAACGAGAATTCTCCTTTTCTTTCTCAGAATCTGAAAACTCAGCACTTTGGGAGGAGAAACACATACATCTGTGCGACGAGTGTGCACATGTGTGAGTGTGCGCCTGCACTTGGTGTTTCTCCACCAGGGGTCCCAGCATGTGTGTTATGAGTCACCACACCTCTGAATGTCTTCAGAGCTTCTAGAGAACAGGGTGTGGGAAGAATTCAGTATCCAGGGCTAATGCCACGCCCAACAGGGAAAGCCATAGAATAGAAACAGAGTTCAAGATAGAATGAATTTTGTGGGGCTGGGTTTTTTCTTGGGGGTGGAAAGGGCCTGCTCACTATGCAAAAGGGTTTTCCTGAAATAAAACCTGAGATGTACACACACACACACACACACAGAGAGAGAGAGAGAGAGAGAGAGAGAGAGAGAGAGAGAGAGAGAGAGAGAGAGGAGGTGAATAGCTTTCCTTACAGAAAAATGGCTGATTGGAGAAATGTTGATCACTATAATATAAAATAAATGTCAATCCTATAATAACGTACATTGAAAATTTCAGTGTTCTCTCCAGTCTTTTATAGAGTTTAGAGAAAGCTTTTTAGAAGGGCCAGGGGAAATGGGCGTAGCAGAAGCATCCCTCTCTGCCTGTCAGAGAAGTTGCACCATGTGTGGGGCTTGTTAGGAGATACTTGTGTCAAAACAAAAGCCAAACACTAGCTGACAATGAGTGTAATTAAAAATTGTTGGAAGTACACCAAAAGCTGGTTTAGAATGTGGTTGGCCTTATTCTGAGAAGCACCATTTTTTTTTTCCTGGATAAATCTTCAATGGTTTGATATTCTGACTGGGCACCCAGATTCACGTTACAAGTCCCTCTGACTCCAAAGTTACATAAAACCTACGGGACAAGCTTGAACTCTAATAGGAGTGCTTTCGTTGTGCACCATCTGGTTTTCACAAAGAGGCGGGCTAATCTGGTATACTGAATTTTCTTCACAGTTTTAAAAATAGCACTTGGGAGGCAGAGGCTGGCGGATCTCTGTAAGTTCGAGGCCAGCTCGGTGTATGGAGGAAGTCTAGGATAGCCAGGGCTGTTTCACAGAGAACCCCTGTCTCAAAAGACCTTTTTTAAACTGATTTTTAAACGTTAACTCATGTGATCATCACTTTGAGGTTCTTGTTCCTTGCTTTGTACATGGGCTCCCCCCTCTCTGCACCCGTGTCCCCATTTCTAAGACCTGCTGGATTAGCGCTCAGCCTAAGGACCCCATTTTAATTGTTACCTCATTAAAAAAAAAAAACAAGCTTTCACTACATTGCCTTGGCTACCTATATAGACTACTGTGGCCTCAAAAATCACAGAGATCTACCTGCTGCTGCCTCCCGTGTGCTGATATTAAAGGTATGCACCATTGCAATCGCCTCATTCTTATTCCCCTTTAAATAGAGTTGTTTTCCTTTTAGCTTAATTGCAGAGTCATTGGCATACAAAGTTGTATACACGTGAAGTATGTAACGTGATTTGGTGTATGAGTGAAATGGCTAATAGTCAGGGTAACTAACACGTGCCATCACTTCTCACACTTTGTATGAGACTGCTTAAAATCATTCTTCCACATATTAAACCCCATGTATAAATTACAGAACTGCTAGCCAGAGCTGCCATGCTATTACATGCTGACTCTTCAGAACATATTCCTGTTACAATCTTTGTACGCTTTGGCCTACACTTTGCTACACCCAGCTTCCTCAGACCCCAGTGATCCCACTCAGCTCCTGAGCTTGACATTTCCCCTCCCCCATACTCCACATATAAATGATACCTACCCTATATGCCTCCCTCTTATTTACTTTTCTTAGCATAGTACAAAGTACCAACAAGTTGGAGTTTATGATTCTGCGATTCTCAAGGGTTTGTAAGGAAACCCCTTGGAAAGATGCATGACATTCCTTGGAGGCAATTTTTTCTTTCTTTCTTATGTGTGTATCTTCCCTGCATATATATGTCTGTGCACCAAGTGCATGCTTGGCACCTGCAGAGGCCAGGATGGAGCACAACATGTCCTGGACAGTGGTTACAGATGGTTGTGAGCCACCATGTGTGTGTGCTGGGAATCAAGCCCAGATCCTCTGGAAGGGCAGCCCAGTGCTCTTAAGCATGGACCCAGCTCTCCAGCTCCACATGGAGGCAAATTTTAATTGAGTTTTTTTTCAATCACTTTCTAAATATTTATGATCTTAAACTAAGGCATATTATGCTTCTATAATAAGTACAGATAACACATATTTTGAGACTATAGTTTTACATTGAAATAATGAAATTTCAGAACACCCACCTACCAATGGAATCACTGGGCAGTGTGGCCTGCCCTGGAGCTGTGCATCTGCTGTGTAAGCATTCTTTAAGGAACTAGAAGACAGCGGCCATGACACAGGCTTTAGGATACACAATGAACAGGCGATAGAAAGCCGTTACCGTCCAGCTTCCTGGTCACACAACTTTGCAGTCATTCCCAAGGCATGAGAAGGAAAATATTGAATCTGGAGAGAAGCGCCTTGCAACGTCAAAAGAGCTCAGATAAGGTTTGATAGAATTCTAAGACTTTTTCAGGGAGTCAGAGGTGGGAGCCCTGCCCTGAGGAAGCACACCGCCGCTGATCATCGGCTCAGCCGGAGGAGATGAGTTATCTGAACTGCCTGAGCTAAATTCCAGATTTTCAGGGAAACAGCAGATCACTGTTGTTGATCACAGTCAGTCAGGATTTCCAAAGGATGTGATTCATCTGCTTAATGACACCTAGCAAAGCAGTGGTCCTCAACCTTTCTAATGCTGCGACCCTTTAATACAGTTCCTCATGTGGTGACGCCCCCAACCATGAAATTATTTTTGTTGCCAACTTCATAACTGCAATTTTGCTACTGCCATGAATCATGATGTAAACATCTGATATGCAGGATATTTGATATGCGGCCCCTGTGAAAGGGTCATTTGATCCCTCAAAGGGATCTCGGACCCCAGGTTGAGAAGCCGTGAACGAGAGGGTTTTGGTGGGGAGGATCTGTGCTTGCTTGTGCTTGCCTTGCCGGGTAGGTGAACCTCTGGCCTGTCTAAGAGTTTTCTCTAAACTCTATAAGAGACTGGAGAGAATACTGAAATTTTCAATGTACATTATTATACGACTGACATTTATTTTATATTATAGTGATCAACATTTCTCCAATCAGCCATTTTTCTGTAAGGAAAATTATTCACCTCCCTTCTCTCTCTCTCTCTCTCTCTCTCTCTCTCTCTCTCTCTCTCTCTCTCTCTGTGTGTGTGTGTGTGTGTGTGTACATCTCAGGTTTTATTTCAGGAAAACCCTTTTGCATAGTGAGCAGGCCCTTTCCACCCCCAAGAAAAAACCCAGCCCCACAAAATTCATTCTATCTTGAACTCTGTTTCTATTCTATGGCTTTCCCTGTTGGGCGTGGCATTAGCCCTGGATACTGAATTCTTCCCACACCCTGTTCTCTAGAAGCTCTGAAGACATTCAGAGGTGTGGTGACTCATCACACACATGCTGGGACCCCTGGTGGAGAAGCACCAAGTGCAGGCGCACACTCACCCATGTGCACACTCGTCGCACAGATGTATGTGTTTCTCCTCCCAAAGTGCTGAGTTTTCAGATTCTGAGAAAGAAAAGGAGAATTCTCGTTCGCAACCATTGCAGAAGTCATAGCCATATATGAGATCCAAATTTCCTAAAGGTCTGAGACACTCATTCAATGGCTCCAAGATGGAAGGCTTTCGGCCTCCGGACCTGAGCTTCCACCGCTGCTTGTAGGTAGCAGAGCCTGGGGTGTGCACTCTGGCACCAATTGAGAGGAGAGCGGAGTGTGCTAGCTGTGCCCTCCCTCCTGCACACCCCTGGCTCAGGAAGTGGATCCCTCCAGGTAAGTGTGGGAGGCGGGGAGGGAGTGGTGTCTCTTCATCTTCCCTGCTGAAATCATGGGCCCACGTGACTGCTGAGCCAAGGTGAGAATGATCTAGAAGCAAGCCCTAATCCTAGGGAAGAATCCTAAGGCGTATCCCCATCTCCTGATGCTACAGTTTTGGGGAGCACTTTCTGCTGCTGCTGTCGCTACTATTCCAGACACAGCTCTGTCCTTCCTCCAGTTATTCCAATGACAACCCAAGGGGTGATGACACCCAAGTTCAAGTTCACTCAGGGGAACCAGTGAATTTATTAGGCCTACTTACAGAGCAGTGGCCACAGGGCAAGGCTAGATGACCTTAAAGCAGCCATATTGGAAGGTCCACACCCAGGGTGGATGACGACATCCCTTGGCTGTGTAGAGGGCTCTGCCTACCCTAACCCTTCTTTGCCTCTAATCCAACCTTTCCCCGAGACCTGGAGGCCACATGCAATTAATTAGGGCAGAATTGCATACAACTAGTTAGGAGGGGGGCATCTGGATACTCAGATGGCGGGAGGTGTCTCATGAGCCTCCCCACCCCCTCCTTCCAGGAATGGAAAGTCACAGGTTAGCCCCAACCTTCCAAATCTTCCCGTCTTTCACATGCACCGATTTCTACCTTCCTCCTATCAAGTACTCTTTGAGCCTGGGATACGTCATGTAACACAATTATTTCTAGTTCCGATCCTGCCTCGTAAATGTCATGATTTCATTTCCCAAGATAGAGGAATGCAATTTCACTGTGTTTGTAAACCACATTTTCCTTCTACACCCACATGTTGATGGACATCGAGGCTGAGTCTGTTTCTACTGTGAATGGTAAAGCAAAGACCATGGATGTGGAAGCAAGAACAACCCGTCCCCCCCACACACACACCCTGCTGCCACGACCGCTCCATCTCTGTGTATTTGTTACCTATGGCTATGGAGTAGACCACTCCAAAACTGCAAGGCTTGGGATGACAGTAGACACTTATTTCACTCATAAAGCTTTAATCTGGGCAGGACTCAGCAGTGCCATTCGTCCTCTGCAGCCCATTGCATCAGTGACGGCTGCAGGACCTGCTTTCAGAATAATCTTACACACACACACACACACACACACACACACACACACACACGGCTTGACTGACAGCTGGGAGCTCAGCCAGCACCGAGGGCAGGAAGAGACAGCTTTTTGAAGTCTGGGTTCTAGAATCAAACAATTCACACCTGCTACAATTTACTGATCAAGACATCATGGGGCCCAGGTTCACCATGATGAGACTTGCATCTCATTTCCCAGTGAGCATGTTTGAAGATTTGGGGGTGGGGGGGGTGGTGCCTGGGTTTTAAAACCATCTCTTAACCCAGTGAGAGTCTGACACTGATAAGTTATGGCAGCTCATATCAGTATTAAAACTATTTCAGGGAGAGACAAGGGAAAGAGCCAATCCCAAGCTCTCTTAACATACAGGAATTACAATCTGCCAAAGGACCAAAAAGCAATTAAAAAAACCTCACAATGTGGGTGGGTGGGTGGGACCCCAATTTTTGTCAATTAAAAGAAGTGGAGAAGTCTAACAGGAACTTCTACAAATCCCTGCTGAGATCAGCATCAAACAATATTCATAGATCACTTCCGAGCCAGTAAAATAAAGACAAGCACTGCAGGAGAAAGCAAGCCCGGAGCATGGGCATGGGTGATGTGCAGAAGTGTTTACAGTTTCTTAATGCATATGTTTACTTGTGTGTGTGTGTGTGTGTGTGTGTGTGTGTGTGTCAGAGAGAGAGAGACAGACAGAGACAGAGATAGAGAGACAGAGAGAGAGAGTGTGTGTGTGTCTTGGTATACCTGTCCCACAGTGTGTGTGTGTGAGAGAGAGAGAGGGGTGGGGGGGGGAGGGAGGGAGAGAGGAGAGAGAGAGAGAGAGAGAGAGAGAGAGAGAGAGAGAGAGAGAGAGAGAGAGAGGCATACAGAGAGGGGATAAGGAGAGAGAGCATACTGGCAGGCCTGTTCCACAGTTTAGTGTGGGAGGGTGGGGGTGTGAGGGAGAGGAAACAGAGAGAGTATTGCTATGCAAGCTCCACAGCACACCTATGGAGGTCAGATGACTTTTAAAGAAGTCAGTTCTCTCTTTACACCATGTGGGTCCTGGTGTAACAGGCTCCCAGGCCTTAGCACAACCGACACCATGTTAGAGGCCCCAACACCTGCCCAAACAGAACAGATGCTAATCCATCAAAGGCCTGGTTCATAGTTCCGGGATGCAGGGAAGTCTCTCAGTGGACTGACCTAACTTTTTGGCTTCTGCTGTTCTGGCGCTTGCTAACTGTTCTTGCTAACTAAAATGTATCAACCAAGATGTGGGTTTTGTGCATGAAAGACAAAAATCAGTAAGGGCTGCTCCTGAGTGATTTGGACAAGTTCCCCACGCAGCAATAAAGATTTTCAATTTGGCTTTAAAAGTGTCCATGTGGCAGTCTCTCGTGGGCTTACCGCGCAACTCTGGGAATTGAACGCAGTTCACCAGGCTTGGCTGCAAGCACCTTAGCCTGTGGAGCCATCTCACCAGTCCCAAGTAGTAGCAGTTGCATCATCCCAGGTGAAACTTATAATACTGTTCTCACGCTCTACTCCCACCACCTCAGCACATTCATTTATAGCCTGCTTGCAGAAGGAAGGACATTCACACATTCTGCCTTCTGAGGACATGAGCCTTGCCTACTTTTGCACTACTCTGTGGGAGTCTGTGGCTTATCTACGTCTTGTCTTATGTTTACACCTACGTGTCCCACACTGTTGTGTGAATACAGTTCCCATACATCAAAGGCCGTAGTGTTTTGTGGTTTCTTTTTCTTTTTTTCTTTTTTTTCCTTTGCTTTTTATGCTTGTACGAGCAGCTACACTGCTGAACAGTTTTCCCAGCTATAGTCGGAATCCATTGCTCTGACCTCCAGTATCTGTCCTAGCTTGCTCTCTACCACCGTGACAAACGATACTACCAAAAGCGACTGTTGTGAGGAAAGGCTGTATTTCAGTTTGCACTTACATGCCGCAGTCCATCCCTGAGGGAAATCGGGGCAGGAGCTCAAGGCAGGAACCTGGAGGCAGGAGCTGATGCAGAGGCCATGGAGGGGTGCTGCTTACTGACTTGCTCCTCATGGCTTGCTTCCTTTTATACTCCAGGACTACCTGCCTGGGAATGAATGGTACCTCCCCCAGCAAGCTGGGTCCGCCCACATCAAACATTAATCAGGAAAATGCGCTGCAGGCTTGCACACAGGCCAATCTGATGAAGGCGTTGTCTCTCTTCCCCAGATAGCTCTAGCTTGTATCCAGCCGACAAAAACGAAGTTAGTATAGTTTTCCATGTAGATAATCATAGTATCTGAAAATACGGTTAGCAAGTGTTGGTGAAAGGCCAAAGTAAAAGAGCTCCCTTTTTTTTTTTTTTAACCTAATTTAGGCCTATTTTAGGACTGCTTAGAAGGAGCCCTTAACACTGCACAGCCTGTCGTGGCTTGAGCATCTTCCCTCTGAGGAAGCTGGCTTCCTTCCCTCGATTCTCTGAAGGCACTTTTAGATGCAATTACCATTGAAAGCAGTACAGCTTGAGCAGAGCAGAGTTCTCCCGGTGATGTGCTGCGAGTGGACCTCATCAAACGGGGTAAACACAGATAAAATAACCACTTCCAGGAGGAAGAGGAAATACTCCCTACTGACTCTGATTTTCAAGTGTCCCATCAGCTCTTCTCAGAGCCTAGGTGCTGCAGGCCTAGCCCACAGAGGATGGGCAATGCCCTCTCAGCTCCATGGGAGGAAAAAGTCGAGACCGGGGGAGAGAGAGAAGAGGAGTTCTCTATTGTAGACGCGGTATTTTTTATAAAGGATAATATTTTTTTTCAAAAAGAATATAGAATCGTCTTTAACAGGAAAGAATAATGAAAGTATCCCCAAACATGCTTTTAAGTGAATCCTCTGCTTTTCAGGAATAATTGTCCCTAGGCTCCTGAAGAAATAATATTTTATCAGGCAGTACCCACTGCAAGAGGACACCAGGCAACAGCCGGCTCTACATGTGGGAATGCAGAAACGTTGGTTAGCATTTCGAATGCAATTATTCACAATTATTCACACATTTTCTGGGAATTCTTCTCTTGAGCCATGAATAATTTGTCCCTATCTCTTTGAATTCTGGCTCTGAATCCATGTTTTCTTTTTCCCGGGGGAATCACTAGTTAGATTTCAAACAGATAAATGGTCTTTGGAAACCATGGAAAAAGACTCATTTTCAACCGGCCTGCTCTTGTAAAGAAGTTATTTGCCTAGGGGAAGAGAGAGGTTCTGACTCCCACGGGCACCCCCATTTTTCCCCTTTGTAGTAGAACAGTTGTTAGGTGTCCAGGAGTATCCTCCAGTGGAGACATTTCTGAAACTGAACTGGTGAGATGGGTTGGCAAATAGTCACCCTTAGCCACTTTCCGTCGTGTGTCCCACAGGGTGGGAGGCCTGCGAGGGTCTGTGGGGTCTAACCAATTGTGACTTTCTTCCCACTTCATACCCAGTTCACGCTAAGCGGTCACCAAAGCAGAAAGCATGAGCCATTGTGCGCCAACAATGATGCCGTTTCTAGGTCTGTTTAAAGTGGAAAAGACAGCCAGTTCTTTATCCCAAAGAAAAGAAAAGAGATCCGGGCGCAGTGGCGCACGCCTATGATCCCAGCATTCTGGGAGGCAGAGGCAGGAGAATCGCTGTGAGTTCGAGGCCAGCCTGGTCTACAAAGCGAGTCCAGGACAGCCAAGGCTACACAGAGAAACCCTGTATCAAAACAAAACAAAAAACAAAACAAAACAAAAAAAACCCTAAAAACCAAAATGTTAAAAGGAAAGAAAGAAAAAGAAGAAGAAAAGAAAAAAACAAGGTTCCTTAGAAACTTACAGCAGATACTCTATGGTCCTATAACCCCACCACTGGTGTATAGCCAAATGGTATGAAGTCAGTATATTGATGAGACATCTACATTTCTATGTCAATGCAGCTCTACTCATAATGGTCAAGATATAAGATAAGTGGGGCTGGAGTGATGGCTCAGAGGTTAAGAGCACTGCCTGTTCTTCCAAAGGTCCTGAGTTCAATTCCCAGCCACCATATGGTGGCTCACAACCATCTCCATTGAGATCTGGTGCCCTCTTCTGGCAGGCAGGCACACATGCGAGCAGAATATGTATACATAATAAACAAATATTTAAAAAAGAGATAAGATAAGCCTAAGTGTCCATTAGCAGACAGATGGATTTTTAAAACATGGCACACACAAAGGAACACAGCTCAGTCTTTAAAGGGGCCTCCTATTGTTTACAACAACATGCATGGGACTGAAGGATGTTATATGAAGCCAGACGCACCCAGAGAAATGGCCATTCTCACTTACATGTGGCATTTAAGATGTCAAACTCATGGAAACAGAGAGGAGGTGAGACGGAGGATATGGCTCTGAAGGTAGCGGCACATTCTGCTCTCTCTCTCAGAGGGCAGGAATGGGCTTGGCTCACAACTACCTTCACTTCCAGCCCCAGGGATCTGACATCCTCTTCTGGACTCTGAGGGCACTAGTACACGTGTGCACATACGTGTGTGTGTGTGTGTGTGTGTGTGTGTGTGTGTGTGTGTATTTACATGCATAAATAAAATCAAACCCCGATGGGAAATGGACAGGTGGAACCTGGAAGATGTTGGTGAAAGGATTCCATCAAATGTAGGAATAAGTTAAGACATCTGTCATGCGTCATGGTAGCGATGGTCGGTGTCAATTATTAATTTGCCAGGACCCAGGAACAAGCCTCTGGGACCACTGGTGAGGAATGTCTCAGGTTAGGTTTAGGATAGGAGACTGTCTTGAGATACGAAGACTCAACCACTGTGGGTGGCACTGATCCCTGGAGCTGGGGTTTCAGGCCGTAGGAAAAGGATCGAGTGAGCCGAGCACAAGCGTTCATCAGTGTCTTCCTGACCAGCCATAGTAGGACCAGCTGCTTCAAGCTCTTGCTGCCTTGACTTCCCTGCCGTGATGGTCTGCACCTTGACCAGCGAGACAAAATTAACCCTTCGCTTCCTAAGCTGCGTTTGCCAAGGCATTCCATCACAGCAAAGGAAACGTGGCTATGAAGGGGGTCTGGCTAAACACGGGGTTATAACAGGCTTCTGTTGTAAGTTGTATGTTTGATCATAAAGGAAATGTCTGCTTCAGCTCGGCAGATCATCGCGCACAGCTAGCTCTTCTGGAAGTACTTTTAGATGACAGAAAGCATTTGTTCAGAGACCGTATATCCTGGAATGAGAACTGGAGAGAGAGAAATCTCTCTGAGTGGTGATTTTCTTAGCAGAATGGAGAAAGCTGCAAACTGAGGGTATCACAAAAAAAAAAAAAAAAAAAAAAAAGGAAAAGCTATAGAACTTAAATCATTCTGTCTTCAAAATCTTTGGAAATCCTGATATTTAAAGCAACAGGCACCATGAAAGCTGTGGCTGAGGTGTGGAGGCACTAGGGGATGTGGGGGGGTGAAATCGTGCCTGCAGACTGGCCAGGCTCTTAGTTTCCCTTCTTCTCCTTGAAGGTCCTGGTTCCTCCACTCAGTTTCCTGTCGGCCATTTCCCTCCGTATTCTAAACACAGCCATGAATCAGGGACTTTGGAATCAAGGTTCCGGGATGAGAAAAAGCCTTAAGCCTGTGGAATAAGCAACTGTAGAGAAAAGCAAATAAATAAGTAACATTAGGGAAACCTCTAAAAAGAGGAGCAAAAGAGTAGAGTATAGGAAACAGAGGATGGACACTTAGGAGGGTCAGTTTGGCAGCTAACACCTTCCTCAGTAGAGAAGAAAAAAAAATCATCAAAGAAATAGCTCCTGCATTAAAAAAAATTTTTTTTTCTGGTGAGTTCATTCAGCTCACATAGAGAGAGAAGCAACAGAGTAAAGAGATATTTCCATCCAAAACAATGAGTTTGGTGGAGTCTCTTACAGGAGTATGGGCAACTCAAGGCACGCTAGAACACTGAAAAGCCTCACTCAAGCCCAAGCAGGGACTCATAGACACTGACTTGCTGGAGCCCAACATGCCCTCAATGATTATCTTCTGCTTACAGATCCCTCCGCTGAGACAGGGCTGTCTCAGAGAGGGACAGAGCTTCGCTCGGTTATGCTTAACTTAGGGCTAGGGTTCTGGAAACTGAGTGGCCACAAACACCTGAGGCTCTCAGGTTCTTGTGTCATGAATTTTAAGAATGAAATTCATGGGAGGTGTAAGCTTTAGAAAAGATGGCAGACCGAGCTCCTACACAGCAGAAGAGTCCCCGAGAGCGGACCCCGCGGAGCCTCGCTGCCCTGGAGTTAGGCCTGTAGTTGGGGACGGGAAGCTGGAGGGTGAGCAGATGTGTGCAGTTTCCATCTGGAGGAGCTTGGCAGCACCAGTGACGTCCTCAGTGGGCTTTCTGGGAAAGAGGACGAGATAAGAAGAAGCCAGACTCCTGTTCTGGAATCTCCAGTCTCTGGCCATGGTGGAACGGAACGAGTGCCACTTTTAGCTTAGACGCTTCTGGCATGTCTTGCCTGCAGCTGCAGAGAAGCTGCTGGCAAGCCCATGGGCATCCCTATCTTTTAGCCAAGAAAGAAGCCGGTCACTCTTCTCTGGGGTCTTTTTACCCTATCCTGCAGCGCCCGTCTCGACCTCCTTCTCTTATTATCTGGACCTGGTAAGTTTCTGAGCCTCCTAAATCTTATTTAAAAAAAAGAAGAAGAAAAAGAAGAAGAAGAAGGAGAAAGAGGAGAAGGAGGAGAAGAAGAAAGAAAGAAAGAAAGAAAGAAAGAAAGAAAGAGAGAGAGAAAGAGAAAAGAGAAAAGAAAAGTTTCCTGTCTCTGGAGCCTCTCTTCCCACAACAGGGGAGAACACTGCAATCTGCAAGAAACATCTGCACAACGTGATGAAAATGTCTCCAAACTAAAGAACGTGGGTGGCCAAAAAAAAAAAAAAAAAAAAAAAAGAAAGAAAGAAATGAAAGTCTGTTCTAGTTCTTCCTGTTCACTGTGACAAGATACTTGCTAAGAAGCAATTTGGGAAGGGATGCCTTGACTTTGGCTTACAGCTAGAGGGATGTAATCGCTCATGGTAGGGGGCGCGGGAGGGAGCAGGCGACTGTGTCCTCATGAATGCCAACACCCAGTTCCCTCTCTCCTCGCCAGCAACATTTAGGGTGAGTTCTCCCATCACAGTTAAACTAAGACAGATCCCGGAGAGATCTCGGTTCCCTTTGTGAACTGGATTTGCTGAGTGAACTTTTTAAGGCACCGTGGAAAGGAAATGTCAAATTCTTGCAGATTGGGATGGAACAGAGGAGCAGGGCACTTGCCTAGCTAGCATACACGAGGCTCTAGCTTAGATCCCCAGGACTTAAAAGATAAAAGAAGATGTTTGAGATGTGGGGTACAGTAGAACAGGGAATAAAGTGTCATTAGGGACTGGGGAGATGGGTTAGTCAGTAGCGGGCATGAGGGTCTGAATTTGGATCCCCAGCACTCACAGAAAAAAGTCATGCACACCTGTGATCCTAGCACTGGGGCGGTGGAGACAGCAGGGTCCCTGGAGCTTGCTGGCCAGCTAGTCTCGCTGAATTGGTCAACTCCAAGTTCAGTGAGAGACCCTGTCTCAAAAAGTAAGACAGAGGGTACTCAAAGAGGCCACTTGGTAGGGATCTCTCGATTTCAGAGGCACACACTGATGTAACCCCTCAGACACACACACACACACACACACACACACACACACACACACACACACACACACACACATGTTTTAGTTCCCCCGGGGCTTCACCACAGAGAGTCACTTTGTTACTGCTGAGAAGACCTGAGCCCAAACTCAGAAATCAAAGGTAGATTCCTCTGGAAAGCTGTGAGGGAAACAGAGCCAGGTTTGTCTCCTGGCTTCTGGTAGGTGCCAACAATTCTCAGCAGGGCGTGTGTTCTAGATTCATCCTCCAGCCTCTGCTCATGTCTTCACACGTCCTTCCTCACTCTCCATGTGACTCTGTGTCTTTACCCAGTCTTCTTACTCGGGGGCACTAGATGTGGGGTGCAGGGTCCGCCCTGACTTAGTATGACTGATCAGAACCCCACCTGTGAAGTGGCACCTGCTAATCCCTTCTGAAAATGATTTTTAAACAAATGACAAAAACATTAATGTGTAGAAATAAAAAGAGTGAGAGGGCACACAACCAAGGGCATGAACTGACACAATTATTTTGAAGAGAAGTGTCTCAAAGAAGTAATACATTTCTTAGCAAAATGGAGAAAGCTATAAGCTGTGGGCATGAGAAAGGCTTGTAAGGAATAATCATTCTCATGGAAAAGTATTCAAACTCTAAGAGTGAATAATGAAGCTAGAGCCTTCAATGCCAACATCAGAAAATGTCCTCAGATGTGACCAGATGCCTCATGCTCCTTCTGTGCCATGATGGATGGCATCCTCAAACCATAAGACAAATTAAACTTGGATCAAAGGCCCTGCAGGTGACGGGAGCTCCACAAGAAGACCAACAGAGCCAACTAAGCAGGGCCCAGAGGGACTTGTGGAGACAGAAGCACCAACCAAGGACCATGCGTAGACCAGACCTAGGCCCCCTACATAGATGTAGCCAATGGGCAGCTCAGGCTTCAGGTGGGTCCCCTAGTAAGGGAGAGAGGGTTGTCCCTGACGTGGACTCTGTTGCCTGATTTTTGATCATGCCCCCCTGCTGCCTCGCCAGGCCACAGGGGAAGAGGACCTAATATGACTGGATGAGTTAGGTGGATTGGTATGGGGGGCTCCCCTTTTCTGAGGAATAATGGAGAAAGGAGGGAGGAAAAAGAAGGGAGGGTAGGACCAGGAAGAGAGGAAGGAGGGGGCTATGATCAGAATGTGAAGTTAATTAATTAATTAATTAAAAAAAAGAAAGAAAGAAACTAAAATAGTCTGGAAGATGGCTCACTGGATAAACCATCTGCCTTGCAAGCGTGAGGAACCAAATCTGAACCCACAGAACCCACATAAAGTCAGGCAGGTATGTCAGCTACCCATAATCTCAGCACCTGTGAGGCACAGACACGGGATCTCAGAGCAAGCTAACAAGCTAGGCCAGCTGGCATTGGCGAGAGCTGGGTTCAGCCAAGGACTCTGCTGAACTACATAAAGTAGGCAATGACCATGGAACACACCCAGCGTCAACCTCAGGCCACCACAGGTAGGCACACCCATGTGCAAACACACCTGTACCATTGTGTGTTGATACACATACACACATGAACATGGATCATGTGGATATATACGTGTCCAAAAGGGGGAGGGAGGGGAGAGAGGTGGGGAAGGGAGAGACTGAGAGAACATATGAGTCTTCAAGTGGTTGGAAATCATCTTCAACCCACGTACACTGGTAAACAGTGAATATTACTCCAATCTTTGGAAGAGGCTGGACCCACCTGCTGGATGCTAGGAGGCACCTTCAAAAAAGAGTGCCATGGACAGAGCACAGACATCATCCTCTTTAGAGATGTAACCCCCGATCAGTACCCAATAATCCTATGAGGTCAGCACTAAACACATACTCATATGAGCAACACTCAATGGACCCAGAAGGCTGTATTTATACACACATATGTATAAGCATGTAATAATAATTAAAGAAGCAATCAAGAATTTGAAAGGGAGTGAGGTACATGGAACGAATCAGAGCAGGAAAGAGTGGGTGAAAACAATGTAAATACAGTACTCGTGTAAGAAATTCTTTTTTAAAAAACTAAAACGTTAAAATAGAAAAAGCAAGTGCTCAAGTGAAATATGTCACTGAAATCTGTTAATGACAGAAGAATCAAAAAAGCCATGATCAGGCCACTCCAAAGTTTTTCACACCCTGTTCCTTGGCCAGCCATGAGGGTTATCTATCAAGAGTGTCACAGAGAGTCATTAAGGCCGGTTTCTCGGCTTCTGCAGGGGCGCTGTCCTGAGCCAGACAGTGCAGAAAGCACTTACCACAAGCCAAGTCTCACAAAACCAATTTCACCAATGAGAAAAGTGGAGGCTCCAGTAAGTCAAGCCACAAGTCCTGCATCAGATAAGCAGCTCTCAGAACAAAGCCTACTCTCTCAGTGATTCCAGCTTGCCTCTCGGACACATCATTAAAGCCTTATAGGGCGTCAAATAACAGAAAAAGATCATTAGCATTGGAAGTGCAGAGTGAGCCATTTATCACAGTAAATGTGTTGGCTGGACAGAAATCCTGCTGGCCCGGCAAGGGGACTCTCCTGTGGGCTCTGTGGGCATTGCTGAGCACAGCAAACACCACATAAGATGTGATGGACCATAGGCACAGCTGCAGAGGATGAGATGTGATGGACCACAGGCACAGCTGCAGAGGATGAGATGTGATGGACCGCAGGCATAGCTGCAGGGGATGAGATGTGATGGACCACAGGCACAGCTGCAGTGGATGAGATGTGATGGACCGCAGGCATAGCTGCAGTGGATGAGATGTGATGGACCACAGGCACAGCTGCAGTGGATGAGATGTGATGGACCACAGGCACAGCTGCAGTGGATGAGATGTGATGGACCACAGGCATAGCTGCAGAGGATGAGATGTGATGGACCACAGGCACAGCTGCAGTGGATGAGATGTGATGGACCGCAGGCATAGTTGCAGAGGATGAGATGTGATGGACTGCAGGCAAAGCTGCAGAGGATGAGATGTGATGGACCGCAGGCACAGCTGCAGTAGATGAGATGTGATGGACCACAGGCATAGCTGCAGAGGATGAGATGTGATGGACCACAGGCACAGCTGCAGAGGATGAGATGTGATGGACCACAGGCATAGTTGCAGAGGATGAGATGTGATGGACCGCAGGCACAGCTGCAGAGGATGAGATGTGATGGACCACAGGCACAGCTGCAGAGGATGAGATGTGATGGACCACAGGCACAGCTGCAGTGGATGAGATGTGATGGACCACAGGCACAGCTGCAGAGGATGAGATGTGATGGACCACAGGCACAGCTGCAGAGGATGAGATGTGATGGACCGCAGGCATAGCTGCAGGGGATGAGATGTGATGGACCACAGGCATAGCTGCAGGGGATGAGATGTGATGGACCACAGGCATAGCTGCAGAGGATGAGATGTGATGGACCGCAGGCATAGCTGCAGGGGATGAGATGTGATGGACCACAGGCATAGTTGCAGAGGATGAGATGTGATGGACCGCAGGCACAGCTGCAGAGGATGAGATGTGATGGACCACAGGCACAGCTGCAGAGGATGAGATGTGATGGACCACAGGCACAGCTGCAGTGGATGAGATGTGATGGACCATAGGCACAGCTGCAGAGGATGAGATGTGATGGACCACAGGCACAGCTGCAGAGGATGAGATGTGATGGACCGCAGGCATAGCTGCAGGGGATGAGATGTGATGGACCACAGGCATAGCTGCAGGGGATGAGATGTGATGGACCACAGGCATAGCTGCAGAGGATGAGATGTGATGGACCGCAGGCATAGTTGCAGAGGATGAGATGTGATGGACCACAGGCACAGCTGCAGAGGATGAGATGTGATGGACCACGGGCATAGCTACAGAGGATGAGATGTGATGGACCACAGGCATAGTTGCAGAGGATGAGATGTGATGGACCGCAGGCACAGCTGCAGAGGATGAGATGTGATGGACCGCAGGCATAGTTGCAGAGGATGAGATGTGATGGACCACAGGCACAGCTACAGAGGATGAGATGTGATGGACAGCAGGCATAGCTGCAGAGGATGAGATGTGATGGACCACAGGCATAGCTGCAGAGGATGAGATGTGATGGACAGCAGGCATAGCTGCAGAGGATGAGATGTAATGGACAGCAGGCATAGTTGCAGAGGATGAGATGTGATGGACCATAGGCACAGCTGCAGAGGATGACTGGGGAACAGCCCTGGTTGGCAGGTGTGAGGGGTGTGGGTTCGGAAAGAGAGCAGCTGGTTTTAAGCTAGGAGCAAAATAAGATGAAGCCACTGCTTGGAGGATTTCAGAAAGTAGTTATGGATGCCGAAGAAAGCAGAAAATTCCTAACAATGAGGAAGAGGATGGCCATCCTGAGAATCTTTCATATGCCAGGCACTGTGCTGGGGACTTCCTCGCACTGTTCCATGAGCTATGTCAAACCTTTATCTCTATTTCATGGATAACATGGTGTTTCCCTCAAAACGGGGAGAGCCTGATTCTGCAGATTTTTCTGTGTATGGAGAAAACACAACCTTTGAAAGAACCAGGCAAATCCAGATCTAAATCCCTCCTAACCATGCACTGTGAGACCTGCTCTTTCTGAGCCCTGGATCCCTCATTTATGAAGAGGAATATACTCCTTGTTCATATTTATGGAGATGATTATTCTTCCTGGTTGGCATTAAATTAAATGGTGTACGGGCTGGCGAAACAGCTCAATGGGAGAAGCATTTGCTGCCAAGCCTGATGTCTGAGTTCTATCCTCCTGCCTCACTGAATAGAAAGAGAGAACCGGTTCCTACAAGTTGTCTTCTGACCTCCACAATCAAGCCTGGTACACGGGAGCCTGTGTGTTCACAATTGAGCAGATCCTTGCACACGCATGCACACAAACATACAAAATACAATAGATAGATAGGTAGATAGATAGATAGATAGATGGATGGATGGATGGACGGACAGACGGACGGATGGACGGACGGATGGACAGACAGACAGACAGATAGATAGATGATAGGTAAAATGTATATAGCATATTATTGCAATATCTAATACATCGTAGGAACTCAACAAATGTGGTTTTTGTTTCCTTTTCCTCTTTCCTCTTGCTCAAAGTGTAGAAATGGTGCCAGTTTCCTCATCTTAGTATCTGCCCTTTAGATGATAACCCATGTGCATTGCACTACTCTGAGATGCACCCACCATACACTCATACACAGAAGTGAGGGACTTAGAGGAAGAGTATTAAGAAGCAATTCTAATAAACGTAAATGCAAAAATCTCCCCTTTGCTGGGACCCCCGATACAGTTAATTGGATTCTGCTGGTGCTTAGCTGCACATTAGAATCATCGGGAACATTAAAAATGCCATGGTCAAGCGATCACTCATCAGTTCATTCAGGATCCCCAAGATGCGGTCCAGCTACCCATGGTTTAAAGAACTCCTTAAAGGCTTGGGCTTCTAGTAAGCTGCGAAGAGAGAGCCACTTAGCAACTGATGGAATGGTTCTCCAAGGTCAGGCAAGGGACCAGTCACATCAGCATCCTCTTTGAACTTGTTAGGAATGGGGATGCACAGGCCACACCCAGTCTGAATCAGAAACGCTGAGGCTCAGGCTGAAGCCTGTATTGAGCCAAGCCCTCTATGACAATCTGATTCAGGAACAAGGAGTAGATGGTCTAGCCATCTAGTCGTCTTCTGTCCAAACCAACTGATGAACATATCCCATGTCCCTTTTGCGTTCAATCTCAGCATCATTACACAGTCCTATCTGAGTTAGCTGATAATCCTGTGGCTAGTTCTCCACCTTTTCAATCCCACATTCCTGCAGCAGGCAGTGCCAACCTGAAGCCAAGTCTAACCACATCTCTTCTCTATCTTCAGGGCACCTCAGTGTTTCCAGAGTAGAATCTGCACAGTGTGCAACGTTCTCACTGACTGCCCTGTGCTTATCTCCCCACCTTCCTCTCCCATCACCCTCCTCTTCCTCCTCACCCTCCTCTTCTAAACCCTGTGTTTGTGGTTCAGAACCTTTGTGAGGACAAAGAGCTAGGAAAAACTATCCTCTTTGGATTCCTTTCCTGGTTATATCTAGCCATTTTCATTAGACCGAAAGGCCCCTCTTGCCTGTTCAAACCCCAGATGAAGTTTCCTGCTCCGTGGTCCCACGATGCTCTCTGTCACTTTCACCATAGCCTCGCCATGCTAAAGTGCCAAGTATCCCTTCCTGACTCAATATCCCTCGTTAGATCATATTCCATGGTGGATGCTCAGAACCAGAGAGCGACTGGGTGTGTGTCGGGAGCCGCTCCGCCATTACAAGATGACGTTGGTTTCCTGTTTCCTGGTTCTTCACGGAAGCCCTTGCGGCCAGTGCGCATGCGCAATTACGTCATCCTTACATAACCTGCTTACGCAGACGATATGCTAATTGGGTATTCTCTAGAGCGCCAATGATAAGAGGACACGTCCCTATACGCCCCTGAATTCCCTATATAAGCCTCGGGTTTTTTGGGGAAGAGGTCCTTCTCCATCTGCTATCAAAAAGAGCTGTACAATAAAATCGCTGTCGGAAGAATCCTGAGTTGCCGCGTCTCCTTTATCGGCGAAGGCTGAGCGCGACAAGTGGTGCCGAAACCCGGGAACTGCCGACCCCTGGGTGAAGGAACGACTTGAAGGACCCCTGACTGCTCGTCGGAAGAGGATTCAGAACTGACGGCGTGAGAAGCCTAGGCACTTTTCTGCAAGGTATGATTTCTGTTGTTTGATACGGTCCGCTGTTGCTGGTTGCTTTCGTTATCGTTTTGCTGTGTCGCCTCTGTCTGAGTTGTGGGAAACGGGACAAGACTTGCACGTCCCTTTTCTGTGCTACAGATTAATTTGCTGTCAGTCTCAGGTAGATAACTGAGCAAGCGCTCCCGCTCCTGTAGATAAAGGAAGCATGGGAAATCAACAAGCTAAGCCGATTCTGGAGGCAACGCGGGCGTTGCTTAGACAGAGAGGTTTAAATCATGTATAGAAAATGAGAGATGTAGGGAGACGGTTAACGAAGGACAGAGGGTTTTGGCCGACCATCAAGATAGTCTATCAGAAGCAGAAAAGGGAAGAGGTTTAAGGAGAAAGAAGAAACCTCGAACAAAAAGATTTGAGTTTAAGCAGAGAAAGAAAAGAGTGCTAGCAATAAAAAACAGGAAAAAGGGGAAAAATGAAAGTGATACAAAGGAAGGTGGTGATCAAGTGAAGATTACACCACCAAAGAAAAAATTGTATCCTATTTTAGATGAGTTTAAAAATTTAAAAGTTAGAGATTCTTCCTCGGAGGAGACGTCTTCCGAGGAGGAACAAGAAGATGCCAAAGAGGATGAGGCCTCATCCTTACACAAGGCTCAGGACCCTCCTGTAAAAGGAGTGCAACCCCCCTCAGGACCTAGTTCACCGCCGGGAGAAACATTGCAAAGGCTTTATCCTTTAAAGGATCTTGAGGCATTGACAATGAGACTCCTGATTCGGAAGAAGGAAAGAAAGAAAAAAAAAAAATTGAAATTAGGAAGGATAATTTAAAAGCTCTGGGGAATTATTAGTCGGCTCCTTTGTGGGGTCAATGACAGCTGACACCAATGGCCATGATTAATGGAGGAGCATTTGGTAATACTACTTTCAGCTGGAATACATCTGACCTTTTTGAAACTTCTAACAGGTGATTCAGCTTGGATGCAAATGGAAATGTCAGGGTTATAAGAATTATATCAACTTATTCAAACAAGTTGCATTTCTCATTATCAACATGTGTGTGTTACCCCTCTAAGCTATGACTTTGCTATGTCTTTTAATCAAAATAAGATTATTTCAGACTATCTTGCAGGAAACTGGACGTTGGAAGCAGAAAGGCTATCCCGACAACTTGTCTTTCAGATTGCACAGTTGAATGGGACTCGAGTGGAAATCGTTACCTTCGGAGACTTTGCTTCTTGGCTGCAATCTGCATTCTCTTACTTTAAAGAATGGATGGGGAGGGGTTCATCTGGCCTTATGTTAGCTGTGGGACTGGTTTTCTGTCTTTGGTTGCTCTGCAAATTTAAAAGACAACAACAGCGTGACAGAATTGTGCTTGCACAGGCTATGCTTGCTGTGGAACAAGGGGCATCTCCTCAGGTTTGGCTTAGCATGCTCAAACATTGAGACACTATCCTGATTCTAGCATTCCTGACGGGCACAGGTTCCCATTGCACCAGGATGCTACAGGATAGACCTGTGCACCTCCCGGGGCTCGAGTTCCCATTGCACGGGAATTCAGGTGTACAGGGTCTCCGTCCATGTAACTTCCTTGATCGCTCCCTGCTGCTGATGCGGAGAGCTGGATCGGTAATTTCATGGCTTCAGTTTGGCATTTTTAATTGAAAGTTAAGGGGGAGATGTCGGGAGCCGCTCCGCCATTACAAGATGACGTTGGTTTCCTGTTTCCTGGTTCTTCACGGAAGCCCTTGCGGCCAGTGCGCATGCGCAATTACGTCATCCTTACATAACCTGCTTACGCAGACGATATGCTAATTGGGTATTCTCTAGAGCGCCAATGATAAGAGGACACGTCCCTATACGCCCCTGAATTCCCTATATAAGCCTCGGGTTTTTTGGGGAAGAGGTCCTTCTCCATCTGCTATCAAAAAGAGCTGTACAATAAAATCGCTGTCGGAAGAATCCTGAGTTGCCGCGTCTCCTTTATCGGCGAAGGCTGCGCGCGACAGGTGTGTCTGATCCTCCACAGAATGTCAAGCAAATGATGTCTAAGCCAGGACATCTAAGACTCCCATGATCACACCAATCACTCAGGGATCTGGTTACAGTACAGTTTCCAGCAGAGTAGGAGTGGGATAGGTTCTGCACTTCTTCCAGGCTCCTAGACGATGCTGATCCTGTGGTCCATGGTCCACCAGATATGACCTGGATGGTTAGGACCATGACCAGGACCCTTGTAGGCTGATTCATGTCATGCTAGAAAAGACCATGTTGTTTTGCAGGAATGCTAGTGACTGATAAGAATTGAGTGATGCTACTTATTAATCTGTTCTCACAGCATCCGGCATCCTGGAGTTTTATCTCTTTTTTTTCTTCCTGTTTGTTTGAAAGAGACCATAATCAGTCCACTTGTGGGCCATTCCCGGCACAGCTGCAGTCCCCAGCTGTGTTGGTCAGCTTTCTGTTGCTAGAATAAATGGCCAAGATAAAGCAACTTGAAAACCTCGTTGCTAGAGGTTTCCGTTCATTAGCAGTTGGCCAGGTTGCTCTTGGCCCTGTGACAGAGCAGGATGTCGCAACAGGTGCCATATCAGTCAGAGGAAACTGCTGTTCACTCCATGGCATCTGGGAGGTAAAGAGAAAGAGGATGAGGCTAGTACCTCAATATCCCCTTCAAGGCCTGACCTAGCATCCTCCCACTAGGCCCCCACCTCCTAAAGTTTCTTCCACTTTTCTATGGTAACAACCAGGATCCAAGTATAAAATACATGGGTCTTTGGGGAGAGAGTCAAGACCCAAACTACAGCATCATCACAAACAATGAGAACTTCCTTTTCAGCAGCCTCTGTGTTGAGGCCAAGTACTAAGAGTTTGTTTGGGTTTTTTTTGTTTTGTTTTGTTTTGTTTTATGGGAAGGGTCGGAGAGATGGCTCAGTGGTTAAGAGCACCCTCTGCTCTTTGGGGGTCCCAAATTCAATTCCCAGAAACCACATGGTGGCTTACAACTATCTATAATGGGATCTGGTGCCCTCTTCTTGCCTGCAGGTGTACATGCAGATAGATCATTGATAAATCTTTTTTTTTTTTAAGGAGGGTGGAGGAGGGGAACTTTTCTCAATGCAGAATCCATATTCTGTTTGGGAACTAGAATCTTGGAAGAAGAAGGAGAGAGGCCAACAGGGTACAATCCACAAGACTAACCCTTCATTCAGTCCCCTTTTGTGTAAAGACAGGTCACTATTATGTGCCCTGCAGTGGAGGCGTGCGTTCCTAGCGGTCGGCGTGATGTTCTCATGGCGAGCAATGGAAAGCTACAGAAGAAACGGAGACAGTGACAACATCAGAGTTCTGGGGTCGGGCCACCATGGTCCCAGCACCAGGTAGGTGGCTCTGGAGCAGAGGGGTTACTCTAGAGAGGTGGGGGAGGACTTTCAGTTGAAGACACTGAGCCGGACCTGTACAGACTCCCAGCTACACCAGGCGGCATTTTACCCCCACCGCTCACACTCAGATCAAAGAGTTGGGAACCTCATGCAGCATGCTGAATGAGGTTTTCCAGAGATATCACAGGACTGTTAGTCATCTATAATTCTGACCAGCTGTTCTGAGCGCATCATCTCATGTCATGTAAGGTTGCAGGACCTTCACGGGTCATTTCTGAAAATAACTTTATGGTAAAAGATGCCTAATACACACACCATGGTTCAGTTTGAAGGGATCCAAATTGATTATATATTGTGGAATGTTCAAGGGTTTTTTTTTTTTTAACCAGTTTGCTCTTTTTAAAGTCAAAACAATAAACTGTTTTTCAACAATTCGCCACGCTTTCTGGAGCATTGAATTCCCAGGCCAGCCACACTGGCCAATACACAGCCCTGTTCACGTACTGCTTCACCTCTCGCCAGCACAAGGCACACAGCAGTACAGCTCCAACTGGGGCTTTTGTCATCACTCATGCCAGCTCTCGTCATGTTTATCTTTTATGATGGATCTGTCCTGCCATCCTGTCAGTGGATTTCTTCTAAATGCCAGGCACTGGGAATGTGATGAGCCAAGCAGAGAGGTTCCTGGCAACATCCAAAGTGCATGGCCAAGCAGAGATGCTCTTGGCAACATCCAAAGTGCATGGGGCCCTTAGCATCGGTGAGAGCCCAGAGGGAGTGGCCAGGGACTAAGGCGTATACAGTAGGTGGGGGTTACTCTGCTGTGATGGCTAATGTTTATCGTCAACCTCACTGGGTTACCATGGGAACCCATCTGCAGGTGTGTCTGTGTTTCCAGAGAGGCTTAACTGTGGTAGGAAGACTCACCCTGAAGGCGATGGAACCGTTGCATGGGCTGGGGTCCTGGACTGAGTGAAAAGAAGAACGAGCAACAGCAGCGACCTCTCTCTGCTTTGTGACTAGAGATGTGGCGTGGGCAGCTTCCTCAGCTCTTCTTAGCATGTGCTCCCCTCCGTGACAAGTCATACCCCTAAAGTGTAAGCTTACAATAACCCCTCCCACATGCTCACAGGAGCATGCTTATGTGCATACACACACAAATAAATAACTTTAAAACTGATATTATTGGGGGCTTAAATGGCCAAAAAATATACTTATTCGGGAAGCGCCTCACAATTATAGTGAAATGCTTTTCCAGTGAAACAATGTGCCCATTATCTTCCTCTTTCCTGTGTGCATGTGCAAGTGTATATGCATATGTGTGCTGTGCATGTGAAGGCCAGAAGATGCCTCAGGTGTCGTTCCTTAGAGGTGTTCTCTCTCTCTCTCCCTCTCTCTCTCTCTCTGTTTTGTTTTTTTAAAGATTTATTATTATGTATACAGTGCTCTGCTTGCATGTACTCCTACAAGCCAGAAGAGGGCGCCATATCACATTACAGATGGTTATAAGCCACCATGTGGTTGCTGGGAATTGAACTCAGGACCTTTGGAAGAGCAGGCAGAGCTCTTAATCACTGAGCCATCTCTCCAGCCCCTCTTTTTGTTTTTGAGACAAGGCTTGGAGCTCACCAAATAAGCCAGGCTAGCTGGCCAGTAAGCTCCAGGGATCTGTCTCCACAGTGTTGGACCACAAGCTTTCTTACATGGGTTCTAGGACTTGAACTCAGGTCATTATGCTTGCAAAGCAATCACTTTCCTGGCTGAGCTGTCTCTCCAGCCCATCCCCTCATCCCTCTTGCTTCTTAAATGCATTAAGATATGCTGTGTTCTAGTCAACCTCAAACAACTACTCAAAAGTTTGACTGACGGTCAGGTTGGCTAATCTTATACATTGATTCAAGCTGCACATGTTCAGTATTCAGGAAAACTGTCACTTGAATGTTACTAACTCCAGTGACCTTGGCTTACTGCAAACTCCTCAAGGGGAATAAAGATTTGATAGCTATTTTTTCTATCTCTTTCCAATTCATGACGTATATATATATATATATATGTGTGTGTGTGTGTGTGTGTGTGTGTGTGTGTGTGTGTGTCTGTGTGTGTCTGTGTGTGTGTATGTTCACTTGAGGTTTTTTTTTTCTTTTTTTCTTTTTTCCCCATGACTTCAGTTATTCTCTTTTAAGTTAGGTACTGCCTGGCATCTACACATGTAGAAAGTTTTTTTTTTCTATTAACCCCATAAGAAGAAATAAGACATCACAGTGACAATTAGGTGCCCCGCCTCAGCACTTCCCACTGAACAGCCGGGGAGATGCAACAGATGCCTTTCCACCGCCCAGCTCCTGTGCAGGCCTCAGGGCTCTCATCTATTCAGACCATAGACCTTCAGGGACAGAGAACTCATCACTGGTACCCGGGTTGACCCACTTTCCCGGATCCCCATCTTCACTCCTGCAGAGGGAGGAGGAGAGGACTGATGGGATAGGCTGTTGTCTGTTATCTTGTTCCTTTACGGCCATTCTTCAGATATCAGGAGGTTTCCATTTCCCTAGCACTGAATTCCCGGGCGGGGTGGGGGGGGGGGTTCTCCTGCAGTTGTCTGTCGTCTTTCACTAGAGTCCTTAGTTGTCATAAAGGACACACAGTGTTGCTTCTCTGGGTTTAAAGGGTATGAATGCTGTCACAGTGTATTCTTCTGCAGCTTCTCCTGGCTCCATATTATCTTTGTAGACAATGCAGCTCAGAGTTATTGGTTTGACTGCCCAGTGCTACTCTGTTGTACGTCTATGATACATTAGGATACACAGGCTGCACCACATGGTGCTGAGTCTGGTCCCTGTGTATGTGTGGAAGCTTCATCTATCCACCTATTAATGAGACAGCGGAGCCGGGCGTGGTGGCACATGCCTGTAATCCCAGCACTCGGGAGGCAGAAGCAGGTGGATCGCTGTGAGTTCGAGGCCAGCCTGGTCTACAAAGTGAGTCCAGGACAGCCAAGGCTACACAGAGAAACCCTGTCTCGGAAAAAAAAAAAAAAAAAGAGAGAGACAGCTGCTGAGCTGAAGGATATGGTTAGATATTAGAGATATCGCCTCAGCATTGTCCAGCATTGTCCAGCATTGTAACAATGCTTCCACCCATAGTGTGAGTTTCTACCAGGTCACGTTTTTGATGCCACTGTCACCTTCAGATTTAAAAATCTGATGCATCCTTCATGCTTATATGAAGACACACAAAGTTCTTAGAGAAAAAGAAAACAAAACTATTCAATAAATAGCTTGTTGTAGAAGTTTCCAGAGCAGTAAATGGCTATTTAAATTAATTGACTACCTTATTTTTTAAAGCATGCAAACAACAACAGTCATAGTAAGGAAAATTATGTGGAACAAATACAAAATTGTCTACGGGTTCTCCGATCGGCACATTCTTTTCATTTTTATACAATGCATGTTCATTGATTTGCCAGTTACTTGCTGTCTTAACCAAACTGAGTGATTTTATTAGTATATAATAATTGTACAGAATAATGGGTTTTACGATGACATTTCCACACAGGCATGTAAAACACTTCAATAACATTTGCCTTCTCTGTTGCTCTTCTTACTTCTCTCTCCGTTTCCAAATCCCTTTTACTTTTCACTCAGCCTTCTTTCCCAGAATTCCACATAAAACAGACGATACTCATCTTTGTATGTCTGGCTTCTTTCACTTAGGCCTCTAGTTCTGTCATTTTCCTGCAAGTCACATGACTTTGCTCTGTATGTCCAAATAGCACTCCACTGACTGTGTATACCATGATAAACTGACTGAATTTGTTACTAATTCACTACTGCTTTGTCTTATCCTGTATGTGTACTTCTCAAGTAGGTTTCTATGTGCTTTCCTGGATGTGTATTCTAAAGTATCTGAGTGAGACTAGAGTTAACAAGAGTGCACAGAACAAGTTTATGGGTCAGACTTGCCTCCCTGTTGTCTTAGAAACTGTTTTTTTTTTTTTTAGGCATTGTAATTCTTAAGAACAGAACTGTTTCCATATTCACCTGTTGACATGATTTCTTTTGCAGCAAAATTCAAGTACACACAAACGCAAAGCAGAGTAAAATAGAAAACAAGTGTTCCCAACGCAAGCCAGCAGCTCATAAAGCAGCCTTTCCTCCCCTCTTCTTTGTCTTGAATCTGTTACTTTATAAATGTCCCGGTAAAGAACCGCTGACTACAGTTAATCGATGCTTGATGCAATCTCGTCCCTACTAGAACCAACACCGCTGAGTTTACAGTTGTAAAAATGGCTAAGCGACAATCCTAGGCCACTCTAGTTACAAACTGTCTTTACTCAAGGGTCTAATTTGAGATGCAGATGTGATGACAGCGACGACGGAAATCTTCTTTCGGCAGATAATTATCCGAGCTGATCAGAGTGATTGATGCTCGGCGTTCCTGGTCCTCCTGAGAAATGAAACCAGTTCCCAGTTCCATAGGTCTGTTCCTTGATGTCTTTATTCTGAAGAGTCTCTCCCACGGATTTGGGACTGAGAACCGCCTTTAGTTGTAGCTGCCGCCCCTACCCTTCTAATAAGTGACTGACTGACGCTTTCTGGCTGGATCCGCTGTAGGGGGCCCCGCACACCAGCGGGGGCGCTCTTCTCTCCTAGGTGCTCATCTTGCATCCTCGCCATCTGCAAAGCACGAAACACACACTGCTCTTAGCGTCGTCGCCATAGTGGCTAACAGTATTTCCTCCCGAGCCTACTACTCCTGTACGCGCCAAATAGGAAGCAAACACCGAATCCTTGCTGTCTTCAACCGTCCAACCTAGAGTGATCTGCCCGTGGAGAAACGTGACCATTTGGTAAAACTGAGTAATGCGTAAGGATGAGAACACAATTCTCTCTGCTCTACCCATGAACTGAAAGCCCCCATTTAGTGGCTTTGGTAGCTAGAATTATTATACGCAAATGTTATATATTATATTTGAAGGGGGGTACAGCTGTCTGCAATGCCAGGCTCTGCTCAGAATCCCTGTGGCCTTTTCATAACATCTGTTTACAGGACGACATTTCTCCTCATCCCACCCCCACCCACCCCACTCCTGACTTCCCCCCTGCTAACACTGGCACCTTCAGAGGCTGCTGTTGAGCAGTGGAGTGGCTTTGGCCACAGGCTCCCTGAGTACCTAGGGTGTACCTCCGCCTGTAGCAGCTCTTGGTCCGTGTGTCCATCAGGGATCTGGGAGGGAAGAATTTCCAGCCTCTGATCAGCATGTGGCTCTGCCTAACTCAGACGCCCCGAGTACCAGCCGGGCCCAGGCTTTGGCCGCCCCCTATGGGGCTGTGCTAAAATAGCACCTCATTCGGTTTCTTTACTCCTTTCCTAGGATGCTTCATGGATTCTCCCATGACTACCCTGGTGAACAAATCCCACGAACATAGATTGTCAACTCAAAGAGGGTTTCAGGGGAAGATGGCTTAAGAATTTTAGTTAAGTACCTGTCTCTACAGGAAGAAGTCATGTCCTTCTTGCCCTGCGCCTTGGAAAGTCTGCATCTAGTTTTTTTCTTAAAAATTGTAAAGTCATTAAACGGGTGTCACCGCAACGTGATGTGAAAGCGGACATTTAAAAATAAAGCTTCCGTGAGGACTGGAGAGATGCCTCAGAAGGGAAGAGCCAAGCCCGCTGACTTGAGGCCAATGCCTGGACTCCATGTTTAAAAGCCCAGTGTGGTAGCATGCATTTAGGATCCCAGCATTCGTAAGGTAAAGTCGGGGGTGGGGGTTGGGGGTGGGGTAGAGGCAGGAAAATAGCCCAGAATCTGGCGAGCAAAGCCAGCCTGGTGTACGCGCACTCGTCCTCAAAACAAGACAAAGGAGAGAGAAGACTGAGTCCTCTGACTCTACACCGCCCCCTCTCGACACACATATATATTCACACTCAAACATACAACACTAATAAAGTTTAAAATGTTTTTAAATGACACTTCCTTTTTCTTCCTTCCCCCCCCCCCCCAGACAGGGTTTCATGTAGCCTGGGCTGGCCGTGAACGGACCCTCCTGCCTAGACCTCCTGAGTGCTTGAGTCACAAACAGGCCACCACGTATAGCCACATTCCTCTTTCAGCTTACCCAACCAAATCTTAATTCCATAGTGGCTTGATATCAGCTATCTACTATATAAAATGTCTAAGTCAGGTAAGGTACAGTGTTCATTTCTCTCCTTAAACTTCTACTTTATTCTACTTGTAGAATAGGATTTCATCCCAACTGTAAAAGATTCGTATGCTTTAAACTCTGATTATTTGCCTGATCATAATTCTCTGTTAGGGAAAATGTGTGTGCGTGTATGTGTGTTAATTTTCTATGCCTATAATTCTAGATATGAAATTTCTATCAAAATGGGATTTTATTAGAATTTATCACAAACGCCTATATGTGTAAACTTTGATAATTTTATTGGGGAAAAATAAACATGCTATTGGAAATGTATTTGTTAATTCTATGGATAATATATATATATATATATATATATATATATATATATATATATTTTTTTTTTTTTTTTTTTTTTTTTTTTTTTTAACTTCTGGATGACCGTTTCCACCCAATCTCCAAAGCTTCCTAGAAAGATCTTATATCTGGGCCAAAGCACCTTAATCAGATACAGGATGGCTAAGAGACACACCACATTTGTGTGTGTGTGTGTATGTGTGTCTGTGTGTGTCTGTGTGTGTCTTTGTGTCTGTGTGTATGTGTCCATGTGTCTGTGTGTCTGTGTGTGTCTGTGTGTGTGGTGGGCAGGATCAGGGCGCTTATCAGAGATGAAAGAAGGCCTCCAAGATTTCTCCCACATACAAATGCTCTTTAAGACTAGCTTTTTAGAGAGCCACACTCCAACAAGTCTCTGTGTGTCATGTATGTACCCTAGGAGGGAAAACACCAACTTTACCCAAGCTCCTCATTAGCAGTGGTGGGGGACCCCAACAGTCAGGCGAACCTTGAAGATTGTGAGCTAGGTTAGTGACTGAACCCAAGCTGGCACCTGGGGGTCCTCATTCCCAGTCTGATGAGCTGTCACCTGCTGACACAGCCATCAGCTCTGCCTTACTCATCACCACTGCAAAGCTAGCACTTGCTGGATTTTCCCTCTAGGCCACACGCTCTCTGAAGCATGTCACATTCATTTAGTGCTTGCATTCGCCCGTGACACAAGCTTTAGTACCATCTTCAGTTTGCAGCTGAGGAAGTGGAGCCTCAGAGAGGCAAAGCGGCACAACCGATATCAGACGTTCAGTATTGTAGAACTGTTCAGCTCCAAAGCGTGTCTCCGTAGCGGGCACAAAACACCAACTCTGGGAGGTGGCCGCTCCTACAATATTCTGTGGTTGGTCCGATTTGACTGCAGCTGCTCTCTTGGACTACCAGCCCATCAAAGACAATGAAATCTACTGCAAACATGCACTGCTTGTCACCGGTTTCTCAGAAGCATGGGGTTTTTTTTTTTTTTTTTGGAAGGGCTCCTATTTTTAAAACAATGGCTGGTTCACACTCAGAATCTACAGCACTAGGCAGATGGTTCTCAGACACTAGCCTGCATGAGAATCTCTCACGGGCTCCCATTGCTAGAATTTCAGTTCAGTAGGTCTGAGCTTGGATCTGAGGATTTGCGTTTCCAGTGAGTTCTAGCTGTTGCTGATGTTGCCAGGGTCAGATCCTACCAATCTGATCTCTCCCAGCAGCAAACTGCCTCGAGACATCCAGCAGGAATGGTTCAGTCAGTATCAACGCAGTGTTTTCCAAACTTGACCATATATACCTGGATCCCCTAGGGCGCTCTGTAAATGACACTAACTCTGTGTCTGGCCCTCAGACAATGACTTCATTGGTGTGGGGACATTTTTGTTTTCAACCAGAAGCTACCACTAACAGTGCTGTTATATACACCCTAGTGTGTGACTTTCAGTGAATATACATTCTGTTTTATACATACATACATATGCACATAAATTGTATTAGGTTTATACAATTAACTTAGTTAAGGTTTCCATTGTTGTGATAATACGGTATTACCAAAAACAACTCGGGGAGAAAAAGGGTTTTCACCTTACACTTCCAGGTAACAGGGAAACTAGACTGCTCTGGGGGCAGGAACTGAAGCAGGGGCTTGTTCCTCATGGCTTCCTCGGCCTCCTTGCTCGTGGCACCCAGGGCGACCTGCTCAGAGTTGGCACCACCGCTCCCTCCAATCGCTACTTAAGAAAATGCCCCCATCAGTTTGCCTACAGGCCAGTCTTCCTTAATTGAAGTTCTCTCTTTCCAAATGAATCTAACCCATGTCAAGTTGAAATAAAAACACTGGCCAGTAAAAACAATGTAGAAGGAGTAGAGTCATATCTCTAACTTCAGTGTGAGCCTTAAGTATTTAGTATAAAATAATTTCCCACAAGACGCTGGAGCACAGCAGGGCTCTGGGTTCCTGACCTGGTAGCCTCTGTGGGTACCTGTTCTCCCTTCCTCACTTCCTATTTAGCCACAGATCTGTTACTGCCTCTCACCCTGATGACCTGGTAAGAAGCTGCCCTTGGTCCCCACATCCATCTCAGAACCACAACAGCTTTGTCCTCTCAATCACGGCTCAGCAAGGAGACAACAGCTCACAGCAGGAACACTTTGTCAGAATCAGGATGCTCCTCGCCTGCCCAGGGGTGCAGCTCCTGCCTTTCCAGAAGGTTCTTGTTCATGTTCATGCCTGGTGCTTCCCAGCTCCCTGACTCCACATCAAATCTCCAGAGCTACTTTCTTCTTTGGTTGTTCTGAACACATTCAACCCCCTTCCTACCTCTCGGGTGTTATCTGCCTTGCCCTCTCATCTCAGAGTGTTCCCTGTATTCCTAAGCAAGCAGCACCTCTTTTATTTCTTTACTATCATCTCTCCTTGCTCTCCTCCCCCACCCCCAACCCCTGCCGCCCCCATGCTTCTCAACTCCCAGGGGAGAGGACCAGGCAGACAAGAGCACTTCAGGGTCCTTGACAATGACACTGCAGATTACCTTGCGTGCTGTTCACTGGAGCTACGGTTGCTTCCTCATCATTGACCATCAGTTCCTCAGGGGAGAAGAGCATGTACAACCTCTGGATCAAGTCAGCACTGGTCCCTGAGTGGTGGCCATGATTGTCGCCTACTACAAAGAAATGCTGCTCCTGAGAACCAGAGTCTCCAAACAGCTCACTGTCTCCTGCCTCGATTTTGTATACCTCAGGGATGAGTCTATGGGGGGGGGGGGGAGAAAAGGAATCAAAGTGGTTAGGCAAGTCCCTTGTCAGCTTAAATGCAAATGTAGCCATCCATCAGAACAGAAATCTATCTTATGCACATGAAAGAAATAGTCCTAATGGGGTTTGTGGATGAAATGTGAGACAGGGGCCGTTTTCTAATATCCCAAAAGAGAATTAAACACATATTTGTCCCAGAGGTTTTAGGATTCCAAACCAATGTTGTTTTCATTGCTAAAATTTTATTGGGGACTCGGGGTTTTGCTTTGCAAAGTCAGAGTTGGCCTTGCAGCTCTGTCATATGCTTTCTAAAAGGCAGATGCTTTCTTTGTCACGTCTTCCTTCCAACCTTTGACACTATAGGCTCTACTTTGACACTAGACAACCTGAGTTGTATTACGTAATTATCAATATGAGATAGGTTTAATAAAAACAACAGATATGGTTGTTTATCATATAATTATAATATAGATTGTGTTCTAGCTTCCACTAGCCAGTGGTACCGTCACCTACACAACATTTAAGACACCCTTGCACAGGCCAAATCCTGCATTCTGGAAATGAAATGTCATTCACTTCACATTCTTGGGTAATGACCCATTAACCACCAGACAATCTATCACTTCACATCCTTTAGGACTGTTTCCTGGGCTGCACTTCCATATCAGAAATTTCTTAACTCACAATAGACCATCGTCGTCGTCTGTGCCAGCATCCTCTGGGAGGGGGAAGGTGATATTAGCACACTTGGCTTGCAGATCTCTGGGGGGGTATTTGTTGATGCCACCTGGAGACAGAGTAGAATTCTTAGTCCAGTTTTTACCTTCCCACATAGCAACTATCATCCAAAGAGTCAGCTCATCTTTTCCTGGAGATGGAAGTCTCTTCAAAAGAAAATTAATCTTCTGAGGAACTTAGCAAAGTCAGCACGCTGGCACTGAAAGACCTTGTTCTTGCCAAGTCAATGAGATACAGCAGTAATTGAATTAAAAGTTTCCATGTTCTGTGATATAACTCAAGGACATCTCTGAATTCCTCCTATTACCTGTTTCCCTCTCACCCATACCCCAGAAATGGAGGCTCTTCCTAATAGGCTCTGTTGGCTGTTGAAGTTATCTTCCTTATTTTTACCTTGGAGTTGAAAGAAGACACTGTTTTTGTTTTTAACTCATTAGTAAATATATCACCTAAATGCCATGGTTCCTAACTGTAAGTTGAGTCCTGGGATTGTGTGTATGCCAGAACCCTTAAAATCTTGGGAAACCCTAGCAAGCTCCTAGCCACTGCAGATAACCGCACAATGTGGCTTTTTGCCCTATTCCTGATTCCCAGCACAGGCCAGGACTTGCTTGATGCTCTAAGAACTTGGACTAGTCCATACCTTTGACCAAAATTACAGTGACAAGGGTAGAAGCTGAGGCAGCTACTCTCCAAGTGCTGCAGTGAAAAGGCACCTCTCAAATCTTTACCTGGTTGCACCTAAGCTAGATGTCTTGAACAGAGGCTCTAGAAAATATTTGTATCTATGAATCATAAGGATTCAAGTCCAAATCAAAGATGGTTAATAATGACAAGGTAGACCAGATATCCTTGGGAAAGGTGGAGCAGGTAGAGAATAGTGGCAGTGGGGGTTTTATTTATTATAGTGGTACACTTTGTTAAGGGTTATACTAAAGTGCAGTTTCATGGAAAAGAGCATAGTCCTGGGTCCAGAATGTGGGGGGTTGAGTCTAGAATTTACCAGGCATTAATTACAAGCTTTTGAGAAATGTATTTAATGTATCTGAACCTTAGTTTTTCCTTTAAGGAAAAGGAATATAAATCGTTCTCTTTGAAGGCTATGTGGAAGATTAACTCATGTAGCCATTTAGAGAACCAAACACTTAGTAATTGTTCACAAAGTCAGGCTTACAGGAAACCTTTCACCTATTTGATGATCTCCTGTCTGGAACTTTGAGAGCAGCAATGCCCAAAGTCAACAAGACTTTTCTCTGACATTCTTCTACTGCACCTTATTCAAATCCCACCACTCCCTTACTAGGACTAAGATGCATTTGACAACAGGCCAACTGACTGCATGCAGAGACATCCCTAAGGCAATAAAGGAGAGACACTTGAGCGACTTACGTCTGATTGAATGAACAAAAGGCTTGACAAATTTGATGATATAGTCCAAATCTGGCTTGTGTGTCCGGCCAAGCTGGACTAAGTGATGATCGAGGGGTTGGCTTGCTAATTCTTCTAACTCCATGTCATTGTGAATAGGACCAAAGGAAAATACAAATATGGAGTAGCCTTGGCACTTGGCTCTCAGAGATGCATTTCTCAAAACATCTTTGTCTAAAGAGTTGGTTTCACCCGCAGTTACTATAAAGATAACTTTGTTTTTCCTCAGATTGGGAGTTCCTACAAAGACATTGTCAATTGTCCACTGAAGGGCGTGCCCAATAAAAACATCTCCATTGAGCGGCTGAAGAGATTCCTGGAGATGATGTTTCATTTGGTGTACACTGTTGTAAGTGAGCAAATCGAATTCCAGGTAGGCTGGGCATTCTTCAGTGTTTGGTAGATAGCCTGGAGGGGAGTAGGTCAGGACAGCCACTCTGTCTCCTAAGACAGAGGTCAGTGGAGCTGGGGTGATGTGAAAGTAATCTAGTACAGAAGTTATAAAATCTCTCACTTCCTGAAACTCATTATGTCCTACTCTTTGAGATGCATCTATGAGGAAAGCCACATCCATGTAATATTCTTGAAGGGAAGCATCGCCAGGCTCATCAGTAAGACCCTCTTCCTTTCTGCCATGATTGTCATGTTCTGCAACAGAATAACAGCTTGAGTCACTCATAGTGAAAGGGTTAACTGGAAACTCTCATGAATGCAAACACCATGGCATGGGATGTTATTATTCATTCCCATACCATGACAGACATCACTAATCAATACAATAGCAGACATCACTAATCAATCTCAGTACATGTTCCAAGATGCATCCTTCAAAGATGCTTCACTTAGTATAGAGAATAATTTCTACTTGACACATATTGTCCAATAAGAAATCAATTTGCTACCAACTTCAGGTTTTTCTAAAAGTGACAGATTTGACCCCAAAATATCTTAATGCAAGAAGAGAAATATACACCTAATTTTAGTGCTCCCACATGATTACAAAGCCTGTGGCACACATTCACAGCTCCTGAATACTTAATTATAAGGAGTAAACACCAGAGGAAGTACAGCTGTCAAAGTTACACCTCATGTGCATATATATATGTAGACAAAAGGTTCATCCATAAAGCATCATCATGAGAGCAGGTTAAGTCAACACTGACTCTAGAGCCTTGCTGCTATGTAAGATACGGCATACACTAAGGCTTGGATACTCTGAGTGGAGGTCTGCAACTATCAGCCTACAATAGCTCACACCATGAATCACAAGCACTGACGGGCTCAGTTAACATTAATTCCTTTCATGCAACTTCTCAATGAAGAAAAGAATATCCCAACACACTCTCTCTGTCTCTGTCTCTGTCTCTGTCTCTGTCTCTGTCTCTGTCTCTGTCTCTGTCTCTGTCTCTGTCTCTCTCTCTCTCTCTCTCTCTCTCTCTCCCCCCTCCCTCCCTCCCTCCCTCCCTCTCTCCCCCTCCCCTGCCTCTCTCTCTGTATATGAATGTACTTGCTATGTACATGCATGTGGGGAGGCTGGAAGTTGGAACTGGGTGCCTCCTTTACCACTCTCCATATCACCTCTTTGAGACAGGGTTTCTCATTGGACCTGACACTTCCTTTTACAGCTAGACTGAGAGCTCTGGGATCCACCTGTCTCCACCCCACCCCGACTTCCCACTTACCCGCACCCCACCCGGGACTGGCGTTACATCTGTATGCTGTCATACGCAGGTCTTACATGAGTGCTGGGGATCTGACTCGGGTCCTGATGCTTGCAGGGCAGGCACCTTCCCCACTGTGCCATCTCTCCACCCCCTCGGTTTGCATTCTTATGCAAGCTATTGCGCTGCTGCCAGTGATATTGCTTTAGATCTATGGGATTATGAAAGTTTTCTATACTCCTAGGAAGGCAGGCTAGTTGGGAGGATGTTGAGAATCATCAGCTCTGTAAGACAGGAAGTAGATGGCCTTGTCCTTTTCCTCTCTGCAAGAAGTATGCTTGTAAGCATACTCAAACAATAAGTAACTTTCTAACTGGCAAAGATAGGTTGATTCCATTCTTGCTCAACCTGTCACTAGAAGCCTACACATTTAGTGGTTTTATTTAATCCTCCGAACAGGAAACAAACCAACAAAACTAGACTAATGCTATAAAATTCAATAGCAAAATAAACCTCAACCAGCAAACCACAGTGATTTTATTAATATTGAAAATGCTTTATTAGATAGTTTTTAAATGTTCAATGAACCCTAAATTCCTGGGGCAAATCCACACTGCCTTTTTGTCTACTCTTGGATTTGACTTGCTAAATCCCTTTTTAGAGTAATTTTTGTATCTATATTAGTTAAGAAGGGTGGTCTAGACCAGGTATGGTGGTGCACTCCCTTAATCCCAGCACTCAGGAGGCAGAGGCAGGCAGGTCTCTGTGAGTTCAAGGTCCAGGCCAAGCTACATAATGAAACCCTGTCTCAAAAAAATAAAAAAATAAAAATGGAGGCCTAGTGGCTGGAGAAATGACTCAGTAGTTAAGAGCATTTGTTGCTCTTGCAGAAGACCCAGGTTCAGTCCCCGGCACCCACATGGTGGCCCACAGACATCTGTAACTGCAGTTCCAGAGACTCTGGTGCTCTCTTCTGCTCTCCACAGGTACCAGGAATATACATTATATACAACATACATGCATATAAAATATATACACACACACACAAATAAATCTAATTTTTAAAAAAGAATGATTGTACATAGTTTTACTTTCATATAATTTCTTTGTCTGGATTTTGGTATCAAAGGGGCCTGACTTCAGATGAGTTGGTAAACAGTCTTCGTTAATGCACTATAAAAGCTTGTATAGAATTGGTATTCATGGCCAGGTAATGGCGGCCCATGCCTTTATTCCCAGTACTTGGGAGGCAGAAGCAGGCAGATCTTTGAGTTTAAGGCCAGACTGGCCTACAGAGCAAGTTCTAGGACAGCCAAGGCTACTTAGAAAAATCCTACCTCAAAAAAAAAAAATCAAAATAAATAGTTGGTATTCATCATTCCTCAGAAGTTTTGTTTAATTTGTAGTAAAAATCATGAGATGAGAAGACTTCAAATACAAATTCAATCATTTTGACAAGCTAGTTAGGTTATTTCTTTTTGAACAAACTGTGGTGATTTTCATACTGTAAGAAATTTGTGTCTGATTTATATTCAAAAATGGCTCATTGTATGCCCTTGTCACTCTTTGAAAGCTGTAGAATGTGGGAGACGCCCCCTCTCTTGGCTTACACTAGTTGTTTGTGTCCACTTTTCCTGGTGAGTCTGATTATAGCTTTATCAATTTTATTGATCTCAGAGATCTGACTGTTGACTTTACTGACTTTTCTCATTTCTTGTTCACTAAGACCTTAAATGTTATTGATTTTGTTGTTGTTGTTGTTGTTGTTTTGAGATAAGATTTCTCTGTTTCAGCCCTGGCTGTCCTAGACTCACTTTGTAGATCAGGCTGGCCTCGAACTCATAGCTTTCCACCTGCCTCTGCCTCCCAAGTGCTATTAAAGGCATGCACCACCCTGCTAGGCTGTTACTGCTTTCTTTTGTTCACTCTGGGATTGCTTGTCTGTCTGTTTCTGGCTTCTTAATATGGAAATTGAGGTCACTGCTTTGAAGCCATTTTCTCTCTCTCTTTTTTTTTTAAGTCACTATGAGGCATTTGATATCTTATCAGCATGCTTTAGTGGCCTCTTAAAGATGCTGGAATGATGATTTCATTTTTATTCCTTCCAAAATGCTAATTTCCTTATTGAATTTTTTTATTTATTTATTTATTTTTTTTTTGCCACAGATTATTTTAAAGTGTTTTATTTCTTTTCTGAAAGTTTGGGGATTTTTCAAAGATCTTTCTGCTAATTATTTTTTACTTTAGTTCTATCTGAGTCAGAAAATATACTTCCTATGACTTGAATATTTCAAAATTCTTGAATATTGTTTCACGGCCCACAGTATGGTCTATTTTGGCAAGTCCTTCATGAGCACTTCAAAAGAACGTGCATTCCGCTCTTGGAAGGAATGTTCCAGAAGTGCCTAGTAGGTTATACTAGCTGATAAAAATTGCTTAAAAAACCAAACCAAAACAAAAAAAAAACCTCACAAACAAACAAAAAACCCTACCATGTACCTGCTTTCATTTTTCTACCAGATATTGGGAGAAAACATAAAAATTACCTTTTTTTTTTAGTTCTAATTATTTGACCTTTTTCATTGGAGTAATTTCTACTGCTGTATTTTCAAGTGCACCGTTGTTTTCTTTTATTTTCTCACATCCAAGCTGTCTGCCCTTAACCTCCTATCTGGATACTGTCCCTTCTAACACCATGGTTTTCATCTCTACAAATACTAGTTGAGCACAAGAGAAATGGCTCTGTAGGTAAAAGCCTGAGGATCTGAGTTTGGGTCCCAGCACCCAGGTAAAAAGTGGAATGTGGCTGCACCTGTAACCCTAGCACTGTGGGGTGCTCACTGGCTGTCACCCTGGCTCCATCAGTGAGAGGCCCTGTAAGGAGGACGGCAAAGAGTGGTAGAGCAGGGCACCAAATGTCCTCCTCTGGGAGCTGGTCACACACGTACCAGGTTCACGGTACGTTTATAGTAGCCAATAGGACCCTGTGCTTCACAAGCTTGTTTGAAATGTGCAAGCGTCACATTCCCCACCAGGGACCCAGCTTGAAGTTCTTGCTGAACTTCTGGTCCCGATGGGAGTCCTGTGTGAACTGCTAACCAACAGACAAGAAGTGAAGACAGCGGCATGCGTATTTGAATACCCATTGCCGTCGGTGCCACATAACGCACATCACCTCCAAGGCATCTCTGAAAGTCTCAGCCACAGCTCGTGGGGGACTCTACAGACAACTGAATGGGTGTTTCTGACACTGGGGGGTCACCGCTATGGACATGACTAACTGCTATCTGTGTTGTCAGCAAGAACTCTGATTTCCAACAGCCATTTCTTTGTTTTTTAAAGGACCAACTAGCATACTTTTCTAGACACAGAGGACATGATGCCGTAGCTGCTGTGGGAGAAGAGGAAGGACTGCCTGATCAGGGTAGTAAAATGCTTTTCCATGCATGCCCAGATATATCACTATTTCGTTTTTTCTGCTTTCTTTTTACAAGTGAACTATAATTGCATCCCCTACCAATTACTCAAAGACAAATCCTTTTTTAAAGAGGTACAAACCACCTACAAGTAACCGCTAAGAACAGGTTCCCTTCCTACTTTGAATATTTTCACAAAAATCAAAGAAATTAAATACAGATGACTATGCCTTAAAAAAATGCTAAAATTTTAGTCCCACACAAGGTATGATTGTTCTATTTTGAGTCTAAGTTCATGTTATTTGGGGAGACTCGGGCTTCAAAGAGATTTCTCCTTTAAGGAAACCTGGCAGAGCCTAAATAAAACACGCACACAGCTCACAGTAATGCTCTATGCTCTCTCAAAATGTCAACGGAACTAAATTCTCACCTTCGGTTCTGTGGAAGAACTTAGGTGACAGGACAGAGTGGGGGAGCTGGCTTCGTTACCATGCACAAGGCGTGGGTGGAATACAACCAGGTTTCTGGGGAAATACCCCCTGAGACTAGCCTGCCGTTAGCCAAAGATGTACGGCACAGAGCCAAGTACGGGGGAGGTGGGTGCGGAGGGGGGTTAAGGAGTGTGCAGAGAGTGTGAGCCAGCACTGCTGTCTGCCATGATACATGTGGGAAATCTTCAGACATTTGTGAGTAATCTAGTGGGCTCTCTTGCAACTTAACCAGTGTCAAAATTAGCCATGGATTTTTCTTTTCTTTTTTTAATCTTTGTTTTTTTTTTTTTTTTTTTCTGTTGGTGGTGGTTTGGTGTTTGTTTGTTTTTCAAGACAGAGTTTTTCTGTGTGGCCTCAAACTCACAGAGATCTGCCCGCTTCTGACTTCTGGGTGCTGGGATTAAAGGTGTACACTACCACCACATGTCTTAGCCATGGGCCTTAAAAAAATTTTTTTTAATAAGTGATGTGTGAAGCTGAGGCTAATTTGTGTATTGAGTTCTAGTCATGTGAACAATATCTGATATTTTCCTTTTTAAAAAATTTTACCTTAATTTGTGTGTGTGTGTGTGTGTGTGTGT